>NC_141694.1:701153775-701876275 GCF_964263255.1 Lissotriton vulgaris | reverse complement strand
CATTCCACGCATTTGTGAAAAAATACAAAAATAAAAATCTGATTTTGCCGCATGGTTGAGTCCGTGTTCCTGCTTGAGTGCACCAAGGCACTGGGAAGTTGTGGAGTTGATATATATATATATATATATATATATATATATATATATATATATATATATATATATATACACACTTTTAACCATGTTCGTTTTTATACAGTATGTTCCTTTACACAAAAACCATTTGCGAACAATCAATCAATCAGTACATTTATAGAGCGCACTACTCACCCGCGAGGGTTTCAAGGCGCTGAGGGTGGGGGGGGGGGGGGGGGGGTTGCTGCTACTGCTCGAACAGCCAGGTCTTGAGGTGTCTCCTGAAGGTGAGACGGTCTTGGATCAGTCGGAGGTGAGTGGGGAGGGAGTTCCAGGTCTTGGCGACGAGGTAGGAGAAAGATCTGCTGCCTGTTGTTGTTCTTCTGGTGAGTGGTACGGTGGCGAGTGCGAGGCTGGCTGAGCGGAGTTGACGAGTCGGGCGTAGAAGGAGAGGCGTTTGTTGAGGTATTCGGGTCCGGCGTTGTGGAGCGCTTTGTGTGCGTGGGTGAGGAGCTTGAATGTGATCCTCTTGTTGACGGGGAGCCATTGCAGGTCTCTCAGGTGGGTGGTGATGTGGCTGTGGCTGGGGATGTCCAGGATGAGGCGTGCGGAGGCATTCTGTATGCGTTGTAGTCTTTTCTGTAGCTTGGCCGTTGTCCCCGCATAGAGTGCGTTGCCATAGTCGAGCCGGCTTGTGACGAGGGCTTGGGTGACAGTCCTTCTTGTTTCCGTGGGGATCCATTTGAAGATCTTTCGTAGCATGCGGAGGGTGTTGAAGCAGCAGGAGGAGGAGATGGCGTTGACTTGCTTGGTCATAGTGAGCGATGAGTCCAGGATGAACCAAAGGTTGCGTGCGTGGTCTGTGGGAGTTGGTGCTGTGCCCAGGGCGGCGGGCCACCAAGAGTCGTTCCAGGCGGAAGGGGATGGTCCAAGGATGAGGACCTCTGTCTTGTCTGTGTTCAGTTTCAGGCAGCTGATCTTCATCCATTCGGCGAGGGCCCTCATTCCTTCTTGGAAGTTGGATTTGGCGGTGACTGGGTCTTTGGTCAGGGAGAGGATCAGCTGGGTGTCGTATAGGAGATGATGTTGAGGTCGTGTGCGCAGGCGATGTTGGCGAGGGGGCTCATGTAGATGTTGAAGTGCGTCGGGCTGAGTGAAGAGCCTTGGTGGCCTCTGAGTGGAACGCAGATGATCTTGGTGGCCTCTGAGTGGAACGGGGTAGGCGGACTCTCTGGGTTCTGTCGGTAAGGAAGGAGGAGATCCAGTCCAGGGCCTTTTCCTGGATCCCTGTGTTGTGGAGACGTGTTTTTAGGGTGCGGTGGCAGACGGTGCCGAAGGCAGCTGAGAGGTCTAGGAGGATGAGGGCTGCGGTTTCTCTGTTGTCGAGCAGGGTTCTGATGTCGTCGGTGGCGGCGATGAGGGCGGTCTCGGTGCTGTGGTTCCTGCGGAAGCCAGACTGGGACGGGTCGAGGGAGCCGTTGGTTTTGAAGAAGTTGGTCAGTTGCTTGTTGACTGCTTTCTCTGTGACCTTCGCCGGGAAGGGGAGCAGGGAGATGGGACGGAAATTCTTGAGGTCCTTGGGGTCTGCTGTCTGCTTCTTAAGGAGGGCGTTGATTTCAGCGTATTTCCAACTCTCAGGGAAGGTGGCAGATTCGAAGGAGCTGTTGATGATGTCTCAGAGGTGGGGTGCGATGATGGTGTCTGCTTTGTTGAAGATGTGGTGAGGGCAGGGGTCATATGGAGAGCTGGAGTGGATGGTGTTCATGATCTGGGTGACGTCTTCGCTGTTGACGGAGGTCCAGTGACTGAGGAGGGCGTTGGGGGCGTTGGTTCTGCGGCTGGTGGAGGCGTCTGGTTCGCGAAGCTGTCGTGTATGTCGGCGATCTTGCGGTGGAAGAAGGCTGCGAGGGAGTCGCAGAGGTCTTGTGAGGGGGGATGTCGTTGGAGTTGGAGCTTGGGTTGGAGAGTTCCTTCATGATGCTGAAGAGCCCCTTGCTGTTGTGTGCATTGTTGTCTATGCGCTCTCTGAAGACCGTTCTCTTGGCGATGCGGATGAGCTGGTGGTGTCTGCGTGTGGCGGTCTTAAGGGCCTAGAGGTTTTCCGCTGTCCGTTTTGGCGCCAGGCTTTCTCTAGAGTTCGGCTGGATTTTTTGGAGTCCTTGAGGTCTGTGGTGAACCAGGTGGTTCTCCTGCTGTTGTGCTTGTTCAGAGGGTTCTTGATAGGGGCGAGGGTGTCGGCGCAGTTGTTGATCCACTGTGTGCGGTTTCAGGCGGCTGTGTTGGTGTCCGAGGCGTTGGCCGGGGGCCCTGGACGAGGGGGGCAGTCAGCTGGTCAGTGGTGACTTTGCTCCAGCATCTTCGGGGGATCTGCGGCGGTTGGATGTGTGCAGTGAGTTTCTTGTAGGAGAAGTGGATGCATCGGTGGTCGGTCCAGTGGAGAGTGGTGGTGTGGCTGACCGTGACGTTGGTGCTGGCAGAGAAGATGGGGTCCAGCGTGTGGCCTGCGTGGTGGGTCAGGGTATTCACTAGTTGATTTAGTCCGAAGTTGGAGAGGTTGTCGAGCAGGGTGGTGGTGTTGTTGTCATTGTTGTTCTCCAGGTGGAAGTTCAGGTCCCCCAGGAGGATGTAGTCTGTGGTGGCGAGGGCGTGCGTGCTGACGAAGTCGGCGATGGATTCGCTGAATTGTGGGCGTGGACCCGGTGGTCTGTAGATGAGTGTTCCTCTGAGGGTGGTCTTGGGGTCGATGTGGATCTGGAAGTGTAGGTGCTCGGCGGTGCTGAGAGTTTCTTCGGTGCTGTATGTGACTCTGAGGGTGTTCCTGTGGACGATGGCGATTCCTCCTCCGACCTTGTTGGTACTGTCCCTCCGGATGATTTTGTAGCCGTCCGGGATGGCAATGGCGTTGTCAGGGGCCGAGGAGGCGTTCATCCAGGTTTCCATCAGGAATGCGACGTCCGGGGCTGTTGAGTCGAGGCGGTCCCAGAGTTCGATGGCGTGCCTGTGTATGGAGCGGGTGATGAGTAGGATGCACTTGAGGTCGTTGTTGTTTCCTGGGCTGGTGTGGGAGGCGGTGGCTCGGGTTCTGGTGCAGCAATTTCGGCAGGAGAATGGTCCGTGAGTGCGCTTCGGGGTGGCTTGGTAGCAGGCAGTCGAGCGGCCGGTGTTGAGTGCGAGGAGGGTGGCGGCGTCGAAGGTCCGTCGTGCGTGGTGGGCCTGTCCGGGGCCAGGGGTTCTGGCGCTGGGCGCTGTCCAGGCGCGGACGCGCGCAGATGTAATTGCCTCTGGCGCGCCAGCGGCGCGGCCGCGTAGCGGCCTGCATTAAGAAGGGGTGGAGGGAGGAAGGAGCAGCTGGGAGGCGGGTAGCGGGAGTCAATGGGAGGGAGGGGGCGGGGCCGCGGGGGACGCAGCGGCAGGAAAGAGCGGGAATCGGGCGGCGGGGAAAGGAGGAAAGGACGGCGAAAAAAGCAAAAAAGACAAGGAGGCAACTTTATTCACTCAGGGGGTGGGAGACGGAGGGGAGCAGAGGCAGCACAATGGGGGATCACGAATAACTGAAAGAAAGCGAGGTAGACAGGGACACAACACAATCAGATGGACAGAAAACCTAGCGCAGATGAGCAGAGAGAGTGAAAGCAGACAGAATACAATTGGATGGACAGAGCAAGCACAAATGAGCAAAAAAGAGAGAAAGCCGACAAACCGGCAGAACAATACCTACAATACTTATACCCCACCACTGGGCCACCAGGGATGAGGCGCAGGCGGGAGCCTGCGGGTGGAGGAGGGCCTCGAACTTCCAACAGTAGCAGCAGTAGCGAGGGGCAGGGACACGGCACCAGCGGGGTGTGCTGATGCGGTGGGGGAGCGGCCTGGCCTGAACAGGATCAAGGGCTGCTTGAACAAGAACATTACCGAAGCCAAAAGGTTAGCAGTCAACGCCAGACCTGCTGGCTTTTACAGTACTTATTTACGTTATGGTTGGATTGAAATTGAATTGCTAAAAATGATAGCTAAATGTGTTTTTGATCTTCTACTATTCGAAAATTCTTAAAACATTTAGTAAAGCATTTCCATGATATCTACTCTAGAGGTCCAGTTTTGAAAATATGGCACCATGGTGCTAATTCTCTTGTTTGTAGTCTGAGAGGTGGATTTACTGAATGAAAAGGTGGGTTAATGGAGATGTGACTAGAACCTCAAGTTTGGAAGTCTTTATACTGCAGTTGTACTTGCTCATTTTTCTCTTGCTTTATTTTCTGTAGGGAAAAACTAAGGGCCTGATTTAGATTTTGGCGAACAGGTTACTCCATCACAACAGTGACGGATATCCCATCCACTAAAATATAAATCCCATAGGATATTTTGGGATTTATAGTTTGGCGAACGGGATATCCATCACTGTTGTGATGGAGTAACCTGTTCGCCAAAATCTAAATGAGGCCCTAAGTTCGTACAATTTCTTGTTCCTGGATTATATCATTCAATACACAAAAAAGGGGTCAAGTGGTGCCCACCTGAAGGGTAATTATCTGTCTGTATTGCTAAAGCGTAGTAGTTTTCCCCATTACTTGATCGGAAGAGTAACTAGACTATAGGTCCTGATGAATGCCTCCACACTCATTAAAGGGTAATAGACAGGCTGAAACATGTTATTCTCTCTACATTTGGGTTGAAGATTGTCCCCTTTCACTTTTTAATCCAGTCCCTTGAGGATTCCACTCTTTAATCATTTCCCTTACGGACATAATAAGCAAGTTTTATTCCACCAAGAAATAGTTTTAATTCATATCCCTTCACTGTTGCAGTCTGCGCCATCGCCCACACATCTAGTCCTCTTAGGGACCTTCCTTCATTAGAGCTGGAGGGGGAGTTGTACCCCACACCACAGCTATTGGTTGTGGTTTGAGGAGGAACCCTATGGTAAAGCATTCCACCTAAAATTGGGTGAGAGCTTATGTCCTAAACAAAGCACTGCGTTTGAGCATTAGAGACCGATAATTACTCTTGAGATGGGCACAACTTGGCCACTCTGTGAAACAGACTCTGAATACTCTCTGTGTTTTGTTTATTGTTATAACATTCAATACCACAGAAAGTAACATTTAAAGTGAATAACTATCTTCGATATGTAGTGTGGGAAGTTCTAATGTGTGTCTCATATGCACGGTATGTGCTGTTCTTGAAGATGTAAATCTTATTTTATTTATTGTTGCCTGGTTAACGATTCCTGGCACTTGAGCTATTCGAATCATTCGAAATCAAAGCCAGTTTTCTGTTATCTCTTTTCCTCTTTTTTTAATCAGTGTTTTTTTAGAATGGCATCTTTGTGAGCAGTATTTTCAATGTGAAGTAGGGAGGTTAATAGAATGTTTCTCTTTCAGACCTTTATAAAAATGGACTGCAGAGGGCTAACTTTGTGCCATTCATTGCTGTGTTGAAGGTAAGAAAAGTCAATTACTGATTAAATGTGTTTAGTTTTCTATGGTATCTTGTTAATCGGGGGTTTGAACAGGATTGTTTTGACTATGGCTTGTTGGAGAGGGCTTTTTAATGCTTAGCTCTTCACAAGACTGGCTCATAATGTATCGTGAAAAATATGAAATATGCAGAGAATGGATAATAATGCTATTTAGGAAAGATTCATAGCTGGCTCAATATGCCTATCAAACAAGTTTGCCAGTTTTAGGAAATATTATGTATTTATATGCAGGTTTTACACACTTATTTGTTTTTACTAAATTACTTGAAGTATAACAATGTACTCTGTCTCTTGCTGTGACATACCTTTTTTTATGATCAAAACATGTCCGTCATTTGCAATTTTAGTTTGTGAGCACTAGATCATCAACAAAAACGTCCACAGTGCGAGCCAGCAATGGATTAATATTAAATTTGTTTCTGGGTGTGTAGTATACAGTTTTTGTTTAGCGCCATTGGCAATAGGACAGTTTAGTGGTCATGCTGTGCCACATGAGTAAGAGGCAGGGTTGTTTACTGTTTCAGGGATATTGATCTTTTCCCAGTGAGATTAACTTAACCTGTGGAGGCTTAGAAGTAAGGCAACGAGTGTGCCTACACCACCACATTACACATATCCTCCTTTTAACCTACCCCATAACCCACACCCTATGTTGCCTCAACCGCTTACACCATTACACCATTTCCATAGACCTTGTACTGACCCACCACTTCATCACCAATCCACACACTCATGCCACCTAATAGTGAACATCTGTACCACCTAGGCACTGCAGTCCCCACCGACATCTACATCTCCCCCTAAGTTGTACACCTACAATCAACACTGCCCTCCACACCCTCACCCTATAGCATCTCCTAGCCCCGAGATAACCAACACGCTCTTATCTACCCTAAACCACCATGTGCACCCTGCATCCATTACCACCACTTTCAATTTACACTACCTATTCACCCTATATTACTTGTGTCCCTTATCGCAGCAGGTCGAAGCAAATGTGCTTCTTTGTTGGGCACTGATGCAACCTCCCATTCACCATCCATGTCAGTTTTGGGAAAGAAAATGTATAGAGGACTAACTGTGAACCAGACTGTGTCCTGGTGCATATTGCCCATCTACCCCTAAAAAGTGTCCAGAATAGAAAGTTTCGCAGCTTGAATTCTTTTCTGGATTATCATGCTGTACATCTATTTCGCCATCTAGTGGTTGTGTCCAGAAATATCTCTGTCTCTTTTTGTCTTTTATTCGATTTTTGTTGTTGTGGGCATCAGTGACCACCATTTGGTGGTAAGTCCAGCCCCCTGTGTGACGCCAGACGACGCCCCGAAGTTCCTGTGCATGGTCGCTATCTTCACATTCTTTTTTCCGCTGTTTGGTTTGAAAGCACGACGGGGGAGCTCCGAAGAATCTTTGAAAAGACCAGAGAAAAGCCAGTGGCTTACCACTGAAAAACACCAAAGAACACCGAACACCATGGGAAGAATGGAATACTAGAGAAGGGGACTCCGACGGAGGACCCTCCGGTGACACCCATTATGCCGGAGAATTAACAGGAGATTGGCAGCAGAAGGTCAAGGAAAATACCCCTTTTAAGTTCTGCCCCAAGTTTCACCACAGGTTTGTGCAGTTGGATCCACACAAGGTCTGCAATTTGTGCATGCCGAAAGATCATAAAGACATAGATTGTGAAGCTGCGCCAAATATGTGCTGAAAGACACTCGAAGATACGACTCCGACAAAGACTAGCACACCATGTGTTTGTGTGTGTGTGTGTTTGTATTTATATAGCGCCTTCTACCCAGAGGTCTCGTAGCGCTGTATTCATACCGCTGTGGAACCCTTCCTGGCTTTCCTGTGAGATGTCCACTCCTGGGCACCCCCAAGGTGAAGCCAGGCATCCAAGCGCTGCTGGGGCCGTTGTGGAGATTAAGCAAGCTATTGCCCAGAGTCACAGAATGGGACCCATGGTTAGACTAGGCGCCGAGGCGAGAATGATCAGGTCCGGGGAGATTGAGTCCAAGAGCCGCCGAGGCGGGAATTGAACCCTTGTCCCGGGCAAGACATCTGCATCAGGGTCTGCCGCTCTAACCATTGAGCCACGCTTCCCCACGGCAAGCACCCACAACACAAAAAAATCCCTGACAGACCTTTCCCTATCCAGTGAACACTAGGAGAACATCGAGGAGGCCTAACGAGCTCAGGAAGGGGAATCGGATGCTGAGACACTGCAGCTGAATTGTAAACAGTCGAAGTGTTGAAAAAGGTGGAGAAATAAGCTGATAAAAAATGACAGAAGGTAACAAAGCCGTCGACAGGCTTAGACGTTAATTCCTTGGTCTCGAAGTCCTCAAAAGCAGCCTCAGTGTTGAAATACCTGACTGCTGAAGGGTAGCACAAACATAAGCAGCCACACAAGACCCGACCAAAGTACACCGATGGGGCAAGCCTTTGACAAAACCCTTGACGCAAGCGGGTGCCTGAGAGGGAGAGAAGGGAAAGAGCCCCTTTTCAGCCAGGCAGTGGACGAAGCACTGCAACAAACAAAGAAGGACAATGACACTGCAAAGGAGATGAGAGCACTGTAGTTCAAAGAGTCCTATAGAAGAGGATGAGCGGCTGCTAGAAGACCAACAGGCAGGGAAGACTTTCCAGCCAACCAACACCACTAGCTACAGCAGCAAAGCGTCGCTCATCAGGTCACACAGCAGCCGGCCCACGAGCAATGGCAACACCTAGCAAGGCAGCCCTTTCAAGGAAGGTCAAGAGGAAGAGAATGGTCCCCGAGAGGAGAGGATCAACAAGCAAGTGACTCACTTACTCCACAGTCCCACCACTGGACACCAGTGGGGGTCCAGAATAGGAGGGTTCCTCCAGGAGTGGAGGACAATCACCTCAGGCAATTAGATGTTAAACATAATAGGACATGAATACTGCATAGAACTCACCAGGCCACCACCGCATGTTCCTCCAAGGTCAAGAACTTTACAGAAGTAGGAACTCACACAATTGCAAAAATAATTCAAAGAATGTATCCAAAAACAAGCCATACAGAGTTGTCCTCCAAGGGAGCCAGGCAATGTCTTTTACTCACTGTACTTCCTAGTACTAAATCAAGACTTGACACTGTGGCCGATCCTAGACCTCTGATATCTAAACAAGTTCATACGGACTCAACACTTAAAAAAGACAAGGCTACTAGAGATGATCCCACTTCTGAAAAAGTGAGATTGCGTGGCAACCTTAGATCTAAATGACGCCTACCTGCACATACCAATAAACCAGATATCCAGGGTGTACCTCAGATTTGTCCTGGATAGGGTCCACTACCAATTCAGAGTACTACCATTTGGCATAAATTCAGCACCAAGGTTGTTCACAAAATGTCTGGCGGCAGTGGCAGCACACTTGAGAAGGCAGGGTATTCATGTTTACCCACACCTAGATGATTGGCTGGTAACAGCGAAGTCAAAGCAAAAATGCCAGGAGTAATTGCCATGCTACGTCTCGGATTCACCATAAACCACATGAAATCATCATTATACCTGGAACAGGTAAAAGTATTCCAGGGAGCAACCCTGGACTCAAGAACGGCATGGGCATACTGCGTCCTCAAGAGAACGACAATAATTGCAGAGCAAACTCGCATCTACCAAAAGGGGCAGTCTCTGGCAGTGAGGACAGTCATGAAATTAATAGCCATGATGGCATCATGCATTACCTTCTTTCTCCTTTCGAGACTGCATGGTCAGAAGCCACAAAGCTGGGAGGATCTAGTGGTTGTCACAGCAAGGGTGCAAAACGAAATAGAATGGTGGAACCTGGCAAATGTAAGAATAGAGAGACCTTTCAGGTCACCAGCCTCCACAGGGTCAGGCCAGGCAGAGCACATGGACAACCTGAAGGTCGGAGGAATCCAGTTTTGTGGACACCTCGAAACACGTCAATTATCTGGAACTAAAGTCAGTTTTTCTAGAATTTAAAGCATTCCATGCGCACATAAAGGGACGGACAGTTATAGTCCAGACAGACAGCAGTACGACGATGTGCTACCTCAAGAAACAGGGAGGAACGTTGTGCTTCCAGCTGTCCTGACTAGCGCAGGAGATATGGAAATGGTTGATCCAAAGACACACAACTCTGGTAACAATTCCCCTCCTGGGAAAGCATAACATAGAGACAGCAGGTTGAACTGGCAAAGAAACTACTCACAGGAATGGGGGATAAAGCAAGAGGTACTGGACCGCATATTCAGAAGTTGGGGCAAACCAAGCATAGACCTATTCACAAGTCCAGATAACACAAAATGCCAAGATTTTAAGTCCAGGTTCCCACACCACCAATTCAGGGAATGCTCTGTCGATAAATTGGTAAGGGAGATTTGCATACGCCTTTCTAAGGGATCCCCTGTGTGTGTCTGTCAGTTCATTCCTTCTAGGAAACATGTCAGATGTGGTGTGCCCAGAACACGGAAAACACTTTTATCCCGGGCCTTAGCCGGTAAAGACATCGGAAAGAGCCACTATACTCCTCAAAGAGATTTGGACCTTGGTCTGAACCTATATGTTCGAGGCATGTGTGCTTCTGAATTCATATCTGTGCATAGATCGCCGCCTAGTGTTGGGTCTGGATGATTGCACATTGTTGTCCTGGAAGAGTCTTCGAAGTATCACAAGATAGGTGGCTCCTCCCCTGGACTACAGTGCGCATAGGCATCCTCTCCATCCTCAGATTGGTTTTTTCCGCCATTGGGTTCGGATGTACTTTCCTTTACTCGAAGTTCGGAATCGAAAAAAACTTTTCTAAATGGCCAAAAGGCCTTCGGACTCGTCTGTATTGTTTCGATCGGTGCCGACAGCTTTATTTACAGTTTATTCAACTCAGGACGTCGAATCGTGCCGCAGGCCTTCTCGGTGCCAAGGGGACCGATCGTCGATGGAACGAAGTCCATTCAAAAGATGTCCTCTTTGTAATTCTAAATACCCACATATAGATAAACACCCTGTATGTAACAAGTGCTTATCTCCAGAACATAATGAAACTGACTGCCTAGCCTGTGCCCAATTTCGATCCAAAAAGACACTTCGGGTTCGACGGGCCGCAAGGCAAATCCTGCAGAAACCAGCGCCGGAGCCGGAAAATATCTTCGCCGATGAACAAGATCTTGTCGAGGCCGAAGATTCAGATCAACAATCGGATCAAGATTCAGAGCATGACTCCAACTACTATGACCTCGAAGAAGAAGACATCGTCGAGGTAGGAGATGACGAACAAGGGATCGGGCCGTCGAAGACGACTCCAGTGATGAAACGGGGCAACTACATCGGGGCCAACCGTGAGTACAACGCCCCAAACATACACTTCTGTGGTTCCACAGGCTCAGGTCGAGGCATCGCCTGAAGGCCTTAGCCAAGATCTCGAAACACATTCCATAGCCCCGCGATACAGCTCGGTTAAGAATATTAGAAAAGAGCCATCGGATCAACGTAACACAAAGTTGTTGCTATCGAAACCAAAAGTTATGGAACCAAAAACGAAACCGAAACTGATCGACGACACAGTCTTCGGACCAAACTAAGTCGATCCATATGAATCGATCCCAAAGAAAATCGTCGACAATACGGTCTTCGGACCAAACTATGTTGATCCATCGGAGTCAAACACAAGGGTCGTCGAGCCGAAGGCCAGCGCACCTACATCCACTCCAAAACAAAAGGCCGTTGAACCGAGAAGATCGGCACCGACAGTCGACAACACAAAAAAGGGACTTGATCCGAAAAAGGTTGTCGAACCGAAACAAAGAGTTGACAAACCAATGGCTGTGCAACAAAAACATATCGAGCCGAAGAAAATCGACCCGAAGAAAGGCATCGAGCCGAGACAGCAAAGCATCGGTCCAAAAACACTGGTTCCAAAGATGCTACAAAGTCATAAGGGGACTATCGACATGACGAAAAATGTCGAAACAATTAAAACATCGGCTCCAAAGAAACAGGCACAACCTAAAAAGACTGTTGAAACACAGAAAACTCTCAGACCGATCAAATTTGGTCTACCAATTTCCTCTAAAACAAAGGCAGTCGACCCGAAAACCGGTATTGACCCAAAACAGGCAAAACCAAAGACATTGGCAAAACAACCAAGAACTACTGAGCAGGAGATCTTATATCATGACCCCTCATCAGAAAAAATGTCAAAACTTTACATTGACCCTAATTCTGGCAAAGTCACTCTCTACAAGAGAAAAATCAGACCAGCAACTGAAAAAGAGATTTATGTCATCCCACCCAAAAGGAAAAGGGACTGTGCTACTTCACCTATTCTATTTGAACCTATAAAACAAACTATACCTAACACGTACTCATATACATCCACACACTCAGATGAAGAGGTGGATTATGAGGATAATGAGGAATACAATTACACAGTAGACCCTGACCAAGACAGTCCAGCTCAACCATGGGCAGACCCAGTACATCCTGGTGATTCTCAGCCCATTCCAGATGCACCTGCATACCCTGCTAAGCCTTCTCCTACAGAGGATACAGCTGCTTTTAATGCACTAATTGATAGGGCAGCCCTCCATCACAATGTAGAGATGCATGCAGACCCCATTGAGGAGGGTTTCCTCTTTGACACTTTTGCCACATCAGAAAGATCTGTCAAAACACTACCTATGTTAAAAGGGGTACTTAAACATGCAGGTGACATATTTAAGGAAACAACTAGGACACGGGTCATTAACCCCAGGATAGATAGGAAATACATGCCAGCACCAGTAGACCCCACATATATTAAGGGACAACTGCCTTTGGATTCCTTAGTGGTATCCAATGCACGTAAACGTGCAAACTCACAAACCACTGGAGAAGCTCCACCTCCTGACAAAGAATCAAAGATCTTGGAGGCCTCAGGAAAAAGGGTAGCTGCTCAAGCAGCTAATATATGGCGAATATCTAATACACAAGCCCTGTTAGCTAGGTACGACAGGGCACATTATGACACCCTAGAGACACTTCTCCAGTATTTACCTGAACCTTAAAAAGAAAAGGCTGAAGACCTAGTACAGGAGGGAAAGCTAATAACTAACGCCTCCATTAATGTGCCCTAGACGTGGCAGATACAGCGGCCAGATCAATTAACACCAGTGTTATGCTCAGGAGACATGCGTGGCTTTGCATCTCAGGTTTCAAAAACGAAGTCCAGTCTACTTTATTAAACCAGCCAGTAAATCCTGACTATTTGTTTGGTCCAGCTGTAGATACAATCCTAGACAAAATGAAAAAAGGACACTGAAACAGCTAAGTCGATGGGAGCCTTACAATCCCAACAGCATAGAGGCTCCTTTCGTCGCTCCAATTACAGATGTGCTGCAAGAGGTAGCTCATCACAGCAGACCTCAATCTACAAAGCAAATACGCAAACCACCTACAATAAAAACAATAGAGGTGGATACCGCGGCAACAACAACAAAGGCAGAGGACGAGGGAATAATACCACCAGATCCTCTACCAACACAAAACAGGGACTTCTTAGCGCTACCCCCAGACCATACAACACCAGTCGGGGGCAATTACAGCAGTTCCTACCAGTCTGGCAAAACATCACTACAGACAAGTGGGTAAGGCAAATTATTCAGGATGGCTATTGCCTAGAGCTAACCTCCACACCACCCAACATACCACCAAGACACTGCCCTATGTCTGCAGAACACCTAAACTTATTGCAGCAAGAAGTCATCAGCATGCTGCAAAAAGGGGCCATAGAACTAGTACCATTAGAACATCAGGGTACAGGGGTATACTCACTATACTTCCTCATCCCCAAAAAGGACGGGTCTCTCAGACCAATATTGGACCTCAGGCCCCTAAATCAATACATTTTATCAGAGCATTTTCATATGCTCACTCTACAACAAGTCTTACCACTGCTGCAACAAGGAGACTTCCTCGCAACTTTGGACCTCAAAGATGCATACTTCCATATACCAATACATTCTGCTCACAGGAAATATCTCCGGTTCACAATACAAAATCAACATTACTAATTCAAAGTCCTTCCATTTGGTGTAACAGCCCCAAGGGTGTTCACAAAATGCCTAGCGACAGTAGCTGCACATTTAAGAAGACAACATATTCACGTCTATCCGTACCTGGACGACTGGCTAATACAAGTAAAGTCAGCCCAGCAATGTGCCAGCCACATGTCCAAAACCATTCACCTCCTGCACAGTCTAGGCTTTACTTTGAACTACCCAAAATCTCATCTCCAGCCGTCCCATGTACAGCAGTACCTGGGAGCAACAATAAATACTCTGGCAGCAAAAGCATACCCAAACACTGCAAGAATAAACAGTATGCAACTGCTGATCCATAAGTTCAAGCCCCAACACTCGCTCTCTGCCCGAGTGTTTATGCAACTCATAGGCATGATGGCTTCGTGCATCTTCATAGTCCCTCACAAAAGACTGCACTTGCGTCCACTACAACAGTGCTTAGCACGGCAGTGGAACCAGGCTCAAGGACAATTAAAAGACCTAGTGTTGGTGACCAGTCGTGCATACAACTCTCTGCGTTGGTGGAATCCACAAAACCTTTGCAAGGGACGACTGTTCCAAGAGCCTGTACCACAAATAGTGTTGACGACAGACGCATCCCTGACAGGATGGGGAGCCCATGTCCTTCAGTACACAGTGCAGGGCCTATGGACGACACAACAAAAGAAAATGCACATCAACTTGTTAGAGATTATGGCAATTTTTCTGTCAATGAAAGCGTTCAAAGTACATTTATGCAACAAAACTGTGTTGATCCGGACGGACAACTTGACAGCAATGTACTACATACAGAAACAGGGAGGAACACACTTTCCACAGCTATCACATCTAGCCCAAAGCATGTGAAAGTGGGCCATTCAAAGAAACATTTTTCTCATGGCGGAACACCTCCCAGGCAAGGACAACCAAATAGCGGATCTGCTCAGCAGACACAGCCAACAAATGCACGAGTGGGAGATTCATCCCACAGTGCTACAACCGTACTTCCAACAGTGGGGTCAACCAGAAATAGACCTGTTCGCCACAAAGGAAAACGCAAAATGCCAGTACTTTGCTGCCAGGTTTCCACATCCGCAGTCGCAGGGCAATGCGATATGGATGAACTTGTCAGGCAAATTTGCGTACGCTTTTCCCCCAGCACCGTTAATACCGCTAGTGGCACGCAAACTACGCCAACATTCATTGATACTAATCCTGGTTGCTCCAAAATGGGCGAGGCAACCATGGTACACAACTTTTCTAGAACTTTCCGTGGTGCCTCATCAAAGACTGCGGCTAACACCCACTCTTCTCACTCAGAGCCATGGAGACATACAGCACCCAGATCCGCAACAACTGAACCTTGCAATCTGGCTCCAGAAATCTTAGAGTTTGGGTACCTAAACTTACCTCCGGACTGTATGAACATTATCAAGGAAGCTTTAAGACCTACTACCAGAGCTTGTTACGCAGCAAAGTGGAAGCGTTTTGTCATTTATTGTAATAACAATGACATAAACCCACTAGATGCTTCAACGCAAAATATCATTTGCTACCTTTTGCACCTACATCGTTGCAATCTAGCTTATTCGTCTATAAGAATACACTTAGCTGCCATTGCAGCTTATCTTCAGAACAGGCAGCATCTTTCACTGTTTAGAGTGCCTGCAATTAAAGCATTCAAAGAGGGACTCAAACGAATAATCCCCCCAAAACACCCACCTTCACCTGTCTGGAACCTAAACGTCGTTTTAACCAGACTAATGGGACAACCATTTGAACCGTTGCATTCATGTGAATTACAGTTCCTAACATGGAAGGTAGCTTTTCTTGTAGCAATTACTTCTCTTAGAAGAGTTAGTGAGCTGCAAGCCCTAACTATTCAAGAGCCATTCATCCAAATACATGCAAATAGGGTAGTTCTTAGAACAAACCCTAAATTTATGCCAAAAGTGGTATCCCATTTTCATATAAATCAGACAATAGAACTGCCAGTGTTCTTTCCAAATCCACAGTCAGTACCTGAAAGGGATCTACACACACTACATGTCAAAAGAGCTCTTCTATACTACATTGATAGAACTAAGGATTTTAGGAAAACTAAACAGTTGTTTGTTGCCTTTTCACCACAACAAAAGGGCAACCCCATTTCAAAATCTGGGTTAGCCAGATGGATAGTTAAGTGCATTCAAATATGTTATCTTAAAGAAAAACGCACTTTAACAGTTCCCCCAAAAGCGCATTCCACACGCAAACTAGGGGCATCCATGGCTTTCCTAGGCAACATTCCTCTAGAGGAAATATGTAAAGCAGCCACATGGACTACCATACATACTTTCACAAAACACTATTATGTAGATGTACATTCCAAACAGCAAGCTGCTGTAGGACAGGCTGTTCTAAAAACTCTGTTTCTGACTGCTGCAGCTGGAACAGGTAGCCACCGCTAGGGGAGAGACTGCTATACATTCTATGCACAGATATGAATTCAGAAGCCCACATGCCTCGAACGGAATATGCTACTTACCAGTATGCATCTGTTCTTGGCATGTAGGGCTGCTGACATTCATATCGCCCACCCTCCTCCCCGGTGCCTGTCGCAGCTGTAGCATTCATTCTTACTCTTACTTTCTTGCATGGACATCTCTTACTGTACCACACTCCATCTCTGCCACAATGGCGAAAAACAATCTGAGGATGGAGAGGATGCCCATGCGCACTGTAGTCCAGCGGAGGAGCCACCTATCTCGTGATACTTCGAAGACTCTTCCAGGACAACAATGTGCAATCATCCGGACCCAAGACTAGGCGGCGATCTATGCACAGATATGAATGTCAGCAGCCCTACATGCCAAGAACAGATGCATACTGGTAAGTAGCATATTCCGTATGAAATATAAATATTTGTGGTGTTCTCAATTCCATACAATATAGGCTCCTGGCAGCATCATTTTTGTTTGGTGCTGCAGGTCTAGTCACAGGTTGAGGAGTCTGGAGCTGGAACTTTAATCACTGGTGGAGCTCGCAATCTTGTCATACTTTGAATCACAGGTTGAAGTGCTGCACTTGTAGAGGCTCAAAGACTCAGACCTCTCCCGCCCCCTCGGACCGCTTCTTTACTATTGTTGTGTTGCCAACTTGTTGAGGGGTAGGGACCACTTCCCTTCCGGCACGCTCCTCCAAACTGAAAGTAACTGTAATTGCATTTATATAGCGCTTGCTACCCCTGATGAGGTGTTGAAGCGCATTTCGGCAGGAAGCACGTTACTCCGGAACCCAAACAGGATTAGTGGGGAATTAGTAAGGTGCTCAGAGCAGTGCTCTGGTTGGTTTTGTATGACGAAAGTAGAAAACCACAAGGGCAGCCATGTAGCCACTCTAAATACATGTGATGCTACATGAATAGGTTGAATTCTTTTGGATTGCTGACCACAGGAAATTGTCAGCAAAATCAAACAATTACCAACCAGTGCAGTGAGGATGGTGGATGAATTTGGTGATCACACAGATGCAAAGTAAAAGAAGATAAGAATTACATTAAAGTCTGTGTTGGAAAAGCATTCAGAAATATGTACACATTAAGTTTGTAGGGGGAATAATCTTCTGTATCAACTGTATAAAATTCCGTTTGGTAATCGGAAAGAAAATTGTTTCCTTTGACAGATTTCGTTACTTCGCTGAAGCTGGGTCTTTCCATGGGTTTACCAAGCAACAAGCCTTTCAATATTGGTTGATAATCAGAAGGATTTTTATTTACAATAGGTTTGATCTAGAGTGTGTTAGACGGTGAATCTTGTACTGTATCTTCAAGCAGTGCCTTGTGAGTCCGATAGTAAAGGGAGTAGTAAAAGCCACAGGCTAACGCCCCACAAAACCAGTTCATATGTCTAAAGTCATTGCTCTGTAGCTGAGGGGAAACATTGTGCTTTGTGTCCTAGCAAAATTAGGGGCCTTGTAGAGAAAGGTGGTCTATGTATTACTGAGGACAGTATAAGCTTCTATGAATTTTAACACCAAACCCAGTGCGTAAGGCGAGAAGGGCATTACAGTCTGTCAAAATGAGGGAGCAGTATAGCTTAGGGTCATTTCTAAATGGAAGCTCATAAAAGGCAGCAACTTCATTTCTGAATAATACTCACAACTCCAAATGCATCACCTTTTGAGTATTCCCCAGGTGTCAGACTGGCTCCAGACGTTTTCAAGGAGTACCTCTCCATCCCTGAGGGTGGTGCCGTGCTGCTCCACCAGACATCTTTCAGCTCCAGAAGTGATGTGCGGAGCCGCATATATGCACCAACTATGCGTACTGATGTCCGCTCCTTTCTTTCCACTTCACTAGATGAGGATTCGGAGCTACCCTTTATCTTTTAAGAAGCTTTTTTTCTTGTAAAATGATTAGGTTGTGAAAAACAATATGCGAGAGAGAGATATCCCCCCCAAAAACTACAATATTTTGCCCTTGTGTGGACTGTAGAGACAGATCCTCAACAGGTATGTCTTTGGTGTCTGTTGTCGGAACACAAATCCAAGATCTGCAGCAAGAGCGCCCCAGTGAACCCTAAGGCCATATGGTACTATGCGATGAAGCTTTGTCGCCAAGCACTGGAAGACCTTCGCACTGTGACCAGACCTGTTATCACTCCCGAAGTTGTTCCTGTGAGAGGTCATGTTGTGGTCAAAGTCCTTGGGTGGGTCTGAAAAGAAATGTAAGTAGCCCAAGCAGGACACTGCCACTTTCCAATACTCTCCAGAGAAGGCTCAAGGGCATAAATGTGCCTTTCTGTCTCACTTCCAAACCCAATCTCCTTTGAAGCCTATTCAGAGTCTCAACACGGTTGCAGCCTGAATTTCTGGGCCCACTGACGAGTTTGCAGCAGATAGAATAATTCTGTGAAGCCATGCTGTGCATTTTTGGCCCTGCACTGACCTGCTCTTGTGTGCTTTCTGGCCCCAAGGACCTTTTGCCTCTCAGCATCAGGCTATGGTAACCTATTGAACTATGACACAATGCCTGTACCTCATGGCCGGACAAAGGTTCTTCATAACCTATTGGGCATGGATTCAGGTAAAAAAAAATTGGTGCCTCCATCCATTTTATAACAATTTGTATGAAGGCTTACAATATGTTAGTGATGTGGACACTTTGAGACACTGGATTGGTATCTCCTTCTGGCAATGTCACTGAGGAAAGTGCCTACTTCTCTATGGTGATAAGGTGGGCAGCAGAGGTGCTTGTCTGCCAACT
Source organism: Lissotriton vulgaris (assembly GCF_964263255.1). Lineage (NCBI taxonomy): Eukaryota > Metazoa > Chordata > Amphibia > Caudata > Salamandridae > Lissotriton > Lissotriton vulgaris. Next base: position 701,857,444 of record NC_141694.1, on the reverse strand, counting down.
GCCAACCATGGTGGTCAAAACAAATGTTTTGACTAAGGCCCTCCATCGTTCTGCTCCATGCGACCTGGCCTTTCTAACCCAGCATCCGAAGGTCAAAATCTTAGTGATGCAGGCATCCACCGGTAGCATCAATCAAAACACGTTCCCCACTACTTTGCCAGACCGTGAGTCTAAGTGCATTGAGAGCTTTGGCAAGCACATACTTTCATTACCCAGCTTTGCCTTGCACGTGGTCAATGCAAGCTGCCTGTTGGCCCACTATTCCCATCCTCTTTGGGACTCAGTGCCCCAGGTCTTACCTGTTGTTCCTGAAGATATGTGACCTACTCTAACACATACCAAAGACACAGACTGGACACCACTTACTGCCTAGGTAGGGAAAGAGTCGCCAATGCGGCACTCCGAAGACGGTTGCAGCCTGAATTTCTGGGCCCACTGGCGAGTTTGCAGCAGATAGAATAATTCTGTGAAGCCATGCTGTGCATTTTTGGCCCTTCACTGACCTGCTCTTGTGTGCTTTCTGGCCCCAAGGACCTTTGAGGTCCTCCAGCTGGGACTCCACTGGTGGGTCCTCCTTCTGCGCCTGTTGAACCCTCTGAACCTGCTGCAGGTTCTGCACCAGCTCCAGTTCTGGCTTTGGTCCTGACACCAAGACCTGCATCTGACTTTTGAGCATCAACGCCGATGCCAAAACCATGGAATCTAGGTAAAGGCACACAACGGAAAGCGCTCTTGGAGTCTGAGCTGAACTTGTCACTGCTGAGGCCGTGCCCCAATGCCTCTGAGCATCAGGCTTATGGTAACCTATTGGACTATGACACAATGTCTGTACCTCATGGCCAAACAAAGGTTCTTCATAACCTTTTTGGCATGGATTCAGGTAAAAACCGATATTATGATGAGGATGAATTGGTGCCTCCGTGCATTTTATAACAATTTGTATGAAGGCTTACAATATGTTAGTGATTTGGACACTTTGAGACACTGGATTGGTATCTCCTTCTGGCCATGTCACTGAGGAAAGTGCCTACTTGGAGACACTGGATTGGTATCTCACACATACCAAAGACACAGACTGGACACCACTTACCGCCTAGGTAGGGAAAGAGGCGCCAGTGTGGCACTCCGAAGACATGCCTGATTGAGGTCTTCCGGTTTCTCTGGAGATTTCCAGCCCTCCCTGTTGATGGCTCATGCCTATTTGTCGAGAGGGCAGACTCAGTCCTTGAGCGATTCAAGAATAGCAGGGCCACACCACGCTCCTTGGGTCTGTTTGCTCCGGTGAGACAGTTTCGCCAGCAGTTTAGTCTCCTATGTGGAGACAGTAAGGGATACCAATATCATCAACATCAGCTGATGCAACCACTCAAGCAGGCTTCCTGGCCATTTCATAGTCTAGGCCTTGGCTTCCACAGACAAAGTGGACAGCGGGGACAGCATGCGGCCCATGCCCCAACCCTTCCAATAGCTTCCAACTAGTGAATCCTCTAAACTGTCCATCGGGGCAACGTCCTCCCATTGATCTCAAACCTGCACGCTTTGCACCACCTTAGAATTGCAAGAGGGGCACTTTGCCCGCTCGGTTCTATAGGAATTTCTGGCGTGACCCTTCACCTGGGAGGTACTGCTTTGGCATCTGTTCATAAAGTGAGGAATCTGCAGTTAGAAGAATCCATCAGAAGAACAAGGTACTTATTTTCGGTAAAGCTCTTTCTGTTGGATACTCTATCTAACCACAGTTTCCCCACTAACCATCCAACCTCCCTGTTCTGGGAACTGGGCTCTTTTTTCATGTTGAGGCCTACCAGACAGCACAGCTGTCTGGCTTGCTAAAGACTTCTTGTGGGCATTCTGAAATCTTCCCCTTGCAATACATTCTGCCTGAAGCTTACCATTGACTTTGCTGTTTGTAACTTAGATTTGCTTGCTTTCTATTTGCTGGCTTTATTTGTTTTAGGCAGTCCAGCTTGAATTTGTCCATCCGGTGGAGCCGCACTTGTTTACTTGTTATTCTTCTGTGTGCTCGATTTCTGTAAACATGCCTTTAAATCTCATTATCTTGTCACATTTGTTGTATATTCAAAGTCAGAGGTCAAATGTCAGGCTTTGTCTTCATAGGGAGCTTGATGTTTACTTTTCTTTCTCTGACTTTAAAGTGAGAGAATTTATATGACAATCTTGTTGTGAAATGAAAGGCTTTTTTTAAGTGCACAAAAAAAATGAACTGAGCTGATATTTCAGAATACATCAGAATTAGGAAAGTACAAATTAAAGTTTCTTTTTTTGTAATTCTGAAGTGTGGTGGAAACAAATATTTGAATTTGTTCAAAACACATCAGTACACTAGATGATGACATTTCCACATCTTATCATTTGTGTGCAGTAAAATTGTATGTCTGTGCAAATGTAATGGTTTCAATTGAAAATGTGTTGTCTGTATGGCAGTGCGCTACCACACCATGGATACTCCACACTCCACTCTATACCCCTCTACTCCACTCTGTACCCCTCTACTCAACAACACGCCACTCTACTCTGATCCACTCCAAGACATTTCGCTCCATTCTATGACATTCCATGTCTCTCCACTGTATGCCACTCTACGCTCCTCCACTCTACTCCCCTCTAAACCAATCTAGCCCATTGAACTGCAATATACCCCAGTCCAATCTACCCCAATCTATCCAATGCACTCTACTCCACTCCAGTCTGCCCCAAACTACCTCACTCCACTTCACTGCAATCTATCACACTCCACTCCTATGTACCCCACTCCACTCCACTCCACCGCACTCCACTCTAGCCCAATCTACCCCATTCCAGTCCAATCTACCCCACTCAATCTATCCCAATCTACCCCACTGCACTCAATCTATCCCACCCCACTCCAAACGACCCAAATGCCAGTATTTGTAAATGCCAGTATTTGTAAAGCGCACAGCTACCTCCTGAGAGGTGTCCCGGCGCTGGGGGCCGTCTGGAAGATTAAGCAAGCTATAGCCCAGAGTCACATGGTGCTGGGCTAACCTGCTGCCGGAGCCGGGGATCAAACCGTGTAGCCTGTGGTCAGGAGCAAGGCACCCTGGCCACTGCGCCACATCTCTTCCACAAATCCACTCCACTTCAGTCTGCCTCAATCCACTCCATTCTATTTTACCCTAATCCACCCTGCTCCACCCCAATCTACCACATTCCAATCGACCTTAATCTAACCAACTTCACTTCAATCTACTCCTCTCTGCTCCACTCAACCACAATTTACCCCACTCCACCACAATCTACCTTACCCCAATCTCCCCCACTCACCTCTGCCCCATTCCAATCTACCTCATTACACTCCGGTCGACCCCACTCCACTCAAACCTACCCCACTCATTCCAATCTACCACACTTCAATCTACCCCACTCCACCCCAATGTACCGCACTCTGACCTACCCTTATTTAACCAACTCTACTCCAATCCAAGCCACTCCACTCCAATCTACCCCAGTCCACCTCACTCCACCCTACCCCAGTCTTCCCCAATCCACCCCACTACACCCCAGTCTAACCCACTCCACTCCAGTCTACACCGATTCACTCAGCCCCAATCCACCTCACTCCAATCTATCCCACTCCAATGTACCTCACTCCAATCTACCCCACTCCACCACAGCATTCCTCACCCCACCCAACCCCAATCTACAGGACGCAAATCTACCACAATACACACAAATCTGCCTCACTCATTCCAGTCTACCACACTCCAGTCCATCCAATCTTCCTGGCTCCACACCAGTCTACTCCATTCTACCCAACTCCAGTCTACCCCACCCCACTCCAATCTACCCCACTCCACCCTACCCCAATCTACCCCACTCCAGTCTACTCGAATCTACCCCACTGCACTCCAATCTACTCCACTCCAGTCCACTCTAATGTACTCCACTCAAATCCACCCCAATCTACCCCACTCCCCCACTTCAGTGTACCTCACTCCAATCTACCTCACCACACAATACCCCAAACTAACCCGCTCCAATGTACCTCACTGCAATTGACCTCACTCCAATGTATCTCACTCCACTCTATCGTACTCAACTCTATCCCACTCTACTCCAGTCTACCCCACCCACTCCAATCTACCCCACTCCACCCCACTCCACCACAGTTTCCCCCACTCCACTCACAGTTTACCCAACTCGACCACTGTTTACCCCACTCGACACTGCTCGACCCCACTCTTCCCAACTCTACCGCACCCCTCTCCAATCTACCCGACTCAACTCCAAACTACCCCACTCCAATCTACTGCCCTATACCCCTCCTTTAATCTACCCCACTCCACTGTACCCCATCCTCCCCAATCTACCTCACTCCACTCACTTTAAGCCGTGCTAGACAGCAGCCACTCTCGTGTACAACATGGCTAAAACACATTGCCAAAGCCAATAGCTTTTGCATAGGAGCAACCTATTGGCATTGCCAATGATTGTTTGATCTAAAGAGATTTCAAGTCTAGATATCTACACACTGGTCAGAACCAATCTTCTGTTGGGCTCTGCATCTGAGCCCGTGGACAACCTAGAAAGCAACTGACATCAGAGAGCCAGAGTGGTACTTACATACAGCTGCCCATGTCATTTCCGTAGCAGAATGATGCGGGTGCAGCCACATGGCACCAGCTCCAGTCACACAGGAGTTTTGCTTGAAAATTTCTAGAACCAGACTGACACCTGGGGAATATTGTAAAGGGGAGGAATCTTACTTACCGAAGGTAAGTAACGTATTCATTGCTTCGGCTAAAGGCTGTTGCTTTGTTTACTAGACACATCGTCAGGATTGAGGCCAACCCATTGAGCTTTGAATTCAGGATAACAAAAGCAAAAGAGGGAAAAGAGACAGAAATAGGAAGGATCATGATAAATGATGGCGGTAAGAATCGTGCCACTTTACTCCACACGTGTATTTCAGGGAAGATGGGGTGAATGTTACCTGCCCGAACACAGGCAGCAAATGATTCAGCCTAACTTTGACAAAACAGAAATTCTTTGTGATGGGATTATTCCAGAATCAGGTGGAGCTTTGACCCAATACCGACAGTCTCCAGTCTAAGCTCAGCTAGAAAATAAAGCGCTAGGGTTGGCAGAATGTTTGGCCATTTCCATGCGCGGCCGACATAATTAATAGTGGCGGGGCAGGTGTAGGGGGAGCGTGCGCGGGGTGGGGTTACAATTCAAAAACCCACTTACCTGGAGCTGCGGCTGCCTCCTGTTTTGCGCTCTCCTCCGACTTCTCTTCCTGGTCCCAGCATACACTGGGACAGACGCAATCTCCACGCTGCTCTCCTGTGAGAGCAGCTCCGGGACTGGTCTGAGCAGGCTGGAAAGACGCTCCACTCAGACTAGGGAGTCTGTGGGGTTTCTCCAGCCCGGCTGTTCAATGCAGCAGGGCTGGAGAAAATGAAGTGCGCATGTGGGTTTTGGTTATCCTGAGGCGATTGGCACTAAGAGTGCACATAGCACTTCTCTTCCACCTCCCATGCCCCGGCCCCGCCCCTCCCTGAATGCTCTGGCTCAGAGCCGGCAAGTGAAAAATAAAACGATTAGGTAATCGTTTTATTTTTCACCTGCTGGCTCTGAGCCAGTGGGGCGACGCTCCTCCGCCATTGCGGAGGAGCCGCCCCTGCCAGTTCTTTGTCCAAGTTTACCACCTTTAAAAGCGGCCAATCACAAATGTAGCATCAGACCTCGGAACAACTCAAAAGCAATCCTAAAAATCTGGATGTAGTTCTCTTTTATTTTTAACTCTTTACGTTTCTTTGTTCGCCTTCCCACCTCTATTCTGAGGTTCTTTCTTTATACAGCATTGGGCCTGGCTGACAACTAGATAAAAATCTTGATATGGGCCCTCGGTGTACACTTTTAAATATCCTGTTTTCTGGCAATATCCTGCTGCAAATGCAAATGCAGGAGCATAAAAAACGCATAACAAACATGGCGGAAAGGATACACCTTTTTCATCCATGCAACCTCTTTTTTTTCTCTTTGAACGGATATACGCTTTTTGCGTTTACAACAATTATATTTATTTTCATACCCTGGTCAAAAGGTGTGAAATGTAGCAGTGATGTGCTTTTGAGGACACCATATATGCGTTTTATTAACTAGCAGCATATTAATTTAATACTAGGTATTTTTATATAGGTAATTTTATTTATTTTTATATAGTACTCCGTCTATTGTGCACAGTTAAAGATTCCTGAAATCCTATTTGTGCGCTCTGTTGACTTCTCAGCTTTTATTCTCTGAACTTTTAAATATTCCAGTCCGTTTTCACCCATGGTCCTTTATAGTTCCGTATAAAGTGGCCCGGATCTATTGCATAAACCTTTAAATATATGAACAATAAATAAACAGGTGACTTGTACACTGTCATGAGAGCAGTCTTGATGATTAGATTTGTCCTCTTCCAGGCAACATTTAAGTGTAGCTGACATACTTTTTTGGAAATAAATACAGGCCACTAATATAACATAAAATATCTTGGGGGGGAAAACTTTTCTTTAAAACACCGTTTCAGTTTCAAGTTACAGTTTTGAATCTGTCAACATGCAGATACTCCTTTGTACTGGATCCCGGGCTCGAATAAAAGTTCACTCGCTCCCAGAAGAAAATTCAAGTGATGCGAGTAGGGTGTGTTATCATGTTTAGAACACAAGAGGCAGCTATTCTGAAGGAGGCGTCAAAATACTAAATAGTTAAAGTGTGAACGTGGGATTCGTAATAGAAATGAAAACACAGATGAACTTGTAGTGGCAAAACCAGTAGGCCTGGTGCTGGCTTCCTGCCTCTTGGCTTTGTCGTTACTTGTTTTCCCATGGGTTTTGTAAAGCTTTATTTTTGGAGGAGCTGTCGCACCTTGCCAATATATTAAAACATGACTAAAAGCAAAAATACTTTTTTGGTATCTAAAAGCACATTTTCGCAGAGTGAGTACCATCACATTCTGCGGGGGGGGGGGGGGGGGGGGCATCACTCTGCATTATGCCACTGGTCGTGGTTAAAATCGTACCTAAAAAATTTGTAGAAGTCACATTCCTGACTCTATTTATTCAATAAATATCCGCTGGAAGTGTGGGCTCGCATTTAATATGAGTCTAGCGGGATTCATAACATTGGAAGTATAGACTCAGCACATAAAACGCTCCTGAAAAAGTGCTATAGAAACCTTGTGTAAATGTAAAGGAAAAAAATGAAACTGTTTGCAGCGTGTGCGTTTTTTTTAGTTTTTTTTTTTTAATATTAGTGCCAACAGCCACGTTGGTCCCATCTCTAAAGATTTGTAATAACTAAAACATGCACTTTTTTTAACATCTCATTTGAACTTTTTGTAGGTGTTTTTGCTTTTTCTCCCACCATAACCATTAGCAGTTGGGCCAAAGGAGGTGTCAATTTGAGGAAGACAAAAAAAAGAATTTCACAGAATAAAAAGGCATGTGATTTGGATCTACACAAAAGCTAAAGATGGCTAACTCTTAGCTCCGATGAGGGTCACTACCTCATTACACACAAGCGAACACTATTGATGCAGTCGGTTTCAAGAGAATCCCAAAGACCTGTGCGCGCAGCAGTCTGGGGGGTGCAGGGCCCATTCAGGCCTTCTGTATCACCACCATTCTGCGAGGAGTATAAAACACTGCCTTTATGCTGCCAAGTCACAATGACTCCTCCAACTTCAAAGCGGCCTCACCACTGGTCTTTTTGTCCACCAAATTTATTCAAGCTAGGGGCAGGGAGACAACAATTCATAAACCCTAATTACGCCTAATTATCTATTCCCTTTTTTCTGTCCAAATTCGTCCAGTGTTATTCGCGACCAGCGTTTCTCACAACCTCCCCATGCCCTGACCGCCAAGATCCATAGGACTTTCTTTGAAGGGTACCATTGCGGGCCGGCTCAAAATGTTCACAGCACATGGCCCTGGCCACGCCACCCCCCCAGATTAAATAATGATTCCATTCTCGCTTCTGACAGGTTTATGTGCTAAATATGAAGCTGTCCTGGTAGATGGGGCGACCTCCTTGGGCCCCCTGGGGATGGAATCAGTGGCGGCACCCTCCCCCCTGCAGGAGCGTCCCCTCATGCCGCCCATTCAGGCTCTAAATGAAATGTTTATTGGATTAAAGTTCTTCCCTGCAGACCTCCATGATGGCCTGCGACAAAGACCCTAAAAGCCTTATTAATTGGCTTCGGCTTTTTTGCCTTGTTTTGGGGGCGAATAGTGAAGAAAACGTATTTCACATTACATCAGAGGCAATTGGGTCTGCCACATGGAATTAAACTTTTTTTTTATCCCAGTGCACTATATATCAAGTGTCCCATGTGCAGCCCACTTTCAGTAAGCTTTGGAATCAAAGAATAGTTTCTTTTAACCCTTTTGGAGGAAAAGGGTAAATTTCTGGACCTGGAAAAAGTTGTTAAACAGTGGTGAATAAAGGCCGGTGTTTCTTTGTGAGAGTTGCACGCCACAGATGTACCTATTAGTAGGGCATTAGACGCACTATTTGTGGCATAATGATAGACCAGTCACAGGAGAGAGTGATTGTTTAATAATCTTCGGTTCAGTCACTCATATTCGAAGCACGGTGCCGCCCGACTCACAACTAATGAAGAAATGAAGCAGCACACACCTTCAGGATCAGGAAGAAACGTATGTAGCAAAATAAGCCAAACTAAGCATCCTGGATTTTGAAAAAAGCCCGACGGAGTTAATCCCACAATGCACTGCTAATCATACACAAGGAACTGTACACAAAGAATTTAGTTTTACAAGGACCCAAATTAATGAAGCAGGTAATATAGCTCGATTTTCTAGGGTGATAAAAATCGTAGAAACATGACATTTAACAGTGGGAAGCCTGCTTTTGTCCTCTGGGCTCCTGTAGAGGTTTTCTTGTCGATTTGGACAAGCAGATAAGTCATTCCATCTAAGTGTGGTGTACACCCGGAGTATGTTACCATATGCCATTATATGCAGAACACCGCCAGTGCTCGGCATACACACGGCATCCCTGCACTCTGCCTTTTTAAAATCTTTTTAAGGCCACAAAGTAGAGAAATGTGCTGTACAGTGAGGCCTTTAAAGGGCATGTGGCTCTGTTGGGTTGTGTTCCCCATCCTGAAATTTTTGAATGGCTGCGCAAGCTTTGAAGAGCATTTTATAAAGATGGCATGTTGGGGATCGAAATAACAGCACTTTCAAAAGAAATCATAAAAGCCTTGAAATTTGCTGAAATAAGGACTTTTTTTCCTGAGACTCCTTGTAAAGAAAATTTGATTGCTGCTAATACCTAGGGAAATGGGCTTCTTGTCACTATATTGTTGCGAGCATCAGGTTGCAATACTCAAAAGCCAGAAATGTGGGTTGACATGACAAGCCTCTTTTTGAGTTCCATCAAGAAGCTGGAGAAAGGGTGGGCTGTTCTAACCTTGAGCAATTGGTGGATCCAGAACTGTGCACCCAGGCCTGCAAAAGAAGGGCCTCTCCGCCAGTTGGGATGGTGAAGGTGGAGGGATTGGGAGGATCTCCACTCTAGCAAGTATATAGTGAGTAATCCGCTTTTGAAGGCTTCTGGAACCTTTTTTTAAAACATTTTTAAGATGGATATGTCGGTCGAAGAGAGGACCTTAAATTTGATGCACTTTTCTATAGGCAGCCGGTGTGTGTCTGCTAATTTAGAAGTAACTCAGCTCTGTTTAGGTATATTGAGCAGAAGTCAAGAAGAACTTTGCACAACTTGAAGTTGGCAGAATAGATTGTAAGGAAAGCTTTTATAGTGGTACTTGGAGTAATCTAATCTAGATGTAATAAGAGCATGCATATCCAAATATCTCTTTAAAGATTTTCTTAGGGTTTTGATTAACCCAAAACATCAGATGGCTACAGATGATATATGCTGCCTGAGAGAGAGAGCGATGTCAACGTTGACTCAAGATTTGTAACATCTCTTATACGGGGGTGGGATAGGCTCCCAGCTCCAGAGGTCACCAGTCTTGGGCCCATTGCTGCCCTTTTTTACCCAGTAGGAGAATTTCTGTCTTGTCTGACTTCATTTTTCATCCTGATGGGTACTGGAATTAGGCATTGTTTAAACGCTTCCCACCTCATACCCTGATCTTCCTTAAGAGCCACGATCAGTTTGATATTGTGCCGATGATAATTCTTCAAAGTCAAAGCTTCTCATAAGAGAGGGCAATGAGATCATGTATGTATGTTCTGGAGCTTATCGCTCATTGATGATCCCGTAGTACCCCAAAATGGCGGAAGGTGAATAAACTGGACTTGATTAGATAGTAAGTTTTGAAACAAGATGCTTACTCCCGATCTTGCTACCTGTATTAAGACAGCATCCACAGCGGCCTCTCTTCTCCTGTCATCTTGTGCTCATGGCTTGCTTATTTATTTATTTATTTTGAAAGTTTTATATAGCGCGAACAAGATCTTTGCAGATAACAGAGCGCTTTACATAGGCAAGGGGGGTGGGTACACGAGGGAGCATAATTAGGGAGCATAATTAGGAAGGTAGGTCATCAATGCAAGTAATACAGATAGGAGGGAGTATGAACAATCGGGTAAGGTCGATAATACAGGTAAAAACATATGTGCAAATGGATCAAGCACGAGTACAGATCGACGCAAAATCTTAAAAGATCAAAAGTGGTAGTTCAAGTGTATTTAGCCATGAGGAAAGCTTTAACTTCTTTCTTAAAAAGAAAAGTGGAGGGGATGAGCCTGGTTTCAGGAGGGAGTGATGAAGCGAAAAGGTGCGCTCTAAATAGAGTCCAGTGGACATCCAAACAGATTATAACGTAGAACAGGGATCACCAGCTTTTGAGAAAGGTAGAAAACAGATTAAATCTTTAGATGGAAAGACAGCCCGGGATACAAGACTGCCTGGAATACAAGACTGCCTTACATGGAAAAAAAACACTTTACTAGTGATTATGACAGAGGAGATCAAACAATGCCCTAATCTGACGAGCTGAGCAAGAAGAGAAAGAATCCTAGTATATAGCAGATCCAAAGCAGTGAAAGACCGTCTCAAAAAGGACTGCCGGCAAAGAAAGCAAAACTAAGGGCAGACTCCTATGAAGTAACGGACAATGTAAATGTAAATGTAAATGTACAGGAATTTATATAGCGCAAATCACCGAGCGGTTAGAATTGTCGAGTCCATGGACATTTTTAGGACTCAAGACCCCGCCGAGCCGGGAATTGAACCCTGGTCCCGGGCTGACCTCTGCTTCCAGGTCTGCCTCCTCTAACCAGTGAGCCACACTTCTCCACCCAGGGCAGACCTTTAGCATGGACAAGGTGAGCCCACGGTCAGGGTGCTGACCTTCAGAGGGGCTCTTCAGCAGCCTCCCCTTACAACCTGCCTCAGAAGAAAAGTGTGCTCCCATTGATCTCAACTCGGTTTTCTCCTTTCACTTTTCCCCCTTTACCTTCTCCATCCCTTCCCCCAATTTCCCCAACACACTGACAATTGAATATGATGAGTGGGAGGGGAGGAGCAAATTGTGGGTTGCAGACTGCGCTATTTGAGCAAAGGTCGGCTCTGCTACCACCACCCTATGGCTGTAAGCATCAAAGAAGCAAGGGAAGGCAAATCAGCCCAACTGTGCCTACAGTAACCCGTAAAGTTAATTGAACTTTTTTTGAAGCTATTATAAAATGTTGGACAATCAGCTCCACAACCCACCTATTGAGACTCATTCAACCAGTCATGCTATCCTTTTTGTAGCTGCCTGGAGTGAGACATATCACATTTACAGAGATGCAAATAGAGCAATCTATGGAATGGACAACTCTTCTTTCAACAAACTGCATTTACTGCCAAACAAGACCACACCACAGCTGGCTCCTATCCATTCCTTTCTTCAAAAAGTCTTCAATATGAAAAACTTCTCTGTTCAGAATGCTAACCTCTGGAAGCTCAATTACCGCAAACATAAGAAGTGTTAATCACCTAGAATATCAGAGAGCACTAAAATCGCGGCTTTTCCCATCCACACGTTAGGCATTTATGTCTGAGTGCATTCTCACGCTCACCACAAATGGTTAAGTGGAGCCACGCTCACAGCATAATGCTGAAGCACATGTTTGAACTTAAGCACGTCACCCAACACTTCTAAAACTACATCCAAAACCCTAAACAACTCATGCAAAAGGGCACACAGGCAATAGATGCAAATCATAACATTTGAAAGTCTCATACGGGGTAAGAAGCCTTACAGAAATTCTACAATACAATACAGCCACAAGCACAACATTCACACCTCAAATTCACGCATGCACCTAGAATCGGTTCAGTTTGCAGTGTGAAATGTACTAAACCTCTTGCTACATTTAATGAGTAGAGTATACAATATACCAATTAACTCCTACTGGAGAATGGGATACTCTTACACTCCTTTGTTACCAGCTTTAGTAGTGCTCTGGTGAAGGTGCAAACATGGCACTTTGCTGTATTAGCTGCCATACTGTGCAGATATGACTTTGGGGATGGTTGCATAAGCATTTAAACAGACTTCTCAAGATTATTGGAATTTCCTTTTGCTCTTGATTGCATGCTTGTCTCCTTTCTCTTCATTCAATCCTACTTGCTCCTCTGCTCAGGATCCTTCTTTCATGTGGCCTCTTGGCTCCCCGTCTTCTCCATCCTACCACTCTGCCCATGGTCTCTTTTTTTTCACCCTTCCACTCTATTCTTGATCTCTTTCTGACGTCTTGCGGTGATCAGTCTGTCCCTCTACTGCTAGTCTCCTCCTGCCTGTCTGCTCCTCCCGGCCTTATACTTGCTTTTTCTTTTCTCTAGCTTTATACCAGACCAGTTGGCTCTGAATAAGCAAATTGTGTTAAAAATATGGAACTTTAAAAGCCGGATTGTCAAGTCACCCACAAAAACAGAATGAATAACACGCCTTATGAGATGGAGTAAGGCTGCGCACCTAGATTATGCACTGTTGATGTATGTCTTGTTTTTATTTTTAAGGATCAGAATAGCAGCCCTATAACTAGTAGTTAAGATCTTTGCTGTCTGAGCAGATACTCTTCCTGCGTTCTGTAAGGCTTACTCACATAAATCATGTGTTTGATAATGAAACAATAATGTATTTCTGTGTGAGAAAATATAAGACGGCACTGTGCGGTTACTAGTTGAGCAGCATTCCCTGACGCGTCTAGTTTGCGTTATATAAAACTACTCAAATAAATAAACTTGTAGGGTAAGTTCTGTTCATAACAGAATGCAATCCATTCCACTTACCATCCTCCTGGATTGCCAGTTTACAGCTGAACATGAAGGATGGTTAGTTGCCATAATTTCCTGCAGAATATAAGACTGTTTTGGACCACCATGTCCTCGCTAACAAGTGTGCTTTTGAGTGCTATCTCTACCTTGAGTTTCTTGACAAGCTACAAATTCCAGCTGGGAATGAGGCATTCCTGTACAGACTGGACCAAAAGCCCGGAGTCTCACTTCTGTGATCCCCATTGCTACCAGTTCCCTGCAACATAGGTTTTCAGAGGTTCTCCTATCTGCTTCTTAACCTCTTCAAGCCAATAAATCTCTGATGCATGTCAGTTCCTCAGCTGATCATGAAATGGGCCCGAAATATCCTTTGTTTGTTGGAGTGAGATATGAAGAGAAAACTGTCAATATTTGAAGACTGGAGAACTAAAAAAGAAAGCAAAAAAATAGAAAGAGAATGGAGAAAAGCGTATGCTGGGCTCAGCAAGGCCTTATACAAGAAAGCCATAAAAAAGTACCAATATGTGTTAAGGGAAGCAAGAGTCTCTTACTAAAGCGCCAAAGTAGAAAATGCCTCAAATTCCTCAAAAGAGCTATTCAAACCGGTAAATAGCCTTATGAAGCCAATTAAGAATTGAATCGGTCCCACCCCTCAGAGTAGCTTTGTAATATACGTGCAAAGTTTTTCCTAGGAAAGGTGAACAACATTCTGCTAGCCTTACCCAAAGATGCCATCTACAGCTTGGCACTGATCGCAGTAACACCGGCCAAAATCAGACTGCTAGCCTTCCCAAAATAGGGAAGCAACAGAGGAGTTCCTCAGGACCATCAAATTAGGGTCGCCGCTTGACCCAGCTCCAGATACACCAAGGAAAGGAGGAAACACAATCATACACACTCTGACGGATATATTCAATCACTCACTACAGAGTGGCACAGTCCCCTCGGGATAGAAACATGCTGTAGTTAAACCTCTCCTGAGGAAGCATTCAGCAGACCCCCTTTGTGCAGAGAATTATCTGTCTTATCTGTCCATTTCCCTACTTCTGGGGATCAGTAAACCCCTGGAGAAGTATGTTAACAAACATCTGTCCGCTTTTTTTTCCTACTCCCAACTCAAATAGGGTTCAGGCTCGGCAGAACCGCAGAAACTGCTCTACTGGACTCAACGGAAGAACTGCGCCATTCTAGACCAGGGCGGCTCAGAGGCAATGATGTTGCTGGTTCTGAGCGCTGCTTTCGATGCTGTGTCACATCCTGTCCTAATTCATAGGTTAGAAGATGCAGGAATTGTCGGAGATGCTCTCATATGGCTCGCAGCCTTCCTAGAACATAGGAGCTTTCAGGGTCAGGAGGACATTTCTATCTCTGCAACATACGCACAGAAATGTGTAGTACCACAAGGCTCTCCCTTAAGTCCCACTCTTTTCAATCTCTATGTACCCCCACTAGCAGAAATCGCGCAAGCTCATGGACTTGCTATAGTTTCCTACACAGATTACACACTGATCGTCATCTCACTCACTGCAGACACTAACAAAACCTCCAATCAATTAAACTCTTGTCTTAAACAAGTAACAAACTGGACGTCGGACAGTTGTTTGAAACTGGACGGCCATAAAACTGAGGTTTAGTCGCAGGAAGCAACACCTCCCGCTGGCTAGAACTTAACTGGCCTCATTCTCTTGGTCCACTTCCCTCCCCTTCCCCTACAGTCAAGAGTCTGGGATTCTGGACAGACGACAGGCTGTCCATGGAGATTCAAGCCAAGAAACTGGCTGCATTCTGTTTTTGACTACTTCGCACCCTGAGAAAACTGTTAAGCTGGATCCCGGTCCCACTCCGAAGAGTGGTTGTGGAGGGACTAATCAACTCGCGTCTGGATTAAAGAAACTCCCTCTACCTAGGCTGTCCCAATTATGTCACTAATCGACTGCAGGTAATTAAGGAGGCTATAACTCGGATTCTCTCTAAAAACCCCAAGCTTATGTCAGCAGCTCCCGCAATGGCTGCCTTGTACTGGCTGCCAATACAGAAGAAAATCCAGTTCACAACTCTCTCTCAAGTCCACCGCACCATCAACAAAAAAGGTCCCCAGGTCATTCAACGCCTGATGGCTCCTTACACTCTGAGAAGATCTTTTCACTATGAGGGTCGAAATCTTCTGCTGGTCCCTCGGGTCAAGAGAACAAGGTGCGGTGCCTTTGCATTTCTGACACCCAAACTCTGGAATGTACTTCCAGCGCACATCATAATGGACAGATCAGAAAACAGCCTCAGAAAACAGCTGAAAACATACCCATTATAATCTCTAGGCATAAAAGAAGTGCCGTTAGCGGAGGTTTATTTCCAGCGCCGGGGGGGTCCTTTGGGTAGCCATGAACTATATAAATTCCGAAGAAAAGAATTGAATATTTGCTAATGTTGGTTCCTGAGACACACGACACCTGGTAACCTTGCATTGTGAAAGGTTTGGTAGGAAGTCTATAGTTTTTGTCAGAGTGTATCGCTTGCCACCAGTGCTGCTACTAAAGTACTTGAAATATATTAATCAGTAAGAAGTATAAGTGGTCCATATGTGGTTATCCTTTATGCTTAAAATATTAACCGTTCCTGGTAAGTGTTGGCGTAAAGCAGCAATTCATCAGGCTGCCCGGTTTTTATCATCCACAGGAATGTGCAGTGTACAGCGAGATGTAAGCTGGCATTTCCTTTCTATGATTTTTTTTGGGCAGGCCAGTCTGTTAGGTGTATGTCTATTTGGTGGATTCAGGACCTAAATGATGTGTTAATCGCCTAATATCAAATATAGGAAATGATTACAGCCTACAGGGAGTGAGATTGAACTAAAGCAGTCAAATAATTTCTCGTGGGATACCCAGAAATAGAGAACTGAGAGAAATGTAATTTGTGAATGACTTTAGACTTAAGCATCTGGAGATAAACTCGTGTCAGAAATTAGAAAAACCAGGAATGTATGAATGTGGTACTTTGTTTGTTATATGTCACTTTGGGTACTTTTATGATAGTTCATACCAATATATAGCCTGTGAAGTTTTCTTTGAAGGTCGAGAACTTTTTTTTCGTTTATGAAGTCGAACCTTTAATGATGGAAAAAAATGTTATCAAACCCGTGCAGACCTGTTATAGATTTGTTTACGTGTATTTGCATACCACGTCGTCGTGCATTTATTTTGAAACCTCTTCTGAATCCCACCCTTCCCTTCGTGTTCGCTCTGCGCGTGCATGCACCTCTGGACAGGGGTTTCATATTTACCAGATCAGTGCATGATAACTCCCCCAGCCACGTCTACAAGTGCCTCCTCGCCCAGAACAGAAGAGTGTGTTTTTCGGTAACAGGAAAGGAATGAAAAGGAATTCAGAAGCGGCCTTTGAGCCTGTGCCTCTTCTTTGTCCGGCCACCTGTCTCCCAAAGCTGGCTCTCGGATTGGCCCATAAGCTGATGATTTGCCATCTCGCGCACACAGCCCTCTAGTTCCCTTGATGACGATGATTTTTCAGATGTCTTCATTACGAGGCCTTGTAGGGCCCCCCGCTTTCACTGCGCTGAATGGTCTAGCCCAGCTTTTGAGGGCGGCCGTGCCCTTTGACCTCTGCGTCCTTCACCTGAGCCCCAGCCGTTAGGGATTAGTCCCTGCTAATGCAGTGTCTTCACTTATCAATTGACTTTTCAGGGCTGAGAAGGCAGGGGAACAAAGGGCATGAGTAAAGTAGGCGACTGGGCAAATCCCGACAAAACGGCGGGGCAGTGAGCGCAAGTGGTTTTAATGTTGATTGAGTTATCGGTACTAATTGAGTGTTAACATGCATTTCCCGCCTCGAATCTCTGTTAACAGATCACCATCTGCTTTCATTTCATTTTGTCTACTGCCATTCTGCTGTTTTGCCTATTTTAATAGGCCCACCCAAGGAAGAGAAAAAATACGGTTTTATATATCCAGTTCGCATCACTAACCCTCACCCAACCGTACATAGTCATTTTAGAATGCTGTTTTATTTGATGACGTGTGCTGGGGATTTAAGACCTATGGTGATATCATTTCATGGGGAGCGCCTTTAAATCTGCTGTTTCCCAGTAGGCGTCAGCCATAGAAGTGTCAAATGAGAGGGTGTGGTATAACGGTCAGAGCGGCCGACTTTGGAGCTGGAGAACCGATTGGAGCCTCGGCGTTGGCTCAACATCCTGTGCTTCTGGGCAAATCACTTAATCTCCCCGCGCCCACCAAAAATGAATGTGTCTCTATGTAACGTAACTGGGCCCCATATAAAGCGCTCCAAAACATTCTGTTCGAGTTCGCGCTGTATAAAACTGCAAACAAAAACAAACAAGCATTTACAATGCAACGGTCTCGCCTTTGCAAAAGTTTGAGCTATTGGCATTGTAAATGACAAATTTTTAATTTATGTGTTGGTTTTGAAAACATAAATAAATGGCATTGTCATTTACAATGCCAATAGCTTAATCTCTCGCAAATGCGAGACCTATTGCATTTGCACCCACACACACACACACACACAGAGCCACACACACTCAGACATAGATGTGGTGGATGTGGTGGTGGTGGTGGATGTGGTGGTGGATGTGGTGGATGTGGGGTGGTGGATGTTGTGGAAGTGGTGGTGGATGTGGTGGTGGTGGATGTGGTGGTGGATATGGATGTGGTGGATGTGGATGTGGTGGTGGTGGATGTGGTGTAAGTGGTGGTGGATGTGGTGGTGGTGGTGGATGTGGTGGTGGATGTGGTGGTGGTGAATGTGGTGGTGTATGTGGTGGTGTATGTGTGGGTGGATGTAATGGTGGGTGTGGCCCTGTCCTTAGCTGGTTCTGGTCTCCTGTGACACATTTTTTTACCAGTGTAATATTTGGTCGGTTATGGGCTCACTAGGTGTTTTTGTTATGTTTACCACATCATGGCTTATACTGTACTGTGTTAAAATAAAAATTGCATGTGTTGAAAAGAATATTGAGACATATTGGGCAGCGGAGGGCATAGGCTGTCCTGGCACCTCAATTTGTTTATGCCGAGAGCAGTGCCATGGTGGCACACATCCTCAAGAAGGTTCTTTAACTATTGTAAATTTTGTATTCTATGCCTGTACAAGTGTCATCCCAGTGTGTTTTTGAGTGACTGCCATCTGTTTCTATTATACCTCTTCTTTCTGTAGCGTACTTTTGTAACATTTTCCTCATGTAACGTAACTGGTCCTATTGTGAAGCGCTCTGACACATTTGGATAAAGTCTGCGCTATATAAAAATGAATAAATAAATAAATAAACATGGCATCTGAGAGTGGGGGGTTAGTCTCCCAGTCTGCCCAGATCCGAGGGCGTTAGCTAGAGCTCGGTCCCTCTGATAAGAGAAGGGAGGGTGATGCTTCTGTGCCCAGTATTCATCTTGAAAAGAAAAGCTTGTTTGTAAAGCATGCTTTTAAGTGCTTTCCCCTGAACCTTTGAAAGTTTGGCTGCATACTGGCCAACATCATTTCACCAGCCTGGGGCAATTCAACTCAAACACTACTTTGCTTGTCTGGAAAACATGTTTACAGAACATTATCCAAAGGACGGTGCAATCCAGACACGCCACACCTGTGACTTTTGAAAGTTTGGGTCCTGTATTTAAAATCCATTAGATCTACACAAAATGGTCGCCCCAATTTCACCCCACCCACCCCTGCTGCCAGGACTCACGCAATGTGGATAAACAAAGCCGGGCTTCGGTAAGCTGCGCTCTGCTTTCATTTATTTTAATCCGTGCACTTTACGCTCTCTAGTTGTTGTTTGTGGTGTTTAACTTCATCAGTTCGTTCGCGGGGTGCACCCTCCGGCTAACCACAGAAGCCCACCCAGCCTCGAGGCACGCGCCCGATCCTGCTATCGGTCGGACTTCAGTTACCGCAGCTTCCGGCCGGACCCTCGTCTCACCCCTCATCAGTGTGTCAGTGTGCACAGTCCCCGCCTGGCCGCCCTTGCCGCTGGGCTTCTGTTTAGGACTCTGCTCTGTTGACTGGTTCTGACCTGCCTCCCTCTTGTAAATAGGCCAGCCTGCTCTCAGGGACATTGTTAGCACTTCTTAAAAGTAACCAGTTACCTACAGTCCTCTGTATGCATGGGCTCTGCTCAGCTTGGAATGCTGAAGCCGCTCGCAGAATGTCACACATAACCCCGGGGAGGGGGGTGGGCGGGCTGACAGGGTTGGGTAGCTGCACGCGGCAGGGTCCTGCCTTTTCTAGGTCCGGCCTCATTCCCACGCGTCAAGAATCTTCTTTCATCTGATAACACACTGTAGTATGAACGCACACGCAGAGAGAACCCAAACAAGGCTTTACTGAAACATTTTAATACAAGGATGTATCCAGCCCCACGGACCGTGAGCAGCTTCACCTCTGACCCCCCCCCCATTCCATTACTTAAATATGCAGAACTAGTAAACACTCCACACATGCCCTTGACTCTGTTCACGGGCTATTAATTCTTTTTAAAGGAAACATACTAATAAGTGACTAAACTAATACTACACATCCCCTTTACTTAACAAGCTTCCTTTGTTGAGTGACAACTGCGCACATCCAACAAGAGCTTGCCATGAGACAGCCTTTTGTCTCTAAGCCCCGTCCTTTTCAGACGGGGGGGGGCGTGTTTTTGACTGAGAACGTCACTAGGTAGAAAGAAACTAAAAAACACGCCCCCCAATCCGAAAAAGACAGGGCTTAGATCGAGAAGAGAACGTCACTGAGACCTCTTCTCCAATGACTGGCCGCCGTTTAGGAGGCCAGCCAATGGAGAAGATGGGCGGGGTTAACCTCGCTACTCAAAGACATTAAATCTCGCAAGCTTGAGTGCGCATGTGCGCACCTGCTGCCATGCGAGACCTAAAAAGTCACCGACTTCCAGCTCATCGCAGAATTCCTCTTATGCAGAAGGGTATGCATACCATACCATTTAGAAGCTGAGAGTGTCAACCACACGCACCAAGCAAATTCGATTTTATGCTACATTTTAGAGAGTCTGCCAGGAGGATGAACTGCAGTAATTGAATGTTTTGTGTAGCTGTTTTGCAAAAGACATAAAGGGCTGTTTTGATTTGGAATAGTTTCTCTGCAGAAACATATGAACCTTCTTTTACATTTACGAAGTGCATCAACTGATAAAGAGTGCTTTCTCGCTTATTGTGTCGCTGTGCGTGTTATTGAAAGTAATTGCTCTGTTTAAGAAGCATACCCGACTCAGAAACTCGCTGAAACTCAGGATTAGTATATGAGGTGCAGGTAGCACAGCTCGCAAGCAATCAGACTTGTGCACCTGTGTCTGAATGTAATCACACTGTCTACAACACTTGGCACGTCACGAGCTAATTGACAACGTTTTCAAGAAAGTGCAAGATTGGTCAGTTCGCCCATGAGGTTCAGAAAGCAAAACTTGGAAAAACAGTGGTAACCACAGCTCATTTTTTCCGAGCTGTGTTGTAGTAGTTCCTTTAGTTTTCCTAGTTGGTCTGATTGTGATCAAAACAGGCGCACAGCTCAGTTCTCCATCTGTGTGCTGTGGTCATGATGACATGGCCTCGGATTCAGCACCCTAAAATTATTCGCCTTTTTAACGCATGATGCACGCGTGCCTGTCTATCCGTACTCTGTGTGTTTCTTGCATGCTTCAGTGGCCTTGATGTCTTTAACTTGTTCTTGCTGTCGAAACTCAACAGCTCGCAAGCTGGACTAAAGCACTCGCAGTCAGCGAAGTCTTTATTCCTGTATAAGATTGACCAATGACTGTTTGGGGGATTCTGTTACTGTGACATTCGCCACATGGAACCCCCCTAAGAGCTGAGCCCCTAAATCCCTACCAGTTTCCGCAAATGCCTCCGTCCTGAGTCCTTATTTTGATTTTAGGGCAGTTTTTGCTTAAGCCTTCATAACTATTTTTGCCCAGAAGATAACCAGGATAAATTTACGTCCTTTTTTCCCATATGACGGAATTTATAATGATACCTAAGGTTTGTGATTTTTGTCTGCGAGACCGGAGGGAAAAAAGGCAAAATATGGAAAAATGTGTGTGTTTGTTAATTAAAAACCGTGTGCTGTGCTAAATTCAAGGTTTTACAACTTTCGGAAACAGGTGAAGTACACAAAAATATGTTTTTCTTCAGTCTTTGCAGTTTTCTAAATGGTGGTCAGTAGTAACTATTTTTTTCTATTTCTGCCAACTTGCAATTTGTGGGAGGAATATGGGCAAGCCAAGATGGGTCAAACAACAAAATGCCCACTCAGGACCACCTCATTGTCCATAAGACATGGGGACTACAAGTGACCAGTTGTCAAACTCTATGAAATACATGAGGCTGTAGCAGCCTTCAGAGAAGCCCATGAGCCGAAAATGTCCTTGGTGGATGTTGTGCTCCTTACAGACCATCACATGAAACTTGCAGACCGACTAAAGACTGCAAAAATGACAAACAAACTGCAACCTGCCACTGAAACACTACAAAAAAGGAATTGGGTCTAACTGAATATGTATACTTCTTGGAATACAGTGCTAAGGACTCGGAGGAATGGAACAGGTACAACAACCTGCGAGTGGGGGGTCTGCATGAATATATTGGCAACATCAATATGGTTGGTAACCTGTTGTACTCTGTGGCACAGACTGTTGAGCCAGAGTGCCTCTCATGCTTCTGCACAATAAAAAAGTACCCATAGAGTACTAGTAAAGCCACTACAGTCTGAGAACCACCAAGACCAGTGTGGCCCAGATACTGCATTTAAGCCACAGGAATACGATCCTATGAAGAGACACCACACAGTGTAAAGCAGTAAAGTCATGATTTTCCCAGACTACACTGCTGCAATAGAGTAACAGATGGCCACCTTCTTGGCAGTAAAACGCAAACTACACCTCATGGGAACGAGGTACATGCTTTTGTTCCAAGTAAAGCTTAGAGTCCAGGCAGATGCCCACGCACCGTTACTCACTCATGCTAAAAAGCCTGGCACTGGTTTGAAGCGCACATTTCTGACTGACACAAGTCTGACTGGAGAAAGAAGCTGTGATTGCCACGTTCAATGCCGTTCAGGGCACATAGTTGCTGAAGGTCCCACCTTGATTTGATACCAACTCCACCAATAGAGACTTGGGCTCAGGGGAAGAAGCAGTCTCTTGCCTCTATTAAAAGAAAAGATGACCCTGCCATACAAGAATGTAAGTTCCTAACGTGGAATGTCCGAGGCATCAATAATTGCAACAAACGTTTTCAAATTTACCCCTGCTTAAATATTGGCGCAGTTAACTTGGGCCATTTATTGTGGAGTACTTTGAGGCTCTGAAATGAGACGTTTGAGTACACACTCGTGACTTTGTTTATTTATTTCTATAAAGGGTTTATCCAAAAGTTCCAACAAACTTGTATGCTGACAAGAATTACAGCCATACGCATGGGAGCTCAACTAAAGCATTGTTTGTGTTGCACATTCTTTTGGGAAAATGCGTCTCTTGTGGCACAATTTTAGATTGGCCAAATGGCACTTCATTCAGCAGTTGTCTCTAGTATTATTTCCAATAAATGATCTTTTATTTCATACCTGCATGGGTGGCTAAGTAAACCAGATGCAGTTGATCCCTGATGAAGGGCAGCATTCCGAAACGCATACGGGTTGTGCTGTACATATCTATGTATTTAATGAAACGCACTGTACAAAAACACGGAAAAAACGATAATTTACTGAAGAAAACTGTTGGAGCAACTCTGTTTTCAACATTCGCTATATATTATGACTGAAATGCCATTTGGCAAATCTAAAATTGTGCAACAACCGCAAAGAATAAACTACATAATTAACCCTTTTACAGGAGATGCATCTTACACTTAAGGATGGCATTAAATTTAGAAAGTGGTAAAGGGATCAGATATGTGCCATGGAGTACCCTGCAGGCACGCTCATATTGGTAGAGCGTATACACAGTTGTTGAAGGTAGGCTGGGTTGAATGGACGTCCTACTGGTTCTTGTGTATGTGAACTGCCGAGGATCATTGCAGCCTCACCTCAACTGCACAAACTGGTGGAAGAGGACTGTAATTCAGTATGGGATGTGGCCTTGGATAGATCCTTCCCCACCAGCCCCTTCCTCCACTGTGCTCTCCTGAATTGGGGGTCCCATTGAGTAATGGAGGGCACGTAATCCAACAACCATGCTGCATACTGCTCAGACTAATGAGAATAGCAAAATAATGCTGGGTAAATTGTCGATCAACAAGTTTGATGAATGAGCACTAGTGCTACAAATCAAAGGATCTAAGCACAGTCTCATCTGGTGCTGAAGTGAGGCAGATGAACCATCTAAACAAGATTGGGATTATTAAGCCTTTTCAGAACTTTGTACCACCCAACCCTCACACCATTTACGAACATACAGGAAGATCACACCTGCGCAAAAACTTTGGAAAAACAGGGACCGAGAGCTACCCACACAATCCTGTACCACACTTGAGGTTTATGTACACGATAGGTAATAAAGGTCACCCAGAAACTCATGATTTAAGGTAATGGAATGCATTTTTTTGCATTGGACCTACTTAACACCCAGAAAGATGAGTAAAATATACCTGACTGCTAGCACCCAATGCCCCAGATGTTAGTGCAAAGAGGATAGGTTTTTCCACATGGTCTGGACATGCCCAGTTATAACAGAATACTGGCGGTTATATATTAGGGTGAGACTTGGGTGAGATTCGTCTAAATGGAGACTTGTCTAGTAAGTTTAAGGTCTTGACCAAGGAAAAAAAGTGTGTAACAAGTCAATAGATGACCCGTTGGCTCGCAGTGACTAGGAGAAGTATTGCCAGGTCCTAGAATTCAAATAAAACCCCACATATGCCACATTGAGAGACTCAAGCACAACACTGAATGGAAATTTCACAAGGAACAAATGAGGAGCACGGGGAAGGAATAGGCTACTAAAGAGATATGATGAGTTTTTATAGCTCTTTACTGGAACTGGCAATGACAACAATCCATCTTAACATAAATTTGTAGAGGGGAAGGGGAACACAGCACCAGTGCTGTGGGTAATGACCCAACAAATTACATTGTTTTTAGGTCTCGCCTGAGACAGTGCATGCGCTATCTCTTCAAGACATTTAGTAAATGGCTTTTAAAAGTGCCACCAGAGGCTTTTGCTGGCCTACAGCTTGCGTTCACAAGCTCGTGCACAGTTGCAATCTGTGTTTTTTATTGCTGTAATCAGGCTCCTTGTCTGTCACCCCCCCTCCCTTTTCCCCCTCCCTTCTGGTGAACTTCATTTGTGTCTTCCAGCTGTGAATCATGCTCCTCTGCTTGCACTCCCCCTCCCTTCTCCCCCTCCTCTTCGTCAGTTTCATTTGTGTCTTCCATCACTGTGAATGCTCCTGCTTCCACCAGGCACACACACCATCAGTCGTCAGTGCACTCTTTCACCAGGCACACACACCACCAGCCGTCAGTGCACGCTTCCACCATGCACACACACCACCAGCCGTCAGTGCACACTTCCACCAGGCACACACACCACCAGCCGTCCGTACAAGCTTCCACCAGGCACACACACCACCAGCCGTCAGTGCACGATTCCACCAGGCACACACCACCAGCCATCAGTGCACGCTTCCACCAGGCACACACACCACCAGCCGCCAGTGTACCCTTCCACCAGGCACACACACCACCAGCCGTCATTGCACGCTTCCACCAGGCACACACACCACCAGTCATCAGTGCACGCTTCCACCAGGCACACACACCACCAGCCGTCAGTGCACGCTTCCACCAGGCACACACACCACCAACCGTCAGTGCACGCTTCCACCGGGCACACACACCACCAGCCGTCAGTGCACGCTTCCACCAGACGCACACACCACCAGCCATCAGTGCACGCTGCCACCAGGCACACACACCACCAGCCGTCAGTGCACGCTGCCACCAGGAAACACACACCACCAGCCGTCAGTGCACGCTTCCACCAGGCACACACACCACCAGCCGTTAGTGCACCCTTCCACCAGGCACACACACCACCAGCCATCAGTGCACCCTTCCACCAGGCACACACACCACCAGCTGTCCGTGCACGCTTCCACCAGGCACACACACCACCAGCCGTCAGGGCATGCTTTCACCAGGGACACACACCACCAGCTGTCAGTGCACGCTTTTGCCAGGTACACACACCACCAGCCGTCAGCGCACACTTCCATCAGGCACACACACCACCAGCCGTCAGTGCATGCTTCCACAAGGCACACACACCACCAGCCATCAGTGCACGCTTCCACCAGGCACACACACCACCAGCCGTCAGTACACGCTTTCACCAGGCACACGCCAGGCACACACACCACGAGCCGCCAGTGCACGCTTCCACCAGGCACACACACCACCAGCTGTCAGTGCACGATTCCTCCAGGCACACACACCACCAGCCGTCAGTGCACGCTTCCACCAGGCACACACACCACCAGCCGTCAGTGCATGCTTCCACCAGACGTACACACCACCATTTACGAACATACAGGAAGATCACACCTGCGCAAAAACTTTGGAAAAACAGGGACCGAGAGCTACCCACACAATCCTGTACCACACTTGAGGTTTATGTACACGATAGGTAATAAAGGTCACCCAGAAACTCCTGATTTAAGGTAATGGAATACATTTTGTTTTGCATTGGACCTACTTAACACCCAGAAAGATGAGTAAAATATACCTGACTGCTAGCACCCAATGCCCCAGATGTTAGTGCAAAGAGGATAGGTTTTTCCACATGGTCTGGACATGCCCAGTTATAACAGAATACTGGCGGTTATATATTAGGGTGAGACTTGGGTGAGATTCGTCTAAATGGAGACTTGTCTAGTAAGTTTAAGGTCTTGACCAAGGAAAAAAAGTGTGTAACAAGTCAATAGATGACCCGTTGGCTCGCAGTGACTAGGAGAAGTATTGCCAGGTCCTAGAATTCAAATAAAACCCCACATATGCCACATTGAGAGACTCAAGCACAACACTGAATGGAAATTTCACAAGGAACAAAAGAGGAGCACGGGGAAGGAATAGGCTACTAAAGAGATATGATGAGTTTTTATAGCTCTTTACTGGAACTGGCAATGACAACAATCCATCTTAACATAAATTTGTAGAGGGGAAGGGGAACACAGCACCAGTGCTGTGGGTAATGACCCAACAAATTACATTGTTTTTAGGTCTCGCCTGAGACAGTGCATGCGCTATCTCTTCAAGACATTTAGTAAATGGCTTTTAAAAGTGCCACCAGAGGCTTTTGCTGGCCTACAGCTTGCGTTCACAAGCTCGTGCACAGTTGCAATCTGTGTTTTTTATTGCTGTAATCAGGCTCCTTGTCTGTCACCCCCCCTCCCTTTTCCCCCTCCCTTCTGGTGAACTTCATTTGTGTCTTCTAGCTGTGAATCATGCTCCTCTGCTTGCACTCCCCCTCCCTTCTCCCCCTCCTCTTCGTCAGTTTCATTTGTGTCTTCCATCACTGTGAATGCTCCTGCTTCCACCAGGCACACACACCACCAGCCGCCAGTGTACCCTTCCACCAGGCACACACACCACCAGCCGTCATTGCACGCTTCCACCAGGCACACACACCACCAGTCATCAGTGCACGCTTCCACCAGGCACACACACACCACCAGCCGTCCGTGCAAGCTTCCACCAGGCACACACACCACCAACCGTCAGTGCACGCTTCCACCGGGCACACACACCACCAGCCGTCAGTGCACGCTTCCACCAGACGCACACACCACCAGCCATCAGTGCACGCTGCCACCAGGCACACACACCACCAGCCGTCAGTGCACGCTGCCACCAGGAAACACACACCACCAGCCGTCAGTGCAAGCTTCCACCAGGCACACACACCACCAGCCGTTAGTGCACCCTTCCACCAGGCACACACACCACCAGCCGTCAGTGCACCCTTCCACCAGGCACACACACCACCAGCTGTCCGTGCACGCTTCCACCAGGCACACACACCACCAGCCGTCAGGGCATGCTTTCACCGGGGACACACACCACCAGCTGTCAGTGCACTCTTTTGCCAGGTACACACACCACCAGCCGTCAGCGCACACTTCCACCAGGCACACACACCACCAGCCATCAGTACATGCTTCCACAAGGCACACACACCACCAGCAGTCAGTGCACGCTTCCACCAGGCACACACACCACCAGCCATCAGTACACGCTTTCACCAGGCACACACACCATCAGCTGTCAGTACACGCTTTCACCAGGCACACACACCACCAGCCGTCAGTGCAGCAGGCAGGCTCTACTCAGAGTTTCTTGGTAAATATGTGTTCGATGCTGGGAGGGAGTGGGTTTCCTTAAACCATGCTGAGTATGCAGGTGCAGTGCTTGAACTCCTGTGTGAGTGAGTCATGCTGCCTGGGGCTCACTCACTCCACACTTGTAAATTGTGCCTGCACCAGGTTTTTTGTCATTTCAAAGTTCGGTGCATGCTCACAGCTAGACAGCCCCCACACCCCCGGGAATGACTGCTTACTACAACCAGAATGAAAACAACATTCAGAGCAATGAAAACAAGTTCATTTGATGCAAAGAACTGTTAACAAAAACCATGTCCAGCTATTGTTGATCTGGCAACTTAAACAAAATAGCAACAAAAAACAAACAAACAAGCATTGGCATTGCCAATAGGTCTTGCTTTTTGGACCCTATAAGTATTTAGTTATGCAGAAGAATATCCTTGGTGCAACAGCACCAACAGTTGCATGGCTAAACACTTATAAGGTCTCAAATGCGAGACCTATTGCCTATGCCAATGCTTGTTAATTGCTTGCAGCCAAAAACCCTACACAGGGCAAAGTGAATCGAAGCTTGACGGACACTCACATAGTGACCCACATGATTCCATCACATATTGGAAACGCCCCAGAACTTCATCTATACACAAGACACGTTTGAATGACTTTTCCTCTCCCCCTTTTCATCTTTTGACCCCTCCTCAATCACAAATACAAGCTTAAGGTAGCCAGGTTATTTGCATGTACATAATGAGTATAAAATAATTGAAAATTGATTTTACTTATGTAGCAACCACAGACCCCCTTAAGTTTTCATTTTTAGTTTGTTGTATATTGGGCACCTACCTAGAATACATGTAAAATCACAGCAAACACCACCAGCCATCAGTGCACGCTTCCACCAGGCACACACACCACCATCCGTCGGAGCACGCTTCCACCACGCACACACACCACCAGCCGTCAGTGCACGCTTACACCGGCACACACACGACCAGCCGTCAGTGCACGCTTCCACCAGGCACACACACAACCAGCTGTCAGTGCATACTTCCGCCAGGCACACACACCACGAGCCGCCAGTGCACGCTTCCACCAGGCACACACACCACCAGCTGTCAGTGCACGATTCCTCCAGGCACACACACCACCAGCCGTCAGTGCACGCTTCCACCAGGCACACACACCACCAGCCGTCAGTGCATGCTTCCACCAGACGTACACACCACCAGCCGTCTGTGCACGCTTCCACCAGGCACACACACCACCAGCCGTCAGTGCACACTTCCACCAGGCACACACACCACCAGCCATCAGTGCAC
The DNA here is from genome assembly GCF_964263255.1 of Lissotriton vulgaris. Taxonomy (NCBI): domain Eukaryota; kingdom Metazoa; phylum Chordata; class Amphibia; order Caudata; family Salamandridae; genus Lissotriton; species Lissotriton vulgaris. Next base: position 701,828,481 of record NC_141694.1, on the reverse strand, counting down.
ACTTTCACCAGGCGCGCACACTACCAGCCGTCACACACTACTAGCCGTCGGTGCACACGTCCACCAGGCACACACCACCAGCCATCAGTCCACGCTTTCACCAGGCACACACACCACCAGCTGTCGGTGCACGCTTTCACCAGGGCACACGTACCACCAGCCGTCAGTGCAGGCTTTCACCAGGCACACACACCACCAGCTGTCAGTGCACGCTTCCACCAGGCACACACACCACCAGCCGTCAGTGCACGCTTCCACCAGGTACACACACCACCAGCCATCAGTGCACGCTTCCACCTGGCACACACACCACCAGCCATCAGTGCACGCTTTCACTGGGCACACTCACCACCAGTCGTCGGTGCACGCTTCCACCAGGCACACACTACCAGCCATTAATGCACGCTTTCACCAGGCACACACACCACCAGCCGCCAGGGCACGCTTCCACCAGGCACACACTACCAGCCATTAATGCACGCTTCCACCAGGCACACACACCACCAGCCGCCAGGGCACGCTTTCACCGGGGACACACACCACCAGCCGCCAGTGCATGCTTTTACCGGGCACACACACCACCAGCCGTCAGTGCACGCTTTTACCGGGCACACACACCACCAGCCGTCAGTGCACGCTTTTACCGGGCACGCACACCACCAGCCGTCAGTGCATGCTTCCACCAGTCACACACACCACCAGCCGTCAGTGCACGCTTCCACCAGGCAAACACACCACCAGCCGTCAGTGCACACTTCCACCAGACACACACACCACCAGCCGTCAGTGCACGCTTTCACCAGGCACACACACCACCAGCCGTCAGTACACGCTTTCACCAGGCACACACACCACCAGCCGTCAGTGCAGCAGGCAGGCTCTACTCAGATTTTCTTGGTAAATATGTGTTCGATGCTGGGAGGGAGTGGGTTTCCTTAAACCATGCTGAGTATGCAGGTGCAGTGCATGAACTCCTGTGTTAGTGAGTCATGCTGCCTGGGGCTCACTCACTCCACACTTGTAAATTGTGCCTGCACCAGGTTGTTTGTCATTTCAAAGTTCGGTGCATGCGCACAGCTAGACAGCCCCCACACCCCCGGGAATGACTGCTTACTACAACCAGAATGAAAACAACATTCAGAGCAATGAAAACAAGTTCATTTGATGCAAAGAACTGTTAACAAAAACCATGTCCAGCTATTGTTGATCTGGCAACTTAAACAAAATAGCAACAAAAAACAAACAAGCATTGGCATTGCCAATAGGTCTTGCTTTTTGGACCCTATAAGTATTTAGTTATGCAGAAGAATATCCTTGGTGCAACAGCACCAACAGTTGCATGGCTAAACACTTATAAGGTCTCAAATGCGAGACCTATTGGCTATGCCAATGCTTGTTAATTGCTTGCAGCCAAAAACCCTACACAGGGCAAAGTGAATCGAAGCTTGACGGACACTCACGTAGTGACCCACATGATTCCATCACATATTGGAAACGCCCCAGAACTTCATCTATACACAAGACACGTTTGAATGACTTTTCCTCTCCCCCTTTTCATCTTTTGACCCCTCCTCAATCACAAATACAAGCTTGAGGTAGCCAGGTTATCGGCATGTACATAATGAGTATAAAATAATTGAAAATTGATTTTACTTATGTAACAACCACAGACCCTCTTAAGTTTTCATGTTTAGTTTGTTGTATATTAGGCACCTACCTTGAATACATGTAAAATCACAGCAAACTTTATTACTATTCATCCTTAACAGTTTGACAAAGATGAAACCAGTAGACCCAGGAATGTCAAAACAGTATTACATTTACTGACACGTCCGTATAGATTCTTAATATTGAACATGTGAAACACTATAATTTTTTTTTTTAAGTTGTCTCGCAATGAATGAAGTCACCAACATAAATTATTTTAGTATTTTGCTCAACTTGAAATGTCTTTTTACCTACTTGTATATATTTATACTATATACATGAATTCTATTTGTAGCATCTTTAGATCTTTCAGTTCCTTGGCACCTCACTGGGACGCAAGCTGGTTTGTAGATTGTCTTCTTTTTTCTTAAAAGTAATTGGTCGGACTATTGTGATGTGTTTGGAGACATTCATATTAATGCTTAAAATCCCGTAAATCTCATGGCATTCTGCATTAAATTGCGTAACAATTCTCATGCTTTATTCAATGGTATTGGATACCTTTGAATTACTTCTTAAAAGGTCCTCCCTTTATGCTGTCTCTAATTTTCCCGGCATAAACATTTAGGAACATATGTGGATAATCCCTACACATGAAACTGTTTAAAACTTGTTCTAGTATCAGTTTGTAAACTCCCTGATCTTTGAATCTTGACAGGTCCCCCTAAGGGATTTTCAGGTCGAGCGTTAGCGAAAGACCTATTGTTTTCACTTTCCTGGGAATCTGAGACAGCGTTCGGCCACGCGCCTTTGCTGTCTCAGATTTGTCCTCGAGGGCGCGCACGGCGCCGTGCACATCCCCTGCCTCTGTTTTCCAGAAGTTCGCAAACACACACATGCACACGCGCGCACACACAGACAGACCCACAGACACTCCCCTCCACCAGTCACCGGGCTCTTTTAACACACACACGCATATACACACACGCGCGCGCACACACACACACACACACACACACACACACACACACACACACAAGTAAGTGAAGCAAACAAACGGAAGATGAAGGCGTCGTCCGGGCCATTGGTATTTACCGCTAGGCCATGCCAGCAAGCAAATGTGCCTGTGGAGGGAGAAGGCAGTGAGAGGGAGGCTGAACATGTGACGCCCAGGAGAGGTGAGTGCAGGCTCCTCCTGCTTTCCGTTCGCTGCTTGCAGCGGTTACTATTTGTCCCTATGCTTCTCTCCCCCAGCATAGTTTTGCTCTCTGTAGCGCATGTGCTTTTCACGGCCCCTGTTAAGTTTCTCTCCACCCATGCACTTCTTTTCTATGCCTGTTGTTAATTTCCCCACTTGCACCCTTTGTGTTCATTCCCTCTTCCCCCATGTTGCTTCTGTCATCTTCCACCATCCCCGTTTTGCTTCCACGTACCCCGACCCTGTTTGTTTCTTCAGTGTTCCCCTGCCACCCCCCATGGAGCATCTGTCCGCTATGTCGCATGCGCCCCCGTTTGTTCTGCCCCGAGTATTTTCTGCTACAGCCGTCCTCCTGCTTTTAATAAAACATATGTTTTTAAATGCCGCTGCTTTTTTCTTCGTGTTGTCAGTCTGTTGCCCACATTTACATGTAGATTTTCCATTTCATCACTGATTGTGATGCATGAAGTCCTCTGACCCCGCCAAACTCTTATCTGATCTTTGGGTAATGATCATACTTCTATTTCATTGCTATGTCTGGTGTGTGCATTGTTTTCTTGATTACAATTGTACCCCGGCTGTTTCCATTTTCAAAGCTGGCCTGCAAATCCCATAACGCATCAGTAAAAAAACAGAACGAGGATGCTTCAGCTTAGCTGTGTTATTTTATATGTCATGGCCTTTGAAGGTTATGTTAGCTTACACTGCCACTCATGCCCTCCTTCATTTGTTAGGGTGCTGGCTGAGGTGATCAGATTGTTCTGAGCACATGAGTGCCCTCATCATCCTGACACCACTGAAGAAAGGAAACCCCCCGCCCAGAGCTTCCACTGCCAAGTTATTATGTGGGTGGGAGCGGGTGAATCACGCCCTACTCCCAGACTGCTAATCATAAGGGCTCTTGCGTGGGGCGAGTTATCAAATGTAGACTAAAAGGTCAGCGGCCCTTCCCAAACCATGGGAAATGCTTTGTAGCTCAGCTAAAGGACTTCACCATGTCACAGACTCTCAAGGGCACGTGAACACTCTTCTGCTTTCGCCCAGTGCACCATGTTAGTTGATATGTTCTGCCGCATGCACTCTTGTTTGCAATGCATTGATCTGTGTTTATATTTATTTGCAATGCATTGATCTGTGTTTATATTTATTAACTGTATGGAGATCTCTGCTTTAGCACATCACAGAGAAAATAGCATTTTTGAAGACTTTATAAAGTTGGTTGATTTAGTATGTGTTTAATTTTATCTCTTTGCATGTATTTTGACACATTTCCATTAAAAACTGCTTTTGACATAAATTAACAACATGCCAGCCAAAAGTGTTTCGGTTTTAAACCGCTGATTGTAGCCAAGTCGGATACGTTCCATTCACACATTTGGTTAAATACAGTTATCTACAACTATTAACTTGCCCTTACTTAGGCGTCCTGCTGTGTCACAACTGAACGCTCCTGAGATCACATTGTGGAAGAGTGGATGTGAGTTTGCGGCTACAAAGGTTTAATACTATGGTAACTAGAGTGAAGGGGGTTGTGTATATTTTAAAATATTTTGATAGTCCCATGGATCTCAAGCTTGCCCTCTCACTACACTTTACAAATGCAAGCAGACGCCACAGAATCACTCAACGCCACAGCATCACTCAATGTCACAGCATCACTCAACGCCACAGCATCACTCAACGCCACAGCATCACTCAACGCCACAGCATCACTCAACGCCACAGCAACACTCAACGCCACAGCAACACTCAACGCCACAGCAACACTCAGCACCACTGAATGCCACAGCATCACTCAGCACCCCTGAAGGCCACAGCATCACTCAGCACTCCTGAAGGCCACAGCATAACTCAGCACCCCTGAAGGCCGCAGCATCACTCAACACCCCTGAAGGCCACAGCATCACTCAGCACCACTGAAGGCCACAGCATCACTCAGCACCACTGAAGACCACAGCATCACTCAGCCCCCCTGAAGGCCACAGTTTCACTCAGCACCACTGAACGCCACGGCATCACTCAACACCACTGAACGCCACAGCATCACTCTGTGCAATCATGCAACAACAACTGGTTCTAATATGTTCTCTCAATGTTTCAAGCTTTATTACAAATGTCACAAAAAGATGTTAATATTCCACCTCTGCTCTTGGATTTTCATCACAATAAAATACAGTGAACATAATCTTCCCAAGTTATTTACAAAAGTGTAAGCTATTGCCATTATGAATTACAATAACTTTTATTTAAGTATTAATTATTTTAAAAAAGCCATTGTTATTTATAATATTAATACATCTAAGTCATGTAAATACAACACATATTGCATTACAAATGCTATAGGTGTCACGTTTGCGAAAGTTAAAACTATTGCCATTATAAATGACAAAGCTATTAATTTCGCTATTTTCAAAATCAACACATAAATAAAAAATTTGTCATTTACAATACCAATAGCTCAAACTTTCCTAATGCGAGACCTATTGCATTGCAAATGCTTGTTTTTCTTCTGTTTGTAGGAAAGGCAGGAGAGAAAGTGTCAGATGCTGTTAGTAGATGATTGCTTTCTAAAGGGTTTATTTTGGATTTTCCTTTTTTCTTGGAGATCGCTAGATCAGGATAGATGGCCTTTGTACTGTAAACCATGTTAAAGATGTTTTTTTAATTGTCATTCAAAAATGAATAATCTTTATTGAGTTATTTTTCTGTATTATCCCAGTTTGGAACAATATAATCACTAATTAAGGTCTATAATACACAGGTCAGTGTCCAGGGTGAGGGTCCTTATTCCAGGCTTTCACCCATTTGGGATGAACCATTTGTTGGCTTTGGGATTCTACTCACATTACTCCTGCTAACCCATTGTAAAGTGCTGTGTGCTTCCTTAAAATGTGCTGAAATTGGCATACACCTGACTGGCACACTTAGTTAACTTATATGTCACTTTGGTATGGTACGACATGCACCAAGGGCCTGTAATTCAAATGCTACTGGTTGCCTTCAGCACTCATTGTGCAACTCACTACAGTAGCACGTCAAAGTATGTCTCCAGGAGTGTTATTGCAGCCTGGCTGTGCCATTTTTAAACCAAATGGGTGTTGTGCTGGGCTCCATATGCTCAATTACTGCTCACCCTTCAGGTCTATACTGTCAGTGTAGGACCTGGCACAGTAGTTTGAAGGGGGCTTCACAATGGCCGGCAATCTATACCGAAACTATACCTTCCTCACAATGGAAGAAGCTAGTGACCTGTTTTAGCTGCAAAAGGGACATTTTCTGCAAAACACTTCCCGATCAGCCTGCACGGTCTCGACGACCTGTCCTGCCAAGCCTGCAAAGTCTCTAATGTTGTGCCTACTGTTGGACCTAGGCTCCAATAGGATTTGATAACAACCATTTATAAAGTTGTTAATGGAGATCTTCAGACCGACATGGCGGGGGTCCAGATTAGATGGGATGGCGATCTGCCCAAGTCCCTTTCCGAGAGTGAGTGGTGGAGAGCCTTTGCCCAAGTCAAAGAGATGGCCAGCAATGGGCGGTTTAAGCTTACCCAGTTTTATTATTTGTACCACTCCTATTTAACCCAGCAGCAATTATACCGGATCAATGAATCCCGATCTGCTGTTTGTCCCCGATGTGGGTTCACCCCGGCGACCTTCCTCCATATGACGTGGGAGTGCAGTAAACTACAGGAATATTGAGGAGGGATCTTGCATGTTTTGTGTGGGATTATGTACATACAATTAGATATTTCAATCAAACACTGTATACTAGGGTGCTTCCAGGTCCTAAGCCGGAGGCCAAAGTAAGAGATAGGTCCGCCCTCCTGGGTCTGGCGGTTGCTAGACGTTGTGTGACTACCATTTGGAGTCAGCCCAGGTCACCGACTGCTCATGAATGGTTGGTTGACATGCAGGGATGGGAAGAAGCGGAGAAGAGACCACTGCGGGTGAGATTTACTGATGATGTGGAGAGTGTGGCTCACTGGTTAGAGCAGGCAGACCCTGAAGCAGAGGTCAGACCCGGGACCAGGGTTCAATTCCCGACGCGGCAGGGTCTTGAGCTCAAATGTCCATGGACTCGATAATTCTCGCTTCGGTGCCTGACCTAATCATGGGTTCACACTCTGCAACTCTGGGCATTAAGCTTGCTTAATCTCCACAATGGCCCCCTGCGGCGGGATGCCTGGCTTTCACCTTGGGGATGCCCTATAGGGGCTATCTCTCAGGGAAAAAGGGAGGACGGGTTCCCAAGGCAAGCGCGGAGATACCCCTTCGGGGGTCGATTCTGGCGCTATATAAGAAACATAATAATAATAATAATAATAATAAAAATCTGAGAGCAGCTTGGAGGTGTGGAGTTATATGTTAGACAGTTTGATGGAGCTGCCAGCGGATGGCCCCCCTGTTGCGTCTCAGGATCAAGAGCTGGGAACCTCTGTTGCCAAGGTGTGAGGGACTGGATTTCCACATTGAGTTGGAGAGCGAGAGTGTGCTGGTTTGTGGGCATACAGATAGTGTTCCCAGATCCCATGGGGACATGGCGATTACTCCTACACCCATTCCTCCCCATCTCTTCTGCCTCCCCCTCCTATTTTTTCCACTCAGCCTCCCCTTACCACCAGTGGTGGTGTGAGTTGGGGGGGCCTTCAGAGGGCAATGTATTATTATGTATGCGTGACCACTGCAGCTGCTCAGTTTTTGGCACAGTGTTTTACTTTTATTTGATTCACAGTTTTGTCTTTTGCAACACATATCACATGATGATGGGCGAACTTTAATGTTCTTGAACTGTTGTTCAGTAGAAACGGACACTGCTATATTCTGATATTCTGTACTTGTGACCAGAGTGTGAAGGGAGTCCAACCTATTGTCGACACTGGTTGTGTTGTATATGAATTTAGGACCCTAGTGTAATTTTCCCGATTCATGCCCATATATAGGTATAAATCACCCTATCCTTATATAGGCTTAGAAATCATAACCATATTTAGACTTAGCCTATGCAGCCCAAATACGGCATGGCTACTTCCACTAGTTCCGAGAAGCCACAACGAGTTCTTGGAAAAACCCGCCTTCAGCAGTCAGGGACTTCCCCTTGCTTGAATATTGATTTATCCAAGAACTCATGGAGTTTTCAAAGAACCGAGTCTTTGATGACGTTATTATGTCCAACCTTACGTCAAACTCAGCACCTTCAAGGTATAAATATGCCCACATTTGCCCAGGCAAAACACACTGTGGTTTAGAGCCGTTCGACTATCTACTTGCCCGACTCCCTGCTACAGCAAGTGCCGATGGAAGCCGATCCTCCAGCTGACGCACAGAGAGAGACGCTGTCTTTTCTCCTGCCGAGAAATCCAGCTCCAGTGTTTCCAGGCTACCCTTGCGGGTTGCTGGGAAATCGAGTCCTGAGAGAGAGATACAAGACCTCCTTCATTCTAAGCCAAGGTACGGAGCTGATTAAACCCATGGAGAATTCTTGGAATAGATTCTTGGCAAAAGAATACTAAACTTAAGCCACACCTCACTTACTTCTTCCCTCGTACTAGAGTACTTTTAGTCATTATTTATTAATGTATGTATTATATGTTATTTTATTTGGGTTAGAAACCATACCATACTTTTACAGTATTATTTTATAATACTCTTCATACATTATACTTTGCAACCAGAATTACGATTGTAGCAGTTCATTTCTTATGCTTGAGAAAGAAGACTGTTCAATAAATACTTTTATTGAAAACGCCCATCTCTCTATTTCTCTGCACCTCTGGTGAAACGAAGCATGCACGATTGACTGAGTGAAATAGCTGTCTATTGTTTCCGCCACTCTAGAGATACGTTTCTTATCCTGGGGAAACAAAGTTGTCCTGTTTATGCGGTTGTCAGAAACTAATCCCTTCTTGTAAGTTCGAGAAAGTTTCTAGTGACCTCTGAGCTAGCTGGCACTCACAATTAAATTTAATATATTCGATAGAGACCTAGTCGACCTCAGTCCTACGTCTAAACTATAGTATTTATTATTCCAATGCGCAGAGCCTATTGGGAACATAGGAACTACACTACATGGCGCCCAACGTTTGGTAAGGCGATAATTTAACGCTAGATACTAGAGTAACTCAGTCGTGCTTTTCACACAGACCCCTTCACCAGTAAAATACTCCAATAGACGTCTGGAGTGGGTGAAAGGATAATATCCGCCAAAACTGAGTAGGAGGAAAAATCCTATGTATTAGTTTTTGGTTTGTTCAACGTTGAAGGATACAGTGTTCCAAATTATTGCACACCTAATCTTTGTCTCCTTGAAACTTGTTCTGCAAAACTTTCGGTCAGCAAAATAATGAATAGTGACGAAGAATTAGCTAGAGCTGCTCAAGCAGTTTTAGACGACACAAGTCCACTACAAAATAACCTGGATGCAATATTGAGCCCGGAAAATGTAAGAAAAACTATAACTTACAAACTCATAAATAATGGGGTATCATCGAGAGGTAGTAAAGTAATCTTTGTTATAGAGGCACATGAATATCGGCAGACAGAGGTATTCTATTCATGGATTCAGTTTCCTGCAGCAAATGCAGTAACACATGAGTTCACTACTACGAAATAGAGGAACCTCCAGCGGAATACGTTCCTTACGAGGACATTGAAATTCCACAAACTTACCAAGAGCATCAGCTCTGGTGTGAAGGCGCCCTACAACATCAAAATCACATTAACAGGCTCGGTCCACTCGGCAGACCAGGAGCAACATGGCCGGTACTAGCCAGCTATACACCACATCCTGACATTGAAAACATGACAGGTCCAGAACTGTTAGCACAGCTAAAACAGTTAATTGAAATACATAGACAATTGGTTCAATATGTCATGCAGACCTTAACAGTCCAACCTACTGTAAGGATTCCACAGCACACCCCTCACCAGGGGAACACAAACAAAATAATACCACAGACTTTACAATCAGTCATTGGTAAATTACCCGTAAAAAGGGAACAAATTCCGTTTTGGTTAGTCCAAAAAATTACTTAGAGGCAGTATTTCCTGATAGTACACCTCATGAGAAACACGGAATTCTGACAATCTGTTTACCAATGGGGATAGCACCACATGTGGAGAAGTGTGGCTCAAATGGTTAGAGCGGCAGACCCTGATGCAGAGGTCTGGTCCGGGACCAGGGTTCAATACCCGCCTCGGCGGGTTTTGGGCTCCATTTCCTCGGACCTGATAATTCTCGCCTTGGTGCCTATTCTAATCATGGGTCCCACTCTGCAACTCTGGGCAATAGCTTGCTTAATCTCCACAACGGCCCCAACAGCGCTGGGATGCCTGGCTTCACCTTGGGGGTGCCCAAGAGTGGACATTCCACAGGGAAAAACCAGGAAGGGTTCCTAAGCGGTATACGGACAGCGCCGGGACACCTTCGTTGGAGGTAGCTGTGCGCTTTACAAATGGCATTTACATTTTACATTTACACATGTGGAGGACTGTGACACTTGGGGTACAGTCTTTGCACGTGGTGTTCCGTCTACCAGACGTCCTAAGACAGATTCACAATGAATACGGACCAGAACCTGCTTTAAATCTTGGTATGAAATTACTAAAAGATTTCAAACAGGTCTCGGCTATACTATTAGCCAACATTAAAGGTAAAGCAGCATCCATGGCAATCCGCCAAAAGCTAAAAGGAACAGATATAACAGAGCAACCATATGTACTTGCAAGAATTATTGAAAAATCATATGAAGAGCTAGGTAGAGATAGTTTGGGTGGGAAACCAGTAAAACCCCAACTAACAGAAAATCCTGAAATGTTTTTTATTAAAAATAATCTCACTACTCCTAAAAAGAAGTGGGGAAACACTAAACAAACATTGCCTAAAGAGACGCGCTCTCAGTCCAGAGGAAGATCTCCCCAAGGGGGAGGGAGGTCTCCCCAGCGGGAGCCCTCTGAAAAGAGGTATAACCTCAGGAATAGGGATAATTTGAGAAAACTTGATAGATATCAAGATACTGATACACGTTCCTCTCGTACCTTTCAGACTTCCTCGCCGAAATCCGAAAGAAGAGGACGATCAGAACAAAAAGAAGAACGCGTGAAGTCCAAGGACGAACAGCACGTTCCTAAAAATAAGAAAACTCAGTTCACCAAAAAAAAGGTTGAAAGTGTAAAGATCATGCCAAGGATCTTGAGGACACAACTCAAGAACGGGAGTGGGCCCAGACAATGCTAGACAGCGCAGCAGAAGTCACCATAGCTCGCAAGATCTTGAAGGATCATCTGGAGACAGTGGACTTGAATGAATGCATTCAAGTTGAAACTGCCGACACCAGGGTTAGTTTACCCCATAAGTTATATGAAGTGACACTCCGGATGGAGAGGGACATACCTAGGAAAATAAAAGCACTCTTTTGGGAGAAGCTATCTGAGGGTTATGACATACTTCTATCTGAACAATACTGGCCACCTGAATTTGTCAGGGAGTGCCTACATGGCGAAGAGATAATTATGCCAGCCTTCTCAAATCATATTCCAATTCATAATAAATACACATATGCCAGAAAATGGGCAGTAGCCCAGGCTCCAGCATTATATAAAAATCATGTAGGATGGGATGAGGACTCTCCTCACCATAAAATCCAGGTAAAAAATCAACCTACTGCTCAAAGGCAGTATCCAGTTAAGCAAGAAGCTAAAAAACTGGTCAGGGAGATCTTAGATCAACTTCAATACCAAGGGGTGATTGAAACATGCACCTCATCTATAAACAATCCTTTGTTGCCTGTCTCCAAACCAGACAATTCATATTGTCTACTTTTGGACTACAGACATTTAAACTCTTGTTGCAAAACATTTGCAGTACAAAATGCACACAGTGCAGCACTGATGAATAACATTGTGCGTAAAAAATACAAAACAACATTAGACATTTCAAATATTTTTTTCTGTCAAAACATTGCACCAGAAAGTAGGTATTTGACCGCTTTCTCAATAATGGGGACACAGTGACAATTTTGCTGTCTCCCCCAGGGATTCAAGAATAGTCCAGGATTATTTTCAGCAAGAGTAACAGAGTTACTACAAACGTATGATGATGAGGCATTATCTTATGTCGATGACATCTATCTTACAGACAATGATTTGGACGTGCACTTAAAAAGAGTGAACACCATAATAATTGGGTTCGCTTCTGAAGGGTATAAATTCAATTGTAAGAAATCACGAATTTCCCACCTCAACGTCCTATTTTTAGGCTACGAGTTATCAAGTGAAGGAAAAAGCCTGGCAGCTAACTTTCTAGAGAAATGTGCGCTGCTCCAACCTCCAAAAACGCTGAAGAACTTAGTCAATTCTAGGTTTCCTGAATTTTGGAAGAACCTATGTTCTAAATTATGCAGAAAGGGTTAAACTTCTCTACGAATTAATCAAACCTGATTTCAAACCAACTAATTGGACTCAAAATCACACAGAAATTTTGCGTTCAGTGCAAACAGACATGTTAGCAAAAACACAATTACAGACACGCGACAACGTGCGCAACCTTGTGATCCGAATCATCCCAGGGAGATGCGGATTTACATACCTGACCTTTAATGAAGGTGAAAAGGTACCAATAGCATTTAAATCACACTTGTACACACAAGCTGAAATGAAATTCACTTCTACGGAAAAAATTCCGACAGCGGTTCAAACTGCAGTAGCAAAAGAAGGAGCTCTCGCGCAGGGAAATCGCATAATGATCGTTACACCTGAACCTGCCCTGGAGGCAGTAACGAAAGCAAGCATTCCAAATGCTAAAGCCCTACATCCCAGGTGGATACAATGGGTTAAATCTCTTATTGCAACAGACTTTGAATACGTTTTTGACCCTTACTTGAAAACACAAGAATTCCTACAATACGAACACGAATGTCCTCTGCCGACTGAGATTCTGCCTCTAGAACTTTACGGCTGTATAATTTACACAGACGGATTGGCACAGCCCGCAAATGGGGGTAAACAAGCCTATAGTGCTGCGTGCGCGATTGTTAAAGGTCGCTGGCACAAAGGTAAATTCAGACCTATGGTCACTAAAACTCAATCACTCGGAGACTGTACAGCTCAGCGAGCTGAACTACAGGCTTTCAAGATGGCGCTTGAAAATACCGATCGCAAATTCCCCACACTTATAGTGTGAGATTCTTATTACTGCGTCCAGTCTTACAACAAATATCTGCAGAACTGGGTTCAAAACGGTTTCAAAAATGCGAAAGGTGGCACAATTAAGCATAAAATGCTTTGGGAACAAGTAGTTCTATTACAGAAAGAACTACAAAAGACTCACGTGATTCATACACTGAGTCATCAGCGTGCAGCGTTCACGTTGCAGGGAATTCATTGGCCGCTGAGGCCGCAAATGCAGCTGTGCATTCGGCTACCGTAGCTGCAATCACTCGTTAAAAAACAAAAATAGACAGCGAAATAATGCAGGCTGTCACCGCTTCAGTAAAAGACAGTGGTAAACCACTCCCGAAAGGCTTTCCAGTAAAGTACTCATATATAACTGATGCAAATAATGTTCCTTTTGCTCGAATCCCTGGAGTGGGGGATAGGGCAATTCCAAACATGGAACATAGGTTAGGACTAATCTTAGCAGCACATGAAGGGCTTGCTTCTGCACACGCAGGAGTTTCCGCCACGGTATCACTATTAAAACAGAGATATTGGTGGCCACGCATGAGGGAACAAACTAGAAACTATGTTCTAGAATGTGAAATCTGCCAAAAAATGAAAGTTTCAACAGTGAAACGACCTGCACAGACGCCCCTTCTGATTTCAGATAAACCAGTAGCGTGTGTTTACCTGGACCACTGCGGTCCCTTACAAAGGGATGGCAACTATAAATATATCATGGTCGCAGTGGATTCCTGCACAAGATTCATTTGGATATGGCCCCAGCGCTCGGCTGATGCTCGAACGGTTAAAAATGATTTGCGAGTCTTTATCAGCACATACGCAATCGGCACGCTATATTCTGACCAGGGTCCTGCGTTTAGCTCTCGGGCTTACAAGGAGGCCATGGTCAGCTTGGGCATTGCATTGCGGTACTCAAGTCCATTCCATCCTGAGGGAAATGCGGTAGTGGAAAGAAAAAAACTTGACATAAAGCAATCTATAATGGCTAGGGTATTAGGTTCGGGTGATGGGTGGGTCAAACATTTAAAAAGTGTCCAACGTAGTCTTAACAATCTGCCAAGAAATTCTCTGGGTGGAATCACTCCATATAAATTACTGTTTAGTACTAGAATGATTATCGAAGACCTCGATTGTCAAACTTCAGTGGTAGAACAAAAACCCTTTGATATCAAAGATCGTTTGGCTGTTTTACAGGACTTAAATGAAACAAAAAGTCTGAGTAACACAAAGCAAAAGCCAACCACTGAAGAAACACCACCTGTCCCAGCAAGACCCATCTGGATTCCAAAGATTGGGGATCTAGTCAGGGAAAAGATAGCGGTGAAGAAGGAATTTGGGCCTTCTTACAGAAAAGCAGTACCTGTCTTAGCAATCCACGGAACAAGATCAGTGTTACTACCGCCCCTCGCTGGTAAAAGGGAGAACAGAGTTGTGTCCATCGACCTGGTCAAACCTCATCATGTGGCCGATAATAAGTAGTAGGCCTAGTGGACTCCCAAGATGTAGCAGACGACCAAATCTTGCTACAATCCAAGAGGTTCAAACTGAAAGACTTATCACCTTTGATAAACCTGCAGTAAGAAAAGAAGGACTATGGAACAATACCATGGAACTTGTACCTCTTGAGACCCAAATAAAAGTTCGTCAAGAAACTCCTGTCTACAATGATGTAGCCTCTGACTATACAAATATGACAAAGGAAGAAGCAGCTCCAACGATTCCAAACAATCCTGATGCAATTCCAACAATTGACAGAACTGCCTCTGGCTATTTCATCAACTTTGATACATTTTCTGAGGATCCCAGTGAACCTGAAAATACGCCAGCAAATAAAACTTTCAAAGAAAAAATAACAGAACTCTTTCATCAACTTGAAAAAACATATCTGGTTGATAACGCTGACAGCGATCCTTCTCATTTGTGCACATTTGATCTACTTGATGAAGTAGTTCCACTTTCCCCTACTATGGTAGACGGTTTCTTTGCCAGCCTAGACGATCTGATGTTTTCTCCTGACACCGAGAATAACTTGTGAATCTTGAACACAGCGTTCCATGAACTCTGAAATCCGACCTTCGCTTTTTCAAAACAAACATTCTAAATTGGGAACTCTATTTTTTACGATTCAATTTGAACTTTTTCCAAATTAGAACTATTTGTGTCACAGAGTAATCTGCTTAAAGTAGAACTATTCTTAGAGAACAAGAATTCTTTTGAATACTTTCTAGAGACAATATTTGGCCTTGTCCTCAAAACCAAAACAGTTTTATATATTATGCTATGGAATAGTCTCGACCGTTTCTTCTGTATTAAAGAGCCATTTTCATAAATGTAATTTCATGATTCATTCAGTTTGCATAACTGATATCATATTTATGCTTAGAATGACATAATTTCCTTTAAATGCGTAATATAGACTTACTTATTTTTTCATGTACAGCCATTTCGAACGCATTTTCATGTATTTTGGTTGGGATTGTAAACACATGCTTTAGATATGTTTAGATGCTTATAATTTAGTAATGTTGAACATATTAAAGTGGAGTGGGTGTTGTATGTGAATTTAGAACCCTAGTGTAATTTTCCCGATTCATGCCCATATATAGGTATAAATAACCATATCCTTACATAGGCATAGAAGTCATAACCATATTTAAACTTAGCCTATGCAGCCCAAATACTCCATGGCTACTTCCACTAGTTCCGAGAATCCACAACGATTTCTTGGAAAAACACGCCTTCAGCAGTCAGGGACTTCCCCTTGCTTGAATATTGATTTATCCAAGAACTCATAGAGTTTTCAAAGAACTGAGACTTTGATGACGTTCTTATGTCCAGCCTTACGTCAAACTTGGCACCTTCAAGGTATAAATATGCCCACATTTGCCCAGGCAAAACATACGGTGGTTTGGAGCAGTTCGACTATCTACTTGCCCGACGCCATGCTACAGCAAGTATCGAAGATAGCCGACCCTCCAGCTGATGCACTGAGAGAGACGCTGTCTTTTCTCCTGCCGAGAAATCCAGCTCCATTGTTTCCAGGCTGCTGGGAAATCGCGTCCTGGGAGAGAGATACAAGACCTCCTTCATTCTAAGCCAAGGTACAGAGCTGATTAGACCCTTAGAGAATTCTTGGAATAGATTCTTAACAAAAGAATACTAAACTTAAGCTACACCTCACTTACTTCTTCCCTCGTACTAGACCTAGGTTAGGTACACCGGGGTAGGCGTATTTTAGAAGCACCAGTTGAGTACTTTTAGTAATTATTTATTAATGTATGTATTATACGTTATTTTATATGGCTTAGAAACCATACCATGCTTTTACAATATTATTTTATAATACTCTTCGTACTATATGCATTATACTTTGCAACCAGTATTACGATTGTAGCAGTTCATTTCCTATGCTTGAGAAGGAAGACAGTTCAATAAATACTTTTATGGAAAACGCACGTCTCTCTATTTCTCTGCACCTCTGGTGAAACGAAACATGCACGATTGACTGAGAGAAATAGCTGTCTATTGCTTCCGCGACTCTAGTGATACGTTTCTTATCCTGGGGAAACAAAGTTGTCATGTTTATGCGGTTCTCAGAAACTAATCCCTTCTTGTGAATTCGAGAAAGTTTCTAGTGACCTCTGATCTAGCTGGCACTCACAATTAAGTTTAATATATTCGATAGAGACCTAGTCGACCTCAGTCCTACGTCTAAACTATAGTATATATTATTTCAATGCGCAGAGCCTATTGGGAATATAGGAACTACACTACAGTAGGAAGTAGATCTATTGCCTTTCCGAATACTTCCGCCAGGGTCGAATGTACTGCCTATTGTATGTTTTATTCCAGGGATGGCACCTCCTGTTCATTCCCAGGACTCTCTGAGGCAGCCATGCTCTACTCGCAGTGGCGGGGGGGGGGAACAGTTTCATCCCAGCCAGGTTTAAGGAGAGTTCATCTAATTGGAGAGTGGCCAAGGAGCTGAAGAAAGGCCTGCATGAAATTAAATGAAAATTATATTTGTATAGCGCATAGACTACCCTGAGGCCTCGCAGCGCTGCATGGTGGCCGGAGAGTTATTCCTTATGGAAAGAGGGGCACCAGCCCAATTTTACACCACGGCAAAGAGTAAGTGCTGGAAACGGAGGTGTGTGGCCTGTGAGAAAATAGTTAGGAGTTGGTGGCAGAGTTTTTTCAATCACTGGCTCATACTCTCGCTACGTTTAGCACCTCAGCTGCCACCTCCTCGGAATATTCCTGGGACGACTCCACCTGAAGTAGAAGGTCCCTTTGGGAGAAGTTGGCTGACTCTTGTTGGAAGAAGAGGACTCACACAGTGACTCAAGGACTCCTAACTCATGCTGGCGCCCGGGACTGAAACTGCCTGCCAAGGGTCAAGTAGTTGACTACCTGTCTGCCTGCTTTTGGGACACAAAAAGCAGGCAGACTCCTGACTCAACTCCAGTCCTCTGTGGTAAGCCTGGATTTATTATCACGAGAACTAGCTGGAGAGAGGCCAGGAGCCTAGAAGCCTTCTCTGAGGTGGTAGGGGATGCAGAACTGACCAGAAGCAACTTTCCTAGCAGTTGGGGAAAAGTGGGACTTGTTGCACTGGAAGGTCGCACCTTAAGCAGTTACGAAAGCTGGGCTCTTCCTTCTTGTATTTTTTTGCTTCTTTGAAACCCGGTTTAGTGGGACCGTGTGGTAAAGGTGTATGGCCTTGTGGACCCCTGCCTGGCTACAAATTCCATTTTGGCTTACAGAAAAGTGACCAAGTCTGAAGGTAAAACGTTCGACTAAGGCAAGGCAGCAGTTCTATTTCAGACTGGAAAACACCATCCATGGGCACAAAAGTCAGCTTTGTGCTGCTGAGAGCTCCTGGCTTTTAAATCAACAGCTTCAGCGAGAGCTTGACAATGATGTATCTGACTTAAAGGGACCCTTCCTGCCACCATCTTGTACCTTGACCCTGCCAATTTTTGACTTTGAAGTTGAAAACTTTACCTGAAAGACCCATGGTATGTATCCAACAGTTACTCCATTGGGGTCAACTATCAAAACGATTTTTTCAATGTCATTTTTCTTTTTCTAGGCGCTTTTACAGTAATATTTCTGAAATTCATATCTCTGGTTCGCCTTAATCCATATTATTGGTCTTGGTGTCTTTTTGCTTATTACAGGTTTCTCTACGTTTCTAAATTAGTTTGTGTTCTTTACCTTAAAACTGTTGGCATTTATGGCTGATGCTCTTTCCAGGTATTAATATACACGTTTTCATATTTGTTATATGATGTAACCATAATGTGTTTTAAAAAAAATGTTGGTACACACATTTCTCTAGGGATTGCTTGCTGCTTGTGCAATAGCTTTCAGGGGTAGGACAAAGATTCTCTACAAACTTTGTTTTGACCTAAAGAGATTGTGTTTGTTTAGTTGGTAGGGTTTACTCCCTCCCAAAGTAATTACCCTATTTTTTTTTTATTTCTGTCGTTTTTTATTGTAGAAAAATATATATTTACATGGAGCATACAGTATACATGGATGAGAAGAAAGGAGGAAAGGAAAGGAAGAGAGAGAAAGAAACGCGGGGGGGGACACAGCTGTTCGCTGCCATTCTTATTTACGTCAGTCCAATTGCCGGTCTTCCAGTTCAGATTTCCGATCTCATCTTCCGCCCCTTCGTTATGCTTGGTTTACATCTTGGACCCTCGCCCCGGGAGAGAGGAGATAGGAAAAGATCGAGGAGGAGAGCCGAGGGGAGCAGATGCTAGATTCGTTCGTGTTGTGCGCACAGGACTAGCTGGGTGAGCCGTTTCGTTAGTTGTCAGCTTCCCCGCCTATGGAGGTTTGTGTGATGCTAGGTAGTCATCTAGGGAGCCCCGCATATTCGACTGCCTGTGTGTCTTTGGTGTGTGCGTCGCTGTTATGTTGTCGGCCGCTCGTAGGAAGGTAATCCAGTTAAGCCATGCTTTCGGCGTGGCTTTTGCTGTGTCTTTCCAATTACTTAGAACCATTTTGACAGCCGCTGTCAGCAATAGATCAATTAAGTCGCGGTTCTCTTTAGTCGTGATTGCTGAGGAGGTGAAACCGAGTGCTAGGCTCTGGAAGTCTATGTGAATGGTTACCCCTATGATCTCGTTAATTAGCTCTTCAATTTTGTCCCAGAACTCTCTAATCTTAGGGCAGCTGTAGAGTAGGTGTTCTAGGTTCCCTCCCCCCTTGCCACAATTCCAGCATGAGTCGCTCTCCCTGGTCCCCATGCCTGCTAGGCGGGCTGGTGTCCAGTAGGCTTTATGTATTAGCCAGAATTTGGTCTAGTTTAGCGTTGCAGTTACCTTTCTCCTAGTTGTGGATCTCCATAGGTCAGCTTTCTCACCCTCACTCAGTCCCCTGCCCGCTATTGTACCCCAGAAGTTCACGACTTTGTCATTGAGTTTGGTTGATTTGGGACTGAGGGCTTTGTAGAGGTGTGCTACTTGGTGGCCTAGTGTATTGAGTATGGCGGCGTGTTGTATGAGTGAAGGTGTTGGGCTCTTCAGGTTTGCCTTCCTTATAGTTACCTTGATCTTCAGGAAGTTGTATAGTTCTATGCTCTGTAGGTTGTGCTCTTCCCTTAGTGTGTCAAAAGTAAGGTGCGTACCTAGTTTCTGAAGGTCATTGGCCGTGGATATTCCGTGTCTGTACCAAGAGGGCATGTTCAGAGTCTTGTCTCTATACTTTATTGTGGGGTTGTGCCAGATGGACTCGAGTTGACTCTTCCTTATACCTGTTTCCATCAGTTTGTCAACCCTTAGTAGCGCTATTTTTGTATTCTTTAGGACTGGGTTGTCCCTGACTGCAGGGTGTTTGGTGGCTGTGAAAAGGCTGATTGGATTCATGCCTTTGAGTAAACCTCGCTCTAGTGAGAGCCATGCCGGGGTGTAATCTGGTCTCGGGTCGAGCCAGTGGAGCCCCTGTCTGGCAATGCACGCTTCCTGGAATCTTTTGAAATTGGTTAAGTTGAGGCCTCCCAGGTCTTTTGGCAGTCTAAGCTTGCGTAGACTTATTCTAGGCTTTTTCTACCTCCACAGGAAGTTGTTTAGCATTTTATCAAGTCTTTTGTGGAAGTTTTCCGTGTTTATTAGTGGTAGCATGCACAGCATGTAGTTGACCATTGGTGTCAGCATCATTTTAATCATTTCCACTCTCCCACCACGTTATGAATTTGGGAGACCACCCTTTAACTCTGTCCTTAATTTTCTGGAGTGTGGCTTGCTCGTTCTGTTCTAGTGTGGCTTTTAGGTCCCTCTCGAAGAGGAGGCCTAAATATTTAATGGGCTTCTGCTGCCATGTTAGCCCAGACGAGCCTAGCACCGTTTTTGTTGTGTATACGTTCAGTGGTTTGCATTCCGATTTATCCCTGTTCAGTTTGTAGCCCGAGACCTGGGCGTATTGCTCTATTGTGTCCATCAGTTCTTTAATAGATTTCTCTGGGTCTTCCGTGACTATTAGTACGTCGTCTGCGTATGCCGCTAGTTTAAAGTTTTCCTCCCCTACCGGTATTCCTGCAATGTCTTTATTGGTTCTGATCATAGTCAATAGTGGTTCTATCGCTAGCAAGAAAAGGGCTGGTGAGAGTGGGCACCCTTGTCTGGTTCCCCTGCCTAGGTTAAGTATTTCTGATGTGCCTCCGTTTACAACCACCTGTGCTTTGGGGTTATTGTAGAGTGCCATTACCATCTTCCTGAAGTTGGCTCCCAGCCCAAATATCCTCAGGCACTGATCCAAATATGGCCATGACACCCTATCAAAGGCTTTCTCCGCGTCTAGGGCAATCATAACAGCTGCGTTGCTGCTTTTGGAGGAGTGGTTTATTATATGGCATAGTAATCTTGTGTTGTCGTGGGACATCCGGTTTTTGAGGTATCCTACTTGTGAGTTGTGTATAAGCTTCGGTAGGTAAGCATTCAGTCTGGTAGCTAGTATTTTAGCATATATTTTACAGTCTACGTTAATGAGAGAGATTGGTCTGAAATTCTTTGCCTCGTTAGTGTCCTTGCCTTCCTTTGGTATGACTATTATATTCGCTTCTGCCATTGACTGTGTCATGCGTCCGTCCTGGACACATCTCGTGAATACTTCTTGCATGGTCGGTTTGAGAATGTGTAGGTACTGCTTGTAGAAGCCGGCCGTAAAGCCGTCTGGCCCCGGTGCCTTGTTTTCTTTCAGGCTGGCCGTGGCTCTCCCTATTTCATCCTCTGTTATGGCTAGGTCGAGTATATTTCGTTCTTTTTCTGATAGGGTTGGAATAGGTATGCCCCTTAGTAGTTCTTCCCCTCCATCAACTTTTAGTGTGTCGTCTCTTGAGTATAGTGTCTCGTAGAAGTCTCTAAAGACTTCCAGAATGTCCTTGTTTGCGGTCTGTCACTAGTTGTGTCTGTCTTTAATGGCCCCAATCGTGTGTTATTTCTGTCTCCCTTTCAGGTAGGATGCTAGGTTTTTCCCTGCTTTGTTTCCCGTACACAGGTTGACTGATTTGTATTTGTTGACCCAGGTCCCTGCTCTCTCGCTCAAGATTCTGTTAAGTTCGTATTTCCGCTTAGTTAGGCATGAGAGGGTGTTCTTATCCTCTATGTTAGCTATGTGACCGTTCTCTAGGCTTTTAATTTCTTTTTCTAGGTCTGCAATTTTTTTATTCCTTTCTTTGTTCATCCTGCCCTTAATTGTCATGACGGTCCCTCTTATGGTGGCTTTCAGAGCGTCCCATAGCACCCCTCTGTCTGTCTCTGGGGTGTCGTTTATTGTTATGTATTCTTTTATAGCCGCCTCAATCTCCGCTTTCGCAGAGGTGTTGTTGAGCAGACTATCGTCGAAGCGCCATCTTCGGTTTGGTTTTTCATTGTGTTTCCCTGATAGGGTTAGGCTTATGTGCGAGTGGTCAGAAATAGTCCTAGGGCCGATTTCAGTGTGGTCTATTAGGTGGGTGTGTGTTTCCGACATGAGAATGTAGTCAATTCGGCTGTAGGAGTTGTGGGGGTTGGAGTAAAAGGTGTATTCTCGAGCGTCTGGGTTGCTTAGCCGCCACGGGTCTTTCAGGCTGAGCTTGGAGCATAAGTTCATTAGGATGTTGCCTCTGTGTGTGGTTGATCTCGGTCTGTGGGGGTGCTTGTCGATTGCTGGGTCTAGGACCTGGTTCATATCTCCAGCAACCACGACGAGGTTGTCTAGTGGTAGGGTGTGTAGTTGCGCTCCTATTCCTTCCCAGAAGGATTTGTCGTCAGTGTTTGGGCCATATATGTTGGTCACGTGTATTGTCTCTCCCGCGCTCCTTAGGCTGGTCACAAGAGTTCTTCCCTGGGTGTCTGCCTGCGTGTCCACTACTGTTAGGTTTGACTTCTTACTGACTAATGTCACTACCCCATTTTTCTTGTTCTGTGCTGGCGACCCTACAACATCGCTTATCCAGCTTGCTCTGAGGCGCTTTATGTCTTCGGCTTCTAGTCTTGTCTCTTGTAGAACAAATATGTCGCCCTTAAGCTTCCTGAGGTAATCAAGCACTTTCCTTCTTTTCACCGGACTGTTAAGACCTTTGACGTTCAGTGATACTATCTTAACATCCGCTAGGATGTTTGTCTGGGTGTTGTGCATCATTTGTGTGGTTTCAAACTTCGTGGTCTGTGTGGTCTTTCCCCGTACTTTTTGCTGTAGCCCCCTTTTCTCGGTGCATGTGTCATCTGTCGGTGCCTGTGCTTAAGCTTCCCCTTGTAGCTCCTCGATGTGGATGTGAAAGTATAAGTAGAAGAAAGGAAAGAGTAGTGTAGAAGATAGTTAAGAAAAGTAGCCCCATGCATGTGCTCCCCGCCCCCCCTGCCCCCCCGGTCCTCCCCGTCCCTCCCTCCCGTCCCTCCCTCCTCCCCCCTTACTTGCTGAGTGAGTGTGCGGCGACAAAGTTCCTTTGCGCCGCATCGTCCCTGAGGTAAAGTTTGTGTTCATTGTTTGGCCGGGCCTTTGAAATTTCGTGGCGTGAGTAAACTGTCCTGGTAGATCGCCCATGGCCCATTGTCCCAGTGGTAGACTCCCCTGTTGTACACCTTCCCAGTCCTGAGACACGGTACCGTGTGTCTGCAAGCTCGGTAGCCGCTATCCGCTCCATCGTGCCTCGCTGCATCAGCTTGCCTTTCTTGTCCTGTTCGCGGTTCATTTACCTGGCCTGAGATGCTGGTTCTTCCAACTGGTAGTGTTGCTCCCCTTTCAAAATGTGCTTGGTCATTGAGGTAGATATGTTGTCCTGTTGCGTGTTGCGTGTAGGCGGACCTACTCCGATTGTCCCGACAGGTCCGGAGAGACGCTCCTTTTCGCTCCCCCGGGGTTTTTTGTTTCTTCCATGTCCTCGGCTGGTGGGCCCTGCAGGTATCGTCTTAGGTCTCCCGGGTTTTCAAACACCATTGTTTTCCACTTGTCAGTGACTTTGAACCGGGCCGGACCCACAAAGCTGAAGCTAGCGCCTCTTTTCCGCAGTGTCTCCCTGAGGGCCAGAAACCCCTTCCTGATCTCGACCGTCGGCCTTGAATAGTCTTGAGTTAGCACGATCTTGGAGCCTGGCCATGCTAGGTTTTGATTCTTCCTCGCGAAGGCAAAAATGGCATCGGTCTGGCATGCTCTCAGTGGGTTACATAAGATCGGTCTTGGGCCTTTGCCTGTCGTTGGCTTCCCTGCCGGCACCCTGTATGCCTTCTGCACCTCGAACTGTCTTCCAAAGCTAATGCCTGTGAGTTTAGGGATTATCTCCTCGAGCATGGCTGCGCACGAGCCCGCTTTGTCTTCTGTTCCCTCCGGCACGCCCAGGATCCTTATATTGCCTCTTCTGGCCCTGTCGTCTTGTTCGGCTAGCTGCCTCTGTATGGCCTTCGTGGCCCTCTGGCATTCTGTTATGGCTTTGGAGTTGTCTTTGGTAGCGTCCTCCACTGCACTGATTCTTCCTTCTGCAGCTTCCATTCTTAAGTTGGTTTTGTGGAGGTCTGCCCTTGTTGCAGCCAGTTCAAGTTGCATGTTCTCCACCTTTAGCTTTGTTTCCTTCGCCACCTCGTTCCCCTCGTTAATTCTCTTTAGGATGGTCTCCATGGTGACTGTTTTGCCTTTTGTTTTCATGGGGGATCCCATGGAGTCTATTTTGGGCTTCTTTTGGTCCCCGACTGTTTTCCCCTCATTGTTCGCCATCTTCCCGATGCCTCTCCGTGACAGAAAGTTCCCTAGTCGACCTCCTTTTTGCTCCGTGCCCGCAGGGGTTGCTTTTGGTGTAGAGGTGTATAGTCCTTGCACTCTATATCTGCTTGGTTCTCTAATATGCCTCGTTCTGGTCTTGGCCTTGAGTCCTACCAGCGTGTGCTTTGTCTCGTTCGCGGCCGCGGCTTGATGCCGACCGCCTTGCGACTTTGGGTCGTAGTGCGGTTGGTGCTGCGCTGGGCGAACTCTTTTGTTGCTAGTGGGCCCCCTTTCACTGCCCTTTGCCGTGCCTGATTACCAGGGCGTTGGGGTCTCAGGATTGAGCCATATGCTGCGCCATTACTTGATGTTTGCTGTGCGCTTTCCTCTTGATGCCACTTCCCCTCCTCTAGTTGACGGGTGGGAATACTGACCGCTAGCCGCTTGCTTCTGCCCCTCCAGCTTGTGCACTCATTTGTTCGAGTCTTGATCGAGTGTGCCTCTCCGCCTTGCGGCGCACTTGCTGACGGCGGCGGCGGATACTGTCGCGGCCCTGTGCCTTTTTGTGCCTCTGTTTGCTGCCTGTTTGCTGTCCCCCCTCTGCTTCGCACTCACTCTTCCCCTGCGGCCACCTCACCTTGTGGTGTGTGTCGTTCTTGGTAGCGGCAGATTCAGCTCTGACGGTCTTTGCTCCCGGGTGTAACCTCTGTGTTACAATGGCTGCGCTTCCGGTTCCGGGTACCTCCGCGAGGGGCACTTCTTTGAATCAGCCGCCCTCCGTCATCACGCGGATGTCTGGCAGATGTTGGGGGTTGCTGCCGACACTCGCCCTTCGCTGAGGTGCTCCCCGCTTTCGCACCGCTCCAGGCAGTGATCCTTGCAGTGATCGCCGCGCCCGGAGTCTCTCTGCGGTGTAAGCGCTCGGCTGGGTGCGGCTCACTTCCGGCTTTGGTTGTTTACTGGCCACAGCGCTTCCGGTAATGGCGGCCCTTGCGAGTGGCGGTGGTTTTGGTTTCGATTCGGTGCCTCTTCGGTACCGATCTCCGCTGTGTGACGGGTGCTTGGTGAGTGGCACCGCTATTCTCTATTCGTCACTATCCTTTCGCTCGCAGCTTCTGCCAGTGCCCGCATCTGCTTGCCGGTCCGCTGGTCGACCCGCAGCTCCGCTTCGCTTCACTCACACCCCCGCTGCCTACTCTCGCTCTCGCCGGTTGCCGTACCTGCGCATCTCATTGGGGGTGTTGAAGTGAGTCTCCCTTGCTTCGGATGTTCTCTACAGGCTGCCCTCGCTTCTCCTCCGTTTACACGCTCGGCGCCATTTTGGGGTCTGCGCCGTTGCCGGGGTCTCTGAGCTACGGAGAGTGATATCTTCGTGAAGCTTCGGCCCCGTCTTGTAAATCTTCGGTTCCTTTGTGGTCTCGCTCTTCCCCTGCTTAAATCTGTCTTCCTGGGTTTACACAAACCGGTATGGCGGGTAGTAATGGCCTTAGTTTGCCTCAGGGGTGCGGAGCGAGTGGACTCAGACGACCGTCCACATTGCCGTCCAAGCCACGCCCCTGTAATAACCCTATTTTTGACACCATAATTTCACGGAGCTCGCAGACTTCCAAAAAACTCCACTCCACGGAGCTGAGTTGGCGAGCACAAGCGAGGAAAATTGAACGCTAGACTGTTTCACAGTGAGATTTCTAAATGCGGGCGGTAGCAGATGGTCGCTGCCGCTCGCATTGAGAAACCTTTCGTTCACGTTGAGGACGCTGCTGCTCGAGTAGAAGTTATACTCGAGTGCTAGAAAGAAGCAGCACCCTCTTGTGCTGCGCATGATGCCATTTGCGCTGATTTTACAGTGTGGGACAAACACCCAGAGCTAAAATTCAGTGTGAATGGTGCGTGTAATGCACTCCGCCGCTTGCAGAACTCCTTGTAACTTAACTTGGCGGAACTCCGCCCAGGCCTAGTCAAAACTGCTAAAAGCAAGTAGTAGTAACCGCTCAATTCATGGCTTTTTAAATGTGAAATATGTTGAACACAAGCAATACCTCAATGTAAAGCTTATGATTTATTGCTCAGTTGTAAAAAAGTGACATTTTCCTTAAAAATTAATTAAAAAAACAATGATGCTGGGACTTGACAGAGGTTGCAGCCATTTCACACTGCCCTGCTCCAGTTAGTGTTGTAAAGCGACGCACAGCAGCCACTGAACTAAAGCCCAGTGCCTGCTGTGTCATGTGTCTCCGGAGTCAGAGGACTAAGGCAAAAGCTGACCAAAGGAACAGTCTGTCTGACATGTTTGCAAGGATGCTGTGCTCACACTTTCAGGGCAGTTGCGCAGCCCCTTCTATAATATCGATAACGCTGAGGCTTAGTACGAAAATAATCCCATGGGGCACGCCCTCATTTGAATGGAGGCGTGGCTCCATGCAAATGAGGAAAGCCTTTGCTCTTGTGCCGGATTGCAGCTGCGGCAAAGAAGCCATCAGGAGATACACTGACTGCACGCCACTTATTAGAGGAACACTGACTGTATGCCCCTCAAGGTTGCTTCTTGGGAATGGGGTCAGTGGTCCCAGGTCCCTCTGCCAGGGATACTCATGCAGGCAGCTGCAGTCACCCCCTGCACACACCCGCAGGAAGATCTGCGCCCGCACCCCTCCCCCTGCTTTTTGAAACACTGGCCAGATTGCTTCCTGCAAAGAAAGGTTGACTGGTGGCATCAAACAGCCCGTCCACCTTGCACTAATGTGCTGTTCTCAGGCCAGGCCTGAGTTTTCCTCTGGTCTGCCCTGTAACATGGCTCCCTCCTCCAGTCCATGCCCTGCGCACCCAGTTAGGGGTATAACAGAGTGGGGCAGTGCACTGTATCGGTACTGAGGCCCCAGGGAGGCTTTTCACGATGCATTCTAGACGGGGTACAAGGTCTGAGTCAGTGCAACTTGATAAAATGATGGAATGGTGTAGGGAAGATATGGGCAATCAGTGGTGGCCCACTGACTGCAGCATAGCCAAGTGCCCTCTCTGAATGATACAGTTGATAGTTCAAAACGTCAGACCTAAAGGGGTCTGCAGTTTTCCAGTTAAAAGGGCAGTTATTGCTACTTGAGACCAGGTTACCCTGGTGAGGGGACTTGACACCTTTAGATGACCACAAAACTGAGCAACCGTGATTTCAGACCAGCGATACGTGACAAGGAACTTGGGTGTGGGAGAAAAAAAACAAGAAATGAATGCAGATCGGGCATTTATCCAAAGTGATGTAGCCATGACTTAAAGACGTCACACCAGTGAAAAACTGGATTGTGGTGCTGTTATTCACAGCAAAGGCTTCCAGTGGAAGCAATATATATCAAAATATTTTTCTGCCAAAGGGAAAATGATCCGTGTTGGGGAAAAAAACATCCCTACGGTCCTTTGAATTTGGTTTCCTTTACCCTCCTATCATGGAAACGCCCTTTTTCGTACCTTTTTTTTATGAAGTCCTTTTTTTCTG
The DNA here is from genome assembly GCF_964263255.1 of Lissotriton vulgaris. Lineage (NCBI taxonomy): Eukaryota > Metazoa > Chordata > Amphibia > Caudata > Salamandridae > Lissotriton > Lissotriton vulgaris. Next base: position 701,800,787 of record NC_141694.1, on the reverse strand, counting down.
CGTGTTTTCTGGTAGAAATGGTGCTGCAAAATGATTGTCAATATCCAGGAATGTAAACATTTCCGATTCTCCCATGCTCTTCAGGTTAACACCTCCATGAAAAGCCACATTATCTTCCCTTGCATCTAAACTTAGTACTGCGGGAAACACGTATAAGGGTTGTCAACATGTTCTAAATTGTTATATTCATACTAACTTTACTGTAAATTAATTTCTTAGTAAACGCAGAATTTTCGACTTAACTTTTTCAACATTGTTATTTCTAAAAGTAGAATTAACTAGCCATGTTCGCTTGAGGTTGAGTCGATCAGTGGAAAGCAGAAACTGAACATCTCACCAACCCGAACAATTAAAAGCGATTGTCATTCTTGCCAGGTATATGTCACCCCGCGTTTATTTCTGGTGCTCAAAGCTAAGTGAAATGCAGGTATTCTGTTGTCGGATCTCGTCGAAATTATTTACAGTTAATACTTGCATAAAGGTTAGAAAGGTTGATGAAGCGAAATTTCGCTTTGTTTTACTATTCACGGCATGTCAGAATGTAATTATGACTGATTCATAAAAGTGTCGTGCCGGGGAGCGGGCTTTGTTCGAACGCTGATCGTGATAAGAGCTGACAGTATCAGAGAATAGAGCATTTTAGTCTTGTTACTTCTGAATGATTGCTAATTACCCCGGGGGTCATGCATTATGCTGGCAGGATTCATTGACATTAGTGTTTTTATCATAATCTGCTTTTCCAAAAAATGTCTTTGCATAAAACACCGAAACTGGGTATGTCGGGGACAGTAGTTTAGAAGAGGTTTCCTTTGCTGGGAAACATTTGACACCTAGGTCAATCCATTACCTTTTAAAAATAGAAACTATTTACCTGCTGATGCTAAAGAATGTGGCAAGCATAGCTCCGCTAAATTTCATGATTGAATTTTTTTTTCTTCAAAAAATAGCGTGAATCAATATACAATACAAAGTGATGTGGAGTCTGCCTTTCGGGAAATCCTTTTATCACAGTTCTTCCGAAAATAGCACATATGTTTCCCCTGGTTGTTTTTAACACAGGACGACCACCTTTTCTCTCGGAAAAGGGTGCTGCACCCCCACTATTTGTTTTAATGATCGCCCTTAGGTTTTTAAGAGCCGAGGTTGCTTCAGCGTCGTATAAGGCTTGTTCTTTTATTGTCCTGAATTGACTGCTTGGATTGTAGGCCCCTATTTTTTTTTTTTTACAGGTTCCTATTGATTGTCACTGAGGCCCACTGTGCCAGACTGGGTCTGTGAATGTGTGAATCGGGGGAGTTTTGTAGATTTCTTTGCCTACCATGCATGCCTTAGCACAAGTCACGGCCGGCACTAATTGTGGGTGGGGGTAAATGTTATAATACATTTTTTTTTAACTTACCTGTCCGCCGGCCGGGTTACATTTTCTCGGCTCCTGCTCCTGCTCTCCTGCCTCAGGCAGCCTCCCTCCCCTAAGTCAATCACAACGCCGCAACGGCGGCGTTGTGATTGGTGGGGACGCCGCCAAGCCAGGGGGTTATGGGGAGGCCATTTTCTCCATGTAGGCTGCATTTCAACCTGCATGGAGAAAGGGCAGAGTGCGCATGACTGGTTTGGGTGGCCCCAGAGGGCCGACCAAACCAGTTGTGAGCCCTCAGGAGTGGGCACACCACTCCTCTCCTGCCCAGCCCTTCTAGCAGAGCAGTCCCGCCCGCCGGCAACCAAACCCTTCTGCTGTCTCGCAGTGCAACAAGCAAAAACATAAAATGGTGGTGATTACCATTTTATGTTTCTGCCTCTCATCTGTGAGAAAGCAATGGGGCGATGCTCCTCCGCCCTAGTGGAGGAGCCGCCCCAGCTTAGAAGATAGTTTCTACTCCTTTCACCCCTTCCAATTTTGCTTGTTATGTTACTGTAATTTGCATAGTGCCCATACACCAGATTATTTCTTGGCGCTAAGGTAACTAACGCAGAGGCAGCTCAGAGTATTATAGGCTTGCTTGAAGAGCCATTTTTTAACAACTGTCTAAATTTCCCATAGTTGTAGAGTGGTCTTAATTTCCTGGGGCAGGGAATTCCAGAAGCGGGGGGCAAGGACTGAGAATCTGGATCCACCTGTCCTTTTCTCTTTGAATTGAGGAATCAATAGATAATGTAAATGGGTAGATCTGAGATTTCTATTGGGGGGTGTAGTTATGGATACAGGATTTGATAAAAGCTGAAGTTTTAATGTGAAGGGATTTGAATACAATGCACATGTTTTGAAAGTGGATGTCTGGGCGACTGAGTGCCAGAGGAGATCTTTCGTCATTTGAGAAATGTGGCAATGTCTAGGAAGTTGGTAGATCAGCTGTGCAGCCTGGTTTTGAATTAACTGGAATCTATGGGTGAGGTAGCTGCGAAGGCCCAGTTAGGGAGAATTTCCATAGTCTATTCTTGACATGTCAATTATGACTTGAACCAGTGCATCTACAGTGACAAATGTCCAGATTTTCTTGATTCTGCAGAGTTGGAAGACTCAGGATGATATCACTGAGCCAAGTTGCGGATTCAGGGAGAGTTCCTCGTCAATGAGGATCCCAGGGCTTTTTACTGACTCCCTAGGAGGGGGTGGAGTACCCATCACAGTAGTCCAAAAGGAAGGACTCCAAAGTGTAAGCTTATTTTGGTGATAACTCTGTTTTTTCAGGGTTTAGTTGCAGATGATTGCTGTTCATCCAATCCCGAATGAACAACACTGTGCCTTGAAAATGCTTCTTAGATTCAGGGGTATTGTCAATTGTGAAGAGAAGTTACATATCATCAGCATAATTATACATTTTGACCATCATATTTTTCAGATAGTGCACCAGAGGGCAAATGTTTAGGTTGAGGAGGTGTGGAGAGAGAGAGAAGAGATTTGTGGCACTCCACAGTTCAGTTGCACGTTAGGAGAATTAAAGAGTGGGGGGATGAGAGTCGAACCAATTGAGATCTATCTTTGAGAGATGATGCTGTTGATTGCAGAGTCCTGTAGCCCTGCTGTCCGACAGGATCCACCAGGAAATTATGGTTGTGTCAAAAGCCGCTGAGATCAAGGCGGATGAGGGCTTGGGTAATGTCTCCGGTCACCTCTTCCCACATGTCTTCCATGCCTGAGAGGACGGCTGCTTCTGTGGAGTGGGCTCGACAAAAGCCATCTTGGCAGTGTTCAAGGAAGGCCGAGTCCTTAAGGAAGAAGCCGAGTTTACAAGCTACATGGGCCTCTAGTATTTCTGCCAGGTAGGGAAGTAGGGAAATCGGCCAATAGTATTTTAAATCGAGGGGGTCCTCGCGTGCTTTCTTTTGTAGGGGTACTACAATTTCCTCTTCAAAGGAACTAGGAACATTTACTTGGTTAACGGACAGATTGAGGAAAGATAACGCTGGTTCATGAAAGAGTGTAAATACAGTTTTTAATATGTTCCGGGGCAGGTATCAACGAGGAGCCCAATTTAACTTTTATCAGAAGGTCCAATAGACCCTCCTTACTGATTTCAAGGAATGATGAGAAAGTACATGTTGTTCTTGTCTTCAGACGGCATAGTATTGTGCAGAGAACTGAAGTGAATGCTCTTTTTGATAGGCTCAATTATGTCAGTAAAAATGGAGTTAAAAGAATCACAACAAGTTTGAGAGGGTGTGATGGGCAAGGTAATTCTATCAGGGTTTGTGAGTTCTGTGACTATTTTGAATATCTCTTTCGACTTGTTGGAGTCCAGATTTTTATTAGTAAAGAAGCTGGCTTTGGCTTGCCCAAGCAGAAGTTTAACCTCTTTAAGTTACCTTACATAGATTTCCTTGAGGTCAGGGGAGTATTTATTCCGCCATTTGTGTTCACAATGCCGCAGTTCCAATTTGGCTGCTTTCAACTCTTCCGAGAACCTTTTAGTGGTGTCATGTTGACTAATCTGTTTAGTTTTTTAGAGGGGAGCATGTGTGTTACTGTTCACCTTTTTTTTAATAACCTTTATTTTAGCTTTCCATGAACAGCACCACCAATAGAGGTAGAAATGAACAGTGTGGGAGCACAGCTGGGGCGAACCTTTGTCATAGCGTATTGCTGGCTGCTTTGTTTTGCTACTCGTTTACCACTTCCTTATAGCAGTCTCAATCTTGCTTAGATGTTGGAAGCGATTTCTCCAAAGATTTCCAAAATAGCTTAAGGTCAATGTCAGCTCAGGACCAATTCCTGGATAGGGTGCCAGGCCGAAAGGGAGATATACTGGTGGTAAGGTCTGCTAGAGAAAATGTAAACATATGATCATCAGACCACACTCCTGGGGCAATGGTCATATTATTTGTGGATAGGTTAGTGGTCCAGACTTGGTCAAGGGTGTTTCCTTTAATATGCTTGGGCTGAAATACCTGCTGTTCCAAGTTTAGGCTGTTGAGGATGTCGGTAAGGTCAGCTGCTTACTGCCCGCCCTTTTCCTCTTTTGTCCAATAAGTAAAATCACCTATGAGCAGTATATTGGCTTGACCAATGAGCAAGGGAGAGGTTGACTACACTAGGAGTTCTGGGATGTTTTGCATATAACCTGGTGGTCTGCACAAAATAATACACATCAGAGAGGAAGTGGAGGAATCCAGTTCAGTTACAAGATGTTCAACTAACAGGAGGTTTAATGAAGTTAATTTGGTGAATTTGATTTGTTTCCATATTGCTGCAGCTACAATCCCTGCTGCTCTATTTGTTTGTAAAACATAGTAGTCAGTTGGAAGGGGGGATAAGATGTCTGGGGAAGATTAGTCCGTGAGTCATGTTTCTGGCAGTAGCAGCATATCTGGAGATTTTGTATCCAATAAATTGATTATTTCTGTCTGGTGTTTGACCAAAGACCACGTGTTAAGTTATATCACCTAAGTTGGGTGAAGTTCAACTTATGAGTAGGGGCAGTGGAACTATTTGAATTGAATTGAAAATTCCATTTATATAGCGCATAACCACCCAAGGATTCAGATAAACAGTTAGTTGATGGAGTGGCTGTACAGGTGTTTAACAGACCTAATTTGAGTAGTTTCACAGTAACGGGAGGGGCTGTATTTAGGCCTGTTGAGACATTGGAGCTCTTCTGCGGAGTAAGGGAGTATTTGGGCAAAATGACTGTCCCGTGGCCCTGGCCGGACGTGAAAGGGTGCAGAGGGGCTTGTACAGTGACCAAGGTGAATGCACGGGGTCCTTTTTGAGATAGGCCCCTCGACTCTTCTATCCAAGTTGCCTAGTCCAGACAAAGTTTAATTTCTCTTTGGGCCCTAGGCATGCTAGTTTGCAGACATGTGTCCTTTTGTTTCCAATAAAAATAGTTGGGCTCTCAGAAGACTTACCTGTGCATCTGTATCTTATCAGCAACAACACAAAGTTATTAACAGGACTTCTTGTCAACTACCCCTGGTGAGGGGATATGCAGATAACATTAAGGGCCTCATTCTGAGTTTCCTGTTGTCTGCAGAAGTAATACTTCACCCAGTAAATACAGTTGCGGCATGGTGTGGATTCACCCACATGTAGTAAATTCCTGCATTCTGAGTTCTCCTCCTTGAAATGAGACATAATGCGGTAATCCTTAATGTTTTCTTGCGTTCTGATCTCACATATCTTGCAACGTTTTATGTGGCAAAACATGTGCAGAAACAACTGTGCCATGCTGTGTAGTTCCCACAAATCTATATAGGATCTGCACGTTTAGACAACCTAAACTAAGGGTTGGAGTGCAGACTGATTCCAGACACCCCCACTGGGTATGTTAGTCTCTTAGTCCTGCTAGCTCAGTGTTACTATGAGCCCCTCTTACCAAGGAGCGAATAGCTTATGGCAAGTATCGAACATGACAACCGTGACCCCTCCAGGATCGTGGAAACAGTGCAAAACTTTTCGCTCAGTCACTCGTGCTCACTTTGTTTCAGAGAGATACACAGAATAAACCGTGGGAATGTTTTCAATAAACATTTATTGAACACGCGTCATTTTAGTGTAAAATACGTGTGCTGCAACAACCATGAAATCAGAAACAAATGTATACGGTTATAAGCACCAACAGAGTAAATAAAATGTAGAATTCTACCATAGTGCTAAAACAATGGATATATGCAGGCATATAGATACATGACAGTAATAATGTGGACTCCTACGAGCTACCCTAACTAGATGTAGCTAAGTGTACCTAGCATGTATGTAGGTATGCAGCCAAGAATCCCTTTAGGATAAAGCCAACCTCATTACCTGATGTGAGTGAATAAAGGACTCATCTTGGTTTCAAGATGGACTCCCCACGAGGGTTATCAGACCTTCGTGCTGGAGTGTCCACGTGCAGGAACCTCAGCGTCCCGTGTCGGCATGGAAGTCTTTTTCTCCTCTGGTTTGCTGAGCGAAGATGTAGTGCTTATATACTCAAAGGTACTCTCAGGAGTTCAACCTAGAAGTGTACTATAGGCATGTCGGGCAACTGTGTGGCATTACTGCACAAGTTGTAATACCGATTCTGATGGATATTTCTAACTGCAGATTCCTCACCTTTACAATATCCCCAAGCACCAGACTTGATCCAGACGCTTTCACAGTAGTTCTCCAGTGTGTTGCTAGGTGGGGCTGTGCAGCTCCCCATTGATTTTGTACCGCCCCGGATGTGACGAGGCAAAGCCACATAGAATCACCATCCCTTTGTGCCAGCATCATCTCCTCTCCTTTGAATGAGGATCTGGAGCTCAGGTCAGCCTTGTATTGTCAATTTACAAATTATTTTCTTCAAAAACCTTAAATCCTGTGAGCAAGGGAGCAATGTTCCACCTACAACCTCAGGGTTCAAACCATGCTGCACCTGTTGGATACAGATGTTGGCTACTGACACACTTGAGGTGTGCCTTTGGTGATGGAGCTGGGGCACAATCCTAAGTCATGCGGGGAATGCATCCTCATGAATCCAAAGGTGATTCAGGACTGCAAAGCAGAGCTGTACATTGCAGAGTATCGGGAAGAGTCACACAAGTCTTGCTTCCACTCAAAGTTAAAGGAGGAGACTTCTTCTTGTTGGAAAACATTTGTTTGTCAAAGGATAGTTTATTGGAATTTAAAACGGTGCCAGTGTTTCCTGATTATATTCTGTACTTGGTTGAAATTGCTGCTAGAAGTTTTACAGCACATTAGTAGTTGTGGATCTTCTTTTGTTTTATCCTTTATAACACTTTCCTTGTGATTGTGTTTGGCTAGTTTTTTTGGGTACTGGACTCGGAAATAGGGACTGTTTATTACTCCCGGTTGCTGATGAAGGGGTGAGGCCTTCATCCTATATTAGATCTTTGAAAACCTTCCTTCAGAAGAACAAATTCAAAATTCTTACACTAGCCCCGTTTCTGTCTGCCCTGGATCCAGGCAACTCCAGGACATGTATTTTCATATATTCGTCCTGCAGTCTCACCGGTGTTACCTGCAGTTCAAGGTAGTCCAGGACCATTCCTAATTTGCTCTGCTCCCGTCAGCCTCACCAGTGCCCCCAGGTTGTTCTCAAATGTGTTGGCAGTGGTCGCTGCACAACTTGGAGGTTGGAGATACCAGTTTTCCCCCACCTCTACGCTGGCTGTTGAAAGCAGGCTTGCTACAGTCAGTCGTAGACCACCTCCAGATGACTGTGAACCTCCTGACAACATTGGGGTTCATGTTCAGCTTGCTAAAGTTGCACTTGGCTCCTTTGCAGAGGCTTCCTTTTGTAGGAGCAATCTTAGCTACAGCGCTGTCCCAGGCCTTTCCTAGGTCACAACAAGTCCAGGACATTTGGTGTATGATCATGGTATTTCAAACTTGTTCCTGGATCTCAGTGAGGATGGTTCAGAGACTTCTTGGCCCATTAGCCTCCTGCTTATTTACTATGCCAGGTGGCATATGCAAGCTTTGCAGTGGAATCTCAAGTCTCATTGGGCCCAGCTCCATGGGAGCCTCTTAGATTCTATTCAGGTTTTGAAGGAGACTGGAAATAATTTGCGTTCGTAGCTGCTCAGCGCCAATTGGACCAGCGGCAGACCCCTCTCCCTTCCCCATCCAGAGCTGATGGTGGTGATGAATGAATTGCTGCTGGCTTGGGGTGGTCACCTGGGAGAGGTGTAGATCAGAGAACTCTAATCTCTAGCGGAAAGTTGATTCTGCTTCTTTTACAGTTGTAGGCTGTTTGCTTGGCATTGAAGGCCTTCCTGCTGTACATCTAGCAAAGCTTGGTACAGGTTCTCATGGACAATACCACCGCCGTGTGGTAATGCATAAGCAGGGTGGATTGGGTCCTTGGTGTAGTGCCAATTGGGTCTCCGCCTATGGAGTTGTCCGGGGTGTTAGGGCCTCTCGCTGATCGAAAACCACCTGGTGGGGTATTTGAACAGCAGGAAAGAAAAGCTCAATGGGAGGTGCCTGGAGGATCACGAATGGCACTTACTCCCCAAGGTGGCACAGGGCATTTTCCAATAATGGGGAGACCTTCGACTTGTATTTTCACCACTGTTGAACAAGCAGTGTCCTTTACGTAATGGAGTTTCTAAACAGGCTCTCTCTGGGAGATCCATTCTGGCCACAGTGGAGCACAGGATTCTTGTAGCCTTTCTGCATGCTGTCTTGAGTTGTGAAGAAGATCAGGAACGCCTGGGCCCAGCTCCCCCTAGTGGCTCTGGATTGAGCCAGGAGTGTGTGGTACCCAGAACATCTGGGCATGAGCATCTGTCCGCTGAACAGGTTAGGCCTTCGGGAGGATCTTCTGTCGTAGCAGCAGGGCAAAGTTCTGCATACAGGCCTGCGCAATCTGAACCACAATGCATTGAGATGGAGCAGCAGCAGCTGAATGCGTTCAGTCATCCTCCTGAGGTTGTGGATATTATCCTCCCTGAGTGGCATTCCACTGCTGCTGTGAAAGCTTCTCGATCCAGTCTGGAACCTTGGTATATTGTAAAGGTGATGAATCGGCACATCTAATATCACAGGCTCTAATTAGTGGAACTAAAAACCTTTTGGAATAAGCCTTATAGTATTTGCAGAAAAAAGTGAAGTGGGGCATGCACAAAAGAGAGGACTCTTCGTAGGGGCTGATGAACACATTCGTAGAGTCAAATTGGCTCATCAGAAAACAGCACCTCATAATACCAAACATGAATCTGTTTAGCAGAACTGTCCCATGTGGCATCCATCCAAGATAGATCAGGTTCCATATTGGGGGTGGTTTGCAAGTTAACATACTTCCTGGGAACACCTGGAGGGGACAAGACAAAAGACGGTGATGCCTGTGCACATGGCAAAACCCCCGGGCTACTGCCCACGGCAACTTCGTCTGGTTGGGGAATAGGAACCAAGGTGAGAATCAAATATAGTAACTTCATCAATGTTGGTAATAACTGATGCAAGAGTGATCCTTCGTCAACATATAGAATTTCTTTCTCAAGTTTTACCCGCAACCTTTTCTATATAACCCAGTTTAGCCCTGAAGTGTACTAGTCTTTCTTTTGGCCAAGGAGCCCCCCATTCTAGGGTCAAAGTTCTGCTTGGACAGCTTCCTGGGATGTGCTTGCACACATGAAGGGGCTTACAAAGTTACAGAAAGAGCCAGGTCACAAAGCAGCAACATGTTTTTTTAAATTTTCCATGCTTTAATGTCCTACTCTAAAGTCTGAGCATTTGAAATCAAATTAAATGTTCATATAAAACCTTGTAAAAATCAATTCCAGTGGCTGGTGGTAGGGAACAGGGGTGGCGGGGTGGGGGTTGAAAACAACAAAATATATATATTTTTAAACTACTTACCTCTCCTGGCGTTTCTCCTCCCTCGTCTCTCCGCTTCTCTTCCTGACTCCGAGTCAGGAAGCAGGCAGCACACAGGCTCCCCTAAGCCAATCACGACGCAGCTGTCACCATGACAGCAGTGTTGTGATTGTTGTGAGCACTGTGGTGCGGTGCTCAGACAGGGACTATGAGCCTGTGCATTTTCTCCACCAAGGCTGTGTATTACAGCCCAGTGGAGAACATGCAAAGTGCACATGACCGTTGGCCGGCCCAAGACGACCGGCCAAACCGTCATGCGCACTTATTGTGCACAAACCACTCCTCCTCTCTGTGACACCAGCCTCGACCCACGCTAGCCCCATAGCTATGAAAAATAAAATGATAACTTTGTCATTCTCATTTTTTATTTCCTTTTTCCACTGCTCTGAGGGCAGTAGGGCGACTATTCTCTGCCTTGGCGGAGGAGCCGCTCCTGCTCAATCCAACAGAATTCCATGTTGTTCACTTGCCACTATCTTTATATCACTTAATTATGTTTTATAATATCTTGAAACAATTCTATTCAGCAGAGATATTTATAGTTCTTGACCTAATATCACATTACTTATCTGAGGTATTGAAAGTCCAAGGACCATACTTACCATTAAATGAATGAACATCATTGCCATTAGTAGCTACACTATTAAATGAAAATAAATCTGTAAGCAACAAGATATAATAGCCAGTCTATCTTTGTTAAGTTTGAGGAGTGTAAGAGAACAAATCACTCATTTCTATTGTGTTCGGAACTTCAAATTAGTTGCAGAATCCAAAAATAGATTGTCTAATGGACATAGAACCCGATTCCATTTTTGGCACTGGGGCTGTCCTCTGCCAGGGCGACAGGGAAAATTACTCTGTCACCCTGGCGGAGGACCCGACTGTCAATTGTCGAAATGTCTGCCAAGGTGGCAGATATTTCAAGAATTGACAGGAACCGCAATCAAGGCGGTTCCTGCCAATGTACTGTAACTTTGCTGTACAGCTCCGCCACACATAATGGTGCTGTTATTTTTTCCCCTTCATTTTCAAAAAGAAAGTCCCAAAGGAGGATTTTCTTTTTAGAAAGATTTAAAAAAAAAACCCCTAGCCAGGGGCGCTGTCTCCCATGGTGTGGGGGGCATTTTACAGTTGTCACTGCTTCTTACCGCCAGGGTTTTCCTGGAAGTGGCGAGCAGTGAAAACGGATACGTTTGTCCACCCATCTAAATTAGATGGGCGGACATACAGGCCAATCTCCGGCAGCCCATACTCTATACGTAGTAGTCTCCGATGTCGTTACACCAAAGGTCTGCCCACATTTAAATTGGGTGGGCGGACCATTATGTTGGCAGAGAGGGTATTCCATCACCGTTGCAATAGAGTACCCTTTCTATCAGCATATACATTAGGTCCTTAGAGATTCCAGCTGTAGGCCAAAACAATCTCCACTGTATCTTACATTTTAATAGCAACAAAATATTCCTTGTCACCTATCGAAGTTGAGTAGCTAAGAGTTTGTAAATCCTTTACCATTTTCAGGGCCTGTGCGACTCAAGAGACGTTAGGCAATCCCTGTGACAAGTATTTTCATTTTCCTTGAAGACATAAGAATCAGGTACTCCTATGAGCTAACTGAAATGCCATGTATCTCCTTTTTCAGGGGATAGTGAGGTAATAACAGTCAAGGCTTACTCTAGGAGGGTAGTGTGACGTAGGACGTTTAGCTCTGCTAGCAAATAAACTTATCAATTAATAAATTGAAATTACCCAAGCAGTTTTAGTCTTTTTTTTATATAAAAGGAATACACCTTCATTCAAAACTAAGGAAAGTATGCTTAGTAATTTCAGGTAGTTTATGGCATAAATCTGTACTTGGGTAATTATTGTAGTAATTAACCAATGTCTCAAGTCTTTGATGCACTTAAAGGAGGAATACAACAGCACGAGCGGCAACTACAGTGTTAGATATAAGTGCGCATGATCTTACTATTAGATACCATACCTAGTTTGTGATCAGTCTCCCCCACAGTCTGTTACAGCGGCTCTGTGTTGAAGAGGGCTTTATTGCCCAGGCATCTTTTGTACCAACAGTGTTTGGGATTTTCTTTTTCTGAATGGTTACCAGGATTCAGCAGTCAAAGTCTGCAGAATAAAAACGTAGAGGATGGCGACAGTGAAGGCATATGGGCGCTCATGCTGGATTGGAGTCAATGTCTAGGAATACTTTGATTTCAAGTAGTGGCAAAGGCACCCTCCCACTGGAGAAGTGCTACTTGTAAATGGAACCTATGTGTAGCTGCCCAGTGAATAACACATGAACCTCACTCTATCATTACACCTCCCCACAATATTCAGGTGGTGGATGCACACAAAGCCTTTTGCAGATGGCAGAACAACAGCAGGTACAGAGGCACGCAAGGCATATCCAGTGCCTCACATGCGCTCAGACTTGTCACACATGCAGTAGACTAGAGGCACACATGCAGTGGATTAATCACGCATGGAAGTCTCAAGGAAGCAACAGGTGCTTACACACATATGCCGCCATACAACAGAATATAGAGACTGGGAGTTTGTGGGCACAGGACTCCAGGCTCAACAGTCTCAGACTCCTCATGGAAGTGCACTACTCGCTCGACTTTGACTCTGATCCACGGAAAGGCCCATTCTCTACATTTGACAATCTAACTCCTTCTCCCTCTTGACTTGCCGTAGTGTAGTCTTCTTTTTCTAGATGGACTGCCAAAGATTCTACCATTGGTTTTAGCCTTCCTCCACACTGGTATGTTTACCTCTCACAAGTAAAAAGTTAAATACTGAATAAGCCAAAGGGCACCGCTTATATCCAGCGTGGTAGCACTTGGACCCCAACAAGCTGGCCACCCAAATTAAAAGTTGACTTCCACCATTTGGAGAGAGACAAGATTAACAAAGCGTATTTCTTTCAGGTGTGAAACATCTCTTTGGCAACCTAGCTATATAGGAAATGTCACTCTGATTTTGCACTTTCAGTAGCTGACAGTTGACCAGTCATGAGGTGTTATTGACTCTCGCCTCTCCGGCAGAACAGGGTGCGTAAAATGAGCCAGAGTCCTATCTGTTTGTACAAGTTTGTAGCTTTGACCATGCTCCTGGCCAATCATTGCCCAAATATTTGCTAATCTTAGGTCATATGCTGACCGTCGCCAACTATTTTAGCCCAGGACCAATGTGCACAAAGTATCCTTCGTACTCCATTCAGTGGGTGTGAATTCAAATCCCACAGAGAGTTCTTGGCTTAACACTTTTCTTTGCGGAGAGGGGCAGGGAGGGGAGGAAAGTTAAGAGCAGTATAAGAGGGCAGACACGGAAGAGGGGTAAGGCACAGGCCACTTTACCTGTTACTTCTTCACCATTACTTTACAATGGAGCACTCTACAACCTTAGTAGCTCAGTGCACAAGCATGGGCCATTAATGGATACCCCACTCATCTTCTCAAGCATTCTCATTCACACCGCCTACAATCACCTAGTCATGACATACTACCAGTATGCAATAAATCAAAGTAGAGGAAACCCACCCAAATGAGGGTTAAAATTGTCCATGAGACCCTAATACTCATTTATTAGAAGAGTCAATTGACAAGGTTAACAATTGGTGGCAACACTATTTGAGAGCTTAAGTATCTCCTTCGTCCGCAGGTCAACATGTTTCAGCCTATACACCTTGCCCCTTAGGGTCTGTTGGCTTTCTTCTGTACCAAAATTAGATCCTCGATTTGTTCAGCTCAGATTTTTGATTGCTCCGTATTTGTGATTTTGTTTTCATGCCATTCACTCATTCAAGTGTGCCATACATAATGGTAATACTTTTCCATGTTGTACCTGTGGGCCAAGTGAGTCCTTTTTTTAAAAAAGATCTAGGGTTTCCTTACCATTGAGGAAAAAGAGAACCAAAAGAATGATGACCTGTAGGTCTCCTCTACTCTGATTTACTACATTAATTACTGGGAAGCTTAGGGACCATCTCAGCTTCTTCTCACTCCCTCGGTTTGATCTAACATACTTCCAGTATGTACGCAGGGACCGCCGTAACTGGCCTTCCCATATGGGCGCAGATAAAAAGGCTTTTACCACATTACAGTTAGTCATCTGCCACCAACCACTAATTTTGTCATTACTTTTTTATAGGGACAGTAACCACCCATGTGAAAAGTAGTACTACTTTGGGTGCACCCTACATTGGTGAGCAAGTACTAAATCATGTATAACTCGTGCATGGTACTCTATGTGGGACCCCTCGACAAGAAATCATATCATATTGGTTAGAAAGTGAAATGCAGAAGCAGGTTGTTGCATAAACACTGTGTATGTGACTTTCAGGCTTACACCTTTCGAGTTATCAATAATGTTACCCATAATGCTCACCTTATTTAACACAATTCAACATTGATCAAGTACAAGAATGTAAAATAGGTCTATAATCATCATGTCTTATCACAAACATCTCTTCTCCATGTATTGGTGTGTGCTAACTAGCAGCATGCCACTGGACCTCATTTAGAATATGGTCTTCTGTCTGGACCCAAGCAAAAGCATCATGTCTTAGATGGCGTACCAGTTTATCAGGGTGCTGGCTGTTGGTATCCATGGGGTGGTGGTAGCACTATGTTCCTCATTACACTAACTAATACAACCGTTAACCTTAGAGGCAGAAACCACACAAAGTTCCTGCCCTCTCCACTAACAGTGGAGCCACCAATCAGTGGACACTCTATAGTATCAAGTATAGCAAAGTAACCAGAAGCAAAATCCAGTACGGCAAGACAGACAATGCCAGCACTGCAGAAACACAACAGATCCCTCAACAAGAACCAAAGCCATCGCTGGTGTTCAGAAAGGAGCAAAAGTAATCCAGCGGGTCCTCATTCTCCTGCGGTATCTCCGCATTATCCCATGAAAGTTGAGACTCTTGCGGGGGGCTCGTGGCCATCTTGAGTGTTGTATTGATTTGTAAGAACTCCATCCACGCGCTGCAGGCTGGACTCTACTCTGAATTAGGCCTTTCTTCTCCAGCAGTGGACCAAACTTGCGGTTGAACTTGAAACAGCCAGAGCATAAACACGGCAACTGTCAGATCGATCTGGTGTTGGGAGCCGCTAGTCAAATACGCACCCACACACCCTCCTTTTTTCCCCCTCTCTTTTTACTTTTTGTTTTTTGATACTTGTATTCCATGTCGTTCATTTTGTGTCTGGATCTCATCACACAGCACACTTCATAACAAGAAACACCAAATTAGCATTAACTGACCATAGATGACATTGGGGCAGGCAGGGCACAAGGACCCAGCGAACACGGATTACCTGAAACAAAGAAAAATTGTATTAAATATCAACTCAAAGTTCACAGGGGGACACATGCAGTCTTTATAAGACAAACACCAGGGATCTACTTAGTTCATTATCACTGCTGGGGAACTCCGTGACGATGGAGTCACGGCCCAAGAAACGTCATGCGCACTAGAGATATGGCTGGAAGATCAGGATCACTGGCAGGTCAGTCCACCCTCTAACCAGCCATATACCCGAAGAACCTCTCTGGCAGAAGGTTTTGATAATAAACTCAAGTTCAAGTTCAAAAAGCTTTATTCGAAGTGTAAAAACAGTTCATAAAAGCATACACAACAATCACAATCATTAAAATTCATTATGATTACAGTTATAGATTAAAAACACAAGACCAATAATAAAATCCATATTAACTGGTATTTTAAAAAATTAACATAAGATTTCAGTAGGGGCACATAAGTTAAAAATAACGATTGATAGGGTTATTTCATCAAGGGAGCAGGAATTATTCAAATATGATGGTCCGTCTTAGTCTCATTATTGCTCTTAAATACATCGTTACAGTATTAATAGTGTAATGATCTTCCAAAGTCCTTAATTTGTTGTAAGCCTCTCGCGACTTTCTTATTCCCCATGATAGCAAAAGAGGTCTTAATATTTGTCGCCTTGGGTATGAGTATAAAGTGCAATAGAGAGTACAATGGATGTTAGATTGGGTTGATATCTCATCACAGGGACAGATAATTTTATCTTTGGGCCAATCGTTACACCTTGGGAGCGTTATTAATCTAAAAAACGTTTCAAAACGAAAACATGTTAATAACCTACGGTAAAAAAGGGTTGGTCTACGACAAGATACAGCTGGATGTTTCTGTGCAATGTGACATCGTCATGATTAATAACTGATATCTTGGACCTCTCTTTGTTCCATCTATTCGTTTCAAGGTGTTCCATCAAAGTTTTTTTTAGACTGGATCAGGAAACAAAGTCCATTGTAGTTGGGCTTGAGAAATATTCCGGGTGACCGATTTCAGAAACAGTCTTCTTTATATAGGTGAACCATGTAATGTTTTTTTACCCCTTCGCACAACAAACAATCCTCTATTACAGTTCTGTTTAGTGTTGTGGCAGGGTTGGTCCAGATGTTATGCCATAGTAGGATTGGTGCCACCTTTATGATATCTGAGATATGTTGTATAGCAAGCTCAGCATGAAGCACGTATGTAGATGTGCTATTGGGCATTGCCAGCGGATATCGTAGGAATTTGTTCTCTATTCGTTGAATTGTTTCCAGAGGCTGCGACCCCATAGGCCTGCTCCGTAGGTGCCTATGGAGACGCATTTTGATTTATACATTTGGAGGAGCTCCCTAGGTGGCCTTGATCCTATCTTTTTTGCAAAATTTAAAAGTGCTCCTGTTGCTTTAGTGAACGCTAGGGCTCTCGCTTTGACTGCGGGTTTCCAGGTGCCTCGTCTGTCAAAATCGATACCTAAATAACAAAAAGTATCTGCTAAGTCAACGCGTCTATTTTCTAGGATTATGTTGCAAGGTGCTCTGACTTTCCTTGGACCACAAGACATTGTAAAGGTCTTAGAGATGTTTATGTGGAGCCCCCTTTTACTCATATAGTGTGAGAATGTATCTACAGCATTTTGTAATCCGCTCTTAGTCTGTGATAAAATTGCCGCATCATCGGCGTAGAGGAGTATGGGTATGGGTTTTCCCTTGATTACTGGGTAGTCATTATAGTGTTGTACTAGGAAAGAACCCACATCGTTTATATACAAGTTAAAAAGCAGGGGTGCAAGAATGCACCCCTGCCTTACTCCTCTGTGGATAGGGAAAAAATCTGAACATTCACCTTTTTTGCCGTATCTCACACGGGCACCTGCCCCAAAATAAAGTTATTTAATAAAATTAAGGATCCTGTTGTCTAGCCCAATATCCCCTAAGGTTTGCCACAAAATATCATGCCTTACGCAATCAAACGCAGAACTGAGGTCTACGTAGGTTACGTATAGATTGTTTTTTTTTAGCATGTATATATTTTGAGGTAATTTTTTTTTAGCATGTATATATTTTGAGGTAATAAGGGCAAGATTTAGACCTTGTTCTATCGTTCCCTTCCCTCGCCTAAATCCGTATTGTAGCAGGGATAGGATGTCATTTTCGTCGAGCCATTCCTGTATTCGGGTAAGAATGATCCTGCCTGCCGTTTTCATTAAGCCATCTAAAAGCGAGCTAGGTCGATAGCAGGCAGGGTCATTTCTATCGCCTTTTTTGTATATGGGAACCAGGACTGCCTCTTGCCAGGTCTTGATAAAACCAATTTTATTAGAGGAATTAAGTACATTTGTGAGTATTGGGGCCCAGAGGTCAGGAAAAATTTTAAAAACATCAATTGGCACACTATCAGGTCCAGGAGCTTTGGCCGCTGAACTTTCCTTTAAAGCTTTTTGAACCTCTTCTAATTCAAAATCAATGTCTATCGGATATATACTTCTCGGGTTTTCAGTTGTAGGTCTTAAATGAATAGAATCTTATAGGGGAGCAAAGATGCTGTAAAGTACCTGAAAATGTTGCACCGATTCCTGTGCTGAAATTGCATTGTCTATGGAGGGGCCCAGACGCTCTTGATAAAATGGTGCGTTTACGGCCTTCCAAAAGGCAACATTGTCCTATTTTTCGCACGCCGCATGCAAAGGGGCCCAGGCTTTAAGTTTAAGATCTTTTTTCCTGGAAGTTAAAGCAGAGCGATAACTCCGTCTAGCAGTTCTAATCTGTGTTCTAGTGGACGAACTGGCGTGCAGGATGTTTTTGAGTACAGTCAGTGCCCTTGTACAATTTCCGTCAAACCAGCCCTGGGAGCCCTTGGTGGTATTACGAGGGGTTCTTGTCAGGAGATTTTTTAATACTAGAACAAATGTTACCAAAGGATCTAAGAACAGAGGTTGGATCTTCTTCTAAGGACAGGCAAACATTAATATCATTAAAGGTAGAACTCACCAGTCTTTTTATAAAGTTTTCTGGGATTACTTTCTCCCATTTGATTGTAAACCGATTTTTTTGCCCAAGGATCGGATTAAGATCATAGTGTGTGTAAAGAGATTGAGATCGACTATTAAGGTCAAAGTTGTAAGTGACCGAAATAGGGTAATGGTCGCTCATAGCTGTATTAAGGGTCAGCCAATTAGTTACCTGGGCAGCATTCCGGGTTGAATATAGAGCGAAGTCTATGATTGATTTTGCTCCTCTGCCATTGAAGGTTGGGGTAAATGTTTTAGGCGGGTTACAGAGCTCATTAATGAAAGCCAGGGAGTAATCTCCCAATATTTTATTCATTAAGTCACTAATCTTTGTATGGCAGAAGTGATGGTGTGTCGCCCCATGGTCTTCTCCCTCTAAGCCACACACCCCCTTTGAACTCATGGGGCATATGGAGCAATTGAAATCACCTACCCAAATAATTGTCATATCCCCAGTTAGGGATTCTTCGATGGAATTAAGAGTACTAGACAGTTTTTTAATTACCTTTTCTACTTCTGGTGGCGGGATGTTGTTATAATAGTTTATTATGATTACGTTTTTTTGGAGACCCCAAGTGGAAATTAGAATTTGATAATAATTTTTATCCAGGTAGCTTTTTATGATAGTTGGACCAGTAGTAATTGATATATACAAGGATAGTCCTCCCTTCGGTCTGCCTCTTCTACTAGGTATAGCTGGGGTGAAGAATGTTTTATAACCCAAAAGATGGAGTGCTTCGGTTGCCCATATTTCCTGGACGGCAATGACAGAATGGGTTGTTGTTATTGACTGCCAGTGGGTATCTTCAATTTTACCAGCTAGACCCGCCACATTCCATGTAATGACAGAGCCCGGGGTTTCAGTCTTTGGCGGGAATGACAAGCTGTTTGGGAGGATTTGAGGTTGGTAAGTATTGGTGGTTTGGGTGAGTGGCTCAATTACATTTCTCTTGGAGGCTCCCGATTTAGGGTGAACTGGTGATTGGTCTGGGGGCAGCATGGTTCTTAGTCATTATAGGTGAGAGAGTAAGTGGTTGTGACGATAACGGCGGAGCCCCTTCTAGTGGAGCCTCATTTTCTAATAGATCTATAGTAGGTTTGGGTGACAAGATCTGTTCATGTAACTGGAGAGGAATGCTGATATCTCCCTCCTTGTCTTGGGTAACAGGTTGGTGTAGGGGGGGACATAACATTATTGACTACCCCTACAGAAACACTGATATCATTATCCAGTGATGGAAAAAGCGCCGTGGAGTGCAGGGAAGGGAGGTCCATGATGCTAGTATCCTTTTGAAGGAGTTGTGCATGTGTCACAGGTGGAATAGGTGGGATGCGTGGAAGGGATACAAACGATGGTAGTAAATAAGAATCCTGGGAATTGTTAGTGGTATCCGACAAATTAATTAAGGAGAGTCGGGGCAATGAGCCAACGGGTAGCGACAAGCGTCTTTCGGTATGCTCAATAGCGGTTGTCACTACTCCAATAGTCCTTTGTAACATGCGATCTATGGCAGTCAGGGATTGTATCTGGGTTTTGGGTGGTTTGGCTGTTTTAGAGGGGGGCATGATGGCTGGCATAGGGTTAATAGGAGACGGTAGACCCGCAAAGCAATGTGATCTGTTCTTACTTTATCATGCGATGAGGTCCAGCGGAGAAGGGACAGCCGAGGGCCAAGAGAGGTGGCCCAGCCCGGCCTCCTTCGGCCCCCGAACGGCCACAAAACGGCCCGCCCTTTGGCCGGACTTCGCCCCGGGCGCTCCCGCGATGCGGATGTGCCGGTTGATTTATGGTGCCTCCGGGCGCGCAAGATGACGTGGCGCCGCACTGCCTCCTGGGGATGGTAGTCCTCCACTCGGCGGCCGCTTCGATGAAAGTGCGGCGGCGGGAGGACTACCGGTCACTGGGGCGGCTGGACGGCTTCAGGCAGGCGGGAAACAGCAACGGGCTGCAGTCTCTCTGCAGGCAGGTGAAGAGAAGGGACACACTCGCTCCCCGGTGTGCCGGTTGATTTATGGCGCCTCCGGGCGCGCAAGATGACGTGGCGCCGCACTGCCTCCTGGGGATGGTAGTTCTCCACTCTGCGGCCGCTTCGATGGAAGTGCGGCGGCGGGAGGACTACCGGTCACTGGGGCGGCTGGACGGCTTCAGGCAGGCGGGAAACAGCAACGGGCTACAGTCTCTCTGCAGGCAGGTGAAGAGAAGGGAAACTCAATATAGGGCACTGTAGCATTTGAACACTGTTTTTTGGTATTTTCGTCCACTGGTCGAGACGGTCACTGCCGTTTCCACCCTCCCCTGCCAAAGACTTCCATGCTCAACAGTTGTCCTCCGCAGCAGCACTGCCCCTTGACAGGACATCTTAAGGATTTTGGGGACTCCCTTTGCCAAATGTATTTTGGGAGCTCCTGTTCGGAACAGCTTTGAATTTGCCCTGCTTGGCCAAGACTCTGTGTACATCTTATATTGACGGATCGTGACGTGTGCTTTCAGTATTGCACCACAGCAACAGATTGGTAATATTACTGCAAATAATCTTTGTGACGCTCCTCCCATTTTCTGGGTGTGAGTGTTTGATTGGTTCAGATGCTCCATCCAGCACCACCCCCTTTTGTACCGCTTTGTTCGCCATAAGTTGGCAGGGTATGCTCAGACGTGAGTCCCTTGCTCACTTTGCCACTGGATTCAAGCAAGCCGGGCTGGGGACGGCTGAAATGCCAGAGGCCGGTCCTCGGAGGCTTGTTTCCAGTCCAGGGAGGGCATGGCTTGGCGGTTCGGGCTGGACTGTTCCCATGAGGCACAGGGTCGGACTGATTTGCATATGGCCATGTCTGAACTGGGGTGGCAGAGTGGGCTAAAGAACGGTGATGGATTAAACCCAGATCTGTTGACTGGGTGTGAGTGTTTGATTGGTTCAGATGCTCCATCCATCACCACCCCCTTTTGTACCGCTTTATTCGCCATAAGTTGGCAGGGTATGCTCAGACGTGAGTCCCTTGCTCACTTTGCCACTGGATTCAAGCAAGACGGGCTGGGGACGGCTGAAATACCATAGGCCGGTCCTCGGAGGCTTGGTTCCGGTCCAGGGAGGGCATGGCTTGGCGGTTCCGGCTGGACTGTTCCCATGAGGCACAGGGTCGGACTGATTTGCACATGGCCATGTCTGAACTGGTGTGGCAGAGTGGGCTAAAAACGGTGATGGATTAAACCCAGATCTGTTGACTGGGTGTGAGTGTTTGATTGGTTCAGATTCTCCATCCATCACCACCCCCTATTGTACCACTTTGTTCGCCATAAGTTGGCAGGGTATGCTCAGACGTGAGTCCCTTGCTCACTTTGCCACTGGATTCAAGCAAGCTGGGCTAAGGAACGTCTGAAATGCCAGAGGCCGGTCCTCGGAGGCTTGTTTCCGGTCCAGGGAGGGCATGGCTTGGCGGTTCGGGCTGGACTGTTCCCATGAGGCACAGGGTCGGACTGATTTGCATATGGCCATGTCTGAACTGGGGTGGCAGAGTGGGCTAAAGAACGGCGATGGATTAAACCCAGATCTGTTGACTGGGTGTGAGTGTTTGATTGGTTCAGATGCTCCATCCATCACCACCCCCTTTTGTACCGCTTTGTTCGCTATAAGTTGGCAGGGTATGCTCAGACGTGAGTCCCTTGCTCACTTTGCCACTGGATTCAAGCAAGCCGGGCTGGGGATGGCTGAAATGCCAGAGGCCGGTCCTCGGAGGCTTGGCTCCGGTCCAGGGAGGGCATGGCTTGGCGGTTCAGGCTGGATTGTTCCCATGAGGCACAGGGTCGGACTGATTTGCATATGGCCATGTCTGAACTTGGGTGGCAGAGTGGGCTAAAGAACGGTGATGGATTAAACCCAGATCTGTTGACTGGGTGTAAGTGTTTGATTGGTTGAGATGCTCCATCCATCACCACCCCCTTTTGTACTGCTGTTACCAGAAGCAGGCATATGCTGTTGCACATCACTCTCCAGCTTTACCAAGTCCTTGCAAAGGAGCTTCAGCAACTACAAAGGAGTGCTGGCTAGAATGTTTTGGTGGGTGCGTTGCGTGAGGCATGCTTTCTTCCCTGAGCCTGACATAGCACTGCTATACAAAGATGGAGTGCTTATCCCAGTAGAGCAGTCCTGAAGGGGATAGAGTCTGCGGAGTGAGCAACAACACTGCACGGTGCACAAGGCATACACAGTGCCCTAAGATGTTACAGCACGTGATGAGCGACCAGTGCACATAGAGGTCTTCATGGAGGGAACACGTGCTGTGCATGCGCAACAGGAAGTCGGGGCTCAAAGGCAACTGCATGACAGGCTGCAGAAACCGTGTAGCCCTCAGCCAATGGCAGCCGTTCAGCAGTATGAGGAACTAGCCAGCCAACCTCAAAAACTCTTTCACACAGTTCGTCAGTGGGCGCTGAGTGCAGGGGAGGGGCACCAACCCTTCAGGGGGGTCCTTAACTCATGGGAGGGAGGGGAAAGGGAAGGAACAGACATTCAGCCTAATACCAATCAATATCTGTGAGATATGGGATGGTCATGGGCCCCCTCATCACATTCTGCAGGGGCGCCCCCTTGTTTTGCCTTATGGAGGTAGTCAAACTTAAGACTTACCATTGGGCCCGCTGATTTCAAAAGTATTCAGTTGATTCTGTCTAAAATTGAATACATTTTTCATTCATTCATTTTGATGTTGATTGTCCGTGATCTCATGAGTACCTACAGTCCTACTATGATGCCCTGCGTTTACCTTTCCAAGAAAAAATGCAGGAAGGATAATCACTTGTCCAACCACTTATTCATTTGTGCATTCAGTGTTTTTATCCACTTTTTTTACTGTCTCATCCATGCAGGCAATCTTATCCACCCATTCAGCCACTCGCGTAGCATTCATCTATCAGTGCCTCGCACTCGCCCCATCACCAATCTGTGCACTCTTGTCTGTTTAACCAACTCTCTAGTCATGTCTCCTTGCACTCCACCATCCATCGATTGTGAATGAAAATTGTTTTTATTTAGCGCTTCATATTCCTGCTGAGACATTGAAACACTCTGTTATGGCACGGAGCACGCTACTTCAGAACCCAAAGTTACCTATAGATGTGTAGTAAATTAGCAATATGTGCTTCCTTTTCCTTGTAGGATTGTGTAAAGTTTGTGCTCTCGAGATCTCACGCATTTACTCTAATGTTGTGAATGGGGATAGATTAATTGAACTAGATTAGTAAAGGTGAGATGTGAGATGTTATTGGGAGAGGTGGACACGAGCGCCTATTAGTTGAATGGATAAAAGGAGGGAAGAGTTCGGAAAGTATGTTTGGGAGTCCATAGTATATATGCATTGACTCATACTCATCCATCCATTTATCTGTCGAGATGTAGCCATCGTCCCATAAATTAATTAGATTGCTGATACATCCACATGCCCTTCCACAAGCGTGCCTGAACAAACTCTCTCGCACCTGGAATTAAACAGCAAGGAAGAAGTACTTTCAATTAAAAAATCCTGGTTAGTGGATTTGTCAATGCTTGTAACTATTGCTATCACAGCTCTACAGAATCTTGCGTGATTTAAAATGGGCCTTGGAAAGCGATGTTATATCTAGTCGTCTTTATTCTTCATGAGAGATGTAAGTTCTGGTGCACTGAATATTTCTTGCTCTGTACACTGAAGTCTGCGAAGCTACAAACTGGTGCACGGGCAGGGCGTTGGCAGTAAACCGGTGCATTTCTTTTCCATAGACATACTGCCATACCATCCAGCTGGATTCCGGAATAGATTATAGAAAAAGATTGCTTGCGTCAGCAGGGAAACTTTACTTCCTGTAAGTATATTTTTACAGTTGTTTCAATCTCTGTTGAAATGGATTTTGTTGTCAATTAATTCATATATATATCTCAAAAGTACCCTGGGGCTTTGCCATGCAGTGCTTTGTGTAAATTGCATACTGTATTTAATTTGTTGAACTGAAATATTTTTGAAAGCATGTTTACTGCTCTCATGTCATTTTGTTGGCACAAAATTGCTGCAGTATGGCAGAAGAAACACACATTTGTGACTATTATTTATGAACTAGGTCTGAAAAGGTGACCGCTCCATGAGACGCTATAATATCTCAAAAAAATTTGGAATGGATTGTAGAAGAAAAAGCGCAGTGAAAAGGTGCCTTAAAAGGGTACACAGTGCGTCCCTTTTTAGGTTGAGCCCGGGCAGCGCATGTGCTGCTCTGCTAGGCATGCTGTATTCAGGTAGGGACGTGAAGCTCCGCCCACTTTCCGCCCATATTTTTTATTAGTTTGTGTCGTTGTCCACTGTAAACTGCGGCCGTTCATTGGCCAATAGGCCTAGTAGTCCCTTCTTGCCTTGTCTCATTTTGTAACCTCCCATGGCAACACCTCCTGTTACGTGTGTTGTTACCCGGTAGGCTTTAAATACAGCCGCCGTGCACTATTTTATAAAATAGTTTTGTCCTGCCTGCTCTTGCAGGCAAGACACACTCTCTCCTTACGCTTTAAAAAAAATGTATATCATGAACGCATTTGCAATTCAATAGGTCTCGCATTTGTGAGAGTTTAAGCTATCGGCATTGTAAATGTCAATGTCTTTATTTTTCTGTTTTAAAAACAACACATAAATAAAAGGCATTGTCATTCACAATGCCAATAGCTCAAACTCTCGTAAATCCGAGACCTATTGCATTACAAATGCTTGTTTAAAACAAGCATTGCCAAAGCCAGTAGATTCTACTTCTGTGTGCTGTTGGCTTTGCCAGTACTTGTTTGTAGACTGGTTCATAAGTTCATACAGGAGTGTTTGAAAATGGGGCGCTACAGAGAAATGGGTCGCTTTTGTTTCTTTTTATTTTCAAATGCGTTTGATAGCACTGAATCGCTTGTGCTGCTAGGTCACTTGCAGATACAAGGGAGGCGGAAGAACTCACCTAAACAACCAATGGAAAAACAGTGACACCAAAGTACTCTGGGCTGATTAAAGAGGTGATTGACAGTGTTGCAAGCCAATGGCTGAAGTTTTGAAGACACAAGAATCCAAAGGCTGAAGAAGGCAGGTCCCACACCCCTTAATATAAGTATAGAATACAGGGTCCTGATTCCCACTGACTGAAGTATGACTAGTGTGTTTCAAGAGCAAGCCAGGAGTACTCTTGTAAGCCATGAGTTCATTTCTGCAAAATCTCTGTGAATCAGGCCATATATATTCTCCATATATGATGCAAGTGCCATAGACATCAAAACTTCAAGGGTGTAGTGGAAAATAACCCTACGCTCATCAAATGTTATCATTAGCTGTGTAAACATCAGTGTACACCTCCTTATTTTGTAATTAGCCACAAAGACACTGTCTTTTCTGTTATTAGAAAAGCGTTATTGTTCTTGTAAAGGGATAGCCAGTAACACAAGTAGAAACAAGTCATTCCATCAATGCTAGTTCCTGTCTATGATCGACAAACGATTTGTCAGTTTTGGTAACATTGACACATTGTTTTTCTTTTTAAAGTTCGGTCTCTTTTCTCTCATGTCTGTCTTTCCAGATTTCTCGTCACTTCAACTCTTCTGAGCGTTTAAGGCTTACAGCTAGATTCATGAAGCCAAATTGCGATCGCAATAGCTGCAAATAAGTAATTGCGATCGTAATTTGGATAAAAGGAATTCATGACGGTGTAATCTCTCAAAAAACGAATTCGCTAAAGAGAAATTGCGATCTCGCAAATAAATTCGCAGAATCCTGGAAGAAGCCCATTTGCGATTCTGAAATTGCGAGAAACCATAGAATCTGCGAATTAATGTGTGAAATTGCAAAACAATCGCAATCGCTGTTCATGAAAAATCGCAAAAAGCGAAAATCCCGAAAATCGCTATTTGCGACGCGCAATTTAAGGAGAACCCAAACCAGGTGGTAACTAGTAATGAAAAAAAAATATTTCAAAATAACGTTTACAAACTACCAACAGGTGCAGGCCTGACCAAACACACGTAAGGATATGCAGCTGGAGCATGAGGACTCTCACAATGCCAGGATTCTACATGGTGGTCAGGTGGCGAAGGCTACAGCGAGCAGCACAGAACAGACGTAGGATCCAGGAGCGTATATTCCGCCAGCGGGTCACCCTTCTGGGCCAAACCAGGGAGCAAATTTACACTAAGTACCGCCTGAATGGGGGAATGATCATCAAGCTGATCCGGGACCTAGACCCCCTGATGCAGCACCCAACAAGGAGGACCAATGCCGTGCCCACACATGTCCAGGTATTGTGCAGCCTGCACCTTCTGGCCTCCGGAAGCTTCCAGGGGATAGTCGCTGTTGCAGGAGGGATATCCCAGCCCACCATGGCCCACTGCCTAAGGAGTTTCCTGGAGGCTATGCTGACCCGGCTACACCCCTACATCTCATTCCCGACCAGCCAACAGGACTTGAATGACACCAAGCTACAATTTTACAATGTAGCACAATTTTCACATGTAATAGGATGCATTGACTGTACCCACATCCACATCTGCCCACCAGCACAAACGGAATACATGTATCGCAACCGCAAGTCCTACCACTCTTTCAATATCCAGATGGTGTGCAATGCTAAGACATTCATCACGGACATAGTGGCACAGTACCCGGGGAGCACACATGACTCCTTCATATTCCGGCACAGCGGCATTCACACACGACTGGCCAGGGGAGACTTTGGGGAAGTACACCTACTAGGTAAGTACACATGCCCCACAATAGTACACTGTGATAATGTAGCTGCGCTGAACAGGCACTCACCCTCTGCTCCTATCATTTAGGTGACAGCGGCCACGCTCTCCGTGAGTACCTCCTCACCCCATACCTCAACCCTGCAACACCACAGCAACGGCGTTACAATGCTGCACACATACTCACAAGAAATTGCATTGAGAGGACATTTGGCCTTTTGAAGAGCAGATTCCGCATACTGCACAAGACTGGTGGGGCCATCAAATACGAGCCAGAGGTCTGCTGCCGCATCGTGGCCGTGTGTGCAATCCTCCACAACATTGCTACCCAGCGCAGGATACCTGTAGATATCCCTGGCAGTGAGTCGGAAAGGGACAACCAACCACCTGCACATGCGCGTCATGCACGCGGGGAGAATCCTGGAGAAGGACACAGGCGCCATAACCAAATCAGCATTAACTATTTCTAGTGCACCCACTCCCCACACCCATTACTTCACTCATGCATGACAATAGTAATAATGACATGAGTCAGATGAAGTTGAAAAGAATATTTGTTATTGTTATAGCACTATAAAGTGGGGATTCCCAAAACTGTTACATGATTGCCATATTGCGTCATATGACCCATGTTCTTGAGAAGAGCATGCTTGTAGCAGCAGCATGACCCCTCATGGTACTAGTGAAATGTTCAATGCCGCCTCCGGGCAGATGCTCCCAACCTTCTTTCCACATCCTCCTCGTGATTTGGCCGTGAGGCAGCAGAGGGCCTGCTGCTGCGGCGGGGTGCTACCACCGGTGGCACGGATTGGCTACTATGGCTGGAAGTAGCCTCACTAGTGTCGTCCCCCCCTGGCCCCCCCCCCGCCTGGCCATGGCCAGTTGCCTGCATGCCCTGTACTGCTGTTGCCACCTGCTCCAGAGCTCTCGCGACGTCCTGACAGCACTGGACCATTTGGACCTGCATGGCCAAGGAGCGTCGGGAGGGCTGGGAGGTCGCATTGCCAATAATATAATTGGACCACGTGTCTGCTGACAGGCGGGTCAGCAGCTGCCGGTGTCTGCGCCGGTTGATGTCCCGCTGGCTGTACATGGCCTGGGTGTTGGCCTCCATAGCAGCTGTCATCCTCTCCATGCGGTCCGACATCTGACCAACATTCCTGGTGGTCTTGTTCAGCTGGAGATGTATGGCCGCGAGATGACGGGCTTGTGTCTGGTGGACGTGGAGCATATGGCGCTCAATAGAGAGCCCACCTGGCCGCATGTTCAATCCCCTGCCAGCGCGGAAAGTGGTATTGCGCGGCTCCCTCACCAGTCCGCTTGACTGGCTCCTCACAGCCGCAGGGCGGGGGGTTTGTCGGCGTGCTGATACTGGTGTTGTCAGCCCCACTGGTGGTTGGGTCACTCGCTGTGGTGCTGCTGCGCCTGTTGGCGCAGAGGTGGCACTGTCCACAGGGGCAGGTGGTGGTATGACGGCTGGTGCCGCAGCTTGCCCTGATGGTCCTGGCTGTGGGGATAGATGTAAGTCTCCCTCAGTGTCCTCTGTTACATCCTCAATTTGCAGGGCATCGCTGTCCGTACTGGGGACTTCAGCGCCACCTGTGATGTAGAGTGGACGTTGATTAGTGACATGTTTCTTCCACATTTAAGCTTCCTACATGCATGCAGGCTACCATTCCCTGACTCGCTGCAGGGTTGACTCTCACTAAACAGGTCTGGCTGTATGGGGCTAGATGGTAATTGTGGTCAGACCACATGTCCCACAATGCAATAGCGCTTTTGTGGTGTGCTTTGGCTGCACGACTGGGGTTTGAAATGGGATGATCTGGAGTCATGGCCATTGTTAGGGGACAGGGGGTCGCAGTCGCATGGCACTTACCTTGTGTATCTTGGGTGGGTCGGGAGGAGTCCAGCTGGTACACCACCACGCATGCCTGCGGATTAATGGTGTCCTCTACTCGGTCCTCGAGTGGTGTATTTGGTGGGACAGTGGGCGCCCCTCCACCTGTCGCAACACGCTTCCCAAGCCTCTCTGCGATCTTCTCCTTTGCCCGCCCTCTGAGGTCGTACCATCGTTTTTTCAACTCATCCACAGAGCGCTGGGTCACCCCCACAGAATTCACTTTTGCGCGGATGCGCACCCAAATCCTCCTTTTATCGGCCTCAGGCACCCTTCTCGAGTCTTTCCCGAAGAGGCGGTTGTGGTCCTTGCAAACACCCTCTATCAGATATTCGTGCTCTAGCTCCGAAAATTAAATTTTCCTTTTTCTTCCTGTGGAAGTTTCACCTGCAGCTTCCTGTGACATGTTGTGCACTGGGGTGTCTCCTGGATTTCACCTGTAGGCACTCTGGAGGGGAGCTCTGGCAACGCTGCTTCCACTTCAGGCTCTCACTGCTGAATGAGGGTGGAACCTGCCTACTTCCTGGTTGTGATGTCATCACTATGCTCAGAATGCGACTTCCCGTTTTTGCGATCTCGCAATTAGCGAGATCGCAATTTGCGATTTCGGTAATTGCGAGAACGCAATTTCAACACGGGTATCGGCCGAATCTGCAAATTTTTACCGATTTTGGGAAACTCTCAATCGGCGATTGCGGACGATTGCGAATCGCTTTTTTTCCCGCAAATTTTCATGAATGCCATTCTGCGATTTCTAAATTGCGATTCGCTTTTTCTCGCAATTTTGGAATCGCAGAATTTGACATTGATGAATCTGGCTGTTAATGTTTAACGTTCCCAGCAGATTTGTCCCAATGTCCATTGTCAGTAAATTTGCTTTATAGTCCTGTGTACAGTTTGATTTGTGAACTTCTTTGCAGTGTGCAACCGGATATGTACAGCGCAGGAAACCCATAAGGGTGACTATGTGCTGAGCGACCCAGAAAAGAACTGGGTGGACAGGTCACGCAAAGATCTATGTGTAGATAGTTTCTTAAAAGGGGGCAGCAGTAGGGAGCATCTTAAGTCCTCCCTCTAGCTGTCTCTGGTAAGGATTTGCCCCTGCATTATTCCTGACATACTTAACAGGAATGAGCATTTTTGCCTGCAGATCTAAAGGTTCTCCAAGGACGACACCAAATCCAGTTATGCAAAAGTATTCTAGGGCTTTGACATACAGTGCTTTATGTGTAAATGAAAGCACCTTGAAGGCTACTCTGGTTGCCACAGCAATTCCGCTGCAGCCCTCTTTTAGCAGTAGATCTATGCTGTGATCTGGGAAGATCACAAACTGCCGATTTAATATAGTTGTGCCGGTTGTTAACATTTCTCTTGACCATCCCTGCCATTAGTGCATTGCCATAATCAGTCAGTAAGCTAGTTATAGTTTTTGCTATAGTGGACCTGTGTTTCTGAGATAAATGATGACCTGTCTGTCTGAGCAGGGTAAAATAAGTCAATGACTGTATAACATGATTCAACTATTTATCAAACAAAAGCTAATCATTGTGAAAGACACTCAAGGATTTCACTTTTTGGTTAACCTTGAACACTTCCTCTCCCACTGGAAAGGGGGATAACTAGTGCTATACTTCTTTAACCAGTTATCCGTGCCAACTGCAAAAAGCGCTGTTTTAAGCATTCTACATAGAAGAAGAAATGCATCTATTCAAATTATTAGGCATTATTCCTTTGTGATTTAGAAATATGGAAGTGGAACCCTGTACCCCAATAAATAGAATTGTACCCCAATAATCTTAACACCACAAGATTTTCAGATCTCCTCAATTAACCTGAGTAGGTTTCACTCGGTGTTCATCTTGAGTACAAAAGGTACCCCACCCAACATCAGTTTAGCCGAGTATCAAAAATAAGTAAGTTGGACAACTCAATAACTGAATCCTTGATTAGGAAGAAGTTAAAAAGTTTTATTGCAGATATCTCAAAATCAAGCGGTGCAGGCTAAATGCCATGAAGGCTCGGACATGCACAGTTAATACAGAATAGTCAAAAATCATTTAAAGTCTCAAATGAAATGCCAAATCAAAAAAAGGTCGGACAATATCCCCAATAGATCGGGAAAGTCTGCAAGGAAATTCTGTCTCACCCCCAGAATCAAGGGATTCTTCTACAGCATGGCATGATCCTATATAATAAAGCTTTGAATCAGAGTAATGCATGTCAGTGGCATTATATGTCAGAGCAATCCCATTTCTAAGAAACCATCTTTCCTTTCTGTGGCACTGATAGCTGGAGATGTTTTGAACAAACTATGCAACATTAAACAAAAGTGATTCATGAACGTGCAAAGCTGAACCGAGCTATGGGAACACAGCAGAAGAAATCTTAAATGTTTTAACCTATCCAGTACACTAAAAGTTTCATTAATAACCTTTTGTATTTATAACTGTTAAAAAAAACATTACATCAACTGTCTTTGCTTCCTCAGAGCCTGTGGAGAGAGATGATGCGCAGGGAAACCTGATGGGAGGGGGTGAATGCAGGCGTGGAAAACAGAGACAGAAACAGAATCCATTTATTCCAACATGGTGTTTTCACCAAAATGTGGCATAACTAAATCATGTTATTAAACACAATTTACATCTCAATTTAAACTCATTCTAACTGTATGCATTCTAATTCATTATTTGTGTATTGGATCCAACCTAAAAATCATTAGTACTCAATCTTCTCACACAGAAATGTGAACTTTGAAAAAGAAATGCAAACAAATGCCCCCTCTGATTATTTCATAATCACTAAAACCCAAAAATAACGTTATTAGTCTGGAAATCAATTAGTCAACATCACTCTTTGCTTCCTTCTGGAACCCTCCTCCGATTACATTAGCTGGTTATAGACATAATTGTTCAGGCTCTCCATTTAATCTTCCTCCAGTTTCTTTCTTTTCAAACTATTCCCTTTCTTTTCACACTTTTCAAACATCCCTGAACATTTCAGAAAAAGAAACAGAACTACTGAACAAATCATTATGATTATAACAGGGGTATGATTGAATGTGAAGTACTTCCTCTTAAATTACCTATTGGTCACCAACTTTATTAAAACCCTTACCTAGCCCACTAAACCAGGAACCTAGTTTCCCATAAACTATAATCTTTAGAAGATTGCATTTCATGCGAAAGACTCGTCCAGTTAGCAGTGAAAGAATCAATAACCCTAGTACTATCCGGTATATATGTACAACACCTCTTAGCCTTTATTATCTTACACACTCCGCCTTCTTTTGCTGGTGGCTATCTAATGCTAAATGATTCTGCCTTACCATAGCTCTAATAGGCATCATCTCTAAATTTACTTGCTTCAACGATCCTGCTGAATATGCCATCAATTTATCTACAGGCAAAGACAGACGTCTAATTCTCACAACATTAATTGCCACACGTACACAAAAAAGTATACCACCTAATATTTCTAAAACAACTTGTTCATAACTCTGTTTCACCCTTCTCCTACTAAATTCACAATCCACTTCAATATGCAATCACCCTCAAACATTTGCTTTATTTAATTTCCCTTTTGTTTTTATAGGTAGATCTTCCAGTATAACAAATTGAAATCAGTCAAGTAGGGAGAAAGAAAGCGCACACTAACACCCTATAAACTTCATTAAATCTATAAACTCATGGATCATTTTAGTAATACATTTTATCCTGAAGAATTCTCTTGATGCACTGGTACATCATGTTTTAATTTATTTCTAACAGTAGTAAATTCAACATGACTAGAAACATATCCCACTGAGTTAAATACGCACAATAACAGTCCCACTAAAACTGTTAATATTGCAAATTCTATCACCAGCCCTACAATTTTACGGCATTTGCTGTACTCTGAGACAAAAAAATATTGTGATACTTAAAATTAAACAGGAGCAAAAAGTTTCTTTAAAATAGTACTAGATTTTTTCTTTTCTTAAGTTTTCTTTAAAAGAATAACCAAAACAAAAAGTTCAAAAATCTTCTTCTTTTGAAAGTTAATTTCAGTCAACCGTTCATTTTAGTTCTTTTATCTTTGATCAGCAACAATCTATATATTTTCTATCTCAAAAGTCACTTTTACTGATTGAAAGTGGTTCTTCTGTTGTAATTCCACTTTCAAATTCACCCTCAAACTTAAACTGAGATTGGTTAAGTGACTCGTAGCTTATCAACTCTGTTTCGTCCCCTTCTAAGACTGTAGCTAAATATACTCATTCAGGTGAAACATTTTCTACTTTGAACTCTTCTCCTAGTTGATCTTTTGGTAACAGGAGATTCCCCCCCCCACTAGCTTCAAGCTCGAATGGTCTTTCAAATGTTTCTGGTTTACAGTACTTCCTTTCCTAACGTTCTTTTTCTTGGAATGTGGTTTTCAACTTTATTTTGTTCAAGAGTCTTTGGTAGTTTCTTTACTCTCTGTAAATCTTGGGCTTGAGTTTGAACTTACACTTGAACTTTGATTTATTGCCAACTTTTTTGGGGGATTAATTTTATCTAATTTTGTGCGAATAAAAATGAAAACAGAAGACACAATGAACACTTTTGAAATAGGTACAATGCACCACTCAGGCCATTGGCATTTATTTGATCAATTAGTTCCCAAGAAGGACCGATCAGCCCTCGTACCTCCAGAGCCCTCAAGGACTCCCAACAAAATCAACACAGGGTTAAGGGGGACCTCCCATCCAAGTACCTCGCTGAGTTACCCACAATCGTGGCCCAGAAGTTTTGAATCACAGGGCACAGCCAAACCATGTGAAAGTGCTGCCACAGTGGGGACAGATGGGGTCAGAGAGAAGTCCCATTCGGTGGAGCTGAGCTGGGGAGAGATAGGCAGTATATAGGTAATATGTTTGAATCAATCGCAGTTTAGAGAAAATTGTGATGACCCATGGTGCCATCAGAGCATCATGCCAGTCGCCATCTTTGAGAGTTCCAACCCAGCCTTTGCATCGGGTTCGGAGATGGTCTAGTGTGGCTGGAGCATTAGCAACCGAGGTGCAGTAGATTTGGGAAATGTCTCCCCTGCCCAAATTGCCCATCAAAATGTTGGCCTCCAGTGGGCTAAACTCTGGAAGAAAGTCAGTGAGCGAGACTTGAGTTTGGAGGGCATGTTGCAATTGAAGGTATTTATATAACTGTGTATGCACCAGTGCGTAGGTGACTTGAAGTTCGTGAAATAATCGTATGTGTGTCCCTGGCCAAACGTCCCGAGTTGCGAGATTCCAATTAAGTCCCAGTACCCAAAGCCCTGCAGGTGCACCGCCTCCCTCCACCATGTACCTTGCCAAAGATGTATCTTTTGTGTGAATTTGGCATCCCAATGAGTGTGTTGCAGAGCCATCCTCCAAGCCTGGAGGGCCGTTTTTGTCACTGACTGGGTGGAGTTGGGAATGAGAGAGCCATAGAACATGGACAGAATCTGAGGGAATCCCAAAAGGGATAATTCCAAGCGGTGGGGGGGGGGGGGGGGGGGGGGGGAGGGTGGTCTGATTATCCCCTGTTAAACCAGTCATGGATGGCCAGGAGATGTGCGGCTAAATAATAGAGGTATAGATTAGCCAATCCAAGCCACCTTTGGAGGGGCCTCGTTGGCAGTGTGCATATGCCAGGTGAGCCCTGGAGTCGTGCCACAGAAAGGAGATTCCCATTATATCCAGGGCCTGAAACCAAGTCCCAAGAATGATGAGCGACAAGTTTTGAAAGTCATAAAGAAAGCTAGGGGCTATCATCTTTTTGTATAGGGTGGTGTGCAGTTCTGATGTATGCATGAGAAGACTGGGGAGCTGGGTCCTGAGTGATGTGACATCATCCTTTACTGGAGAATCTGGGACGCAGCCTTGGTGATTCATGCTGTGGTGTTTCTGAAATTCTGGCGGGGCAGCGCCACATCCATGCGTACCTCTCCAATTTTGGACTCCACCGCAGCTTGTGAAGTGTGGAAGGTGTCCAGCAAGTGGGGAGCTGCCATCCCCTCTCATGGAGCCACCATGATGGCCAGTCGAAGGGTTAGTGGTATATTGTTCTATTCGGGTCTTTGAGGTCACCGAGCGAGTAGGCTTGTCTTTACCCCTGATGAAAGTGCAGGGGCCTAACCCATCACCTTTCTCGGTGGAGTCACTTCCCGCTTGCCACAACACAGCA
Organism: Lissotriton vulgaris; assembly: GCF_964263255.1. Taxonomy (NCBI): domain Eukaryota; kingdom Metazoa; phylum Chordata; class Amphibia; order Caudata; family Salamandridae; genus Lissotriton; species Lissotriton vulgaris. Next base: position 701,765,841 of record NC_141694.1, on the reverse strand, counting down.
GCACCACGAGCAGCCACTCTCTTTACGATGGAAAGGATCTTCCGCAATGTGGACGGGAGGGTAGGGATGGCTAGGTGAGAACCCACTGGGTGACATCGAGAGCAGTGAGGAGCACTCCCAACAAGAGTTTCTCCCTTAGCAGGACAGAAATAGATCAAAGAGCAGAAAAGACCTCGGCAGGTGCGGTAAGAGGTTTGGTCCCAAGTGCAGTCTTCTCAGGATTTGTCAGGAGAGGCAGGTCAACATGGGGTCCCCTACAGGCAGTCCAATAGTGAATGCCCCTACCCACCTCCGAGAATGCCAAGTGGAGTGTGGGTGTCGCCGAGCACCTCTGAGAGTAGAAGTGCGGATAAATGAAGGAGGCAGTGGGTGGCCTGTACAGGCTAAATCCGCAGCCTGTGGACGGGGCACTATAGCAAGTCCATGCACCAGAAGGAGATCAGGGGTTTCCCCCTTGAACCCAAGCCAAGGCCCCTCACCAGCCAACGCCTATCCAGGTCACTCAGATGGCAAAGAAATTCAATGGGAAGGGCCTAGTCCAGGGTTCCAAGCATCTCTCTAGAATACAATTATATGCTGATGCACACACTCAGCACCCCTCAGTCGGAGGGGCTCAGTGGCCATCCGGGAAGGGGCATGCAATCCCAGATTCAGGTCCCAGGGCTGCCCTAGCAATTATCCCCCCTCAGCAGGGACACCTAAAGTCTTCGGTCCCTTGTGCTGCAGGCATCGGCAAACGGGGATGCAGCCCAGAGCCCCCGACTCACCCAATCAATGTGTGGAACTTGGTCACTGCACCAGGGCCTCGACGCTCCAGCGGTCGCGACAGTCCCCCCATATCAACTCCCCTTCGCTTGCCTACAATTGGGACCCCCTCTCCCCAGTGGCACTCAACTGATCTGAAGCCTCAGGGTGAGGGGGGTCGTCTCCCTGTCCTCCGGGTCCAAGCGGAGGCAGTAGGTGGGGGACTGAGCAGGCTAACTTGCTGTGTGTCATGCCAGCAGGATGATCCTCATCTCACCTCCCAGGCAGCCAATGTAGTGGGAGCAGGCAGCCACCACTCCCATGGCCACTTCACCCTGAATGGCAATCAAGTGGGGGGGGACAACAATACCCCCGGAGACTCACACCTTTGGAGCGCGGGCACCTCAGCTCCTGTAGGCCCCAGCGGAGGCACAGCCTCTTCCTCGGCCCACATTGCCCAGTAATGCCACAGGCAGTAATCGGCACCTCTGGGCACTCTTGGTGGCTCGCTAAATCTCCTTAACAGCGTCCCACAGTGCCAAGGACATAGAGGGGGCTTCTGATGGCTAAGTTGGTGTCAAACACTTGCAGGATCATGAGAGGTCCATGCAGAGCTCTGTTAGAGAGCGTCCACAATGATGGTTTCCCAAGCCACCCCATACTGCTAACATCTTTCTTCCTCTGCGGGTTTGAGTAACTTGGATTTTCAACTGCAATTTCTCATGATTTGGTTCAGAGACTACTACTTCTTGCTGCCAGTCATCCTTTCGACTTTTGCAATGTAACAGCCCTTCACTCAGATCACTGCTTGAAAACTGGATTTTAGACTTTTCAGGTTTTCATCAGAGCTTTTACTGAACTGAAACTTTGATTCCATGTCTTTTTTTCAACAGTCTAAAAATGTTTACCCTCCAACCCCAGCACCCTGATGCCACACTGCAACCTTGAGCTTGAGTGTGATCTTCACTTGCTGATGTTTAACTCTGTGGCTTTGTGGATTCAGTGGTTATCTCTACCAATTCTCTTGGTATGGGCAGCGTGTAGCCACTGCTGCACTCAAGCACATTTTCACTGCTGTATTCGTTGTCAAAATCACTTGGTAGGGCGTGTGTAACCTTCTATCCAAACAGTTGTTTCTGACATGTTTTTCGACCATTATACAGTCTACGGGGATGAGGTTGTGACATTCGATGTCTTTTGTTTCTTCTGTTGCTACTCTCACCTGATAAGAGGCAAATTTCCCCAAATCAGCCAGATCTTTGCAGTAATCTTGCACAATGTCATCCATTATTGAATCTAGTGCAGCTGAAGGAGAGCATGCTAGCCTCATTGCCCTACCCATAATCAACTCACGGGGTGATAAAGTAGTCTTTTTGTCTGGAGTACTTTTCTTGGTTATCAGGACAAGAGAAAAGAAAGTGAATCAAGCTATTTCAAACCAGTTGAAGCAGACATTTGTGCCTGTTTATTTTTGAGAGTAGCATTAGCCCTCTCAATTACTCCTGAAGATTATTGCCATAGTTATAATTTTTTTATTTTTTTTTAAAGTAATTTTTATTGTAGACATACATTACACAGGCCAATAGTTGCACATATTCAGCATCATTCACAGTGCTACAGTCAGGTTCAGCAATTTTTCGTGTACACAGCCTGCAGGCCCACATCCCGGGGGCCGGGCGGCGGCAGAAATTTCGCACCCTCATACCTGGTTGCTCTTCCTCAGGAGTATGGACTCGGATTTGTGTGTGTGCCTACTTTTCCGTCCTCACCTAATGAAACCCCGAACTCCCCCCCCAACTTTCCCCCCAGGTCCGAGTAACCTTACCCCCCCCCCCCTCCCCCTGTTCCCTCCTCCCACCCCACCATCCGCACGGGAGCCTCCCGTTGTGTCTCCAACTTCGGGTTTCAGGCTTTCTCCTCCACCGGTACTCTTATCTCCAGATTATTGTACTGTGCTGATCCCTGCCACGTCTGGGTCCTCCTCGTCATCCGCTATACCACTATCCCTGAGGCCTTGTACCATTACCTCCCAGGCCGTTGCTTGTTCTAGCGCTCTCTCATTAGCTGTTCTACGCGCCATCTGATACCGATGCGTGCTATCGCAGGCCGCCCATTTCATAAATTCGTTGTACCACCTCCTATACGTCGGGCTCGCCCTTGCCTTCCAGTTCCTGGTTATCTCACGCTTGGCTACCATTAAACCCATATCTATGAACTTGCTCGAGAGCTTGTTTTTGGGGGTGTGTGGAAACCAATGCAGGATGCACGCCGGCGCATCAAAGTCAATAGTCCGGTCCGTCACCTCGTTCATGGATTCACCCACGGCTCGCCAATAATCTGTTAGGGCCGGGCATGACCAGAGCATATGCACCAGCTCGGCTCCATCTGTCGCACAGCGGGGGCACCTCGCATCAGTCGCGCCAAAGTACCTCAGGATTCTCCCAGGGGTCATGTACGCCCTGTGTAGTATGTAATAATGGATAACTTGAAAACGGGCGTTCCTTGTGCTATTTCGCGCCCTCCGCACCAACTGTGCCCACGTCGTGTCCGGGAAGGGCTTACCTAGGTCAGTTTCCCATTTGAGTTTCACCGCATCGAGGGGCGGCAGGTGCTCGTGGAGCATTCTATTGTATACGCAAGATACCGCTTTCACCGTTCCCGCCGCCATCATGGTGTATTGGCACGCCATGGCCGTCTCCGGCTCCGCCAGTCCCAGTCCCCAGTGTTTCTGTATGGCTCTCGTCACGGCTGCATGAAGGAGATAGCCCCCGCGTGGGAGATCGAAGCGTTCCTGGAGGGCCGAGTACGGGAGGAGCTCCCCGTTTTCGAAAAGGTCCCCCACCACCTGTATTCCTACCTCCTCCCATTGCAGCAGGCGGGACCAATCGCCTCCATGGGGCAATGCTGTCAGCATGCCCAGTGGCATCTCCGGGGCGTAGGGGTGCTGAATCCCTGCCCGCTTCTGTGCTCTGTTCCAGCAACGCCGAAATGTATCCTGTTCAAGGGACAGATCCCGAGCGGCGAGTTTCTGTCCTAGCGCGATATAAGCTAGTATGTGTCGTGGCGTGCCCCGCAGTCGTTTTTCTTCCGGGCCCCGGTAAACCCGAGCCACCTCTTGCGTGAAGATCTGCAATTGAGCAGCGAGATAATAGAGCTCGTAGTCTGGGAACGCCAAGCCGCCCTCATCTTTCGGGCGGGTGAGTGTCGCCAGCGCCACTCTACACCTGCCCGTCCCCCATAGGAAGGAGGTTAGCTGGGAGCGAAGTCGGCGGAAAAAGGAGCTGGGGATCCAGATCGGAAGCGTTCGGAAGTAATATAGCAGCCGCGGGAGGGCCACCATTTTCAGCAGTGCTATCCTACCAGCTATGGACAGCGGAAGCGTGGCCCAGAATGCCATGTTACCCTTCAGCCCCCTGACGCATCTCTCCACATTGCCCTCAAATAAAGCCGTCGCTGTGTGATAGACGTATACTCCAAGATAGTGGAGACAAGTTGGCTCCCAGTGAAGCAGCGGTCTGTGTTCTGGGCGGGCCGCGTCCTCCTTCAGTGGAAAGAGGCTCGTCTTCGCCCAATTAACTCTGAGGCCCGAGAGGTCGCCAAAACGTCCCAGCAGCTCCTCCGCCCCCTCGAGCTCAGTCGCGTCATTGTCCAGGAACAGCAGTAGATCATCGGCGTACAGCGAGATAAACTGTCGCCCGTCGTCAGTTTGCACACCTGCGAAGTATCGCCCCCGCGGGCTTCCACAGCCAGCGGTTCGATCGCTAAAGCGAACAGTAATGGGGACAGGGAGCAACCCTGCCGGGTGCCCCTCTCCACTGGGTACTGATGGGACACCAGGGATCCAACTCGCACCCTCGCCACGGCCGCCGTGTACAGCACTTGTGTCCACCGGATGTAGCCTGCGCCCAGCCCGAAACGCGCCATGACTGCGTATAAATAATCCCACTCTAGACTATCGAACGCTTTTTCTATATCGACCGAGAGGGCAAGTGGGGTTCCACTCCCCTCCCGCAGTTCCTCCATGAGTCGGTTAAGCCTTCTGATGTTCAATGTCGTGTTCCGGGTAGGGATAAAGCCGTTCTGGTCCTCGTGGACTAGAGTGGTCATGTGCGGTAGGAGTCTCGATGCTAGTATAGAGCTCAAGATTTTATAGTCGGCCGTGAGCATCGAGAGCGGCCTATAGGAGGGCGGACTACTACCTTCTCTGCCAGGTTTCAATAGCGGGATGACTATCGCTTCCCGCATCGATGGGGGGAGGCGACCCGTGGTCCTTGCTTCTTTGTACACAGCCAGAAGCCGCGGCGCTAAGGCGTCGACATATTTGCCATGAAATTCGATGGGCAGGCCATCTATACCTGGCGTCTTATTACGGGCCATGGATTTAATAGCTGTTCGGATTTCCCCCAAGTCGATGTCTCTTCCCAAATCCGTCGCCTGCTCGTCTTCTAGGCGCGGTAGGGTGAGGTCATCCAGGAAAGCCTCCGTCTTCATTTCCCGGTCGCCCGGGGTGCTACTATAAAGTGTCCTGTAGTATCCCTGAAAGCCGTCCACTATGGCCGACTGGGTGTAGGACAGACTACCCCCCTCCCCGGCAAGTTGCAAGATAGGGGAGCAGCGTTTCGTGGGATTGGAGAGCCACGCCAACAAAGTGCCCGACCGGTCGCCTTCTACATGAGATCTCAGCATGTACGCCCGGTGATCGTAAGCCCGTAGCCTTTCCACTTCAGCCGCCACCGCCTCCCTGGCCGAGCTAACCGTGCCCTGCAGCTCCGGCCTGCCTGGTCGGTCCCTCTCCGCTGCCCTCAGTTTGGCGTCTGCCCTCTCTAGGTCGGTCAGCAGCACCCGCCTCGTGCCTACGAACTGTGTGATGCACTGTCCTCTCACTACCACTTTGAAGGCATCCCATTCCACTGCTCTAGAGCTCGTGGAGCCCTCGTTATTGGCGAAGTATTGTGTCAACCCCTCCTCCAGGGCCGCCCCGAATATCGGGTCTTCCAAAGTCTCCGGCCGGAGCCTCCAGGTTGGCACCCTAGGCTTTTCCGTCATCCAGTCTAAGTGGATTAAGAGCGGATTGTGGTCCGAGACCGTTCTCGTCAGGTATTCCGACCAGGCAACCTGCGTCAGCACGTCTCGTGTGCACAATATCCCATCCAGCCTAACATGGAGTTCGTGTACCCCGGAGTAAAACGAGTAATCTCGGTCTGTTGAGTGCTGCGCCCTCCATGCATCAGTCAACCCCCAGCTCTCTTGTCATTCTTGCCTGCCCTTAGCTACGCGGTACACCGGGGAATCTCTCAAGGGCGGGTGGGACCTATCCAATTGCACATCCGCCACGGAGTTAAAGTCCCCTCCCATGAGTATCGGACCCACCAGGAAGTGTGCCAGTGTCCCCGACAAGCTCGCATAAAAGGTTAACTGGTCTATATTCGGGGCATATACACTGCATAGGACTATAGCCTTACCCCGCAACCTGCCCTCCACTACTACAAATCTTCCCTCTGGGTCTATCAGCTGTCTAGTCATTTGAAAAGGCGTCCCCGCCCTCACCCAGATCAGAGCGCCCCTTGCGTAGGCCGAGTAAGAGGTGTGGAAAACCTGCCCCCGCCATCTCCTCTGTAGTGCCACCCCTTCCTGCTCCGTGATGTGTGTCTCCTGTAAGAGCGCTATGTGAATCCCTCTTCTCTGTAGGTAGGCATGCACTTTATGCCTGCGCTGCATTGTGTGTAGACCCCTCACGTTCCAGGTCATGCATTTCAAAACATTCGAGTTAGCCATTGTCCCATAAGTCACGGTTCTTCCCCCCCTCCCTATTCACACTCCCGCGGATGGTGGTCCCTCCCCGCCCCCAAACAAACCCTCCCAACTGGTCGACCCCTGAGAAAGTCAAGATCAGCGTCTGCAGAATCCCCCCATCACCAAACCCCAACTGTGGTGTTCCCCCTCCCCCCAGAACAGGCCCCAATATCAAGATACCAGACCCCATCCAAACTCCCTTAACCAGAACCCCCAGGTATTTAGTTCACAGCCGAAGCTGCAATCGCCTTAAGGGCGTGCGGAGCGAGGCCTCGCCCAAGAGGGGGCTGCATGTCCCAGGCCCGCCGCTATCCCCCCACTACGGAGAACAGCGCATAGCTAGCCACCCAGCGCCCATGCCTGGAGCCAACTCTCCCGCTAAGCGGGTGGACCCCCCTCAAGCCCCACTCCCCTTACCCAACAGGTCCAAGTCAGATGTTCAGGATTCCATCTGCTGTTTGCGGTGTCACCACCGGATCCTTGGCATCATGGACCCCCGACAGGTCCGACTCCGAGCCCGAGGCCGATATGATCGTCTCTGTGTCCGTGCCTCGTGTGGATTGAGAGCCACCCCCTTTCCCAATGGTGATCACTGCTTGCAGCGCGGCTTTGCGCTCGGCTTCCGTTTGCGAAGCGGTCGGTTTCCCGGCTCCGCGACGTCGCTTGCGCAGTCTCTGCGATTGGCGCGGCCCCGCCGGCGCTCTCTCCCGTTCCCTTTCCTTCTCCTCCCGAACCTTGGCGCCATCCGTGCCCGCTTTGTAGGATTCCCACCAGTCCCAAGCGTCAGCGGCCAGGTTGAAGAACATTGTTTTGTCGTCCACCACAATTCGGAGTCTGGCAGGGAACAGCAATGAGTATTGGATCCCCTCTGTGCGCAGCTCTTTCTTGATCGACAGGAAGGAGGCCCGCTGCTTCTGCGTTTCGAACGTGAAGTCCGGGAACAGCGTTACTCTACTGTTCGCGATTTGGAACGGTCCATCGTCTCGGGCCCTCTGTAGTAGCAGGTCCCTGTCCCTGTAGTGCAGCAGTTTAGCCACGATAGGTCTCGGTGGCAGGCCTGGTTTGGGTGGTCCGGACGGGACCCGATGAGCTCTCTCCAGGGTAAAGAAGGGCGACAAGCCCTCAGGTGCCACCACAGTTCTTAGCCAGTTGTCGCAGTAGGCCAGTAGGTCCGTCCCCCCTTCGCTCTCCGGCACACCTACGATTCGCACGTTGCTGCGACGGCTTCTGTTTTCTGCATCCTCTGCTCGACGCTCTAATACCTGAATCCGGTCAAGAGCCTCCGTGAGTTTTCCCTCAAGAGTTTTGTGGGCCGGAGCCAGGACTTTCAGGGCCCCCTCAGTCTCCGTCACTCTGTCTTTTAATTTGTCGTGGTCGGCTCGGAGCAGGCCGAGCCCCGACGCCACCTGCGCAATGTCGTTATGCAGCGCTTCTCTCGTTGCTGTAATGGCCTCCAGGATACGATCCTGTAGCCCCTTCAGGTCCGGGGGCTCCCCCACGTCTCCCTCCGCCGCTCCCGAAGCCGTCGCCTCCTCTTGCTTGCCTTTTGTCTTCCCCATAATGGCCTGCGCGTGGTCTCGGGGCTCGGTGCAGCACCCACTCGTTTCGCTGTTCCGTCAGCGTGGCGCGAACACTCGTAAGGCAAGGCCCCTCTCCCTGTTCAGGCATCCAGCGTTGGCAGTTAGTGTCGCCGGGTAGGGGGCAGACACCAGGGGGGTGTGTGCGTGGTGCCCCGGGCCGTGAGTGGTGGGGCTTCGGTGTCGCAGCGCCGCCAAGGAGAAGTGTACTCCCAGCAGTCGTCCGCCACTATCCGGGGCCAAGGCTCACTAGCTCTCGTGGCCCCCCGGCAGGCAGTCCTGGTCACCCCTGGCGTGCTGGCTTCCCTCGCGGTCAATTCAGGGTGCTCCTGGACGTTGGGCTCTCTCCCCCTCCCGTACCTCTCTCAACCCCCCCTGCGTGTCGCTCTGCTCTGTGGCTCACCGCATGGTCCAGGGGGGGGGAGGGGGGGGGGGAGTGTGCAGGATTCCTCCGGTGCTCCGGGCCCCAGCCGCGTCCGCCAGGCCTCGGGGTATCCACAGCGCGCAGCGCTCTCCCCGCAGCTTTCCCGGGCCGCTCGCTCGCGGCCCCTCCGCTGCTCCTCGGATCCTCTGGGAGATAACTCCGCAGGGCCCCCGGGGGGGGGAAGGGGCGCCTCCTCACCGGTTTCGATCCCCGGCGGGTCCCGGCCGTGTCTCCAGGCGTCGGCCCACAGTTTAGACAGTCCGTCCCGAGTCCGTCGCTGCGGCCGCCATTTTGGGCATTCCTCCGGCTCGGCTCCGGCGGCTCTGCAGTGCGGCGGAGGTCGGTCTCCTCAGCGGCCCCCTGATCGCTCCGCTAACGCTCCAGCAATGCCCGCGCTCGGCCCGATGATTTCCAGGCACAGCGCCGGGCTCCCCGCAGCAGCAAGCAGGATTAATGTGGGGAACAGGCGCGGAGCTCCGGGCTCACGCCGCCATCACCCTCAGCGTGCAAGCCACGCCCCATTGCCATAGTTATAATGGAATCTTTGCTTTATGTGAAATGCTGTACAGATGATTTCCAAATCTTCATTCTTAAAATTAGTACCATGATCTGTCTCAACAGAACTTGGAAGGCCATATCTCGGAATCAACTTCCTCAACCAAAGTTTGGCAACGGTAATGCTATCTGATCTCTGAGTGGGATGAGCTTCAACCCATTTCGAGAACAAGAAGACAATGTCCAAGATGTACTTTAAACCATTGTATTGTGACATCTTTACAAAGTCTGCTTGGAGTCTTGTAAATGGGCACTCTGATTTTCCAATATGATTCATCACTTTGAGGGTCTTTTTCCATGGATTATTTTTCTGGCACATCAAACACCTAGTCCATATGTCTTCAGCTACAGTTCTAAATTCAGTATTCTCCCATTATTTTATAAATGTGCACAACATACTATCCCTACCTTCATGGCTTTGGTTATACAAATATTTACTCTTTGGATACAGCATTTCCCAGGGGAGAGTGTACTTCTTTTCAGCATTAACAAGCAAATCCTGGTAATTTGTCTTGTAACCCAATATTTCCCAGTTCCTTTTTCCTTTGTCTGACACTTCCTCCTGCAACGTTCTTAGCTGATTCAAAAAAGTATGATTTACATTTATGAAACAATTGACATTTTTAGCATTTTGTATGGTATGGGCCACTGTCTCCTTTTGCAGTGCATAGTATTCTGTCACCTGATCTGCATATTAGTTACAAAGTGCAACTAAATCCTTTCCAACCTTATGGGAAATACACTTGACCACCACAGATTATTTTGGCTGTTGTATTGCTTCACACAAATCCAGTATACAAGCACTATTTGTATGGGAGGTTCAGAAGATGCCTTAAAGCCCATCTGTGACCACAATAGACTACAGTCACTACTGCGAAACCATATTGGCTATCTATATAGAGCTTCAATGTCAGTAATGGAACATACTGCATAGGCAGCTTTTAGTGCTCCATATTGGTCTATCTAACAAGAACCATCACCAATGTCATATCAGCCACTTCCAAGGGTGTTTCCTTGCCTTAGTTTAGGGCATAACTCAGTAACTGTTATGCAATTATGCTCAGGTTAGTCATCAATTTCATCACCCTCCGGGGCCTATTTCAAATAGGAAACAGTGTTGCTAGATTCAATTAACTGTACCTCCTGATTGAAATATTCTTAGCTTCAAGAATGACTTGATCCAAATGAGTCTGTAGGCCATTTGTTAAATGCTGTATTCTTGTTCTCATCAACAAGATCTCAACTGAGTGGGGATCATATATAATTAATGTATGTCCCATCATGAATCCTTCACTTTGTTCACTGGCAACACAAGAGCTGCAACCAATTTCATACATCCTGGAAGACTTACAGCTACTGGATCCAATGTAGTTGAAAGGTATGCAATTGGGTGAATCAACCCACCATTGTCTTTAGGTCAGAATTGTAAACTGAACATCCACTTCGCCCATGACAATAGAGGAAAAAAATGTTAGATGATGGTCTCACATTCCCATTGCTGGTGCACAACACAGATTTTCCTTCAAAAATGTGAATGCTTTAGTGAAGTCTTTGTCAAATAGTATCTAATAGTGTATGTTACTGTGTGTCTGCTTTCTAAAGGCTTTGCAATCAAGTAAAAGTTTGGAATCCTCTAACGACAATTCCAAAAAACACCTGAACATCCCTCTGGGTGGGTGGTGGGTTCATTCTCAGACTTTCAGAAACGCAATCTGTTGAGACTTTCCTTGCACCTTTTCAATTTAGTGTCCAAGATAGATCACTTCTTTTTTACAGAACTGTATTTTTGTTGAGGAGACGTTATGTCCTCTGTCAGATTACTACACTAGGCAATTGTATCAAGCTTACCGTCCTCCTTTGCCTTAAATGCAACGAGTAAATCATCAATATATTGCATTAAGGCTGAAATACAGGGCAACCGCAAAGTTTCTAGATCTCTATTCAGGATTTCACAAAAAATTGAAGGACTTTCTGTATACCTTTGTGGAATTGTACATCACATGAGAGCTTTATTCGGAAATTGAAATGCGAAGAGGTATTGGCCCTCTACATGCAAAGTAATGGAAAAGAATGCTTGGCATAAGTCAGTGACTGTATACCTTTCTGCATGTGATGGAATTTGGAACAAAATCACTGCTAGATTCTATAGCACAGGAGAACATGGGATGAAAATTTTGTTTATCTTCATGAGGTACTGAACTATTCTTCATTTACCACTCTGATTTATTTCTCATCACAAGAGTTTACAAGGGCTACCAAGTACCTCCCTGAGGATTCCCTGCTCAATAATTTGTTCAATCATCGGTATATATAATTTTAGACATTGACAGGTCCCCACCTTGCAACAGTCATCCCAGACCTTTTGGGGTTGGGTGGCAAGGATCAAACAGACATAGCTCAGGTCACCAGGGACTCTGTTCTTCTCAGTTCTGCTACCCTGAGGCATCTGCAGTCAAGCCACTTTAGTTTGCCATTAGCGGCACATGATCATCCTGTGAAAAGCAAATCCAATCATTTTTCCAAGGGTGGCAATCTACCACATCTGACAGATGATTCCTCCAGATGGTGCAATGGGGCTATTCCCTTACTTTACCTTCCGATCTGTTGCAGCTTCCGCCTACATCAGAGCAATTTTCAGAGGAGCCCCGATCCATCCTATTTCAAGAGGTGAGAGTTCTACTGTCCAAAAGGGACATAAAGAGAGTGGCAACTATCAAATAGTTTTTTTTTCTTCTATTTCATTATGTCAAATAAGGATGGATGCCTTTTCCTATTCTAGATCTTCACCCTCTAAACACCTTCCTTTTGAAGGACAAATTCAGGATACTCGCAAGGACCCAGGTTCTCTCTGCCTTAGATCCAGGCAACTGGATGGTAGCCTTGGACCTGCAAGACATGTACTTTCATGTGCCCGTCCTGCAGTCCCACAGACATTAGCTGAAGTTCAAGGTTTGCAGGACCATTAGCTGTTTGCTGAGCTTTCCTTTGGTCTCACCAGCCTCGATCACCAAGCCAAAGTCACACTTGCCTCGTTCACAGAGACTTTTGGACACGGTTCTGTTCAGAGCCTTTCCTTCACCAAAACAAGTCCCAGTGTTTCAGCCTTGGGAAGGATTGCCTGTTGCAGCAGCAGTGAAGAGTACTGCCTCAAAACCTGCGCAAGACAACCTTTATGCTTGAAGATTGAACAGTGGCAGTTGGCCCGCGTTCGATCTACCACCTGTGATGGATGTCATCCTCACTGCCAGTATTCCCTGTACAAGTACCATTTATGGCAGGCGCTGGACCAAATTTGTGGCCTGTTGTGGAGTCCACCACTTAAAAGCCAAACTGTTGGATATTTTATTGTTTGTTTTCTTTTTTGCCCAGCAAACCTATTTGTGTTCTCCCAACCAACTGTCCTAGTTTAAATCAACTGTTGTCATGCATGGGGTTTATAAATGTTTTGACACACATATTCCATCCCGAACATTTAGTGATTTCTTAGTGGGATCTTAATTTGGTCCTGATATTATTCATGTACACCCCATCCAAGCCAATGCACGACTGCTTGTTGCGTCCTTCTGACTCTCAAAACTATCTTCCTCACTTGTGATCTCGTTGTTTGAATGTGCTCCAGGCTCTCTCCATGCAGCTGCCCTGTACACCTTTTTCCATTACCAACTGGTGTTGAGGACCAGGAAAGCCATTTTGCCAAATGTTTTGACTCCTTTTTCACATTTCATCATCCTCCCAATATTCTTTGCTCTTCCTCACCTCTCAAAAGAGGAAGAGGGACTCCATCAGTTAGATCCCAGAAGAGCCTTAAGGTTTCACATCTTCAGGTGGACAATCAGCTTTTTGTGGGCTTCTCTGGGGTGCAAAAGGTAAGGCAGTGCAGAATATTATTTTTGTCAAGTGGATAGTCCTTTGCATTAAGAAAAGCAGCCTCTGGAATCCCGGAGGGCTCATTCCATCAGGGTCAAGGATGCTTAAACTGTGTTGGCCCACGCAGTGCTTGTTATTGGCATCTGTCCGGCCGCAACATGGGCATCCATACAGACTTTCACAAAGTTCTACTGCCTTGACAGACATGTACAATGGGAAGGGCATTTTGTCCGACTAGTCCTCCCTGACCATTTGGTCCTAGTCTACTACACAGACCCTCCATCTTAGGAAGATTCTGCTTTGGTATCTATTCTGAAAGTAAGGAGTTTGGGGTTAAAAGTGACCCTCAAATGAACCATTTACTTACCTGCGGTAACACTCATTCTGGTGAATATCTAACCACAGATTCTTCACATCTAAAAGGATCTTAAATTAGAGATCAGCACACTGGTACCTAAAATTGTTCATGTCCCACATCCGTGGATGTAGAAAGAGTCAAGTAAGACACTGATGTCGGCGTGCCAGAGTGGCCTTCTATGCAGCTCTTCTCTGTCACTTCCAAGGAGGATTGAGGCAGAGCTGCACTGAGCCACCTAGAGGCACATAGGAGCACTGCTGTGAAAACCTTTGGATGTAGTCTGACACCTGTGTAATACCCTAAAGGTCAGGAATCTGTGGGTAGATAGATTATCAACCAGAAAGAGCATCACTGAAGGTAAGTAACTTCTTCATTGCGTATTTGTTTTTTTCATTCAATTGTGTCCAACATGATTGGTATCAAAAGTGAAACCAAGATTTCATCAATTAAATTGCTTATATTTGAAGTATATTTTCCTTGCAAGGGGAATTATTTAGCTATATGACATCATGATTCTTCAAGCTTTCTACTTTGAGAGGGAGAACGGTTAGAGTATTGCCATTTAAGAAGGCATTTCATATATTGTGTGTGGAGGGACAAATTCCACTAATGTATAACATGAAGGCTCCTTAGAACGCTGTGAATTAGCTGGTTAATCCAGTATTGATGTCAGAGGTCATGGCAATGTGTTCTTTAATCCTGTGCTTTTGTGCTTGAAACTAGGAGCTTCAAGTGCAATGGTCACCAAACAAAAAATTGACTGTAAGAATATCCACACTGTGGTAAATATATCCAGCTTAGGGATTTGTGGTTGGACAGAATTCTCAGAACAGACCAAACATTTAAAACTATATTCCCAACACCATAGAACATTACCAGCATGTCTAGTCTAGAATAGGTTAGATGTATAGGGGGGAATCAAACTAGTATGTTCTCTCGCGTGGGTTACTCTGCCTCCAAACATCCACCAGCTCACAGTCCAAGCTTATTGCCTGCAGAGTCAGTGTGATTTTAGTGGAGTTCTGTTCGCAAATATTGATCTGTCCAATACTTGCTCTAGAAGATATTTAAAATTCCTGATCACAAGAGGTTTTATCACTAATTCCAGAAAAACTCACTGGCTTAACAGAAGACGGTAAAGCTTGATGCCCTCGTATTTTTAACCATAAATGTTAAGACTGTACCCTGGCTTCACAGTTAACTTCGTTCCATCTGTGTCTTACCTGTGGGAGCTGCAAAAAGAACAATTGATGGACAGAAAGCAGAACAATGTCATACATTCACCCCAGTACAGAGCTCTGGACCTAAATCCATCGTTGTTTTGCTCCCCATGCCATTCCAGTTTGAACCCAGCCATATGCAAATCAGTCTTGACCTTGTGCCCATTGGGAACAGTCTAGCCCGAACTGCCAGGCCAGGTCCTTCCTGGACTGGAAACAAGCATCCTAGGACTGGTTGCGGGGGTTCACCCCTCTTCAGCCAGGATAGCTTGATTCCAATGGCATGGGGAGCATTGGACCCACGTCTGGGCATACCCGTCCCACTTGGGTGACAAATCCGTTGTTTTTTTACTCCCCGTGCCATTCCTATAATGGCTATTCCTATAAAAGGCAATAAGCAGATTCGCCATGTTCTTGATGATAATACGATTTCATAATGGGTAGGTGATTGAATTGTCAGAATTCACCTTCTTTGGATACATTTTGAATTGTTTCACACACTTAAATATTAGGTATTATAATACTTAGCCCAATGGGGCTCATTTTATTGATCGAGAAAGTAGGATGACAGGTTAGATTTTCCCTTCTGGAAATCAAATGTAGATCCACTGAGCTACCTTTTTGACTCTATTTGTGTTATAATTTTTTATTGTACTAAATAAAAGAAGTCTAGTTCTACCAAGAGTGCAGTTTACTAGGCCATGTTGGTATCCCAATAAGGCCTTACCATTGTGCCTAAAAAGAGCTTATCAGGTTAAACCCTCTAAGTCACAGAATTAACCTGAGCTCAACCTCCTGATAGTAATGGCACAGAGCAGACAGACTTAACTTAGGGCAATGTGTAAAGTACTTATGTCGTACCAAAACACACATAAAGTGAAAATACAAAACAATAAAAATCTTGAATCAAATGAAAACAATAAAGTAAAATTTAATAAACAAAATTAAACCAAAATTTTTAGTAAGAGTAACAGATATGAATTTTCAAATTGAAATTAATCCTAAAAACCCAAAGTGGCAATGATATTCAGTGGTCGCGGTACACCAGATCCTAGGCTGAATTAGAAGCTGACCGCGTTGGCACGCAGGCCAAATACACCAACCAGGTTTGTCCTGGTCAAAGATTTTACCTTCTGACTTAGCACTTTAATTCCCATTTCAACTAAGCAGAACACTACTGAAGCGCTCCAGAACCTCAGGAAAGGTACTTAAAGACTCACAGGTTGCCAGGCAGAGGCCATCATCCGGGTCCATTCCAGGAGCAGTCGCTACTGATCAGCTGGGTAGTTCCAAACTACTTGTAGCTTGTGTTTTATCCCTGTAGCCTGAGCTTGAGATCTGTCTTATGATCCTTGGCGTCCACTTCTTTGTCCTGGCTACAAGAAGAAGCAGGTCCAGTCCTTTAGGACTACTCTCAGAACGCAGACAGCAGACCCAGTCCACTTCTAATCTTGCACAGGTCCAGAAAGTGTTTTGAAGTAGGTGCTTTAAGGCGCCACATTTATACCCTGCACTTGTTAGTGGGTGGGAACGCCTTGACCAATGGGGTAAAAGTTTCAGGGGCTACCCCTACCCACCTTGGGCGTTTTCAAGATTGCAAACATCATTGGCCACACTAAACTTGTGCTGTGGTTGTGTGTGGGAAGTGTACTCTGGTAATCCTTGTGTTTCCCCACACCTAACACTAAAATCCAGTTGGAAGCAGCCACTGTGCCCACGATAAACCAAACAACAGAAGGCTGATAGGACAAAGGGAGAGTAATTATGCAACCAGACAGTGGAGCTACAAGAATTGTCTTGGCATCCTGTCCTATTCCCTGTCATGTGTGCCCCAAGGGTATAAGTAAACCCAGAGAGAGATGTGTGGTAGGAACTGAGCAGAGTCCTTCAGCAACCTGGTACAAGAATTGTCTTGGTATCCCAGTCTCTTCCCTTTCAAGTGTGCCCCAAGTGTTATATGTAAGCGAGGCAGACTTGGTAAGCAGGATCTGACACTGAATCAGAATTTGACTACAAAGTCTGTGAGGTTCAGAGTCGTCATCTGTGCTCATTCAAGTCTGCCTATTGCTTAGCATCCAAGAACCTCAGGTAGGGAAAAGGTAACTTTCTGAAAATTACTTTTCCTTAATATTTACTAGAAATCTGACTTTACTATTAAATTGGGTTGCTAAAAGTAGTTGTTTATTTCTTTTTCTACCTGATTCTATTCCAGTGATACAGTATTAATATTTTAATCTGTACTCTGCATATATTACATAGGTCAGGTAGGTTCTTTAAGAGCGAAAATAGCTTTTGAGTTCTAGTCATTGTAAGGACATAAGATTATATTTCTACCTTTCCAACTTTAACATATCATATACCCTGCGTTGTGGGCTACAAGGCCTTCATAGGGGGGATTCATTATTATTTTAAAGGAAGGTTTTTGCATGTCAATAGGGTTTATTTTGAAAGACTGAATTGCAGTTCTTACACTGCTACAGTCAGGCTTTAATGGTAGGACTGAATGAAGCCTTGTTTGCACTCACTGCCACTGTAGTGTTTTATTAGATTGGTAATGCCACATTTCTGATTTGCCCTAATACTAGTCATTATCTTTGACTGAAGATAGTCAATAATGGTTGTGAACATAAATGGGATCTAAACAATATATTTTCCCGGTGGATTCCAGAAATAGTGGTTCATTTGTAACTCTAAATACAATAAGGCAGGAGGTCAAATAATGCATTTGTCTTTCAGTGCAGTTCCAAAAGCAAGTAGTTAGGATTCCAGAAGATCTCTAAATATGTAAACATTCCTGGGTGTGTTGGAACCTTCTTCTAGGATACGAAGATAATCAGGTGAGTTCCTCTCGGGTATTGGTGCCACTCAAGGCTGGCAGCATTACTATGGACAAAAGATGTTGTTTATCTGACCAGTCTGCAAAGAAAAACTCTTGCTGGACTTGCTTACACCCATTTCTTTCAAGAATTAAAACTTGCTATGACTGTTAAGAAAGACGGCATAATACTTAAGGCTTCATTTGAGCCTATGCTTCTTTAAGATTCTCAAATTATAAATGGCTTTGGGGAGACCTGTCCTGACACTAGTTCAGTTAGTGAAGTCCAGTCTCTTTCAGCTTCTTAAGCGAAGCATTTTTCAGCAAAACAAAGGAGACCATAAAGAAATGTATGTCTACATTAAGTAGAAACCTGCAGTACTGTATGATTAAATGCCTTTACGAATTGGACTCATAACATCGAAAATGGCAATATTCAAGAATTAATCAGGGAATTTTCCATATGCAATTAGTACAAATAGAAAGCACTGTACCTTCTATGCACTTTTACTAACAAGGAGTTAGTCATTCTGGGGCCAATTTGCAAATGTGATGCAGCATGTCTATAGTACTACTTCACATACTCCTGAATTCCATTGTAAGTTGGCCTCAATGTGTTTCTCTTGATGAGTCCTTCAGTTTCCCTGTGGTCATTCTAGATTTCTGCATAAACCAGGAGATGTGTGCAGTATTTTTCAGGTGCTTTTACTCTAGTGTGGTTAACAAACAAGGTCAGAATCCAGATTGTAAATTGAGCTCTAAAATTTGGTTTTGACACACCAAAGGAGTATGGGCAATCT
Source organism: Lissotriton vulgaris (assembly GCF_964263255.1). Lineage (NCBI taxonomy): Eukaryota > Metazoa > Chordata > Amphibia > Caudata > Salamandridae > Lissotriton > Lissotriton vulgaris. The sequence goes on along the minus strand of NC_141694.1, from coordinate 701,747,688 downwards.
ACCACACTTGTCTCTCCAATGCAACTCAAATGACAGTGACATGGAAGTGTCTCCAACTTCAGTTGTCCACTGGCTCCCGTTGTGCATTGTATAGTGTAACAACATAGAGATGATTAACGTCATAAAGAGAACCCGGTAAGGAACCACTGCGTTTCAGGAAAATAAGTCATCCAGAAGATCTGTTGTTCACGATATGGTTTGCCCTTGATATCTTCTGCATCCATTTCTCTCTGCATGGCAGTGCCTTTCAGATGCTGCCTTTCAACGGGCTGTAATTGGAAGCCTGTTCTCTTGACAGGGTTATCCTGAGCTTTCTCCACATTATAGTCCTTTTGTGCTTTGCCATTATTTGTTACTGTTCGCAAATATGCTGGAACCAGACTTGAGAGAAATACTTTTTTTCTGCACTCTTTGGTCCCAAGTCTCAAAACTTTTCCACACAGAAGAGACTTGAGTGTAAAAAATGCGAATATGTTGCTTTTGAATATGGATATTCTGCCAAACATGCATATTGTTCCTCCTTTATAACACCTAGTGGATGCGCAGTGATTGGTTACGAGAGGACCGGCAACATAGGCTTAACTTTGAGGGCATTAACAACAATTTGCACTGTCTTAACTCACACTTTTTTTACACTTTGAAAATGTACACTTCAGTGCAGGAGGCTTAAGTATTACAAGTATGGTAATGTTTCCCCCTCACCCGCTGCACATTTTTACAGCGGTGGAGGGGTGAGGTCACTTTGAAGAAAGAAAATACATTTGTAGTTAAATGCGGCAATTTATGGTACCCTAAATATGTGGTTTGTAAACTACATAGAGAGTTTAAACACTGAGTAGCGGGAAACAGGCATGTGAAGAAAAGTTAGAAAAGGCAAAAACTTTTGTAGCGTGTAATCTTTGGTTTTGTGATTAAGGTAAACATTTGTAGACTTCTTTAGAATGTAAAATTATAAAAGCAGAGATGTATTTATGAATTGAGACAAGTCCGACCACAAAGGTTCTTCACCTTGCCAGAGACTTGCTATCATTCACCTCATAGTTCTGGATACCATTGTTCAGTCTCACCTGCCAACAGGGAGGGGTATTGTTTACTGTAAAAGGCTTGAAGCCTCACATTGCTTACCTTTTGTTGGCATCATTGCCACTCTTCTTGGCTGCCTTCTAATTGGCCAGCGCATACCAGGAGGCACTTTTCTTTGTGTGGAGCATGGACCAAATACAGATTGATTCATCTTAGACTCCAACCACTGCTCGCACTGTGATTTAGGTACTATTCCTTTCACTCCACTCCATGCCACTCCACTCCACTCCTCTCCAACCCATTCCACTCCCCTCAATCCACTCTACACCACTCCATTCTATTCCACCCACTCCATTGTATGCCCCTCCATGCCATGCCAGTCTGTGCCTCTCCACACTACACTATTCTTCTCCACTCTCCTCTACGCATGCTACGTCACACCTCTCGCTTTTAGCCATGCTGACCATTAGCCACACTGTTGTAAACATGGCTAAAAGAGACCACTCTACGCCACTCTACTCTTCGCCATTCCACTCTACTCTTCGCAATTCCATTCTGTGCCACCCCACTCTATACACCACCCCACTCTTTGCACCACCCCACTCTATGCCACCCAACTCTAAGCCACCCCTCGCCATTCCATGCCATTCAGCTCGGTCTACACTACTCCACTCTATGCCAATGTACTCTGTCACTCCATGACTGTTCGACCTGGCATCCTTGGTGCATTTTCCCCCCTAAGATTTTGACTTCAGTCCACCTGTTTTGCTGACTTCCTTTTTCCTAACCTCAGGACTCTGCAGCACTTTACCACGGGTAACCATTGCTAAAGTGTGTGTACTCTCTTCCTAAAACCTGATAGAATTGGCTTATACCCAATTGGCATATTTAATTTACTTGTAAGTCCTTTGTAACATGGCACTACCTGTGGCCAGGGTCTGCAAATTAAATGCTACTAGTAGGCTTGCAACCTTTATTGTGCCACCCCCCTAAGTAGCTCTTTAAACATATCTCAGGACTAGTATTGCCGCCTGTGTGTGCAGTTTTAAACTGCCATTTCGACCATGCAATATAAACCTAATGCCAGGCACACACATTTTTTTTAATACATAGAAGACACAGCTAGGTTAGGCCTTGGACTGCCCATAGGTCAGGCTGCAGTATATTTCAAAAGTTGGACATGTACTTTTAAATCTTATATGTTCTGATAGTGCAAAACTACTAAATTCGTTTTTCACTACTGCAGGGCCTACCTCTCTCATAGGATAACATTGTAGTTACCTTAATGCATTTAGAAAGCTATAACTTCCAACTGGGAACAGGTAGACAGGTTAAGCTTGGAGTCTAAAGAATTGTAATCAAAATCCCTCTTTAATGGTAAAGTCGGATTTTGAATCTGAAAATGTCATTTTTAGAAAGTTGGTATTTTTTTGTCCTAACCATTTTGTGCCTGCAGCCTGATCCTGGGTCACATGACTAGGTGTAGCTGACAGTTAAGCTTTGTGTATTCCTCCTAGATAGCCATACGCAATAGAGAGCATAGGTATGCCTGAATGGGCCATTACTGGCAGGATGGGAGGACGGAGCTGGGCTCACCCCTACTTACACTTGAATAGGCTGAGACCTGCTTCTACGCAAATGGCTGCATATCCCTTTTAGTTAGTATGGAGCCAAGGCACAGGAGGCAGGAAAGGTGCACTTCAAGGGGAAACTTCTAGAAGCTTCACTCACTTCAAAGGAAGACCCAGGTATAAATATTGGACCTCAGACACCAACTTTTCAGTATACTTCTGGACCTGTGGAGACCCCACCAGGAAGGACTACTGTGCCACTCTGCTGGACTGCCTCTCTGCTGGACGGCTGCCCTGCTGTCTTGCTGGACTACTGCCTTGCTGCCCTCCTGCCTTGAGTCAGAAGGATTTGGACCTGCACCAGAATCCAGGACTCCAAAACTGATTTCAATGGCTAGTCTACTGGCCTCCTGTTTGGAACCACAGGGCCATAAAAGGGTCAAGACCATCTGAACCAGCACCTAAATCCACCTGGACTAAGCCCCTGACCCCCAAGTGGTGCCCCTCAGGTCCTAGACCCTTGGTATAGCCTCATGGAGGCTTACTTAAAGTTTTTACACTCTTTGCGACTGCGAACAGGCCTGTTGGTGCCGAAATCTTGTCACTCGCACACCCGCCAACGCAAAGTTCTGTCAACTCGACTCTTTGCGCTACAGCATAGACTACTCGCGGGGAACTCTACTGTGATGTTCGGTCCTGACCCCATGCTAAGGCAACAGGATCTAAGTGCTACAGCAGCGACAATCTGCAATGCTTCTCTGCTCCTTGCGACCATCTTCACCACGAACGGCACTATTTGCGCTGGACTGAGAAGGTAACTTTTCAGTAGGACTTACCTATTCCGTGTATTCGACCCACATTCCATCACGGTCGGCCTGAACATTTGACTTTCTCCTCCACTTCCAGATAGCATGAGTAGCGTTTTGGGCTTATTGGCGCTATATTCACCTAAAACTTTCAATTTCATATCTCTTTTTGCTCTTGTTTCATTTATTACATTTTGCTCTATTTTTCTAAATTGATGTGGGATATTTCTTGTGTTGGGGTTCACTTCATTATTGTTTGAAGTGCTGCATAAATGCTTTACACATTGCCTCAAAGTTAAGCCTGACTGCTCTGTGTAAAGCTACCAGTGGGTTGAGCACAGGTTAATTTGGGGTTTGCTTGTGCCATACCCTGACGAGGATTGTGGTTGCTGCTTGAGTAACATTCCACCCCCCCTCAACCAGTAACGTGATTTATTTCAGTGACTCTCTGCACCACTGTACTTTACATCACTCTACGCTGCTCTGCTCGACTCTCCGCTACTCTCCACTGTACGCTGCTGTACATCATAGCAGAAAGACACTACAAACCTGAAGCCTGGAATGAAAGGAACGCTAGGAGTTAAACAGTGTGACTCTGTACATCTATGTTACATATAATCACAACACACGTGTAAGGGAATCAGACGTAATGAGCGTACGGGTTTCCTACATCAGTAACTTATCTATTTTAAGCATAATTGCAAGTCGCGTACTTCTAACTCGACCTCATTGATTGCGAGTGGACGGGGGTGATTTGTGGGCGAAGGGCTGGGTGAATATATTAGCTCCATTTTCAGCCCTTTCTGGTTTAATTTTTTTGTATTGATTTGTCTCGTTGCAATAAAAAAAATCTATGCATCCTGCAGTTATTAGGGTAATAAAAATGCCTGTACTGAAAAAAGAGGGGCGCTTAAAAATTATTAAACCTAGACTGTGGGTTTCAGATAATCTGTTTCAATTCTGATCTTTACTTAATAAGATTGTTCATGCTGCAAGTAAATTGAGGAAAAAGGTGAAGAGGGTTTGCAAATCTGTTAGAGGGCGATGTGATTCTTTGGGAGACACTCCAGTCTATGAGGTCAGCCATTGTGTTCTTTCCTTGGAATAACACATCCTATGTGGGTTATTGCACACAGAAGAATCAGGGCCACAGACTGTTGACATGGCCTCCTATAATAAAAAATATTGAGTTCGATGGCAGGGCAGGGTGCGCGAGCCGGGTGGAGGCTGTCCAATTTCTTGCTCCAAGATTTATGTAGTGGTATTTGGGGGTGCACAGTGCTACTAACCAGACCTCCATTTTCTCGCCTGTGCAGTGAGAAACTGAGGAGCATGAAGCACCCCAAAGTAGTTCAGGCTTTCCAAATCAAACCCCATTTGTAAGATTTTTTTTTTAATCTCTGTATTGGTTTTAACACAACGAGGTGGAAAGTGGTCACTCTGGCCTTGACACCACCCTGTTCCTTGCTGGGCTAAGATACATAATTGAAAACCCCCCACTTGTATGATTGGTTGTAGTAAAATTGATTACATTTTTTTTATGTTGTCAAATGCTTTACAAGCGAACTACAGCAGCACTGTGGGATAATAAATTGACATATTTGATATCAACTTTAACCTATCTATTCAAAGTGTAAGTGTTAATACATTTTCTAATAGTGTAGACTGAGCTAGAAACAATGATGCTACAGATGGAGCCTTTTCCATCAACACCACTGAGTCCCCAATCTATTTCCAATTATTGTCTCCCCTCGGATTACCCAGTCAGTCCACCAAGAAACCTGTGGCCTTATCTTGAGTAATTTTAATTGTAAACTGTGCGTACGTGTCCTTCTATCCACTATGTAACCAGCAATGGGGTCTTGTCTGTAGTAATTGTAAATGTATACTGTACATACGTGTCTTTCTATCCCTTATGTATCCAGCCCCCCCCCCCTTATCGATTGTTTACTTTGTGATTCCAAGCCTTTTGTACAATTCTATGATTCCTGTAAAGCGCTCAGATACCCTTGAATTTGAATTTAAAAACATTTATTGAGCGCGCTTATACCCAGCGGTTTCATGGCGCTTTGAGGACTGCGACCAGCAGCAGCAACAAAAAAGACAGGCTAGGCGGCAAAAACTCTGGAAAAAAGGAAGGTCAAGTTCGCGCTCTATAAAACACAAACATAAATAATACATTTACTTTACTTTGGAATACCTAGGTTCTGTAGAGGGAACTGGATGGGCTTTTGTCGCCTCTGGTTCTCGCAAACGAGCACGCAGTACTTCGTTTCATGGCCATCCTCGGAGCGTCAACCCAACCTTGGGTGGCTGTTTGGCCGGCTTGCCTGTTTGCTTGTAATTGGGATGCAGGCGAGAGCGGGATCCTTTCTTCCTCATTGTGCATAAGCGGGGCGAGTGGGTTTGCTTTGACTGCGCTGCTTCATTACTGCAAACAGCTTGGAGCGCAGAAGTCTTTCAGTGTATGCAAATAAGGCGGAATCATCTACCTGAGAGTTAATATTCTCCGCTTTAAGTGTATTCTAAATCTAATGTTTGTATTTAGACCATAACATCCTGTTCTCTTTTTTTTATATGGGCAAAAAGCTAAGCGAGCCCAGGCAGCTGTTTGATGTTAGATTCAAGTGTTATTAATTTCATATTCTATTATTCTTTTCACTCTAGCACAAGTGAGGCTGATGTGGAGGCTGTCATGGATAAGTTGTTTGATGAGCTGGCTCAGAAACAAAATGATAGTACGTAAGTTAATTTCTCTTGAAAGGGAATACATTTAGAGCACAATGACCAATCTCGGCTGACCAATTAATAAGTTCCATTGCTCCATTCGGGGCTGATGCCACACTCAAGTGGCAGTCATTGTATCAGCATTTTGTCTAATTTATGTGTTGAATCATGTGCTATTATTCATCAAGCTTTGCATTTCCTAGCCGTAAGAGATGAATTTTATACTAATTATCCAGGCTAGGGCTGAGGCTTTGTTCCTGTTCCCATAGTAACTAGACCAAGGATCCTGAAAGTGCAAGGCAGAGAGCTGAGGCTGAGGAAAGCTTGTGGGACCATTGCAGACTGTACGTTTGAAGAGCTGTGCGACCGAGTGAGTACGCTGGCAACTCTTGCCGCTAAAGCCATGCCATTTGTTTCACAATTTTTCCTCCCACTTTATGTATGGTATAGTTTTTTTATGCTGCATTAGTATTTTTTTTAAATATAAATTAGTTTTGTAAAGTTCACACATGCAGGAAGTAGACATTTGTATCAACCTTATTGTTGAAAACACAATTTATACCGACTTTTGTTACTTTCTAAAATTATCTTGAAGAGGGCTTTTGAGCAGGGGAATGTTAGTTGTTCAAGTTGTCGTTCATAGAAGATACATAGGAAAACCGCACAAGGGGTGCTAAGGTCCTTCCACTGTTTGTCCAGTGGATGACTGCCAATAGACGTGTCCAGGATTCCAGAACGAGGATGAGCGTCACACTTAGGCGCCCTGTTTACCAAGTCATGGCTGTTTAATATATCAACAGGTTAAAAAAGAACCTTAGTTCAGAGTTGGGTATGTCTTCACTAACATGAGTTGCTGTGAATCCTGGGAAGCGCAATTGGGATATTCTCGATGGATTTTTTTCAGATGATTAAACTTTAGCAAATAATGTGAACTAATAAAATACAATAATCGAACTTATTTATGTAGCCTGATCAGCATGCAGAAACATTTATTTTTTAGACTATTCCTGAGACGTTTTGTTACCCACTAAAATGTCCTGCCTTGAATTTGTATGTTTTTGTCCAGTAGGTATCCTTAACAAACATGCCATGTGACCTTTTCATGGGACTGACGTTTTTGGTCTGATCTTTGAGACAACTGTCTTGCCAGATTATTAGTTTTGTTTTTCTCCATAAAGTCATACACAGTATACATACATCGAGGAGGATTTTTTGTCAGCAGGCTTCATCCATAGGTCTGGTGAACTGTCATTCCCATTTTTCTTCTGATAGCAAAGAGAAGTTGGTCAGCTCCCTTCACTTTGCGGGACTGCACAAAGCCAGTTCACATTGTTCACATCCACCTAAAATATTGCTTTCATTTACATGACAAAGGTGGCTCAAAGTGTTTTTTTTCTTCTTCATAATTTGTTTTTTTTTTCTTCATATTTTTTTTTAATTAACTTTGAATACTGATTATTTATTTTGCCCGCTATTCAGTTGCCTGATATTGATATTTTGTGATTCATTTCCCAGCTCTTTTTTTATTTATAGTTGCTGTTATGAAGTGTTTAAATGACTTTGTAACATTGTAGCTGCCTGCAACATGAATGCTTGTTTAGGTCGTGATTGAATCTTTTCTCCTTCACAAACAATAATAATAACAAAATGCATGACTCATCTGAAAGGCTTTTAATTACAAAAAATACATAACTTGTAAAACAGCCACCTCAGTGAAAGTTTTTAAAGATAACAGTTTTATTGCAAGCTCATGATGGCTACGTTATTTTTATTTTTCGCCATAGGTTTGCAATAAAAAAATATAAAAATAACAATAACCCTTGTTTTCGTTTGCCGTGGCCAGACTTTGCTAGTGCTTGTTATTTTTTGCTACCTTTTATATGCAGTAGAGTATTAAAAGGAAATCATTCTTTTCATAAAGATTCATTGTAACTGCTCTTTAAAGAAGTACACGTCCAACATTGGATTCAGAGATGTGATTTGTGCACAACCATGACGAGAGGCCAGCAGCAGCTTTCAAGATGGAAACTGGTGTGTTGGACCCTCCCATAAATGTGATGGGTGTGGCTTATGTGATGCTTTCGATATTCAGCTTGGCACCAGATAGCATCAGCTGCTGTGTGCAGAGCACAGTGCTCTCTGCAGGTGATAGTGCACACTGCGACGTAGGAAGGGGGTGCGGTGGGCGCGGGTCGCCCCGGGTGTCATCAATGAAGGGGGGAGACAAAATAGCAAAAATATGAGTTTTAAAATAATTAAAAAAAAACTTTTTAGTTCAGTCAACAAACGCAACGAATGTGTGTGTGCATGTGTGTGTGTGTGGGGGGGGGACAAGAAATTTTCATCACCGGGTACCACCTGACCTTGCTACGCTTCTGACAGCACAATGTGAACAACAGGACTGAGGGCAGAGGCTGAGAAGGTCCGCAACCAACACGTGAATGGTGTCCCTGGGTAACTGGATGTGCACAAAACCAGAAAGTACTCTACCCTACACTCCCCACAATATAGGAACTAGTCCTACAAACTTTGCAATACAAAAAGGGTTTCAGCACTCTATGCAATATTATTAGTATTTCATGTAACAATCCACAAACACAGAATGTTTTAAAGATTTGCACATAAGGAAAAAGTATCCAAGTCCAGAGTATATTTTTCTTGTTGCAGTGTTCACTTTATTTTTCATAAACAGATTCTCTCTTCACAATTCTATTCATCATAGCCAACGCGTTTCGTCTCCTGAGAGATTTCTTCAGGGTGTTCAAAAGAAACAGATACTCTGACCAGGCTGCGTGTGGTCATTAGGCCGTTTTTCGATCGTCTGAATACTGTAAAATTCTTTATTCATACTGGCTTTGAAACACTGCGTTCGTTTGAAGAATATACTGTATGCCATACACTGAAAGCCCTAAAGAAGTCTCTAAGAAGACGAAACGCGTTGTGCAGATGGTGCAGATGGTGCAAAGTGCAATAAAGTGCTCACTACACGACAGTATTTACATACATACACCAGAAGCACAAGCTGTCATAAAATAATACACCAATCAGCAAAATGTCATCACAGAATCCTCCTTTGATATTGGTGTGGAAGACTACTCTTATTATGAAATTTGAATAAAACAATATTTATAGAGATATGGGCCTTTGTATTTGACTAAGACACTTAACTAACACTCCCTAGTACGATTGATTATCTAGGGTGTGTAGATATTCGAAAGAATTTAACCCACAAGACAACTCAATTGTGTATATATCTATCTGATTTGACCCAGGTTCCTCTGGGTAGAATGGTCTGTACGTGTTGTTTGATATACCTGCCCCCCCCACTAAGAGAATCAAAACTAGGGATCTAACTGAATCTTAAATCACAAATCGCTATTCTCCCAACCACTTGTTTCACCCTTTTCACATCTCATTGAAAAATTTTGTATTTCCTCCCAATGTCTAACTGAAACTCTCTGGTGCTTGCTTTGATCACTGCATTATTTGACAATTGCAATGCTCTCTCTGTTGGGCATCCTAAATATCTCACTTCATACCTGCAGAACATCCAAAAGGCCGCAGCTAGTCTTATTCTCAATTTTCCTAGGTATCAGTCTGTTTCTCCACACCTTAGGATCTTTCGCTTTCTTCTATTCCATAACTGAGTCCGATTTAAAGACCTGACATCACTTTCAGGGCTCTAGGAAACATGCGACCTGTTTATCTTCAAAATATCTCATGGTGCTATGCTTCAGCCAGGTCCCTCATTTAGCATCCTCCCCAGCCGGAAACTCGCCACAGACGGAGCTTAGTATAACATGTCTTTATTCTTCTGTGTTTAACCGCAAACTCAAAATTCTAAACATGCGTTAACTTAACTACGCTCTAATGCTTATGTCACAGTTCTACGGAGTCCATTAGGACCCACAAGGGTTCCGTCATTACAGACTCACAGAACACTACATCTCTCCCTCTGTTAAATAAAAGTTTTACAAATATATACACAAACATAGCTCTTCAGTCAGTGGCGTAGCAAGTGAGGGTGGGGTGTATGGTCTGTCCCGGGTGGCACGAGTTTTTTTGGGGGGCGGCAACCTCACCCCGTCTCTTACCTGCAGCCACGCAGGTGGCTAAAGCATGGCAGCACTCCCCTGCCCCTCCCGTTCTTACCTACAACACTGTCTTCAGTGAGTCTTCGTGGCATTTTGATCACACGTCCCAATTGTGTTTTCAGAAACCGGGGACAGGCAGTAGAAGTGCCCATGACTGGCATTGGTGATGTAGAAACAGCTGTAGATCGGTGTTCTCCACTTGTCCTTTCAGACCCAGTCTCTACATTGAAATCAGTGCCTGACGAGCGATGAGCTACATGTCAAAAATGTGAAGAATCTTGTGTAATGGACTTCCCAGGACATTGGGCAGTCACCATATTTACTTTACTGATTGCAACATGAAATGGTTCAGCAACGAAAAGAGCATCTGACTTTTGTTTTCTATGCTGACGAACAAACACTCGATCTCCTCTATTGAAAGTAACGTCTTTTGTATGTCGATGCTTGTCTGCATAGGCCTTCATTTTCCCGCCTACAATCCATGTCTTTCATGTGGGAGTCTCTTCCTCACTGTGAGATTTGGGGGTCTCTAGTTGGCATAGGTAGGTACCAGTGACAAATAGGGACCCTTGCGTCTAGTCAGGGTAAGGGGCTACACTCCTAAAATAACCCCTGCTCACCACCTTGGTAGCCTGGTACGAGCAGGCAGGCTTATCTCAGAGGCAGTGTGTAAATCATTTGTGAACACATACAGTAATACAGTGACAACACTACAAATGGACACCACACAGGTTGTATTAAAAACATAGGTATTTTTATATAGACTTAACACAAGACCAAACGAAATAAATCCACAATACTGTACTCAAAAATAGCCTCTAAAAGGTTATAAAATAGCTAAGTTGTAAATGCAACACTTTACTCTCAATCTACCTTAAATGCGTAACGCATGGAAAACAAAATGGTTGCAGGGAAGTTGATGCGTCGGTTCCTTACACGCAGGGGAGTTGATGCTCGCTTCCTTACTGTGTGGGTAGTTGATGTGTCGGTTTCTTACTGCTCTCCGGTATGATGCGACAAAATGGCATCTCGATGCGATACTCTTCTCCGGTGCGATGCGACAAAATGGCGTCTCGGTTGCGATGCAACAACGTTGGCGTGATGCATGCACGCCCGACGGCGATGATCTTTGGAGCTGCGACAGGCCCTGCAACATGCTTCTCCGGTGATGCGACGATGTCCTCTGTGGCAGCGTCCTGCTTCTCCGCCGATGCGCCGCGCTTCGGCGATGATGGCAGCGGCGGATCGCTTCCTCGGCGATGCCATGACAGTGGCTGCGGCGGCGACACGCTTCTTGTTGTTGCGTCGTGCTTCCAGCTCCCAGCGACATGCAGTCTCTTTGAAGGCCTAGCACAGCAGCAACCACTTCAATTCCCAGCAAGGGAATTCAGGGGGGAAGTGGTTGGTGAAGTCTTGTATCCCTGAGACTTCAGGGAGGAGGCAAGCTCTAGTTCACGTCCATGGAGATTCTTCTTCAAGTTGATAGAAAGCACACTCAGTCCTTTTCTCCTCTCTTTGGCAATGAAGCAACCACTGCAGGCCAACCCCCAAACACACAGCACAGGGGTAGTCTCCTCCTTCAGCTTCGTGGTTCTTCTCATCAGCAAAGGTTCGTCTAAATTCCCAGAAGTGATCTAAAGTTCTTGGGTCTGGGTCCCAATATTTATACTACTTTTCTCTTTGTTCTCTGAAGGCAGAGAGGTCTTTGCCTAGTCTAAAACAGTTCTGGTCAGTCCTGGAGCACTTTGTTGACAAGACTCCAGCTTTCCTTTCAGTGTGTAGGCCAGGGACATCAGACACACCACAGGAGGTGGAGCCAGCATTGTGGAGGGAAGGCACAGCCCTATTCAGGTCCCAGGTGCAACTCCTCTGCATGTAGATCTCTCTATTCAGCCCTGTGCTGACTCACCCTGTCTCCTAGAATCCCCAGCCCCTGTCACTCAAACTTCAGACAAGGAATACACAACCTAGCAGAGGCAGGCATGGATAGTTAGGCAAGAAAATACCTACTTTTTAAAAGTGGTATTTTCAAACCCAGAATGTTAAAACCAACTTCACTAAAATATATATTTTATCATTCTGAGTTCAAGCATACTAAACTCAAATTTCTACCTAGGTCCATAAATCAGTGAGGATTATAAAAAGTAATAATCTAACTGCCCATTCTGGCCTATGGGGAATAGGTCGCCATGCAATAGTGAAAAACGAAAATGGCTGTAATTCACTATTAGGACATGCCACACATATCAGGGCATGTCCTACCTTTTACCTACAATGCACCTTGCCCTTGGGCTTACCTTAGGGGTGACTAATATGTATAAAAGGGAAGGTTTATGGACTGGCAAGTGGGTGCACTTGCCCAGTCAACATGGCAGTACCAGAATGCACACAGGCTCTGCTATGGCATACCTGAGACACACTTTACAAGCTGCTCGGGTGGGTGGCACAATTAGTGCCGCAGCCCACCAGCAGCAGTGGATTTACAAGCCCTGGGCACACAGTGCACTTTACTAGGGTCTGACAAGTAAACCAATCAAGACAATCATGGAGTCACTAATCCATACATCAATTTACCATAGGGAGCACTTGCACTGTGGCACTGAACAGCAGTGGCATAGTGCCCAAAAGCATCTAAAACCAGCAAAAACATAAGAGCAAAAAGTGGAAGGGAGACCCACGCCTATGGTGCCAGGTCTAACACGTGTCCCCTCTAGCTGAAATGTGGGGAGAACTACCCTAGTATTGGGAACAGACCATCAGCATTGGCGTGTTCTGTACCAGGGCGGTGTTCCACCGTGAAGTCCATCCCCTGTAGGGATATGGACCACCTCAACAGCTTTGGATTCTCACCCCTCACCTGCATCAACCATCTGAGGGGCCTGTGGTCTGTCTGAACCAGGAAGTGAGTCCAAAACAAGTATGGTCTCAACTTCTTCAGTGCCCAGACTACAGCAAATGCTTCACGCTCAATTGCACTCCACCTCTGTTCCTGTGGAAGTAACCTCCTATTTATGAAGGCTACAGGTTGGTCTAGGCCCTCCTCCTTAATCTGTGATAGAACAGCCCCCACACCATGCTCAGAAGCGTATGTTTGCACAATAAACTCTTTTGAGAAGTTGGGTGCCAGGAGCACAGGTGCCGTGCACATGGCAGTCTTCAGGGCATCAAAAGCTCTCTGACAGTCCAAATCACTCTCTTGGGCTGCTTCCTGGAAGTCAGCTCTGTCAAGGGTGCAACAATGCTGCTATACCCCTTGACAAATCTCCTGTGAGTCCTAAAAAGGCTCTCACCTCTGTCTGGGTCTTGGGGGGTTCCCAAGCCAGGATGGTCTCATTCTTGGGCTGTTGGGGCGCCACCTGGCCGCTCCTAAACTGGTGTCCCAAGTACACCACGGAACCCTGCCCGATCTGGCACTTACTCGCCTTGATCATGAGGCCTGCTCTCCACAGTGCCATCAACACTTCCCAGAGGTGGCGCAGATGTGCTTCCCAACTGGAGCTGAACACTGCAATGTCATCCGGGTAGGCGGCACTGAACTCATCTAGTCCAACCAACACCTGGTTGACCAACCTCTGAAAGGTGGCAGGGGCATTCTTCATTCCAAAGGGCAAAACCCGGAATTGGTAGTGCCCATCTGGTGTGGAGAATGCTGACCTCTCTCTTGCCCCATCAGTCAAGGCGATCTTCCAGTACCCAGATGTACGTGCTGAGGTACCGGGCAGCCCCTAACCGATCAATGAGCTCATCAGCTCTGGGGATGTGATGCGCATCAGTCCTGGTGACTAAATTGAGCCCTCGGTAATCCACACAGAACCGCAGTTCTGGCGTGACACCCGGTGCAGCAGCCTTTGGGACCAAAACCACTGGGCTGGCCCAAGGACTGCTAGAGGACTCAATCGCCCCTAACGCAAGCATCTTGGAGACCTCCTCCTTGATGCAAGCTCTCACCCTGTCAGTTACCCTATTAGTTTTGGGCTTGACAGGAAGACTGTCCCCAGTGTCTACATCATGGACGCACCAATCAGTGACACTGGGAATCAAGGAGAACAGGTCAGAAAACTGTCCCAGCAACTGGTGACAGTCATTCTGTTGCTCAGGGGTCAGGGTGGAAGAGAGGTTCACTCCATCCACTGACCCATCTTGATCTGTTGCAGACACGAGGTCAATCTCCTCCTCCAGTCCAGCATCTGTTGCTAGGAGCATGCCCACTTCGGACCTCTCTAAGTGGGGCTTCAGGAAGTTGACATGCAGGACCCTCATGGGGTTCCTGGGAGACCGCAAGTCCACCAAGTAGGTAACCAGATTTTTGCTCTCCACCACATCAAATGGTCTGGTCCACTTATCCTGGAGCGCACAGGGCTCCACTGGGGCCATGAGCCACACTTTCTGAACAGGCTGAAGCTCAACCAGAGTGGCATTCTGGTCGTACCACCGCTTCATCTTCTCCTGGCTGACTTCCAGATTTGCCTCAGCGAGTTTTCTGAAAGGCCTAGTTTGGTTCCCGAAGGCCATCATGTAGCTATATACATCCTGGGGAGGTTTCCTGGGAGATTGCTCCCAGCCTTCCTTGACCAAACTCAAAGGTCCTCTCACTGGGTGACCATAGAGAAGCTCAAAGGGACTGAACCGTAGAGATTTCTGTGGCACCGCACGGTATGCAAAGAGAATACATGGTAAGAGGACGTCCCACTTACGCCTCATAGGTTCCTCAAGACCCATAATCACGTCTTTTAGGGTTCGGTTGAATCTTTCAACCAACCCATTTCCTTGGGGGTGGTAAGGAGTGGTGAACTTGTATGTTACACCACACATCTGCCACATGGACTTCATATGCTTAGAAATGAAGTTGGTACCTCGGTCAGACACCACCTCTCTAGGGAATCCTACTCGTGAGAAACTTCCCATCAGTGCACGTCCCACCACAGGGCCGTCACTGTCCTCAAAAGTATGGCTTCCGGGTACCAGTTGGCATGGTCCACCAAGACCAGGGTGAACCTGTTGCCCATGACTGTCTTCGGGTCCAGTGGCACCACAATGTCAATGCCCACCCTTTCAAAGGGGGTGCTGACCACAGAGAATGGCTGGAGAGGAGCCTTGCGCTTCCTCCCACTCTTTCCACTTCCCTGGCAAGTCTGACAGGTCCTACAATGAGTATTTGAACTCTTGCACATTTGGGGCCAATAAAAATGGGTGACAATCCTTTCGAAGGTCTTGTCCTGACCCAAATGTCCTGCTAAAGGCACATCATGAGCCAGCCCCAGTAGGAAAGCGCTGAAGTACTGGGGTACCACCAGCACACGGGCTGACCCAGGCTCAGCAACCTTAGGCTCACTATACAGGAGACCATTCTCCCAGTAGATCCAATGTGATCCAGACTGATCACCTGCTGCCTGGTTTGCAGCCTGCTGCCGCAAACCCACAAGAAAAGGGCACTCGTTCTGCTGCTCACAGAACTCCTCCCTGGAGGGACCTCCTTCCTGCTCCCAGTGGGTAAGCTCAAGCAGGTCTCCCAGTTCAGCAATCTCTTCCCCGGTAGGCTCCAGGGCATCCCGATCAGGGTCTGCCTCCTCCTGGGCCGTGGGAATCTCAGGGGCCCGTTTCCTGTGTCCCCTACCTCTTCTCTTTAAGGCAGGCACCTCAGCCATTTTCTCAGGCTCCAGGTCCTCTTGAACACCCTTACTGGTTGCTATAGACCGAGTGGTCACACAGACCCACTCAGGCAAACCCAACATCTCTAAATGAGCTCTTCGCATCACCTTAGCCCAAGGGGAGCTCTCCAAATCGTCACCTAACAGACATTCAACAGGCATGGCTGGCCTCACAGCTACTTGAAGAGTCCCTGAGATCCCCCCCCCCCCACTCATAGGGAACCTTTGCCACCTTGCAGTGGCTCTCTGTTTTGTCAGCGGCAACAACTGGGTAAAATGCATTGGGGACTACCTGCTCTTCAGACACCAGCCGACAACTGACAGCTGTCACACTGGCTCAGGTGTCTCTGAGAGCTTCCACCCTTTTGCCATTGATGGTCACCCACTGCCTGTATTTTTTAGTGTTATCAGGCAGCTAGGTCCTGGGGACCACCTCACAGTCTTCTAAAGAGACAAGGAACATCTCTGCAGGACACCACCCACCTTGGGCACCAATCTCTTCCCCCAGGGCTACACTAGCCAACTGCCGGGGTGGCGCACCAGTGGGCGCTGTCTTCCCATACAAGGGACATCTAGCATCATAAGAACAGTGGCGTACTAGGCCACACTTAAAACAGGTCTTGTGCCCCTTGTGAACAGGCTTAACTGTCGAGGCCACTGCCTTCTTCTCAGGGGAGGCTGGGAACCTTTCCCTGGTGGATTACTTTGTGGCCCTTTCTGGAACTCCCTCTGTTTACCCTTGCCCCCCCCACTCTTCTGCTGGGGACCCTGCCCACCTTTGCCGAAGTCTCCCACATGACCTTTCTGGACCCGGGTGCTCACCCAGCTGTCCACCCCCCCACAAGCTTCCTAGGGTTAGTCAGCTTGCTATCAATAAGATGCTGGCGTAGCTCTGGAAAACAGTTATTTGAAAAGGTCTCCCATGCTAACAAATCATAGAGCACCTCAAACGTATCCACTTTGCTACCCTTCACCCAACCATCCAATGCTCCGCAAAAGAAAGACACATATTCCACCCAAGTGGTAGACTCCAGTTTTCTTCAATTTCTAAACCGTTGTCTGTATAACTCTGGGGTCAAACCAAATCTGGACATTAGGGCTCATTTCATGTGGGTGTAGGACATCTGCTTCTCTGTAGGTAAATCCAACAAAGTGTCCCTCCCATCACTAACAAATCGGCCCCTCAACCCCACTCCCCAATCCTTCTCAGGGACCTGTTGGGCCAACATTGCAACTTCATAAGCCCTAAACCATTGACCAACATCCTCATTCTTGTGGAAATCTTTAACTACATCTTTGGGGATGTAAGCTCTTGCTTCTACATGCACTTGCGGTGTGCTGCCACCAGAGGGAGGAACCTCCAAACTTTTGGCCTTGAGTTCCAATTTCCTCAATCCTCTTTCATGCTCAAAATGCATTCTCTTTTCCTCTATGGCTTACTTCTTCATCTCTAATTCCATTTCAAGCTCCATTTTCTTGCTCTCTTTGTCTTTCTGACCATCCATTTTGAGCCTAGCTAGCTTCAACTTATGCATCCTCTCCTTTGCTCTGCCCGTCAGCTCTCCTGGGGAAAATCCCTTGGAAGAAACACTGCTACCCGCCCCTAAAGGTGCTATCCCCCAGTTGGGCCCACTGGCACCTCAGGCTGCCCATCTAAGTTCTCTGCCTCCATGCCAGGCTCCTCAGAATGCTCACCGGCATTCCTAGATTCTACCCAGGCCCTCAGCGCCTTTTGGTATTCCTCTTTCCTGATGAAGCCTTTCACAGAGATTTTAAATGTCTTGCACAAAGCCTTGAGATGAGGCACAGTGTAGGTATCAATTCTCTCTTCTTCCAATACCATGTCTACAGATACTATGGATGTTGACTTGCTCATGGTAGCAAAAAGACTGGCAGTTCTCGAGCATCAAAAATATAAAATAGAAAAGAAGTTCCAAGAAACAATTCTCTCAAAGTATGTGGTTGCGTTATGGTCTGCACTCACTAGTAGTGTACACCAATTACTGTATTTGAAACACAAATGCAAGTCCAAATCCTCACCTCTGTTAGATTTGTCATAGGTAGGTACCTGTGACAAATAGGGACCCTTGCGTCTAGTCAGGGTAAGGGGCTACACTCATAAAATAACCCCTGCTCACACCCTTGGTAGCTTGGCATGAGCAGGCTGGCTTATCTCAGAGGCAGTGTGTAAAGCATTTGTGAACACATACAGTAATACAGTGACAACACTACAAATGGACACCACACAGGTTGTATTATAAAAATAGGTATTTTTCAATAGACTTAACACAAGACCAAACGACAAAAATCTACAATACTGTACTCAAAAGTAGTCTCTAAAAGGTTATAAAATAGCTCAGTTCTCTCAAGTTGTAAATGCGTCACTTTACTCTCAATGTACCTTAAATGCGTAACACAAGGAAAACAAAAGGGTCGCAGGGAAGTTGATGCGTCGGTTCCTTATACGCAGGGGAGTGGATGCGTCGGTTCCTTACTGCTGCGCAGGGGAGTTGATGCTCGCTTCCTTACTGTGTGGGGAGTTGATGCGTCGGTTTCTTACTGCTCTCCTGTACGATACGACAAGGTGGCACCTCGATGCGATACTCTTCTCCGGTGCGATGCGACAAAATGGCATCTCAGTTGCGATGCAACAACGTTGGTGTGATGCGTGCACGCCCAATGGCCGTGCGGTGACTCGATGATCTTTGGAGCCGTGACAGGCCCTGCGACACGCTTCTCCGGTGATGCAACAATGTCCTCTGTGGCATCGTCCTGCTTCGTAAGCGATGCGCCGCGCTTCGGCGATGCGATGATGACAGCGGCGGCTCGCTTCCTCGGCGATGCCATGTCAGTGGCTGTGACGGCGACACGCTTCTTGTTCTTGCGTTGCTCTTTCAGCTCCCAGCGACACACAATCTCTCAGAAGGCCCAGCACAACATCAGGCACTTCAATTCCCAGCAAGGGAATTCAGGGAGGAACTGGTTGGTGAAGTCTTGTATCCCTGAGACTTTAGGCAGGAGGCAAGCTCTAGTTCAAGCCCTTGGAGAGTCTTCTTCAAGTTGATAGAAAGCACACTCAGTCCTTTTCTCCTCTCTTTGGCAGTGAAGCAACCACTGCAGGCCAACTGCCAAGCACACAGCAAAGGGGTAGTCTCCTCCTTCAGCTTCCTGGTTCTTCTCCTCAGCAAAGGTTCGTCTTGATTCCCAGAAGTGCTCTAAAGTTCTTGGGTCTGGGTCCCAATATTTATACAACTTTTCTCTTTGTTCTCTGAAGGCAGAGAAGCCTTTGCCTAGTCCAAACCAGTTCTGGTCAGTCGTGGAGCACTTTGTTGACAAGACTCCTGCTTTCCTTTCAGTGTGTAGGCCAGGGACATCAAACACACCACAGGAGGTGGAGCCAGCATTGTGGAGGGAGGCACAGCCCTATTCAGGACCCAGGTGCAACTCCTCCCTCCCATCTGCATGCAGATCCCTCTATTCAGCCCTGTGCTGATTCACCCTGTCTCTTGGAATTCCCCAGCTCCTGTCACTCAAACTCCAGACAAAGAATACACAACCTAGCAGAGGCAGGCTTGGTTAGTTAGGCAAGAAAATACCTACTTTCTAAAAGTGGTATTTTCAAACACAGAATGTTAAAACCAACTTCACTAAAAGATGTATTTTATCATTCTGAGTTCAGGCATACTAAACTCGAATTTCTACCTAGTTCCCTGAGACAGTTGGGATTATAAAATGTAATAATCTAACTGACCATTCTGGCCTATGGGTAATAGGTTGCCTTGCAATAGTGAAAAACGAAAATGGCTGTAATTCACTATTAGGACATGCCACACACATCAGGGCATGTCAACCACATCAGGGCATGTCCTACCTTTTACCTACAATGCACCCTGCCCTTGGGCCTACCTTACGGGTGACTAATATGTATAAAAGAGAAGGTTTAGGGACTGGCAAGTAGGTGCCCTTGCCTAGTCAACATGGCAGTACCAGACTGCACACAAGCTCTGCAATGGCAGACCTGAGAAACACTTTACAAGCTGCTCCGATGGGTGACACAATCAGTGTTGCAGTCCACCAGCAGCATTAGATTTACAAGCCCTGGGCACAAGCAGTGCACTGTACTAGGGTCTGACAAGTAGACCAATCAAGCCAATCATGGAGTCACTAATCCATACATCAATTTACCATAGGGAACACTTGCACTGTGGCACTGAACATCAGTGGCACAGTGCCCAAAAGCATCTAAAACCAGTAAACACATAAGAGGCAACAGCAAAAAGTGTAAGGGAGACCCACGCCTATGGTGCCAGGTGTAACACTCACTGTATAACCTTCTGTTGGTCCATTGAGGTACCTTGGTATTTATTGCTCTCCCGAACATCAAGGTTGCAGGGCTTTCACCTGTGGTCGAGTGAGGGGTCAAACACTAAGCTTGAATAGTCGAATTTAAGAAGGTCTTAACGTTGAGCTGTTCTAGTACAGTACGCTTGACAACTTTCTTAAGAGTACTCATGAAACGTCCGACAAGGCCTGTGGCCAAAGAGATGTGCTCTTCTGATGCTTCACATTAAAATGACTGAGAAAATCTCTGAGTTCCCAACTGTTGTAGGGTTGCCCATTGTCAGGAGTTAAGATCACAGGAACACCCCATGTTGCGAAATATGCTGTCTCATCTCTCAATGACTCTTTCTTGAGTGATAGATCTATCAATGAAAAACAGGAGTGTTCATCAACGATCGCCATTAGGTTATGTCCGTTCTCAAGAGGACCGAGGAAGTCAATGGCAATTTTTACCCATGCTTGTATTGGCAACTCTGACATGTTTAAGGGGTGTAGAGAGGTTTTCAATGACAGGCAGTTGCATAGAAGACGGGCTTAAATTCTCTTTCAACTCTCTCATCAAGATGTGGAAACCAGACTCGGTCTCAGAGAGCTCGTTTAGGGGCTACAATTCCAAGATGTCCTTTGTGCACCTCTTCAGTTATCTGTTGTCGCAGACACTCTGGGATGATCATTCTTTAACCTCTTTGAATAATACCTTCCTCAGTAACAGAGAGGTCATCTTTCACATTTAAATTTTTTTTATAGTCACTGTCACTAGTAAGCAATCGATGGAGCAGTTACCAAGACTGATTTATAACAATTTATTTCAGTTCCAGCATGTCACTATCTTGACTTGTGGCAGTGACAATTTGTTCCAATGAAATAACAGCTGGGGTGCTTAATTTCACTATGAAATTTACATAAGCTTCAGCTGTCTTAGAATGGGTGCCAGGGCATTGTAGGGGCACTCGTGAGAAATAGTCGGTAGGGTTCTGGTCTTCTCCTGGACGATGCCCAATGGTATAGTTGTATTCTTGCAATCGCAGACCCCACCGTTCAATGCAAGGAGGCATTTTTACCTTTGCATTGGCAAAGATAGTCAACATTGCTTGATGATCTGTCAAAAGCCTGAATGGCTTCCCGTACAAGAATGTGTGAAAATGTTCACAAGCCCACACTGATGCTAAGCTTTCTTTCTCAGCTTGTGAATAAACACTTTCAGTTTGGGAAAAACTTCGACTTGCATATGCCACAATAAGTCTTTGAGCATTTGGATGTGCTGTGCAAGAATGGAGCCTAACCCGATAGGGCTAGCGTCAACAGCAACCTCAGTATGAAGCTTTGGATCAAAGTATGTCATTTCAGTAGTGTTCTAAATAACTTGTTTGATTTTCTGAAAGCTTTGCTCACGTTCATGTGACCAGAGAAAATAGTTTATTTTTTTCAAGTTTCTTAATGGCGCAATGACACTGTCAAAGTCTTGTATGTATCTAGAATATTAGATGACCATGCCAAGGAATGATTTTAACAAGGAAACATCTTGTGGGGGACTGGCAGTTGACAGTGCTTACACTTTAGCTGGTTCAGGTGTCATGCTCCTATCAGAAAACATATGGCCAAATAACTTTGTTTTATGGAACTCACATTTCTCAGCATTCAAAGTTAAACCAGCATGAGCGAGCAACTGACACACTTGCGGGAGAGCCTTGTTGTGCTCCTTCTGTGTAGCTATGAAACCAATATGCCATCACTATATTTGAAAGCATTCATGACAGGCTGTATGATACATCAAATGACATCTTGGAACAGCTCCGCAGCTGATGACACACCACAACCCAGTCTTTTGTAACAGAACAGACCAACATGTTTAGAAAAGGTTGTAATGTACCTGCAGTTCTTCTCGAGTTCCAACTGATGATATCCTTTATTTAGATCAAGGCAAGAGAATACCTTTGCACCAATCAATTGTGTTATCATGTTGGCAATGTGCAGACCTGGATGTCTTTCTCTTTTAATTGCCTTGTTTGCTTGACGCATATCCGCGCAGATGCGTACATCTCCTTCACTGTCCTTTTTGGGTAATTCCACTATGGGTGAAACACATTGAGTTGGACCAGTGGAACGCTCAATAGTCTCATGTTTGAGTAAAGATTCAAGTTCTTTATTTTTCTTCAAATCTTTATTACATTTTCCAGCACACCCCCAGCAGCACACCCCCAGCAGGACACCCCCAGCAGGACATCACATCACAGCACATCACAATTCCTAATCTGCATAAAATGCTTTCTATAGAACATATCAGTTCCTTCTCATCTAATATTTTGTCCTTACAAAAGGCACAAATAAACAGCAGTACAGCTGATGAACACCATTATGAACTTACAATCCCCTCCCCCGGCCCCACAAACAAAGGTACACGTGGAAGCATTTATTAATCCTTTGCATGCAGGCAAGGTAAAACTTTTCACCGGGGAGCATAAGTATACCCACGGGGACAACCTACCACCCCCCATTGCAGCCCCCCAGAGGCATTTCTAGAATTGGAAGAGATGGAGTGCTCGTGTCTGGTGTGACAGGTGCACAGAGGGAGACCTTACGAGAGATACTCCACCAGGGGACCCCATATATACTCTTAAAGGAGTCAGAGAGAATATCTGCCAGGCACTCTATCATGTTGGCCTGCCCTAGGTGAGAGTGCCATTGCGTCAGAGACGGTGCTTCTTTCTGCTTCCATGCAGCAGCTACGGACATTTTCCTGGCACCTAGGCATAAACCGTAGAATAGATTTGTTACCTATAGTCTGGCGATTGAGCATTTCGGCATGCAAGCCTAGAAGCACAAAGCCCATATCCTCTGGTACAGGATAGCCCAGTATATCTTTAATTTCAAGTTCTTTTTCAACAGCTTCCTGTCGGTGAAAGGCAATTTGTCTTTGAGCAATAGGACTGACATCTTCATTATTGTGCAACTAGACTTCCATAGTCTTAAGTTTTGTGATGAGCATTCATGTTATCATGTTCTAGTTCATGGATATCAGTCCCATATCAGAAGCTGTGCTGAAGCTGAGTAACCAGGCACTTGACGCAGTACCTTGAAGTACATGAATGGGTGCTTGTACTTTTGTTTTCTTATGCTTCATTGTTGCTACAAATGAACCTTGGGTTTGTAGTGGTGTCGATGCAGCCCATGTATTCACTTTAGTTTTCGATGGTGTAAATAGGGGCAATGGAGACCGTTCATTATATTTCTCCACACCCATAATATTTATCAATGCAGCACTATCGATGGTATTGAACAACCATTACTTTTAGTGTGATTTTCGGACAATGTTTAAATGACTTTGGTGCTTTGTCATATAGACTTCTCTTGGACCGGTATTTTTCCTCACATGCAGCCAGTCCAACATGTGCACATTTCTCTGAGATAAACATCGACATCGCACAACCAACTTCTTCACTTTCACTTGACATTGATGCGGAAAAACACTTTGATGAAGATTTAGATGTCGATTGACTTAGTTTGGTGTCAATTTTCCTCAGCTGATGTAGTTTCTTGTTCTTATCGGCGTTCGTAGAACGTTGTTTCTGGAACGTTTGCGCCGTGACACACTTACCTTTTCCTTCGCCTTGCAAACCATTGCAAAATGGTTCTTCTTTCCACAGCCTTTGCAGATTTGCCTAATGGCGGGACATTTACCTTCCTGTGTAAACAAAAATCCACACCTGAAGCACAACTTCTTTTTCTGTGGAGAATTTACTCTACATCCCTCAGCCTTGTGCTTTAGCTTGCATTTCACAATTATGACTGATTCACTCTGGGCGCCTCCGGCCTCCATGTCAGCAGCTTGTTGATCAGCACACTCTTCAGCTCTGGCAACCATGAGCACTCGCTCCAGACTAAGAGTTTCTCTCAGCATTCGTCATCTGAATGAATCAGGCTTCCTCATCATTAAGATCACTGAACTTAGGCCTATATGTATCGAGGCCAAATGGGTTCGCAAATGCCGAAATTCGCAGAATTTCGGCGTTTGCGAACTCATTTTCGCAAAATGCTATGTATGAAGGAATTTGGGTGCAAAATAAGAAATCGCAAAATTTGTGATTCCTTATTTTGCGATTGAATTTAAGGAATCACAAATTTTGCGATTCCTTAAATGCAATGTATTAAGCAAAAAAAAAATCAAAAATGCCCTTAAGGAATCGCAAATTACCACCAACTTCTAGTTGATGGTAAGTTGCAATATCCTTGAAAAATGCACATTTCAGCATTTTTCAAAGTGCCATGTGACGCACATACATGCCCTTAGGGCATGTATGTGCACCACATGTGCACCCATACTTATTTCAGGGGTGCAACAGGGTGTCCTTTGGACACCCCTGCACCCTTGAAAATATTCTCAATTTGTGATTTGCAAATTGCGAATCGCAAATTGAGAAAAAATTCCCATTCCTTTCTATGGGCCAGGAGGACCATAGAAATGAATGGGAAAGTATTCCTTAATTGCGAATTCGCAATTAAGGAATATCAAGAAATTGCTAAAAAAAATTGATTTTCTTGATACATACCAATTAGCGATTCTGAAATAGCGATTTCTTAAAAATCGCTATTACAGAATCACTAATTGGTATCTTGATACATATGGCCCTTAGTGTTTGATGAGCATATCCAGTCTCTCAACATATTTGTTGATGGTCTCACCGGGTTTCTGTTGTTCTTGACTGAAGATGTACCTTTCATAATCTACTTTCGGCATTGGAGTGAACTTGAAATTCAAGGCTGCTTTGATTTGATTGTATGTAATTTCTTCCACTTCCTGCATTTTCTTTATGACTTCTATTACACCTTCACCAGCAAGATTCTTGAGCTACTTGATAATAGTCTTGTTATCTATTTCTTCAATCGCATCAATGAAATCATCAAATGTCTCTATCCAGGGAGTCCACCTGTTGCCAATATTCAGCTTTTTGGCAGTATGGAATGGCGGTGGTGGTTTCCAGAAGGCAGCGGCATTGTAACCATTGGTGGCACTTACTGATGTGGAGAGTAGAATTCTTTCCGACATTGCTGGGTGAGCTTGTTTATGCAACTATCTCTGAGACCTTGCAACGTGCTGGCCTCTGGATCATCTTTGATAATGACAGGAAACGTGACCCCTTTCTTGGTCTCCTTTGGAAAAGCAAACTTTCATAATTCCGATCGCAACGCTTGATTTACTGAACTTCGGAGACCTTTGGAGTTGTTCTGAGTCCCACTCGGCAGCTTTGGTGGTGTGCAGCTTCGGGTATGGATGCCTCTGCAAGCACAACCCCGGATGCTTGCTCTGGGGACACTCCCTCCAGTGCTGTGGCATGATGACTCTGTAATCAGTACTGGTAAACGGATGACCATTTCTTTCATCACTTTGCCTTTAGGCATCCTTTTTGCTGTCTAACACCTGGCTGATCTCTGCCTCTCAGTGCTTCTGTTTGCAGTGTTATCTTGCAATCTGCTGTTCTTCCAAAACCTGGTTGCATCCGCCTATAGTGTTATTACTCCATATGATGTACGGCTTTGAGTTGCGTAGTAGCAAAGTAACTCTCTTTGTGGCCTTCCCAGCAGGTCCTCGGCAACCAATGTGGAGACTTCTTAGTGAAGCTTTCATTAACTTCAAATGCTTTACACAGAACTGGGGCTGCGCTTTGACTCCACATATGCCAAACATCTATTCCACACTTCGGAGGCACATGTGTCATGCACAAGCACTGTCGATCTTTGGGTTACTTATCCCCTACCTTGTCACCAGTTGTAGCGTCCTCCCCAACCCGAGTACTTGCCAATGACTACCCCACACACAGAGCTTAGTATAGTATGTCTTTTTTCGTCTGCGCCTAACCGCAAACTCAACATTCTAAACATGTATTCACTTTGCTGCGCTCTAATGCTTAAGTCCCAGTTCTACAGAGTCCATCAGGAGCCACAAGGGTTCTGTCATTATAAACTCATACAACGCTACACCTCAGATCTTTTGGAGCAAATCTGCCTAAAATCCCACATATTCAACTGTCTAGAATTGGTTGACACTTGAAAGCCTACTTTCGGTTAAACATTGAAATTCCAATTTGAACATATATAAACCGTTCCTCATTAGAACTTATCTTCCACAAGAAGCTGAAACTTGGGTTTTTAATGCCAATTAGCATCTACATGTCTGCATATCTGGGGTCAGGAGTGACAAGATGCCTTAGTTTAGGATACCTGTTGTACTATATAAATCCTCATTCATTCATCTCGGTCATATGCACGGGTGCTAAACTGATAACTAAACCATAATCTGTTGCTTCATCATTAACGAGGGCTCAATTTTCATAAGTACAAAAACAAAACAGTAAAAAGTGAAATATTTGAGTTAATCTCAGCCACTGGTAATTCCTAAGGCTGCATTTAAGTGCATTGTTTTTTGCCTGCAATGCCACTCCAGAGAGACGCCGGTCACATGCAGATCAGTCTTGCTCCTGCTTCAACAGGAACAGTTCAGCCCAAACTATCAAAGCACCTCCCCTATAGATGGGAACACAAGCAGCTCCAGAACAACGGCGGCATGAGGCAAAGTATGCCCAGTGGAATAGTGAGCCTGGGACACTTCTGGGCATATTAATTGAGCTTAAAACAATAAAAATATGGTAGGTGGAATGCTTGAATTAATGAATCTCAGCTACTGGTAGTTACATGAGTGGCGCATTCCTGCCAGCATGTTTTTTCCCCTGAGCCACTTCAGCCATATGCAAACCACACGTGTGCCTGCACCATAAGGATCAGTCCATTTTGAACTGTCAGGTCAGGTGCCCTCTATATGGAACAAGCATTTGCAATGCAATAGGTCTCGCATTTGCGAGAGTTTAAGCTACTGGCATTGTAAATGACAATGCCTTTTATTTTGTTTTAAAAATCATCAGATAAATAAAATACATTGACAATAGGTCAAACTCTCGTAAATGAGAGACCTATTGCATTGTAAATGGTTGTTATTTGTGTATTGTATTCTATAGTGCAGACTTCACCCAAGCAGGCTTCAAAGCACTGTGCAGACTGATATCCAAACAGGCCAGCAGGATATAGTTGCACTGCTATTGGCCTCTTTACCTTGGTGTATTTGATAATGGGAGGATGCGTGAAGCAGTGGACGCATACAGTACTAGTTAAGAGAAACAGGTTGGTTAGAAAAGCAGCATACCATCTAATTTAGGTCGCAAACAGATCAGTACAGATATACAGGCGTAGGGAACAAGTAAGGCAAAATTTGGCAAACCGTGCAGCTCATTACACAGCAGAAGCAAGGGCATGTTGGCATTAGCATCATAGAGATCTTTGAGTATGGAGAGCACAGTAGGGTAGAGAATAAAGTAGACAACTAAGGGAATGTGCACCTTATAGCGTGATAAATATCTCTAAAAACAAAGTAATAAAAAGTACAGAATAAATAAGTAGTCTAAGAGGGGGATGCACCCATTGAGTGTGCACGAATTCAAAGCTTGACCTACCAATGGCCGTTACTGCGGGTGTTCGGGTGGGAGTGCACACCACACAGACCGAGCACACGAAGTGTGCCCAAGGCACCTGAATGGTTAGCGCTCAGCGCCCGGTCGTCCGTGTTCACAGTTTAACGACTTGAGTTCGAATTAAGAAGCTCCCTTAACAGTCTCTGGACCAAAATGCCAGTGTCCCAAATAGACACGTAAAAAAGAAAACTAGTCATTTCAGATGAGGTGGTTGTAGTGTGTGTCAGGAACGGGTGCTGTCTGGCATGGGCTATCGAGCTGGTCAGCAGGTAGATGCATCCTGTCTGTTCTGGACACTCCGGCACTGGGTACCTTCACCGGACCGAATGGACATTCACCACTGTCACTACGCCTGTGTATATCTTCGCCTGTACGCTCCTCTATACCTGCGGCCACGGCTGGGCGTTCCGTGCTTTAAATACTCGCATACGGCACTCTATACGGTAGCAGAGTACTGGCAGCAGGATAAGGGGCTGTTTCGGAGCAGCGTGCAGAGCACAGGCACTATTTTTGCACTTTGGAGCGTTACAGAAGCAAGTCAAACATATTGAAGAGAATCATTAATGTGCACGGAGGAACGTCCAAAGATGAAATTAGAGAGGAAAAAATAATATAATGAACAATATGAAAGGAAATACGTGGGCTTGAAAAAACAAGTACCGATCCTCAACCTCCAGCTCAAATGAAGCACCGAGTCACAGGCGCTGGGACTCTGGATTCCAGCCTCAGAGAGGGCGGTGCAGCCTCAGCTGATCTCCGGCCCCACGGGGCTGAGTCATTCACCCCTCCCACCTCTACACACAGCGCAGGTTTCTCTTTCCAGAGAAACAAAACTCAAAATGCCGTAGTTTCGTTTTTAGAGCCGAGCCCCCTCCGGGAAGGAGCCCTCCTGGTTGATTGCGGTCACTGTGCAAGCTGACTGTGTGCGCAGCTCTTGTACCGAGAGCTTATGAAAATTACACACTTCTGTCACACCCTCACGTGTCTATCGAAACATAACCTTTGATCTCTGATGACGTCAGGAAGCTGTACTTCTAAAATAGGTAAGTGTTGCCAAAACAAACGTAAAATAGCATATATACCCGATCACGATCAAACAAAGGTTCGTATATTTTACACTCCAATGACGTATATATAGTTTTTTAAATCCAAATAAAGGTGCAGGTACGTAATGTGGCGTAATCTCAGACATTCCGTGTGTAACCATAATAATGCGAAATGCCGGGAATTATGTGAGGTTACTGCAGCGTGAATGACAATTCACCCAGACATGTGGGAATATGTGACTGACGAGAAACACCACAGAGGCATGCGTCAGGATCTAAACGTATGAGCTAGATGCTACAATGTCTTATTAAAACAAGTCTTAAAACCAGCAACCCCTCTCCCCTACCTCCTCCACTGCCGAGGAACGTGCTGGAATGACGGCACAAACGAAACAAAAAAAACAAAAACGGGGCGGGAACAGGATACTGAATCCCGCCCCTCCAGGACTCCCTGCCCTGCCTCATGGTTGCCAAGGCAATATTTCTGAAAATATTGTCGTGCTTACCGTAAGGCAGGTCATGGAGTCCTCGAGAGGAGGGATCCAGAGCAGACAAATCTGCTAAACAGGAGCTTTTTCCAATGGCAGGCCTCCGTTTCGAGAGGCCTGCCAATGGAAAAAGGGGGCGTGGTTTCACGCAGTACTGACATTCTCCTGTTCACAATAAGTCTTTGCCTCCAGCAGGGCCATGCCCTGCAATGGAGGCCTCGACCTAAAAATAAGCAACACACAGCCGGTTTCAACCTTGTCTGGCCTCATCATGGGTTAATATTACCATGTCAGTCACTTGTTTGTAACATACATGATCACTGTCACAGTAGCAGAGCAGTCTGTGTGGAAAATGTGAATGGCAACAGAATTGAGCCCTGATACAGAGTAATCTGGGGATCTGACAGAGCGACTCTGTGATTTTTAAGCAACTTTCAGTTTGTCTGACTAAGAGAGAATTCTCTGTCTTTGCCAACCATCGCATGGAAACATGGAACTATTTACCCAGCCTTCTGACCAGAGCTAATTTAATAAACTGCATATGAAACAAGCTTCAACTCATCGCACCTCACGGCTACACCTGTTAGCAGCATGCTTCAAACTAGCATCTAATCAGCTCGAGCTGGTTGTAGACAAATTATCAGTAACTTGAGACCCAAGCTGTCGTCTATAAATTCCAGTATGGTACTCATGCCTTGTTGACTCTGTGGCTTGCTTGGTTGGATAGATCAATTCCTTAGAAGAAATGTCCCCAGAGTACAAAGTAAGAAACGTATCACATCTGCAAAATGATCACCAACATATTATGAAGGTGCCCTCTCTCACCAAAAATCTCTATCCTAGCTGCAATTTCACTTCGCAGAATATCTCAAAAGTATTCAGTGCAATGTAGTATACCAGCATTTTGATATACTTGCTGTTTTCCTAGGCCACCATGACTATGGGTGCAGCAGAGCTGCTAATTGTTATGTTTGCTCCTTGTGGAAGTGTCCTTTGCAAAACTGAAATAGTTTGCTCTGAAAAGCTTCACTGACATTAGGCGAGGACCTCAGGTAACCGGGTTAGGAACTCATCAATAGAGAGAGGGGATGACGAATCTACCATCTTAAAGAGATCCGTGATCCAGAATCTATTTGTATTCAAAACAAGAGCTGCACTAACAACCATAAAAAAGCCAGAAGCATGAATGTTTATGTACAACAATAGCTCACTGTGGAGTTATTGATCATCAAATGTATACATAAATGAGTTATGCAACATTATCCTAACGGTAGACTTGATCCATAGTATCTGCCATTAATTACTTACATTAATTTAATTTAATGAATATTGTCAGGAATATAAAACTAAAGCTGAAGCGCTCCCAGTGATGATTTGTCAAGTAAAAAATAATTGTGTATACACAGAGGTACAGCCTGACATAAGATGCAACAAACGTCTTAGTATATAATTCTGAGTTTTCTGACGTGGATTATCCTCAACTAAACCCCAGGTGTAGATGGCGTTTCTACCTCATAAAAAATCAGGTCTTCATTTGTAGTTGATAAATTATGTCCTATCGCCATGGCTGGAAATGACCTGGTCACACTGGTAGGGGGAAGGTGCAATCGGTATAATAGGTACTTGAGTGTGATAACAGCCGGGCCCAAGAAACATGAAAAAGAATAACATGCCTGTACATTAAGCGCCCTAAATTTAGAAATCACTGAAGAAACCCAATTAAATACGGGCCAACACCTCAATAATTTGAATGACCGCTTGAGGGCCCAATACAGTGACCTAAATCCATAGAAGGGCAGATTTATTTGCATGCTCACCCCCCAATCTATTTTTTGAGCCCAGCTGTTATCAAACTCAAACATCTTTAGATTGATTAGGCCTTTCCTGTACTGGTGTGACCTGCTGGCATCTCATCATTGCTGTTCAGGTGTGACAAGCTGACATCCCATCATTGCTTGCATATTGCTTTCTTGTGTTTACATTTCTGCCATGGCAAAAGATTATTGAATGTTTTTAACAGTCTAGAGGAAAATTGTATTTTTATGTCATGTTATGTTATTTAATCTTATACCGCGCTCAGATACTCCAAGGAGTGTCCTGGCGCGAGCCCAAGAGAGAGAAAGGGGATACAAGGAAGCGGGGTTGAATTAGTCAAAAAGGTGGGTCTTCTTTTTTTTTTTTGAATAGGGAGAAGTCCTGAATACTGCGGATAGCCAGAGAAAGTGAATTCCAGGCCATAGCTGCTCTAACAGCAAGTGAGCTGCCCCTCACTCTTGTGCACCCGAAGCGAGGGATATGGGCTAAGAACTGAGAAGATTGTCTAAGGTGTCTGGCGGGTGTGTAATACAAAAACCTCTTCTGGAGGTTGAGAGGACCAAGGGAATGCAGAACGAGATGGACCAGTGTCAATGCTTTAAACTTGACCCAATTGGCCACTGGAAGCCAGTGGAGTAGGTGCAGATGCTGCCGAACACTGCTTCTCATCAGGATCTTAAACACAAGTCTTGCAGCAGCATTCTGGACGGTCTGCAGTTTCCGAAGAACGTAACCCGGCAAGCCGGTATAGAGACCATTACCATAGTCAAGCCGAGAAAGTATCAATGCCTGAATCACTGTTTCCCTAGCTGCCCGGGGGAGAAGCGGGAAAAATTCCCTGAGGGTTTTAAGTAGCCCAAAGCAGGTCCCCACTAACTTCTTAATCTGGTTAGAAAATGAAAGATTTTTCTCAAACTAAACTCCCAGATTTTCTGCAGGTTGCCCCGATAAGGCAGGCATGTGAAACTCCACTGGCCATAGAGTTTCTCGAAATTGGGGAGGAGGGAGGTACCATTAAGGAGAATTTCCGACTCATCCTCATTGCATTTAAGCTGTACTGAGGAAAGCCATTGAAAAACTGCTGCCAAACAGATTTTGACCTAGGACGTGGAACACTCTGATTTTCCACAGGTAAAAAGCAGCTGGGTATCATCCGCATATGCTATAATGTTGGCTCTCAGCTCTTCAGCCAAATCAAATCAAAGGGGTCACGTAAAGATTAAAAAGAAGGGGGCTCATAGAGGACCCCTACGGCACCTCAGTGGTCACCTCATGCGGTCGGGAGGAGAACGAGCGAAGCCAAACCTTTTGTGTACGTTCCTCCCAAAAAGATTTTAGCCAGCTCAAAGCAGTACCTGAGATCCCCACTCCCGCAAGGTGGGTAAGCAGCAGCGAGTAGGGTACAGTATTGAATGCTGCCAAGAGGTCCAACAAAACAAGAGTAGCCCTCCCGCCAGCATCCAGCCACTCCTGAATTGCTTCCGAGACTTCCACCAAGGGCGTCTCAGTGCTATAGGAGGCTCTGAATCCGGATTGAGCTGGATGAAACAAGCCGGCACCCTCCACAAAGTCCAGCATTGGTTTCTTTAAGAGGGGCAAGATCTTGGCCTGCTTCCATATTAAAGGAACCTGAGCCTCCTGAAGGGAAAGATTCATGAGTTTATTGACTTCAGGGTTCACAGCCTCAGCGACCGAGGCAGGAAGCCTGGCTTTATCTTTAGCACATTCAGATTTTGCCATACATATTCATCATCAAACTAATTTGTCATTTCATTTATTAGCTTTCATGGTTCATTTGATGCACTGCTGCTTCAGTTTGTAAGAGCGGTCTCTTATTAGCAAAACTTTGGATCCATAAGGGGATGGACTACTGTACCTGTGACAGTTAAGAACTAAGTCTTTCCCCAACAACAGGACTGACATCCAAACCTTGGTTTTTTAACTGGTTGGTTGGGCTGAATCTGCAGTCCCCTCCATAGACCGGGAGTCATTTAATTAGGGTAAGGTAGGTCTTGGATGTGCCTATTAGTCATCCCACTCTGCCCAAGAAAGATCCATTCACCCCAGCACCTCTCTGGCTACACTCAGCAGTTGGATTGCCCATCTGTCTGCAGGCACTCTCACTCAATGGTCTAGAGTTGTAGAAATGGTATTGACTTCATATAGGAGGTAGGATCTGCTAGACCTTACCTGGAACTGGGAATGACAAGCCTCTGAATTCTGGTGGCACTCGTGACGTTGAAGCCTCCCCGAATAAAGGCAGATGGGCATAACCTGCATTGAGCTGGTCTGCTGGCCTCACTGTAATCGTTTAGAAAGGAGGTTGGAATTATGTATCATACTTTGAATAAAAAGGCTTGCTTCCCCCAGCACCGTATTTCCTTCAGTCAGGCATCCCTGTGGACAGGTTATATGAAATCCCTGGACCCGTGTGCTTACCTACTTCTTTCCTTGCTGGACCAAGTGGAGTGATGATCTGACGAGGAAGCGGTGTGCTCCCACCCCTGTTCCTGATCTGAAGAGGAACACTGCTCTGCCCGTGAGGTTTGTCTAGGCCATGTCAAATCAACCAGCCCAGATAAAATGAGGCATGCTTCTCCGCAGACCAGCGCCCATTAGTGTTGGGAAGCCAGAGACCCACAGTTTCCTACTGCTTTATGTGTCATCCACAATTGGTCACCTTCTACCTTCTTATCATTACTGGATAGGTAACACAGTTCTGTTTTCCCCTGCCTCTTGAAAGAATTACCTTAATCTCCCTTATTTGGTATTTTCACTGGACTATGACCATTCCAGACAGTCATTCTCTTCTAATGCTCAAGAAACTGGTATAGGAAGCCATTACCTTCAAGACAAGTTTCCCCTGCAGAACCCTGTCAGGTGGATTGCTCGTTTCTGGAGACAGTGATCTTTGTTCTGCTGCAGTTGCCCAAGTTCTTTGTGACCATCCTTGCCAGTTGTTCTGGTGGACCAGGACAGATCCGCAGCTTGGTAGATTACAGAAAATTGTGTTTGAGTTAAGTAAATTCCCATTCTTCTGCTGATGATCCCTATTGGATTGATTTATTACTGATGTACTGACTGGCAGGAGCTACTTATTTATAGCACTATCATTTCCTTATTCACCATAAACATTTGTGCTTTTTATTTGTGATTAGTTTGTTAGATTATAACTCATATTGCCTAGCACAATTTTGGCACTAGCTACTGAGCACTGTCGCAATCCTATTTTTTTGTGCACCACACATCCTATTTATTGCTCTTGTAAATATTTTTATATATTTCATCTTGGTTTAGGTTCACTTAATTTTAGGCTATGTATACAATTGGCATGTTAAAGTGGTACATGCCTGTCACGCTTAAGGCATCTGTGCTGTTTCAATGACCGTGGAGAATGGTTTATGGCTTCATGTGTCATAAAATTTGCTTCAGGCTTATGAATATGTAAAGACCTATAATAGTGTTTGCTTGAGATATGTAATATGCCTTATCCATATGGTGACAAAGCTGTCAACTTCCTGGCTCAGGGTTGAACATTACTGGTGTACAGAGGTTAAATTAGTCTCTTAGGGCCTGATTACGAGTTTGGCAGACAGGTTACTCCATCACAAACGTGACGGATATCCTGTCTGCCTTATTAAGAGCTCCATTATATTTCCAGCAGCTTTCAAAACAAGACAAAAACATCTTTCCCAGCATGCACAGGCAAGGTCAACAGAGACATCCATTTAGCAGCCCTGTAATCCCATAATGGTATTCATATCTTCCTCCTCTTTCTTGGCTGTGACAAAAGGTTGTCACCATCCACCTCTATTCTGTTTTACATCCTTCCAGTCCTGAAAGAATCTGGACAGCCACCCATGAGTCTGATCCTTTTAAATTTCTGGCCAAAGGCCCTGTACTATAAGACAATATCGACCAAGCAATCAGAAAATTAAGACAACTTTGGCATAAAGCAAGTATTACCATGAAAAACAGAAGAGCAGTAGCAAATAGCTCGAAGGCCATACAAAAGTACTTATACTTATACCTTACGAACAACTAACGTCCGATAACCACCAGAAAGAAATCTATGCCCTAAGGCGCCTTCTGGGTGGGGATACAAGGAACCTCAGGAAACTTCGGGTGGGAATAACCCTTGCAGCCGTGTCCTTCGTTGGATTGAAACTTTCCTTCATGTCTACTAGGACATTGTTCATTCTCTGTCAGGACAGGAGGCAAGGATTATGCTAGTT
The DNA here is from genome assembly GCF_964263255.1 of Lissotriton vulgaris. Classification (NCBI taxonomy): domain Eukaryota; kingdom Metazoa; phylum Chordata; class Amphibia; order Caudata; family Salamandridae; genus Lissotriton; species Lissotriton vulgaris. The sequence continues at coordinate 701,712,377 of NC_141694.1, read as the reverse complement.
CAAAGCTTGTCCACCACCAAAGACGCCTAATCCAAGACGGGTTCAAAAAAGAAACCCCTAAACATAGTCAGAAGAACAATCGGCTGCGTTAATAATGTCTTCCAGGTGAGCCCGAGGGGAAAAGCCTTTGAGGCTTTGACAGAATGAGCTCCAAACTGCAAAATATCAACACCCACTTCTTGAATTACCCAGCATATCTAGCAAGCAATGGTGGGAGAAGTTACTGCTAGGAAAGTTTTCTTGAGGGAAAGCAGCAACTGGCCCTCACTCTGTGGGCGGAGTTCTTTCATCATTAATTCATAAGCCCTGAGACACATCAGCACACACAACTTAGGCGCTTTGTCATAAGCCGGGTAAGAGACCACTCTAAAATACGTCTTTGTTCTGCGGCAGATATGGTAGGTGACCTGTTGAAGGGTAAAGACCCGACCTTTAGATGTAAAAGGCTCACATATCTGACACTCGCCTAGAAGACACCAAACATAAAAGCGTGGCTAGTTTTGCTGACAACTACTTACTTGACAAATGCTTAATTGGCTGCCAAGACTTGAAAAGGTTTAGAACCTTGTTTACATCCCATAAGAGTGAATACCAAGACTCCAGAGGGAGAGCTAGACGAGTTTGTCTTATCAACTTACACACCAACTGGTGCTCCCCTACAGGGGATCCCTGAATGGGAAAATGACCCACCGAAGTAGCAGACCGGTAAGAATTGATTGTACCGTAGGCCAAACCCTGGGATGGCAGGGATGCCCACAAATTCAGCACAGGGACCACTTCGCACTCCATGGGATCTTGGTCATTTCCAAGACATCAACACACCCATCTGGACGATGCAGATCTGTAACATTTGTTGCTCGGACCAACGCTACACTCACTCTCTTTTGCCAGGTCCACCGGGTGATTTTGCCGCTTGCTGTTTCTGCTGCCGTTTCCCCCCGCCGCCGCCGCCATTCAATCAATCAATCAATCAAAGCATTTATATAGCGCACTACTCACCCAGAGGGTCTCAAGGCGCTAGGGGAGGGGGGGTCCGCTACTGCTCGAACAGCCAGGTCTTGAGCTGCTTCCTGAAGGCAAGGTGGTCCTGGGTCAGGCGGAGGTGGGTTGGAAGGGAGTTCCAAGTCTTGGCGGCCAGGTAGGAGAAGGACCTTCCTCCTGTGGTGGCTCTTCGGATGCGGGGGACGGCGGCGAGGGCGTGGTCGGTCGATCGAAGTTGGCGTGTGGGAGCGTAGAAGTTGAGGCGGCTGTTGAGGTATCCTGGGCCTTGGTTGTGTAGGGCTTTGTGTGCGTGGGTGAGGAGACGGAAGGTGATTCTCTTGTTGACCGGGAGCCAGTGCAGGTCTCTCAGGTGTCCGGAGATGTGGCTGCGACGGGGGATGTCCAGGATGAGTCGTGCTGAGGCGTTCTGAATCCGCTGGCGTCTCTTCTGGAGTTTGGCGGTGGTTCCGGCATAGAGGGAGTTGCCGTAGTCCAGACGGCTGGTGACGAGGGCCTGGGTGACCGTCTTCCTGGTCTCGGTGGGGATCCACCGGAAGATCTTGCGTAGCATGCACAGGATGATGAAGCACTACGAGGAGACGGCGTTGACTTGTCTGGTCATGGAGAGGGAGGAGTCCAGGATGAAGCCCAGGTTGCGTGCGTGGTCTGTTGGTTTGGGTGCGCTGCCCAGGGCGGGAGGCCACCAGGAGTCGTCCCAGGCGGAGGGTGAAGATCCCAGGATGAGGACTTCATTAGACATCAGGCGCGGCCGCTGAGAGGGGGAAACAGGAAAACTACACTACCCAGGAGCCCTTACCTTGCTCACGCCCATACCGCGCCCGGAGGCGCTTGAAAAAGACGCTCTAACTGCGGCGGAGCGGGTTGCTTGGACCAACGCTACACTCACTCTCTTTTGCCAGGTCCAACGGGTGATTTTGCTGCTTGCTGTTTCTGCTGCCGTTTCCCCCCGCCGCCGCCACTGCCGCCATTAGACATCAGGCACGGCCGCTGAGAGGGGGAAACAGGAAAACTACACTACCCAGGAGCCCTTACCTTGCCCACTCACATAACGCGCCTGGAGGCGCTTGAAAAAGACGCTCCAACTCCCGTTCGCGGGACGCGCGCGGGACGAGCTGGGCGAAGCCCGGAACAAGGGCGGGACCGTCTGTGGCCGTCCGGGGCTGGCCAGGCTGGGCCACCCCCCTTGGTTTTCCTGAACTGATTGATCTGGATATTTTGAGTGGACAAGGGGTATATTTTATTCCTGATCTATTCGTTACCTGAACAATGGGTAAACACACCCCTGTAGCTACACGGTCCAGTACCAGACAGAAAAAGTGTACTACTACTCCATTACCAAGTCTGACTGCTATAGATAGAATGCTACAGAAAACTATCGGGGTAGTTATAACTGCCATTGAAAGCACTGAGAGGCGCCTTTCGCTCCCCCCAAATATGTGTCTGCCTCAATTACATAATAACATTACTGCACTACAGACAAACTCTACTGGTTCCATACTTTTGGACTCTTATGTAGATTTACCCAGGGTGGAGAGCAACTTCCCTATTTCTCCATCACAAGATTTACCCCCTGTACCGTTCTCTATTGCTAGCAGGCTCTCACAAACACTGACCTTGCAGCCTGAAGGTCTAATTTTCGAATCTTCCTTTTCATCAGTTAATTCCTCTCTGGGGTCTTTAATGCAGGATGATCTCGTAAATGTATCAGTCAGGCCACCTAGTAGGATCATAGATGAGGAAGCTAGCCATCTAAGCAACATTGGTCCAATATTAGGTCAGGAGTCATCTGTAAGCAATGATGTTCTGTTAGACGGACCGGGAGGGTCGGCCGAGAATAAGGGGAGAGGTCTCCGGGGAGAGCCGTCTCCAGCGATCGTACAGACGAGTAACTTCCCCCCCACAGATGTACACCACACAAGGATAAGGTTTAACGTTCTTTATAAGCAATTCTTTAAGTACGGTGAAATGGTACAAGGAGGTCTGGACTCAGGGGTCCCCTCGGTTCTAGTCTCTTGGTTGGGAAAGGGGGTAGCGGGACAGTCTTGTTACCAATCGGGTGGATATGGTGATAGATGGATAGCTCACAATCCTCGAGCTCGGCGTTCTAGATGATCGGGCCGCGGCGGAGCCAGCAGGTCCCGGGATGGTTGAAGGTAGTGACGGTCCGCGGCGGAGCCAGCAGGTCCCGATGAAGGTGGTGGTTACAACGGTCCGCGGCCACGCCAGCAGGTCCCGACGACGATGAAGGTTTCAGAAGGTTGCGGCAGCGCCAGCAGGCAGGTCGATAGTTCACAAGGCAGGGCTACGGCAGCGCCAGTAGTCCGTCAAGGATGAGTTGTTCACTGCGTCTCTCGACTCCAGGATACAACTGCCTTCCTGCTCTGGAGCTGCCCCAGTTATAGGTCTGGCGCCCTTTGATGTCCGGACCCTCGCACTTGGAGGTCGGGAGGTCCGGGATGAGGGAGTCCAGACACCCAGCAGGGGGGTGGAGCCAGCGCCTGGGGGAGCTGGGGGCGATCGGCACCTGGCGGGGGAGAACCATCGACACCTCTTTCTCCCATTGACCTGCCAAGTAGTCCGCTCACCTCCTGGGTGGATGGTGGTGCCGGGCTGTCGGGGCCTGGCCAGGCCCAGGGTTAGGGTCGATCGGAGGCCACGCGGCCTCGTGGTGCTGTGTCCAAGATGGCGCCCAGGCCGGGCGAGGGGGCCGGTAGGGAATCGGGCCCATGATGTGGAGATGTGCAGGGGCAGGGGTCCCATATGAGACGGGAAACGGGTGGTTGTTGCGTGTAACACCTGGAGAGCCGGGCTCGGGCCTGGTCGTGCGGGGAGGGAGCAAGCCTTTCACGTGGCCTGTCCAACATGCGTCCCCCCCCAGCTGAAGGCGGGGAGAGTCACCCATCCTCTTGGGGACTCTCTTCGTCGAGGCGGAAAAAGCGTGACAGGCCATCTGCGTTGGCGTGGTCTTGCCCGGGTCGATATTTGATATTTATGGAATTTTGTAAAGCGCGGCTATCGCTCCGGGAGGAGCATCTTGGCGCTGAGCATGCAGAGGATAATGGGAACGAGGAAGTAAAGTAGATCATATAGCTGCTAGGACTGAAGTATCAGATTGCTGGAACACCCAGGTTTTCAGAAGTTTCCTGAAATGAGGTTCAGTTTCAGCTTGCCTGAGATTAACAGGTAGGCTGTTCCAGGCTCTGGCAGCCAGGAAGGAAAAGGTTTTTCCCCCCTTGGTTTTTAACTTAAATCTTGGAATTATAACAAGATTGGTTCCTGAGGATCTTAAACAGCGTGAGGGATTGTAGTAAGTGAAACGCTTGGAGAAGTAGAGGGGACCTGTTTTCCTGGGAGCTTTGTATACAGTCAGTAAAAGTTTGAACAAGATTCTTTTGTGGAGTGGTAGCCAATGAAGGACATTGAGGGCTGCTGAGGCAGAGGACCTTCTGGGAAGTTTAAGCACAAGTCTGGCAGCAGCGTGTTGGATGCTTTAAAGTTTTCTAAGGGTGGACTTCTTCACTCCTGCCATCAATCCATTACAATAATCAAGTCGGGAGAGAATTAAAGCAACCACGACTGATTTTCTGGCTGTAATGGGGAGGAAGTCGAAGAATTTCTTCAATGATCTGATAAGACTAAAACAGCATCCAGCAGTGATGCGAACATGATCATCAAAAGAAAGGGATGTATCAAATTGAATGCCAAGGTTGCGTGCCGAAGATACAGCGCTCGGAGGGGCTTCTGAATTTTTAGGCCACCAATCTTTTGGGCAGAAGGATACGTCTTTTCCTAGAGGTATTATTTCGGTCTTTGCGCTGTTGCATCTGAGATGATTTTTATTCAGCCATAAAAAGACCTCTGAGAGGCAATTCTGGAATCTAAGTTCAGCATCAGGACATTTCCTATCAATAGTGACGACCAATTGAGTGTCGTCAGCGTACGATGTGGCGAGGATTCCATGAGATTCGATCACTGCAAGGAGGGGGGCCATGTAGATATTAAAAAAAAGAGGACTGAGTATGGACCCCTGGGGAACTCCTGATGTGATGGATCTCTCGCTGGATTTAAAGGGGCCTAGTGCAATCGTTTGTGATCTGTTGGATAAGAACGAAACTAACCATGCCAGCACAGTGTCTGCCACGCCAATCTCCCGCATTCTATTGATAAGAATGGCGTGCGAGATGGTGTCGAATGCGGCTGTTAGGTCAAGCAGGATGAGTACAACCTGTCTTACCCTCATCCTGCAAGAACTTAATAGAGTCTGATAATTCTATCAAGGCAGTCTCGGTAGAGTGGCCAGGGCGGAAGCCTGACTGTTGTGGGTGCAGAACCTGGTTGTTTTCTACATGGGTTTTTAACTCCCCGTACACTAATTGCTCAGCAATTTTACCTAAGGTGGGTAATAACGAGATCGGACGCATATTAGTGAGATCAGTGGGGGATTTGTTCTGCTTCTTCATTAAGGGTTTTACAATGGCCTTTTTCCAGTCATCAGGTACAATGCCTGAAGTGAAAGATTCATTAATGATGGCATTAATTATGGGGTTTACAGCTTCAATGAGATGATGAAGAATACTAGGGGGGCATGAGTCTGTAGGAGCTCCGGATTTACAGGCTAGAATTGCCTTCTGGGTTTGTTGAAGCGAAATTTGTGGAAAATTGGCCAGGGTGGATAAATTTGTGCCAGCTTCATGGGTAGTAATTGTGGGTTGGGGGAAATCCTTCTGAATATTGGTGATTTTATCTGTGAAAAAGTCAGCAATTTGATTGCATAAAGTTTGGGATGGGGGAATTTCGGGTACTAGGGCTTTAGGATGGGTAAAGGACTTAACAATGGAAAAGATGGTTTGCTGTTTTTGTTGGGCATCCTCTATGGCTTTAGTGAAGTATTCTTTTTTAGCAGCTTTGATGTTGGAGAGATATAATTTCCTCTGCTGTATGTAAAGTAGTCTAGAGGCTTCATCATATGTTTTTCTCCATTTCCTTTCTTGGATTCTGCAAAGGAGATGGTCTTCCGTGAGAGACTGGGTGTACCAAGGAGCATTGGGCTTTCTTTGGCGGCGGTCTGGATGATGGGCGTTTGGACCTAAGTTGGCGGAGACAATTTGGTCAATCCAGATATGAAAATTACGAGAGTCGGACGTTACATCTCCGACTGATATAGGGGCCGGTTTCAATGATTGGGGATCTGACTTAATGCGTTCGATCACTTTCTTCCAATTGATGGAGAAAGAAGGGGGGGAGTGCTTGGCGTTGGAGGACGTGGAGGATTTTTCCATTATGGAAAAAGGGATAAAATAATGGTCGGTCCAGATTTGAGGAATCGGGGGGGACGTGGTTAAAGTTGTCAGATTGGAGCAAATACCGTCTAGCATATGGCCAGCCAGGTGTGTTGGGGAAGAAACAAGTTGGGAGAGACCAAAAATGCTTAGCGACTGTTGGAAACTAATGTTGTGGGGGTCCGTACAGGATTCCAAATAGAGATTAAGGTCGCCAAGGAGAGTAAAAGTAGGATAATGAGTCATGGATGACCCAAGGGCCTCATCAAGAGAGTCGAGGAAAGGGGTAGCATTACCTGGAGGGCGGTAAATAAGTCCTCCAGAGAAGGAGGTGGAGGCATTAATTCTAATCGAAAAACCCAAGCCCTCACTGTCCTTAAGATAACCCAGATCAAAGGTATGACAGGTAAAAGATTTTTTAATAACGAGGGCAACTCCTCCTCCTCTCCCGATGGGTCTGTCCCGCCTGAAGATGGTGAAATCTGGGGGGAGGGCAGTTACCAGATCTGGGTTAGAGGAGTCATTGAGCCAGGTTTCGGTTATAAAAAGGGCATCCAAGCCAAGATGTAGGATTAGGTCATGGATGTCCTGACCGTGGCACGCTAGGGACCTGGCATTAATAAGTCCTCCCTTGAAAGTAGTGGGTTTATTCTTTGGTATGGGCAGTGCTTTGGGTGCTCTGGGGGAGTTGACCAAAGACGTCCACTTACAATGTCGGCATGAGAATGGGCCCCACAAGAGATCAGTAGGGACCCTACCTTTGCATGAATGAACTCCCGCTGTGTCTTGCAGTGCGAGTAGCTCATTAAAGCCATACCTAATGGTAGCGGGAAAAAGGGCATCGTGTCCTGCGCCTAGCGCGATCTTAGCGCGGACGGGCGCAGACGGGCTTGGCTTAGGCGCGTATCCGGCGCGCCCGCTGCGCCAGCCCGCTGCGCCGTCTGGTTGCTTTGCACATAATATAGGGAGATAAGAGGGCGGGAGTAGGGCGCGACTAGAGCGCTCTCCCCGGGTGCCTCACTCAAGATGGCGCCCACCGCCGCCGAGTGTCGGCAGAGAAGCGGTAAGGCGGAATAAAAGAGATTAAAAGGTGTTAAGGTGTCAGAGTGCCTGAGGTAATTGATTCCCCTTATTTTAAAAGCCCCCAAAGATGAATTTCAGACAGTTTCTAAAAATGGTTAAAATCGCGCTAACAATACAATAATCACAGTGCTACAATTGGGATTCACTATAAATCACTCGTTTTCACATCAGCCGCTCGCAGCCCCAGTTCCCCTCACTAAGGAGAGCTTCTGAAGGGCGCCGAGCGCTGCAAAAGATCGATTTAAATACACTAGGAGGGCGGGAGTAGGGCGCGACTAGAGCGCTCTCCCCGGGTGCCTCACTCAAGATGGCGCCCACCGCCGCCGAGTGTCGGCAGAGAAGCGGTAAGGCGGAATAAAAGAGATTAAAAGGTGTTAAGGTGTCAGAGTGCCTGAGGTAATTGATTCCCCTTATTTTAAAAGCCCCCAAAGATGAATTTCAGACCGTTTCTAAAAATGGTTAAAATCGCGCTAACAATACAATAATCACAGTGCTACAATTGGGATTCACTATAAATCACTCGTTTTCACATCAGCCGCTCGCAGCCCCAGTTCCCCTCACTAGGGAGAGCTTCTGAAGGGTCGATGTTCCACAGTGAAGTCCATCCCCTGCAGGGAGATGGACCAACGCAATAGTTTCGGGTTTTCCCCCCGCATCTGCATTAGCCACTGCAGGGGCCGATGATCGGTCTGTACCCGGAAGTGGGTACCGAAGAGATAAGGCCGGAGCTTTTTGAGGGCCCACACCACGGCGAAGGCCTCCCTCTCGATGGTGCTCCAGCGTTGTTCTCGGGCCAGGAGCCGTCTGCTGATGAAAGCCACTGGCTGGTCAAGTCCTTCGGGGTTCAGCTGGGAAAGGACTGCCCCAATGCCATGGTCGGAGGCATCCGTTTGGACGATAAATTCCCGACTGTAGTCGGGGGCCTGGAGCACAGGGGCGGAGCACATGGCGGCCTTCAGCTTCTCGAAGGCCGCTTGACAGTCTGGGGTCCAGTTGACCTTCTTTGGTTGGTTTTTGGATGTGAGTTCCGTGAGGGGCCCCACAATGCTGCCATAGTCCCTCACGAACCGCCGGTAGTAGCCTGTGAGTCCCAAGAAGGCGCGGACCTCGGTCTGGGTGATGGGGGGCTGCCAAGACTGGATGGCAGCGATCTTGAGTTGCAGCGGAGCCACCAGACCGCTTCCCACCTGGTGCCCGAGATAGGTCACGGACCCCTGGCCAATTTGGCATTTGCTGGCCTTGATCGTGAGGCCGGCTCGTTGGAGGGCCTGTAGCACCTCTCGGAGGTGGTGGAGGTGGTCGGACCAGTGGAGGCTGTACACAGCGATATCGTCCAGGTAGGCGGCGCTGAATTCTTCGAGTCCCGCCAGGACCTGGTTTACTAGCCGCTGAAATGTTGCTGGGGCATTCTTCATGCCGAATGGCATGACCTTGAAGTGGTAGTGGCCATCAGGGGTGGAGAAGGCAGATCGTTCTTGGGCCCGGGGTGTGAGACCGATCTGCCAGTAGCCCGCTGTCAGGTCGAAGATGCTGAGGTAGCGGGCAGCTCCCATGCGGTCGATTCGTTCATCTGCTCGGGGAATGGGGTGTGCGTCGGTTCTGGTGACCGCATTCAAGCCCCGGTAGTCGACGCAGAACCGGAGCTCAGGAGTGGTGCCGGGGGCGGCCGCTTTGGGGACCAGTACCACTGGGCTGGCCCAGGGGCTGTCTGAGGGCTCGATGACCCCGAGCGGGAGCATCTTGGTCACCTCCTCTTGGATGCAGGCCCGTACCCGATCTGGTACGCGGTAGGCCCGATGTCGGATAGGGGGACTGTCTCCAGTGTCCACGTCGTGTAAGCACCAGGGGGTGACCCCTGGGATGAGGGAGAACAGGGTGGCGAACTGCAGTAGGAGGTCTCGGCAGCCTTGGCGCTGTTCCAGGGTGAGGGCCTCCGAGAGTCGGACCCCGTCCACGGAACCGTCCTTCTCCCGAGTCCGTAGGAGGTCAGGGAGTGGTTCGGAGTCCTCCTCGGCTCCGTTGTCTGTTGCCATCAGGAGGCTGAGCTCTGAGCGCACAAAGTGGGGTTTTAGTCTATTGGCGTGGAGGACCCGGAGGGGGTTCCGTGAGGATTCCATATCGATGAGATAGGTGACAGGGCTCTTACGCTCGACCACTTTGAAGGGCCCTGTCCACTTGTCTTGCAAGGCGCATGGTTCGGTGGGAGACATCACCCACACTTTTTGGCCGGGTTCAAATTCGATGGAGGAGGCATTTTGATCGTACCACCTTTTCATGTCTTCCTGACTGGCCTCCAAGTTTGCTTTTGCCATTTCTCTGAACCGTCTGGTCTGGTTGCGGAGGGTCAGGAGGTACTTGAAAACATCTGGAGGGTTCTTCAGAGGGGGCATTTCCCAACCTTCTTTGACTAGGCTGAGCGGCCCTCGCACAGGGTGTCCATATAAGAGCTCGAACGGGCTGAAGCCGAGGGACTTCTGGGGGACTTCTCGATAGGCAAAGAGGAGGCACGGCAGTAGCACATCCCACTGGCGACGGAGGGGCTCTTCCAACCCCCCAATCATCCCTTTGAGCGTGCGGTTGAACCGCTCAACTAGTCCGTTTCCTTGAGGGTGATAGGGGGTCGTGAATCGGTAGGTGACCCCACACTGCTGCCAGAGGGACTTCATGTATTTTGAAATAAAGTTTGTGCCCCGGTCGCTGACGACTTCTCGGGGGAAGCCCACCCGGGAGAAGATCCCCATCAAGGCCCGGCCGACTACCGGGGCTGTCACAGTTCGCAGGGGAACAGCCTCGGGGTAGCGGGTGGCGTGGTCCACCAGTACCAGGATGAACCGATGTCCTTGTGCTGTACGGGGGTCTAGGGGCCCCACAATGTCTATCCCCACCCTCTCGAACGGGGTGGTGACCACTGGGAAAGGTTGCAGAGGTGCTTTAAGCTTGCGGCCGCTCTTCCCGCTGGCCTGGCACGTGGGGCAAGACCGGCAGTGCTGGAGTACGTTGTTCCTCATCTTGGGCCAGAAAAAGTGGGTCACCAGGCGACTGTAGGTTTTGTCCTGACCCAGGTGACCAGTCAGGGGGACATCGTGGGCCAGGTTTAGCAAGAAGTCTCTAAAGTGGAGGGGCACCACTAGCACTCGACTGGCCCCTAACTCCGCGATTCTCTGTTCGCTGTACAACAGGTCGTTGTCCCAATAGACCCAATGGGTTCCGGAGGTATCCCCTGCGCTCTGGGTGAGGGCTTGTTGGCGGAGTCCCTCGAGGGAGGGACAGGTCTTCTGCTCGTGGCGAAACTGTTCCTGGGTGGGCCCCCCCTCCTGACGCCACTGAGCCAGGCCGGGAAGGTCCTGAGGCTGAGCGAGCCCCTCAGGAGTTTGCTCTGGGGGGTCGGCACGGTCGGTGTCTTCTACTGGAGCGACCGGGGGAGGAGGTGCCGGCCATTCAGGTTCTTCGGGTCGGGGGATGGCACGGGCAGCCATGGACCGGGTGGTTACGCACGCCCAGTCCGGGATGGCCAACATCCCCAGGTGCTCTCTTCTCTCTACGGCGGCCCACGGGGAACTCTCAAGATCATTTCCCAGGAGACAGTCTACGGGGGCATCATCTCGGACCGTCACTTTCAACATGCCGGAGACTCCTCCCCACTCGAAGGGGACGCAGGCCATCCGACATAGACTCTCCGAATTGTCGGCTGAACGGACAGGGCAGAGAACGTTCGGCAGGATCTGTTCTGGGGTCACCAGGTGACAGCGGACGGCTGTTACACTGGCCCCGGTGTCACGTAGGGCTTCGGCCCTGCGTCCATTAATGTTCACCCACTGACTGTACTTCCGGGTGTTGGCGGGTAGGGGGACCCGCGGGACCATGTCTTTTCCCCCTAGGCACGCTAGAACCATGGCGGCTGGTTCCCATTCTTGGTGTTCTTGCTCACATTCCTCGTGTTCTTCGGAGATTTGTTCTTCCCCCAGGGCGGCGGCCGCCATCTGGCGGGGTCTCGGAGTCTGGCTCTGTGGACAATTCGGGTCGTTTGCGTAGTGGCCGACTCGCTGGCATCGGTGACACGTGACATTGGCTCTGTACCCCGGGCGCGCCGGAGTGTTGCCCCGGTTGGCCGGGGGTGGGGTGCTGGTAGCAGGAGCGGCCGGGGCGTTGTCTCTTCCTCGTCCCTGGCCCCCTCCTCCTCCTCGGGGACGGTGCTGACCTTGGTTGTTCCGGTTCTGTTCATGTGACCCATTTCGGCCCACTCGGGTAATCTCCCACCGGTCAGCCTCGGCGGCGAGCTGCCGTGGATCAGTCAATTTGCTGTCGAGGAGGTGCTGCCTGAGCTCGACGAAGCAGTTGTTCGATAGATGCTCCCATACCATGAGGTTGAAGAGTTGCTCGTAGGTCGTTACATTGCTTCCTTTGATCCAACCCTCGAAGGCTCGGCTGAAATAGTTCACGTACTCCACCCAAGTTGTACCCGGGATCCGGGTGCAGTCTCGGAACCTCTGGCGGTACATTTCGGGTGTGAGCCCATAGCGGGTGAGGAGGGTAGCTTTCATGTGGTCATAGGAGGTCATCAGATGGTCTGGGAGCTGTAACAGGGCATCGCGGCCCTCATTGACGAACCTCCCCCATAGACCGGCTCCCCAGTCGCTTCGATCGATCCGGTGGGAGGTCATAGCGATCTCGTAGGCCTTGAACCATTGCTGTATGTCGTCATCTCGGAAATATTCTCGAACGACATCCTTGGGGATATGTACCTTCTTTTCTGTTGCTCCCGGGGTGCGCGGTTGCTCGGGCACCCCTAATTCTTTGTTCTGTTTGCGTAAGTCTATCTCAGCTAGTTTGCGCTCGTGTTCATACGCTAGTCTCTTCTCTTCGAGCTCTCTTTGTCTCTGTTTCTCTTCCCGTTCTTCTCGGAGCCGCAGATGTTCCAGGTTCAGTTTTTGTTCGGCTAATTTGAGTTCGCCATCCATTTTGAGCCGGGCCATTTCTAGTTCATGTAGTCGGCTTCTTTCTCGTTCTTGGATCTCATCTTGCGAGAGACCCGTTCTTCGCTCCTCGGGAGCCGTGGTGTTTTTCTCTGCTGCTGCGATATTTTGGTCCGGGGGTCTGACGGCCCCGGTTTCTGCCCATGACTCAATGGCGTGCTTGAAATCGTCTTTAGTACTCAGACCGGTGGTAGCGATACCTAGTTCAATGCAGAATTGTTTCAACTCACGATGGCTGTATTCTTCCAATCTCTCCATCTGGAATTTCTCGGTGGATCCGCTCTCTTTGGTTGACATTGTGGTTTTGTCGTGGGGTGAGCTACTCTCTGTACGATTACGCGTTGATTCGGATCGCGCCGCTGGCCACCAATGTTAGACGGACCGGGAGGGTCGGCCGAGAATAAGGGGAGAGGTCTCCGGGGAGAGCCGTCTCCAGCGATCGTACAGACGAGTAACTTCCCCCCCACAGATGTACACCACACAAGGATAAGGTTTAACGTTCTTTATAAGCAATTCTTTAAGTACGGTGAAATGGTACAAGGAGGTCTGGACTCCGGGGTCCCCTCGGTTCTAGTCTCTTGGTTGGGAAAGGGGGTAGCCGGACAGTCTTGTTACCAATCGGGTGGATATGGTGATAGATGGATAGCTCACAATCCTCGAGCTCGGCGTTCTAGATGATCGGGCCGCGGCGGAGCCAGCAGGTCCCGGGATGGTTGAAGGTAGCGACGGTCCGCGGCGGAGCCAGCAGGTCCAGATGAAGGTGGTGGTTACAACGGTCCGCGGCCACGCCAGCAGGTCCCGACGACGATGAAGGTTTCAGAAGGTTGCGGCAGCGCCAGCAGGCAGGTCGATAGTTCACAAGGCAGGGCTACGGCAGCGCCAGTAGTCCGTCAAGGATGAGTTGTTCACTGCGTCTCTCGACTCCAGGATACAACTGCCTTCCTGCTCTGGAGCTGCCCCAGTTATAGGTCTGGCGCCCTTTGATGTCCGGACCCTCGCACTTGGAGGTCGGGAGGTCCGGGATGAGGGAGTCCAGACACCCAGCAGGGGGGTGGAGCCAGCGCCTGGGGGAGCTGGGGGCGATCGGCACCTGGCGGGGGAGAACCATCGACACCTCTTTCTCCCATTGACCTGCCAAGTAGTCCGCTCACCTCCTGGGTGGATGGTGGTGCCGGGCTGTCGGGGCCTGGCCAGGCCCAGGGTTAGGGTCGATCGGAGGCCACGCGGCCTCGTGGTGCTGTGTCCAAGATGGCGCCCAGGCCGGGCGAGGGGGCCGGTAGGGAATCGGGCCCATGATGTGGAGATGTGCAGGGGCAGGGATCCCATATGAGACGGGAAACGGGTGGTTGTTGCGTGTAACACCTGGAGAGCCGGGCTCGGGCCTGGTCGTGCGGGAGGGAGCAAGCCTTTCACGTGGCCTGTCCAACATGTTCCTTCCCTAAAAATGGCTAAAAGATATCCTCAATCTCGAGCAAATATAGGAGGCACGAATAAAAGGAAAAATACAGAAACCGTACAGAAAGGGAGGAAACCAAGAGCATTAAAAATGGTGGATTCTGCAAATCCCGAATCAGGGTCACTTATAAGTAGAGCTGTAGCAGGGTCTGAGGGTGCCCAAGGGGGTTCAACTCCAATTATAAGGGGTAACTGCGAAGGACCTTTCCCACCTGTCCCTACAGAGGATGTTGGAGGGTCAGTGACACAAATAGAGCACATTGTAAAATCTCTGACCCTCCCCCTCCTCGAAAGAATAACATTGGTAAATGATAAGCTTGAAAGGTTCGAACAGCTAACCCTAGACAATTTTACCTCCCTAAAAAATTTGATAAAACTTGAAGCTAGAGAGAGAATGGTGAATGTGGTCCCCCCTCCCAAGGACCCTGTAACTATTACAGGGACCACAGCTGATGTAGCTACTAATCAACCTACAGAGTTAGGAACTCAAAAGGATCCCACCAATAAAAATCAGATTAAAAAAGTCCCTGGTAAGACTGTGCAATGTCCAATAACCAACACAGGCAAAACCGTATCAGAGAAGGTTGCTTGTTTAGAAGGTATGCAAAAACCGAAAAATAATATGACAGTAATCGGATGGCTCCCTTGGTCACGGTTGATTTACCACCAGAGTCACTGCCTTATGTAATCGTGCTTACTGGCGTTCCAGAATTAAAGAGTGGGAAACCAGAATCTTACCAAGAGCTAAAAAATAAAGTGATATTCTGGTTGATAGCAACAGGCCGATCCCCAGATACCTCAATGGAGAAGTACTGTTTGCAAGAAGGGTTAACTGGATAGGAAGCAGACCCAAAGATATACAGGGCGACACAATCATAATTAATTTTAGGGATACCAATGTGGCGAGATTAATCTGCAACGAGCACCGTTTTATGGATAGGGGCCCTATTCAAATAAAAAACCTCACCTATTTCTATAATTCGAATCCTATGCGACCCTGTGGACACGAGCATACCATGGCTCACGAAGAGTTGCTGGGAGGTTTCAACGCCTATCCTCCGGTAGTTACAAAAAATCGCTTTACAGAACTATATGGGCTAGAAGAGGTTGACTGACTGGGAGCAACTGATGAAAGGGAAATAAGAGTCACAACAGTTAACCTCACCCATGGAAATGAGACTAGGTCTAACACAACGGAAGTAGCCAATCAGGGCTGCCGCCGGGTTTCGATGGATAGGTTGGGTTACTCTAACCCGTTAACTTGCCCGAAATAATTGTCCGAAGCAAGGACTCTGGCATAACAGAGCCTGTCGCCAGGCCAAATCAGAGTTAATAAAAGCTGTAAAAGGGAATCAAATGAATATTATTAGGGACAAAAGGAAGCACTATAAAAAAAACATTCTATTAGCAAAAAAGGGATGGGACGAAAAAGTTTGGTCAGACTTGCTTTTAGCATGTAAACTGAAAGACCAATCTTTGTTCTGGAAGCTTATCGCCGGGGGGACTAAAAATGGAACCCAATCGAGGGATAGGTTTCTTGAGGAAAGTGCCTGGGTAAATCGCTTTTCAACACTGTACTCGTGTGGCGGGGATGACGAAGAATGGACATATGAGAGTACAGAATTAGAGACTTGTGACTCATTCTTAGAATTTAGTCTGTCTGACACTATATCCGCTATTAATGCAGTCAAACAGGGCAAAGCCCCGGGTCCAGACAGAATACCGGGCGATCTCTGGAAACATGAGAACCTCTTATGGGCCCCGTATATTAATTTGCTCAGCAACGAGATCTTAAGAGGAGCTCCAATTCCCGAGACCTGGCGGGGCGCAGAAATTGTCACTATTTTTAAGAAGGGAGACAGATTCAATCCATCGCACTACAGACCTATTAGTCTGATGGATGTGCTCCAAAAAATTTTCTCCCGACAACTGTTAAATAAGCTGAATATCTGGATCGAGGAAAATTCTATTTTTACAAAATACCAGGCAGGTTTTAGAGCTAGAATTAGTACAGTGGACCAGGTTTTCAGATTTTTATGCTTAATCTGGAAATATATTAACATAAGGAATTCCCACTTATACGTCGCTTTTGTGGATCTCAGGGCGGCCTTTGATCTGGTCCCGAGGGGGAAATTATGGAAATCAATAAGGGACATGGGTGTCCCAGGTGACATCCTTTACCAACTGATCTGGCTGCATGAGGGAAATTATGCAAGAGTGAGGTGGGGACCCAATGGAGAGTTAACAGAGAGAATAGACATAAAGAGAGGTGTTAGGCAAGGTTGCGTTATGGCGCCAACCCTCTTCTCTCTATATGTAAATGACATCCCAGACACCCTCTTGGGCTGCCAGCATGACTCTGCCAAGCTGTGTGGTCAAGCCGTTCCGGCATTATTATTTGGGAATGACACGATTTTATTCTCACAGACCCCTAAACGCCTACAAAACTTGTTGAATAAATTTCAGTCATATTGTATGGACAAAAGCCTTGAAATGAATTCTTCCAAAATCAAGGTTATGGCGATCAGCCCTCACAAAGGTGTTAATAAAACTTTTAGTGTAAATAACGAAAAGATTGAACACGTCCAAAATTTTAAATATCTGGGTATCACCCTTGACACTAAAATGAATTGGAATCCACAAATAGAAAAATCGAGGCTATTATTAACACAAATCCAAGCCCCCATAATTAAGAAGCATAAGAACAGCTTTGTTAGAGCAGTCTCACCAGCAATTGAGCTATTTAAGTACAAAGCTCAATCGGCTACTTTGTACGGGGCAGAATTGTGGGGCCATGTAGGCAGAGATACCTTTTCAGTACAAGAAAACAGCTTTTTTAGACAACTTTTAGCTGTTCCAGGTTGTACTCCCTTAATTCCCTTATTTTGGGATCTGAACATACGTCGTTCTGATGATCATGCCTCTCTACGCCCATTGTTATACTGGGTCCGCCTGTGGTCTACTGATGAGTTAGTGGACTATATAGAAGCACTAAAGGAAATAATGCAAATAAAGAATGTTACCCGGTTGGCATGGTTAGTGCACATTGAAAATTGGTTTTTAAAATTGGGCCTATACAACTTCTGGGCAGATCCTGATTCCCTTACTAACCTTTCTAAAAAATTGCTCGATGCAAGGTATTGGGAATAAATCCACAGCTGTATATTACAAAATCCTAATATTGGAAGACTGACCCTTAAATTCTTTGATGTTAAAACTGAAAGTAAATTTGAATACTTCATGGACGAAATTCTGCCCGCAATGGCAAAATCATTGTACCTAAAGTATTGTTATGGCATTCTGCAAATTAAATCTAGAACATCTAAGTGGGTGTGTGATAAGGGGCCCATAGCAAATCCCAAATCTGATATGTGCGAACTGTGTGTTATAGGCGCTAGGGAAGATGAGGCTCATGTCTTATTTCTCTGTCATGCATATCTGCAAGCTAGGAAAAAGTGGATTAAACCCATTTGCCTCCTTTTAGGCTTTCGGAAAATTAAAGATGGGGAAAGAGTGTTCAAGGGGGACACATCACAGACTATAGTATTTAGTCTGAGCCGTTTTTTCCTTGCTGTGGCAATAGTCGGGAAAAGATATGGACTAGAAATGTAACAGGATTGTACTAACAAGAAATAAATCGGTTTTAAACTTAACTCACTGAATAGTAATAGGTCAAGCAAATGGTCGTGTATCAAAGTCATTCTTATACATTTAAGTTTTAACTTCTCCTTGTATAATGTTTACAGATTGTTATGATCTGGATACTTATTTACCGGACTACTTTTATTATACTAGTTCCTGGTATCTTTTAAGTCTTTTTAGATTGTATTTATTTATATTTTTTAAAAATATGTACTACCTCGATCGGTGAATTTACATTGTGTCTGTAAGATTTTCCATTCTGACAAAATTATGTGCCCTAGAAACTTAACCCCTAACTGTGCAGATATCTTATGCATGTTTGTACTAAGCTTTATTTTTTATTGGTACCTTATCTTATTTTATGATGAATGTATAAATATGCACTGTATTCTTTTATGGTTGTCTTAACCGAAATAAAGAAAGAAAGAAAGTAACATTTGTTTGATCTGTCTGCCCAGGCTGCCACGAGCATTCGTTCAGCCTCTCCTGAAAGGCCAGGAACTCTCTTAACCTTGCTGGAAATCCGCTACGCAATGAGGTGCATGTGGACTTGGTGGAGTAGCGGGTGATGATTGCCCAGGAAATCCTGAACCTTCAGATCCAGACGCACCAGTCAGTCGTTAGGACGGAAAAGGTCTCTGAAGAGATGGATGCTGAATATCTTGAAATGGTGGTAAACCAGCCATTTGAATTGTCAGAGCTTTGTCCACAATCATGCTTCTCTATGAGAAAAAGTTTGCTGAGGAACCAGGAAGGGGAGTGGGGTCAAGGAAATAGACCCTTTGGCCAGGATTTCCTGAATCTCCATCTGGAAAAGGGCCACCTCCCTTTCCAAGAAGGTGATTGGTCGAGGAGGTAACAGCTGGAAGTTTGAGCTTTAGCAGTCTATATGGAAGCCCTGTACTGTTTGCAGATCCCGAACATTGGTAGTAAGAGTCCTCCAAACATGTACAAAATGTGCCAGCCTACCCCACCAAGCGCTTGTGAGACGTAAACTGCATAGTCCCTGTAGAAGTCAGCGGAGGAGCATTTTCTGCGGGAACCACCTTGGGAACCTCTGTGCCTTAGATATTCTTTTATGAAGTAGAATCCCCTAAAGCAGGCGGGGTCCTGCCACTGGCCTCTTCTTGTTGATTGACCTCTGCCACAGGCTTGTGTTAGTGGGCGGCTGGCTAAGCACCCCCTGCCGCAGGCGGCCTCAGGGAAAACCCAGGGGGTAAAGATGCACTTGATTGATGACTGCGATTTATCAAGCAAATTAAATGTGGAGACAAACTTCTCAAGCTCTTTGATGAATGGTTCACCAAAGACCCTGCCATGTACAACCTAACCCACCTCAGAGGTCACCAGATCCCTAACTTAGGGTCAATCTTAATGCAGTGAGATCTGCGCCTCTCTGTAGAGTTGATGCAGTTCGCTTTCCTGAAAAATAATACCGCCCGTTGGACCCAACTAGAGAGTACCTCGCGGGAGATAAGGGCACCAGTTGTTTTAGCATCGTCCGCCATTTCAAGAATGTTTGTCTGTGGCCCCGTCAGGTATAACAGCTTATCTTATCATAACCGCCAGGAACAGTCAATGCCCTTTTTGGGATGTCTCACATATTTAACCAATAATGTGACCATTTTGGAGTCTGAATCCGGCATAGCCCCAACTTTAGCTTCCAACAAAGGTTTGGGGCATGCAGCCCGTTGGAGATTCTGGATCACCTGATCCAAAGGCTTATGTAGCCTCCTCACCACATACCAGGCGACCTTCACAGCCGGAGCTCACTCATTGGGAGTGGATGAGCGCCTCATGGTACCTGCCAGACTCCGCTCCATCAGGGGTGCTTGCAGGAGGTTCTGTCCCCAAGGGGGTGCTCTGCGGTCTCGAAGTCCGTTCTGGATCAGATTCACCATCTGATCGCGCTGGGGATTCATTGGAGCCGGGGGTGGATTGGTGAGGGGGGGTGGTAATGTAGTACCTGGGAATTCCCAGCGGACTCAGGAGTTGGTGTAAAAGTATGATTCACGAAAGCCTTCTATAGTCTGGGGAAAGCGGCCAGATCAATCCCAGGTGGCACTTGTGCAGGTTCTCAGGGATCGCAGCAGCCTAAAAGGTAAGCGGCCGAAGGCTCAGCTAGGTCCTCCCTCGAAGGGAGGGGTTGTAGGCGCTTCTGTGCATATTCAAGTAATTTCCTTTCCAACTGTGCTACTTTGTCTGAAACCACCCTGTGAATCGAGGCATTTACTACCTCACAAAAGTTGTCAGACACCGGGAAGTAGGCTACCTCCTCTTCCTCAACCTAGACGTCATCGTACTGCTCATTTGTACCCAGCTAATGACTATGTAGCTCCCTATGTAAACGTAGGTATAGAGCAGGGGTCTACAAACCGAATACCAACAGAATACCAATACGCAATACTATAAATAACGGCTGCAGCAGAGAAGAGGACGAAAGCAGGCGGACGAAGGCTGAGAAGGGTCACGCTGGGCAATGATTGGAAAATTGTTACTGTCATTTACTCATTTACTCATGAATGATGGGAAATGTACTTTATGTTGTTAATAAAATGGCTACTATTTGATTGATGAAGAAAGTGATGGCATAATCCTCACCTCCTGGTCCTGACATAGAATTACAGTGTACATCCTTACATAATCTGTGTTATACTCGTGGAGGGATATGAATAAATACGTATTTGATTGCTAATGGTACATTGTGTTCATGCTAGGATGATATCTCGTACTTAGTGGGTGATGTTCTGCATGGATGTTAATTTTTGATATGTGTGTTATTGGTGGGTGTTTATTATTTATCACTCAATCAATCAGGGGGTTTGGTTAGCGCGCTACTCACCCGTGGGGGTCTCAAGGCCCATGGGAGATGGGGGGCTCTGGATCAGTCGAAGACCCAGGTCTTGAGGTCCTTTCTGAACGTGCGCAGGGTCGGGGAGCATCTGATGTTCACCGGGAGCTCGTTCCAGGTCTTGACCGCGATGTAGGAGAAGGCTCTTCCTCCGGTTTTGTTTCTGCAGATGCAGGGAACCTCTGCCAAGGCGAGGTCGGCGGAGGGGAGGTTTCTCTTGGGTGCGTTGAAGGAGACTCTCTCGTTCAGGTCTTTGGGTCGGATGTTGTTGAGGGCTTTGTAGGTGTGAGTGAGGAGTTGGAAAGTGACTCTCTTCTCTACGGTTAGCCAGTGGAGGTCAGGTAGGTGTTGGGTTGTGTGCTCATGCCACGGAGTTCCGAGGACGAGTCGGGCTGCGGCGGTCTGGATGGTTTGGCGTCTGTGTAGAAGAGTCCTGTTGATTCCGGCGTTGAGGGTGTTGCCGTAGTCAAGTCTACTGGTAATGAGTGCATGGGTGACGGCCCTTCTGCAGTCGGAGGGGATCCATTTGAAAGTCTTACGGAGGATGCGAAGGCAGTTGAAACTGGTGGAGGCGATGGCATTGATCTGGGAGTTCATGGAGAGGTAGGAGTCGAGGATGATGCCGAGGTTTCGGGCTCTGTCGGTGGGGGTGGGTGGGCTCCCGAGGGCGGACGGCCACCAGGTGCTGTCCCTGGCGGTGGAGCAGGGTACGAGGATGAGGACCTGGGTCTTCTCTGAGTTGAGCTTCAGACAGCTGTCCTTCATCCAGGCTGCCACATTTTTCATTCCTTCCTGGAAGCAGAGTCTGGTGTCTTCGGGATTCTTCGTGAGAGAGAGGATGAGCTAAGTGTCATAGGTGTAGGATACTATGCTGAGCCCGTGCTGTCTGACGATCACGGCGAGGGGGGCCATGTAGATGTTGAAGAGTGTAGGGCTGAAAGATGATCCCACAGTTGACATCGGTGGGTTTGGAGCGGAAGGGAGGGAGTCTGATCCTCTGGGTTCGGTCCGAGAGGAAGGATTGGATCCAGTCGAGGGTGGTTCCTTGTATCCCTGCGTCGTGGAGTCTGGCTGTGAGTGTGCGATGAGAAACTGTGTCGAAGGCCACGGAGAGGTCTAGCAAGATGAGTGCCGTTGTGTGTCCCTGGTCCAGTGGCATGTGGATGTCATCCGTGGCGGCTAGGAGGGCAGTCTCGGTGCTGTGGTTGCTGGGGAATCCCAACTGGGAGGGGTCTAGGATGGAGTTCTTTTCGACGAATGAGGTCAGCTGGGTGTTTACGAGTCTCTCTGTGACTTTGGCTGTGAAGGAGAGGAGAGAGATGGGCCTGTAGTTTTTTAGGTCCGTTGGATCGGCCGTAGGTTTCTTGAGGTGTGTCGTACTCAGGAATAGTAACCATATGCGAGTTTACAGATTTTATCAGAATGACATTTCTGTGGTGTGCAGGTCAGTGGTGTAGCTTGGTCTGTAAGACTGGGAGGGAGTGAATTTGCAAGAGGCGCAAGATATGTCATCCTAGGGGTGGAGGCGGGATACGGGGCTCTGACATCCTCCTCAGATCTACTTTTAGATAGTTGATTAGTTAGAGTATGGGGCAACAGGCACACTGCAAATTGGGGGTTGGCGATTGCCGTGAGCAGGGGTGCAGAGTGGGGGGAAGAGGAATGGGAAAGTTGTTGCATTGTTGTTGTTTTCTTTTCCTTTTTTTTCTTTTGCTAGGAGAGGGAGGAGTGGCTACATGGTGTGTGTATGTGTTTTCAGTGGAGTTGAAGCAGACGATTTCTCCTTTTCTCTATACGTCAGGTGATAATACAGTAGCTGGATGCCTTTTGTGTGGGTCAGATGGCACAGGATAGTCGCGGATCGTGGATGAAAGTGATGAGCTGGAATGTGAAGGGTTTGGGTGACAAGATTAAGAGAGGGATGGTCAGTGATCTTATTAGACGACACTCCCCAGATGTGGTACTATTGCAGGAGACGCACCTGGTAGGTAACCGATGCATGGCCCTCCATAAAGGGGAGTATAAGTTGGTGGCACATGCCAGGTTTACTACCGGGTCCAGGGGAGTCTGGATTTTGGTAAAAAAATCCTTTCCCATGTCAGTACAGGCTGCGTGGCTGGATCAGAGGGGCAGATATGCCGGGGTGTCGAAGCTACTAGGGGGTAAGTCGGTCACCTTTTTATCTATAAATGTGCCACCGGGCCTTCAGTCTGATACTTTCCGTGACCTGAGTACTGTTTTTCTTGCATTGCCCCTTGGCATTTTAGTTTTGGGGGGTGATTTCAATGCGGTACTGGATGGGGAGGTTGACCGTAGCCCGCTGCGAGTACTTAGGCAATCGCAGAGATGGCTCTCGGACTTCCTTGAGATGCTGGGACTGGTTGATAGCTGGCGAGTGCGTAACCCAACGCAGACTCATTTTACTCATATATCAGCAGCTCACAATAGTTTGTCCAGGTTAGATTACATATTGCTACCGGCGGCTATGACAACCATGATACAGGAGATGCGGTATCTTGGCAGAGGTATTTCTGATCATTCTCCACTGTGGTTACAGCTCACGCGTGGACGACCGGCGGTTGGTAGGATAGCTCCTATTAGCGCATGGCAATTAAAAGACCCGGCCATTAGGTGGGAGGTAATTCAGATGTCGGAACGTTATTTCCAGGAGAATGTGGGAACAGTTGACTCAGCGCAGGCCCTCTGGGAAGCTTACAAGGTGGTAGTGAGAGGTGCGGTCCTATCTCTGGTTGCGCGGAAGAAGAAGAAACGTCAGGCGGAGGTAAATCAGAAAGAGGCAGAAGTGAGAAGTTTGGAGGAGAGAGTGGCTTGGTCGCCTGCGCCGGAGGACCTCCACTTACTGAGACTCCAACAAGATGAATACAAATGCCTAGCGAGAGATAGAGCGATAGCTCAAAACTATGCCATGCAGAGCTGCATATATGAACATGGCGATAAAGCTGGTAAATTGATCGCGTGGCTCGAACATGAGAAATGGGCATCTAGGCTGGTACCTGAGTTAGAAGGGTCGGAGTCAAATAAAGTTACAAATCCACAAGCGGTGGCTGGCGCATTTTCTGAGTATTACAAGAGGGTGTATACCTCAGGGAGAGGGTTTACAGAGGCTGAGAATAGCTAAATGATCGGGGATATTGTCATGCCGGGATTGTCGGAGGAGCATAGGTGCTATCTGGACTCTCCATTCTCCGTCGATGAGGTTGCACAGGCTATAAGAATGATAAAATCAGGAAAGGCGACTTGCCCCAATGGGATACCGATGGAGTTGTATAAATTAAATGCCCATAGACCCGCCCGCATATCTGAGCCATGTTCTTGGAGAGTAGGTAGAAGGGTCAGCTTCCATACGATCAGCGAGTGGCAAATATAGTGGTCATACACAAAGCGAGTAAGCCCAGGACACAATGTTCCTCATATAGGCCTATTTCGCTCCTTAAAACAAAGAATAAAATCTTGGCGAAAATGCTCGCCACTCGGTTGGTAAAGGTAATTACGACTTAGATCCACCCGGATCAATCTGGCTTTATGCCGCGTCGTAATACGGCTCTGAACTTGCGGAGGTGCATGGTGTTCTCGGGGGCTCTTCGAAGATACAGGAACCAACGGTCTTGGTGTCCTTGGACGCCACTATGGCGTTTTATAGGGTTGAATGGAATTATTTGTTTGCAGTGTTGAGGAAGCTGGGTTTTGGAAGGGAGTTTGTTGGATGGGTGCCACTATTGTAGATTGAATGATTTTTCATTGGAGAGGGGCACGAGGCAGGGATGCCAGTTGTCCCCGCTGCTCTTTGTTCTTGCACTGGAGCCACTGGCGGCGTGGGTCAGATGGGATAGATCGATAAGTGACTTGCGGTGGACACCAGAATGGGAAGATAAAATCTCATTATACGCGGATGACGTTTTGCTCCATTTCACTAATTCCAGAGCGTCTTTAGCCCCTTCGATGCTCATGACGAGCTCAGCTCGTCATGAGGCACGGTTAAGCTGTGCTGATGACGAGCTGAGCTCGTCATGAACAATGGGATTTACACATCAATCATCACAGGAGGGGAAAACCATTAGCAGCGATGGTGTTAAGCACTTTTCTGGATGTGCTTGCCATTTTTGGTAGGTACTCAGGATTTGCTATAAATTGGTCAAAGTCGGTGCTTTTTGTCCTTGTTGGCGACCCGCCGAGAATTCCGCATCGTGCCCAATTCAGATTGAGCCAGTAAGGTTTAAATATATAGGTATATACATAACTCTTGATCCAAAGTTAAGATATGCCAATAATTTAGCTTCCCCTTTGAGTAGATGTAAGAAGGATGTGAAGCGTTGGAGAGCTCTTCCACTATCATTGCTTGGAAGTGCCACTCTGTTTAAGATGTTGGTTTTACCCCGATTCCTATATGCTCTTCAGAACTCAATGGACCCGGTACCGGCCTCCTATTTTAGGGAAATTGAGACACTTCAGAGGCAGCTTCTGTGGAACGGTAGACCCCGAATAGAGTTTATTAAGTTAACTCTCCCGTGGTATGATGGGGGAATCGGACTCCTGGATTTAAGGAAGTACTATTGGGCTTCGCAGCTGGCTGCTGTGAATCATATCGTCTACGGACCCCCGGGAGAGCCGGGTTATGCCATGGACCGCGGGCTGGCTCCTGGTGGAATGCTAGATAGAGCTCTCTATGCTAAGCCAGGGAGGTTTGCACTAGTGGGCCCATCAGAACATGCGGTACAGGTGTGGCACGCCGCTAATAGATATTTAGGTTGATAAGAAAAATTGACGTTGGCCACTCCCCTGTTGAATTCGGAGAAACTAGGGAGCCTGTGGAAATCTAAGGGGTTTGATAAGTGGGATCTTATTGGGATCACCGAGATAAAGGATCTTTGGGGAGGAGACAAGGTACAGACATTCGATTTTCTTAAGCAACAGTATAGTCTGCATAATAATGAGCACTATCGATATCGGCAGGTGATACATGCTCTCCTCACTCACATACCCAGAGATGCAGTACTCCCGGAGGCGTCGCCTCTTGAAAACCGGGTACTAGACGGGCACATTCCTGAGAAGACTATTTCCTTGATATATAGGAAACTTGTTAATAACATGGAAAATCCGCTGGGGCGAATCAGAGCTCAGTGGAGTGCTGATGGATTGGAATTAGACGACGAAAATTGGGTGGAGGCAGTTTCCTCCCCGAAGGTAGTGGTGATTCAGATGAGGCTCCGGCTTGTGCAATTAAAGATTCTGCATAGATCATATATTACCGGGCCTCAAATGGTGGGAATGGGGCAAGGGGGGAGTGGAGAGTGTAGAAGGGAATGTGGAGAACCTGGCACCTTTATGCATATTCTTAGGTACTGTGTGGCAATACAGGCATTTTGGACGAAGATCCATGAATAACTGAAAGAGGTATTGGGAGAGGAAATACGACCAGAAGCCCAAAGGTGTCTATTGAATTGTGGAGAAGTGTGGCTCAATGGTTAGAGCGGCAGACCCTCATGCAGAGGTCTAGCCCGGGACCAGGGTTCATGCCCCGCCTCGGCGGGTCTTGGGCTCAAAATTCCACGGACCTGATAATTCTCGCCTCTGTGCCTATTCCAATCATGGAGTCCCACTCTGCAACTCTGGGCAATAGCTTGCTTAATCTCCACAACGGCCCCCACAACGCTAAGGATGCCTGGCCTCCACCTTGGGGGTGCCCAGGAGTGGACGCCTCACAGGGAAAGCCAGGAGGGGTTCCACAGCGGTATTCGTACAAGCACCTTGAGACTCTTGCGGGTGAGTAGTGCGCTATACAAGTACCAATTTACATTTTAATTTACATTTATTGAATGTGTGGGAACCTACAGATTTGAATGTGTATCGGAAGGCAATGACGCTGGCGTGCATGGTGGCTAAATGAAATATCGCACAGCTTTGGGGGGCAAGTCAGCCGCCTCGAGTCTCTAGATGGGCCGATGATTTGGACTGGTGTATGTTTAGGGAGAAATCAGTATATGTGGCCAGGGGTTGCCCAGAGAAATTGGGGAAGGTCTGGCTGGGCGTGGTACAGTCACCGAAGACAGATTTGTGAACCACCGGTCCCACGACTGGAATTTAAAGCACAGGAATCCCTTTGATCCTATTACAAAACATAGTCGCATGCGATTCTGTACCTGTGAATATTGGCCTACGAGATGAGAAATGTATGATATCACCTGATGTTTTATACCTTAATTTTTGTTTTTTGTAATGTTTGTTTTTACAATGTATTGCTTTTATGGATTTCTAAATTTTGAAATTCCGAATAAAGATTATTATTATTATTATTATTATTATTTTTGTAATGTACTTTTCTTTTGCAATTTGTTAATAAAAAGAGTTTTAAAAAAAAGACTGGGAGGGAGAAAGGGTATTGGATGGGCTGAGCTTCAGCTTTTCCAACAATCATGCTGGCATTAATGTTAAAATAAATGTAACGACAAACAGGGCTCATGAGAGGCGCTTAAGGGGCAGTCAAAGTGGAGAAGAATGCGGATAGGTTAGGGTACTAAGTGCAAGGAAACACAATATTTAGTAAAATAACAAACATTTTTGAAGACTTTCAAAACAGAGTGAGGGAGAGAGCATGTGTGCTTTTTTCTGTGTGTATGTATAGTTTTGGGGTGAAATCCAACAGACCTCAACCTACTAGATTGAAAGAACCTGTACCTAACTACTTACCAGAAACTGCATTTATTAGGTAGGCGTAACACCCCAAACACCCTCACTGAAGCTACGGCCCGGGTGCAGATTTTAGGAGATGCAGTGTTCTGTGAATGAGGGACCTGCAGGCTACAGTTTCTGAATATTGCATTCCTGTGTGTGAGGCACTCGTCAGCAGGGGTGTGTTTTGTACTCTGGCAGTGATCTGTATGTTGCAGACCTGTATTTGTGATTGTGAGGCTTTTGGACCAGGTTTTGTGCTCTAGAAGTGGTGGGCTGAATGTGCGTAGTCGCGCTACGCAAAGGTCCGCGAAATAGTAAAAAATCTCTGCCAGCATGCAAAAGTTCTGCGAACACGCAAAATTGCTAGTTCCGCCCGTTCGCGATGCTTTTTTCCTGTTCGCGAACGCTGTTTTCGTGCTCGGGAGAAATATCTTGCGAACACGCATTTTGAAAGCGCGAACAAGCAAAAATTCTGCAAAGCTGCGGATTGCAGAATTTTTGGATATTCAAATCCCCTGATTAACA
This sequence comes from Lissotriton vulgaris, assembly GCF_964263255.1. Lineage (NCBI taxonomy): Eukaryota > Metazoa > Chordata > Amphibia > Caudata > Salamandridae > Lissotriton > Lissotriton vulgaris. Next base: position 701,684,877 of record NC_141694.1, on the reverse strand, counting down.
TTATTGTTATACCCTGAATACAGTGTTATACAGTGCCCAAGAGCAAACTGTAAAACACTTTTTCAAACTAGGACATCCTTTCTCAGTGTCCACCAAATATCACATGACTGAGCCACGGCCGGACTGGGAACACAGAATAGCCCTGGCGATTCAGTTGGACCGGCCCTGGTAGTGCAAGTGAGAAACACTGCTGCTGCTTTTGCTACAGGTAGCTGATATTTGCAACACTGCCGACCCCTAGTAACAAAACCAGCCCCCACCCTTCCGGCTCACTGAGAAAACGCCCGGTGCCCACTACGGCCAGTATGGCCTGGACCAAACACATGCTTTTATGAGGGTGTTCGAAGTGTGGTTCAATTAAGACAACTTGACAAATTGAGAATTTAAATAAGATTTTGGAATTCCATTCTGGATGAAAGTGCAATATTGCTTTCGGTATATTGCAGATAGTATATATAACATGCTTTATAATAGCATGCACAACTTTCATGCCATATAAGAATTAGTTGCTGTTGTATTTAATAGTTCTAAAGAGATAGCCAAGTCTAGAAACAAATTCATTGTAAGCAAATCTGTGTTTTCCAAATCAAGATAGAGCATGTACTAAATGACATTGTCCTACACAACCTGTACTTAAGGACCTGTCAAGTTTCTGAAGTGTAGAATTAACAGTTGGAAATGCACATATTTGTTCACTCTATATGTTTGCACTTATCCTAGTATCAGTAAGTACAGATCTAATTTTCTTAAAGCCTGGTGTCAAGTGAGATGTACACGATTGGAATGGCAACAAAATAACATGAGATCCCTAAGGAAATTTCGGATTGTGAGTTACTAGCTAATCATATACGTAGATTGGTATCAGTTGTGAATGTGGATCATGCGCTGTACCGGTCCACCCAATCAAGCATAGCATTTAACGCCTGTTTGCATACCCTCCTAGCAAATTAATCCTATCTTCTATCAAATATTTTTAGAGCAATTTTTCTCAAGAATGGAAAATAATGTTCAGTCCTTGACAAACTAATGACCAATACACACCTCTCGCGACATAAACTAACGTTTGTCATAATCTCCTCACACAGTAAGGTACCATTCAGAGGTATTGCCTGTCAAATGTTCTGTCAATTTTAGTCTCCTTGGTTACTAATTTTTCTCTGTTCAGTGGCAGAAAATACCCTCAAAATTAACGTAATGAGTTTTTTGTTACTTTACACTGACCAGGGCACATCACAGATTTTTTTATTTATTGAAATATAGAACCATGTCAGAGCCATCCAATGTATATTTAGTTCTGAAATATGCAGAGTTTGGGATCCAATTTCAATAATGGAGGAATATCAAATAGGCAAGTTGAATGGAACTACTTGGCCCGCTCTTTGCTGCAATATTTTTGTGCAGAAAGATTGAGACATCTTTTTCGCACAGATGAGTTTCTAATACTACTACTGGGCCCCCATGATTTTAATACGAAGACAGCTAGTGGTGACTTTTGGGTTGACCATTGGACATTTGGGTACTCATTTTGGTCTTTCTGTACATTGATATCACATTTTCCAAGCTCTTGCCGATCAGAGCCGAGGCTTTACCTTTGTGGTGTGATAGATCCTCTGGCCTACATTTCCCGACTTCATGCAGGAGAGGAAACATTACCAAGGATTTGTCCCCTTGTGGATCAACCGAGGATATTGCTCTAAATTTTGGATCATTCTTGTATTTTTTTCATAGGATTTTTTGCTATTTTAGTGCGATAAGCCAGGTTATTATACAGACATTTTTTGACAGACTTATTACTGAAAAACGGATTTACTCATTGTACCCTCAATGGCATAAAACTAAATTTCCTGAGTTCCTCAGGTTTTACATCGCTGCACGTATGATTGACGCTTTTGCTCTATCTCTCTTGCCGTTAAATAGATGAAAACACAGGTATTTTCTGTTCTCAAACCCGGCAAGCCATAGCCACACTGGTGGTCACAGTTGATGAGTGATAGAGTTGCCTATTTCCTGTAAATATTGTCCTGTGGGTGATTTAGGCCTCAGCTCCTTTGTTCTTAAGTCGTTTTTAAGATGCCTCGATGACCGATTCTGACTGAGGACTATCCCCTGATTTCAGTAAGAGGCCGATTATTACTCTACATGGACTTTGGAATACACTGTTCCTCACTTTTATTACCTGGTGCATTATTATCTTGCACACCAAATATGAGAGGAGTAGTACATACTATTTTTGATTATCACTTTTATATATTAAGATGACATTATGAATTGACCAGTGAGGAATTAGATCACCTAGAAATATTTAGTTTCAATGAGTCTAAAAGTCTGTAGATTTGAAATTGGTAATAATATATGTCTCTTGTTTGGTATATGTGCTCTTCAGCCAGAGCCCTGAGTCTCCCTGAGAAGAGGCAAGAAAGCCTGCGTATTGTGGGTAAAGATTGATATCATGAGCATGCTACTTTTGGTTTCTTTTCTTTGAGACATTATTTCATCTTTCCCAGGCACAAGGAGGAAACACGTTGTTCACTGTGTTTGTGGGGTGCCGTTATTATGTGTACAGAGTTGGGGAGACTTTTTGGCATGCCATCAAGTTTCTCTCTTTGCATAACGTTCTGACCGATAATTACTTTTCTACAGGTATCTAAGAGGTAGATGTCCTCTATTGTTTGGTGACCACCGTTTGTGCCATCAAATTTTACTTTCTTAAACACTGTTGCACAGTTGCATCCTATAGCAGAAATGAGTGATATAGGCCCTGATGAATACCCCTACACATTGCTGAAGGGTTACTTTAGGGTAGAAACATTTGACCCAGAAGATTTAATCAGGGATATATATATATATATATATATATATATATATATATATATATATATATATATATATATATATATATATATTCGTCAAGGGGGGGGCGAAAACGCGTTTTTCCCATGTTAATTTCCATAGGGCGGTTGGCCTCACTTTTAGCTCGAACGGCTGAATGGATTTGCATGAAACTTGGCAAAATTGTAGGGACTGTTAGCCCGATGTGCCTTTGCTAGGTCTCAATATATGTGCTCCAGTGGATTTTGATAAATTAACGTTCAAAAAAATATATATATCAGTGACAGCGCTCCGGGTAGCGCTCCGGTTCGCGTACTTGACGCGTAACGGAACTTCGCGAAGCGAAGCTGATTGGCTCTCCGGTGTCTGTCAACATTCTAAACAGTCCGGAGCGGCCGCCATCTTGTCTCTCAGTAGGATCGAGAGACAAGAGGAGGCCAAAACGAAGGGGGAAATGACCATAAGGGGGCACAGTAGATCCTCCCTGACCCCCTAAGTTTGATGTGGAAGCTTTAAAAGGGCCCCGCGGGGCAAAAAAAGAAAAAAAAATGTTTTGCGTGGGGAGCGCCCGGTACGCTTTTGTGCAATGGGCGGTGGTAATCTAAATGATGAGGGGGGGGGGGGGGGGGGGGGGGGTTGGGGGCAGCGTTCAAAGCACATCAGCGTGCATAAACACGAAAATGTTTTTATCTACCACGTACTTGACTTATCTCTCTGAGATGCATTCCCTTGTGTTTCGGCAATGGTAGTCTGTTCATTACATAGATCGCCCGAGGGCGGTAGTACAGACCGCGCGTAGGAAAGGGTCAAAAGCCAGGGGTATAGGAGTATGTAACAAGCGAGCCATTTAATTGAAAAAACTGAACGTGACAAAAGGTTGCAGGATCAGTGAAGGTTGATTTTTTAATTGAAAGTATAACAGGATCAGTTACAATAAAATCGTCCATACGCACACCATGGGCGAGTATCATAGGTAACATTACTTCGAAGCTTTATTAATACAATAATCAATAATGAAAAATCGACATCAATAGGGTTGTCCGTATTCCCAGTCAGTACCCTTCCCCGCATACATCCCCCATAACGTCAAGGCTAAGTAACTAGAACGTCATAAGGAGTTGCAAGTCGCTCCCATACTGGCGCCATTTTGGTCGAGGCCAGGCAGGTCCAGAGTATAGTTCAATGTCTCCAATAAGTAGCGGCAGGACCAGAATCCCTTTCGGCAGTTCTGGCTTCGTCATTACGAGCACTAGAAAACAAGACATTCTGGGCAATACCACCCTTGACGCAGCCCTTTATGCTACAAGATGGTGTCTTCCATTCAGAAAATATTGTTGCCAGCATTTTGAAAGGAAAGATAAACGGCCGTTCTCCTAGTGAGTCTCACATTGTTACATTTATGAAGAATGTTGAAGAGTAGTATGTTGAAAATCTGAAGCTATCGTTCTACAAACTCTCAACCAGCCTTGGATGGAAAAATCCTGAAGAATGTACAAACTGAAAACCAGTTTTTGTCTGCATAGCATCAGCAGCAACACTTGAGTCAGCTTTGTGTGAAGCCGCCATCTTGATCCAATCAATACCGTCCCCCTGCACACATTCAGGGACCAGGCCGCAGGACGTGTCTTCAGGTCAAACGGATTGTGGGACAAGGTGCAGAATGGAAAAGTCACCAAAAGGCAAAAAGTTCCGCCGGACCCCGGGAGCCGGCCGCCTATGTCGGGGGCGATCTCAGGCCACACCAGGGCAACAAGACTTGGGGAGGGGGCAGGAGCCAAGCGCCCCCTCCCAGTCCGCGCCACCACACTGCTCCTCGGGGGCCTCCGTCAAGCGGTTCAGGGAGGCACCGCAGGCAGCGGTTCTTCAGATCAGTGGCTCTCACCGGCAAGGCTCCCCTCCGTTAGCAGCGATCGTTGGCGCTGTGGTTGCGGCCGGAGGCCCCGCCTAGTCAACGCCCCGGCCTCTCCATGTCGTAGGCCGCAAGAGTGGCCGCAACTCTGCTGGCCGAGCGAGGAATACCGTCCCCCTGCACACATTCAGGGACCAGGCCGCATTGCGAGGGCACCGCAGGACGTGACTTCAGGTCAAACGGATTGTGTGACAAGGTGCAGAATGAAGAGTCACCAAAAGGCAAAAAGTTCTGCTGGACCCCGGGAGCCGGCCGCCTATGTCGGGGGCGATCTTAGGCCACACCAGGGCAACAAGACTTGGGGAGGGGGCAGGAGCCAAGTGCCCCCTCCCAGTCCGCGCCACCACACCGCCCCTCGGGGGCCTCCGTCAAGCGGTTCAGGGAGGCACCGCAGGCAGCGGTTCTTCAGATCAGTGGCTCTCACCGGCAAGGCTCCCCTCCGTCAGCAGCGATCGTTGGCTCTGTGGTTGCGGTCGGAGGCCCCGCCTAGTCAACGCCCCGGCCTGTCCATGTCGTAGGCCGCAAGAGTGGGCGCAACTCAGCTGGCCGAGCGAGACTTGGGGAGGGGGCAGGAGCTAAGCGCCCCCTCCCAGTCCGCGCCACCACACCGCCCCTGGGGGGCCTTCGTCAAGCGGTTCAGGGAGGCACCGCAGGCAGCCGTTCTTCAGATCAGTGGCTCTCACCGGCAAGGCTCCCCTCCGTCAGCAGCAATTGTTGGCGCTGTGGTTGCGGCCGGAGGCCCCGCCTAGTCAACGCCCCGGCCTCTCCATTTCGTAGGCCGCAAGAGTGGGCGCAACTCAGCTGGCCGAGCGAGACTTGGGGAGGGGGCAGGAGCCAAGCGCCCCTTCCCAGTCCGCGCCACCACACCGCCCCTCGGGGGCCTCCGTCAACCGGCTCAGGGAGGCACCGCAGGCAGCGGTTCTTCAGATCACAACAGAGTCTCATGCTCGATCGATTGAGTTGGCCGAATCAGGCAACAAGATGGTGTGGGAGGGGGGCACCTCTTGCTCAACCACCACCTGAGGAGGTGGTACTCTCTTCCTAGGAGGTGGTGGTGGTGGTGGGGTTGCACCAGCTGAAGCTACAACACTTGCTATTGCTAAGTGATGAAAAAAGGTCTTCCTCTCACAAAGATGAAAGTCAGAGTGAGGAAACAAGGAGGGGTTTTCATCATTTGGGACAAAAAATAGTTCTAAACCAATGAAAAGTGTTATTTTTAGGTCACATGACCTAGCCTTACATCATTAGGAACCCAAAAGTGAAATGAACCAATGAAAAGTTTTATTAACAAGTCACATGACCTGTTATGTTTACGTTACGCGCTCCGCGCCGCGCCCCGGATCGCTTCCGGGAAGCTGCGCTTCGCGCCTCTCGCACCGAAGCACTTCCGGGTGCGCTAACGCGGCGCGTCATATGACGCATTACGCGACAACGCGATACGTCGCGGTTACGCGACGCGTCACGATGTTGTTTTCTAACGCGGCAGTTGCGCAAACAGAACGTTTATCGGCCGGGCATATGGAATACATACACATTCATACCATACAATCAGGGCATGTACGCACACTCACACCATACAATTTTTCACGTTCCCAGTGATGGTCTGCACTCCATGCAATATCTAACAGCGTTTGTCTATGTCTTTCCTTACATGGAGCACGGTGCGGTCCATGTCCACTCCATTCTTCAGTCTGAACTCCGATGTAACCTACAGAGGAGAAAAGAAAGGGGGGATACAGCATTCAGAGGATGTCAGCGCGCGCAAACACGAAAAAGCTTCTACTTACCATGTATCAGACTAGCTGCAGGAACGTGTGATACAACAGATCTTGGCTATCCCTTTCGCATTATTTTTCTGTGTAACATATCCTCCCCTTCTTATGATGCCCAAAAATTTTTCATTTTGTTTGTCTCTAAATTCGAGTTCCCTCTTCGTGTATTTGTTTCTCAATTAGTCTTATTTTATGGGACAAAATACCACACCTTACATTCGGCAGATACCTTAAGCTACGGTCGACCATTTTCTAACAATTCTGGAAAAAGGGCAGGTGTGACGGATACAAATTTCAATCAATCCTAAATTCAGGCAAAGGGTCTGCATTATCTGTCTTCTATTGTTTGGGAATAACAGCCATTATTCTAAAACCTTACCAACCTAGACGATTGTTATGACACTGATTTCATACTTCCTTCGAAAACTCTTTTTTGCAAAAATGTCAGTATACAAATACGGGCCTACAACCACGTGGGCCGGCCACGGAGCAAACTGGAATCGTATATGATGAGGGGACCTTTACACTGTAGAAAAACGTAACGGGCGGGCCATTAGGTTGCAGGAATTAAGGTGTCTAACAGTTACAATGAAATTATCTAGATATACATTTGCGGGCAAGTACCATGAGTAACGTTAATTCGAACTTTCAATAGTACAGTAATGAATAATACATCAGAACTTAATATCAATAGGGATGTCCAAATGTTCAATCAGTACCCGTCCCCGCCCGCCATGTGCTCCAAAACTGCATACATATCTCGTGATATCAAGGCTGAGCAACCAGTACACATCAAGGAGTTGCGAGTCTCATTTATACCGACGCCATTTTGGGCGAGGCCGGGCAGGTCCAGAATATAGTCAAAATGTCTCCACCAACCAGCGGTCGGAACAGAACCCCTTTCAGCAGTCCAAAAAGTTCCGTTAAATGACAACAGAAGGGACAGGCAACAAGAACCATCAGTCTAAGAGGGGAGGGCAAGTTCTTCTCTACCGGGTCACGTTGGGGCTCCACCGGAACTGATCGAATTGGTAGTCTACAGTGTTTCTGGATGTTTCAGACTGAAGCTGGCGTCAGCATGAGAGCACCCCGTGGCTATGTCGTGGCCATTCCGTGACACATCATGGCAGTCGCTCCCCACCGGAAGTCTGCGGGAGTCGGGGGCCCCGGTGACTCTTGTAGAATCTTCAAGGCTGAGGGGACGCTTTTGGGAATGGGGCCCGTGCCCTAGCAGTCAAGCGTCCGAGTTCCAGGGTTGCCCAGAGCCATCCTTGCAGGCCAGGCCCAAGTCTGTGGAGCCGACCGCCATTTCCTGAGCTCCATGGCAGCCGCCTGTCGCTGTACCGCAAGAGTGGGTGCAATTCAGCCGGATGGCGGGTGAGACGCTGTAATAGCAAGAGCAGGCGCAATTCAGCTGGCCGAGCGAGGCACTGTGCCGCAGGAGCGGGCGCAACTCAGGTGGCCGAGTGAAGCGCTGGGGTGTAGCTGAGAAACCTCCACCTGGGGAGGTGGGGGAGGCTCGTTCATGCCGCCTCTCCCTTCCAGTGCACCCCACGCCGTCTCCTGGCGCAGGTATATGTGATGATTGGACCAGGGCACCGCAGGACGTGTCTTCAGGTCAAACGGATTGTGGGACAAGGTCCAGAATGGAAGAGTCACCAAAAGGCAACAAGCTCCGCCTGACCCCGGGAGCCGGTCGCCTATGTCGGGGGCGATCTCAGGCCATACCAGGGCAACAAGACTTGGGGAGGGGGCAGGAGCCAAGCGCCCCCTCCGAGTCCGCGCCACCACACCGCCCCTCGGGGGCCTCCACCAAGCGGCTCAGGGAGGCACCGTAGGCAGCTGTTCTTCAGATCAGTGGCTCTCACCGGCAAGACTCCCCTTCGTCAGCAGCGATCGTTGGCGCTGTGGTTGCGGCCGGAGGCCCCGCCTAGTCAACGCCCCGGCCTCTCCATCTCGTAGGCCGCAGAGTAGTCGGGGAGAAATCCCGGGAACGGCGGCATGCATTTGGATCGATGTTGCAGCAGGCTGCCATGTAAATAGTTATTTAATAAAACGTTTTACCCTGTTACTTTGCTGGTGTGTTGTATATATTTATAATGTTTGCATAGGGTTTGTCGTTATTTTGGGCGGGGTGGGCGGCGGAGCCGAGCTGTCTTGCAGCCATCATGGCGTCGAGCTCAGTTCCTCTCACTAGTTTCATATTTCTCATGAGGGGTTGTTCCTAATGTTTCTTTTTTAGCGAGGTCAAAAAGAGATCCCATTAGTGGCCTACTGATTTTGCTTGATTCCTTTTGTTTTTTCTAACGATTTTTCACTATCTGCAAAGACTAAACAGAGTATTGCGACTCTGTGCTTGTTTGTAAATAGAGAATGAACCAAAGAGAACCAATTCCAAAACAGTAAATGCTTGGATAACAATCAATCAAATGGAGAGGGAAGCAGGCACGACGGATTACAACGGGGGCAAAGGCCTGCGTTACCTACCCTTCACTATCTGCAAAGAGAGAATACTCCTAAAAGAAAAGAGGGGGGGGGGCAGCGTTCAAAGCACATCAGCGTGCATAAACACGAAAATGTTTTTACCTACCACGTACTTGACATTTTAAAGCTTTTGATATATGCTATTAAAAAACCATTGAAATTCACTGAAAAAACCATAGGTTATAGACCATATATAGTTAGGAATTAGCATTTACAAAACCTTGAAAATTCACTGAAAAAACCATGGGTTATAGACCATATATAGTTAGGAATTAGCATTTACAAAACCTTGAAAATTCACTGAAAAAACCATGGGTTATAGACCATATATAGTTAGGAATTAGCATTTACAAAACCTTATTTTACTCACACAAAACCATTGAAATTCCATATATAGTTAGTTGCACTAACTATATATCGCGCACCCGCAATCCACTGCTGATGATGTCACATATTACATCATTCATGACATGGTCAGTGACATCACTGATGACATCTCAAATGACATCACTGATGACATCACTGATGACATCTCAAATGACATCACTGATAACATCTCAAATGACATCACTGATGACATCACTAATGACATCTCAAATGACATCACTGATGACATCACTGATGATATCATTCATGTGACAATACAATGCATCTCCTCACACTTTAATATAACCTCTGTTACATCCAGTGTAAAATACAGAATATAATTTTTTAAACCATTGACACACCAATACTAGTTACTACATACGCACTCACTGATTCCTATGTCTACACACAGATTCACTCATTCACCCATACAATCATTCATACATACAATCACTCATCTTTACAACACTATCATATGCACTCATACACCTATACAGACACTCACACTCTGCCACTCATCCATGGAGTTACTCACACACCTAGTCAGTCCTGTAAAGAATCAATCACACTTCCATTTTCTAATCAATACAGTTAAACACAGAGTACCTTACATTTTCAAACATATACTAACACATACTTACTCTCTTATACAATCATTGATACAAGAACACATTGATCTGCACAGAGTCACACATCTCCCAGCCAGCCACACACACACTCAGTCTCCCATACAAATACTTGGACAATCAATCAGTAACCCATATAGTTACTCATATGGCTACTGATCAACACATGCTGCAGTTTACAGAACAACAGACATAATGATGCACAAATTAAGACAGTTTAGTCACTAACCCATGCACTCAGTGAGACACATTTAATCACTCACTCATACAGTCAGTCACGCACCTACTAAATCCTTCATCCAGACACTTCTACATCTACTCATTCTTCAATATGTAAAACATATTTAAACTTTACAGAAACACACAGTCACTGGATGATGTCATCAGTGATGTCATTTGAGATGTCATCAGTGATGTCATCAGTGATGTCACTGACCATGTCATGAATGATGTAATATGTGACATCATCAGCAGTGGATTGCGGGTGCGCGATATATAGTTAGTGCAACTAACTATATATGGAATTTCAATGGTTTTGTGTGAGTAAAATAAGGTTTTGTAAATGCTAATTCCTAACTATATATGGTCTATAACCCATGGTTTTTTCAGTGAATATATATATATATATATATATATATATATATATATATATATATAACTCCCTCCACGACGAAGAAAGCAGAGGCCAGAGGGGAATCCTTTGGGAAGCTTTTATTGCAGCAGAACAGCAAACAGTGGCGGCGAATGCATTTCGGCGTTCGGTGTGCCTTCTTCAGCGCCCTGCACCGAATGGAGTTCAATACATTGTAGTAGTCCTGCTTCTCTTTTGAATACCAGAGACCTGTGAGCTCCTCCCCCAAGCATCAAAAGCTCACCTGTTGGAGGTTGCATCCCTTTAGCTAACTCCAACTCCCAGAATGCATAATGTCCCTGCACCCGGGTCGGCGGTGTGTGGGATTTTCATCAGATATGATACGAGCTACAGAGTTATTGCAGGCTGTGTTTGAAGGTGACCCCTGGCTCAGTTCTGATAACATCAAATGCCACCTCGGGTCCCCTCGTACTGCTCAGCCCTTCAGTCCAAGGAGGCAAAGAATTGGGGGCAGCCATTTGACTACATAGCACCCTGTTGGAGGTAAGCACCTCTCTCCGCTCAAGCCTTCCCCGACATCTTTGGCGGACACCGGATCATTCAATACCTTGACCCATACTGCTGCTGGAAGCAGCACTGTGCCAGTGTCGTCCGGGTCTCTTGACAAGCAGGGCCATCTGTGCTACGCCTCTGGCCGGTGTAGAAAATACGAAAAAAACTCCCTCCACGACGAAGAAAGCAGAGGCCAGAGGGGAATCCTTTGGGAAGCATTTATTGTAGCAGAACAGCAAAGAGTGGCGGCGAATGCATTTCGGCGTTCGGTGTGCCTTCCTCAGCGCCGTGCACCGAATGGAGTTCAATACATTGTAGTAGTCCTGCTTCTCTTTTGAATACCAGAGACCTGTGAGCTCCTCCCCCAAGCATCAAAAGCTCACCTGTTGGAGGTTGCATCCCTTTAGCTAACTCCTACTCCCAGAATGCATAATGTCCCGGCACCCGGGTCGGCGGTGTGTGGGATTTTCATCAGATATGATACGAGCTACAGAGTTATTGCAGGCTGTGTTTGAAGGTGACCCCATGCTCAGTTCTGATAACATCAAATGCCACCTTGGGTCCCCTCGTACTGCTCAGCCCTTCAGTCCAAGGAGGCAAATAAGTGGGGGCAACTTTTCTACAGGTATTTAAGAGGTAGATTTCCTCTATTGTTTGGTGACCACCGTTTGTACCATCAAATGTTACTTTCTTAAACACTGTTGCATCCTATAGCAGAAATGAGTGATATAGGTCCTGATGAATGCTCCTACACATTGCTGAAGGGTTACTTTAGGGTAGAAACATTTGACCCAGAAGATTTAATCAGGGATATATATATATTCCGTGTCGTGTGATGATGCTTGGAAATTGTGTAAACAATAATTGCCCACTTGGGCATTACGCAAGATGTTTTTCCTATATTATTTAAATGAATTTTGAGATCTGTAAATATTCCAAGCGGACTTCTGTGGACACAGTTTGAAATTAATTGCTTATGTTTGCACAATGTTAATCAGTAACTACTTTGACTAGGCTAAAATGGCGGAACCACCATGTATCATTTTTATCACTTTGGTGTAAGTCCTTTGTTGATGTCTACTCACTACAGTATATTTAAGTGTGTTCACTGTGTAGCTTCTTTAGCGTGATCAAGACGTTATGTCGAAACGCGTTGCTGTGCAGTCTCCATATGATTAAACTATCTGCAATCCATGTGAGGTGTCCGTGGTAATCTTTCTCGAGCGAGGAAGTGTTGGTGTGATAGTGTGCAGGGCTTCCGGTGCCCTGACCGCGGACCGCCCTGCAAGACGGCTTCTTCTATACCGGAGCTGGGTTGTATATGTATATATATATATATATATATTCACTGAAAAAACCATTGGTTATAGACCATATATAGTTAGGGATTAGCCTTTTCAAAACCTTATTTTACTCACACAAAACCATTGAAATTTCATATATAGTTAGTTCCACTAACTATATATCGCGCACCCGCAATCCACTGCTGATGATGTCACATATTACATCATTCATGACATGGTTAGTGACATCACTGATGACATCACTGATGACATCTCAAATGACATCACTGATGACAACATTCAGTGACTGTATGTTTCTGTAAAGTTAAAATATGTCTTACATATTGAAGAATGAGTGGATGTATAAGTGTCTGGATGAAGGATTTAGTAGGTGCATGACTGACTGTATGAGTGAGTGATTAAATGTGTCTCACTGAGTGCATGGGTTAGTGACTAAACTGTTTTAATTTGTGCATCATTATATCTGTTGTTCTACAAACTGCTGCATATGTTGATCAGTAGCTATATGAGTAACTGTATGGGTTATTCATTGGTTGTCCAAGTATTTGTATGGGAAACTGAGTGTGTGTGTATGGGTGGCTGGGAGGTGTGTGACTCTGTACATAGATGTGTGAGTAGTTGATTCACTATATGTATGGGTTCAAAAGTGCATGTGGAAACAGCTGTATGGGCGGTTGACTGTGCATGAGTGTATTAGTGAGTGAATGGATATCTCAGTGCTACATGTCAAAGTAAGTACATATGTAAAACACAGTACATCTGAGAGTTGACATATATAAATAACTGTGCATAAGAGCCAGTGAATGTGTGAGTGGCTGTATGGATCATTGTGAACATGTATCAGGGATTGTATAAGAGAGTAAAGTAAATATGTGTTAGTATATGTTTGAATAAGTAAGGTGTGTATAACTGTATAGTTGAGAAAATGGAGGTGTGATTGATTTTTTGCATAACTGACTAGGTGTGTGAGTAACTCCATGGATGAGTGACAGTCTGTGACTGTCTGTTTACACTGGTTGTATCTAAGGTTATATTAGAGTCTGAAGAGGTTCATGGTATTATCACATGAATGATATCATCAGTGATGTGATCAGTCATGTCAAATGAGATGTTATCAGTGATTTTATCAGTGATGTCATTTGAGATGTCATCAGTGATGTCATTTGAGATGTCATCAGTGATGTCATTTGAGATGTCATCAGTGATGTCACTAACCATGTCATGAATGATGTAATATGTGACATCATCAGCAGTGGATTGCGGGTGCGCGATATATAGTTAGTGGAACTAACTATATATGAAATTTCAATGGTTTTGTGTGAGTAAAATAAGGTTTTGAAAAGGCTAATCCCTAACTATATATGGTCTATAACCAATGGTTTTTTCAGTGAATTTTCAAGGTTTTGTAAATGGAAATTCCTAACTATATATGGCCTATAACCTATGGTTTTTTCAGTGAATTTCATTGGTTTTTTAATAGCAAATATCAAAAGCTGTAAAATGTCAAGTACGTGATAGGTAAAAACTTTTTCGTGTTTATGCACACTGATGTGCTTTGAACGCTGCCCCCCTCCCCTCTTTTCTCTTAGTAGTACTCTCTCTTTGCAGATAGTGAAGAGTAGTTAACGCAGGCCTTTACCCCTGTTGTAATCCGTCGTGCCTGCTTGTCTCTCCATTTGATTGATTGTTATCCAAGCATTTACTGTTTTACAATTGATTCTCTTTGGTTCATTCTCTATTTACAAACAAGCACAAAGTCGCAATACTCTGTTTAGTCTTTGCAGATAGTGAAAAATCGTGAAAAATCGTGTAAAAAAATAAAATTAATCGAGCAAAATCAGTAGGCCACTAATTGGATCTCTTTTTGACCTCGCTAAAATAGAAATATTAGGAACAACCCTTCATGAGAAATACGAAAATAGTGAGATGAACTGAGCTCCACACCATGAGGGCTGCAAGACAGTTCGGCTCCGTCACCCACCCCGCCCAAAATAACGACAAACCCTATGCAAATATTAAAAATATATACAACACACCAGCAAAGAAACAGGGTAAAACATTTTATTAAATAACTATTTACATAACTATTTTATACTTTTTATTGCCCGATCCGGCTAGCTCAATCGATCGAGCATGAAACTCATGCACTCTGATAGCAAGCGTTGCTACTGATGCTATGCAGACCAAAACTGGTTTTCAGTTTGTACATTTTTCTAGATTTTTCCATCCAAGGTTGGTTGAGTTTGTAGAACGGTGGCTTCAGATTTTCAACATACGGTGTGGTGGCGCGGACTGGGAGGGAGCGCTTCGCTCCTGCCCCCTCCCCAAGTAAGATTTTCATACGTGAAAGTACGTTAATGGTTTTGGTCCCTGAGTTGCTTCAATGTCACTGCCATTCTCAAATGGCATAAGTTCTGGATGTTGGGTGCCATAGTTCAGAGTTCTGAGCAGCGCTTGTAACACTGTCTGAAGCTTATTTCCACCTACTGCAGCATCACTATTCTCAAAGTAAGTGAGTGTCGTTTGTGGACCTGACTGCATTTGAAAACAATGTGATATGGTACCTCCCTAAACCGCTTGACGGAGGCCCCCGAGGGGCGGTGTGATGGCACGGACTCGGAGAAGACGCTTGGCGCCGACCCCCTCCCCAAGTCTTATAGCACCGGTTTAGCCTGAGATCGCCCCCGACATAGGCGGCCGGCTCCCAGGGTCCGGCGGAACTTTTTGCCTTTTGATGAGTCTTCTATTCTGGACCTTGTCCCACAATCCGTTTGACCTGAAGACACGCTGTAGTGGGGCGCCCCTTTACCGTTTTAGTTGCCATTCCGGCCGCTTTTGCTACACTGTGCCTCTTCCGCCATTCAGCTGTTTACCGCCCGATCTTGCGACTACAGCGTCTCGCTCACCATGTAGTTGAGTTGCTCCCGCTCTTGCGATGCAACGATAAGCGACTGCCACAGGACTCTCAAAATGGCGGCCGGCTCTTCAGATTTGGGCGTGGTCCTCTAAAATGGCCCTGGGACACCTTGGAACTCGGACGCTTCCCTGATAGGGCTTGGGTCCCATTCTCGAAAGCGTCCCCTCAGCCGTGAAGATTCTACAAAAGTCTTGGGGGCCCCCGACTCCCGCAGGCTTCTGGTGGGGAGCGGCTGCCATGTTTACTCGTGGAATGGCCACGGCAGACCTACGAGATGGTAGTTCTCTCATGCTGACGCCAGCTTTAGTCTGAAACATCCAGAAACACTGTAGACTACCAATTCGATCAGTTCCGGTAGCGCCCCAACATGACCCGGTAGAGAAGAACTTGCCCTCCCCTCTTTGACTGATGGTTCTTGTTGCCTGTCCCCTCTGTTGTCATTTTACAGAACTTTTTGGACTGCTGAAAGGGGTTGTGTTCCGAACGCTGGTTGGTGGAGACATTTTGACTATATTCTTGACCTACGTTGTCGCGTAATGCGTTATATGACACGCCGCGTTAGCGCACCCGGAAGTGATCCGGGGCGCGGCGCGCAGCGCGTAACGTAAGCATAACAGGTCATGTGACTTGTTAATAAAACTTTTTATTGGTTCATTTTACTTTTGTTATTTTAATAATGAAAAGCTTGGTCATATGACCTAAAAAATACGCTTTTTATTGATTTCGAACTTTTTTTTTAAAAACATATATGTTATAATATTCCAGGCTAATGTACTTTCCCGGAAAATTTACAACTGTCCTGCAAGTAAAATATATTCCTTTTTCGAGAAAAAGGGCGTTTCTTCGTTCCATGACGGAGCCGTTGAGTAAAAGAGACTCGGCCTGCTGTCTTAGTCGCCAATACGCCTGATTATCAGATTCTTATCGATCACTTTATGTTGCAGGAGTGGAAAACACAACTGCCCTTCACCATTTATCTTTACTGCGTTCCTACATATTATACCTTTTATCCGTCATGTAATTGGACTGCTTTATTTCACTTGCCTTTTACTGATTCGAAAACAGTGACTAAAAGTAAAAACTTTACCAATGTAAATACTACTACCATGTTTTGTTTTAAAAACCTTTATTGTGAAAATGTCAGTATACAAATACGGGCCTATAACCACGTGGGCCGGCCACGGAGCAAACTGAAATCGTATATGATGAGGAGACATTTACATTATAGAGGAACGTAACGAGCGAGCCATTAGGTTGCAAGAACTAAGGTGTCTAACAGTTGCGGAATCGGTGGACGTACATTTTGTAATTAAAATACGACAGGGCCACTTACAAAAAAGTTATCTAGATATACATTTGCGTGCAAGTACCATGGGTGACGTTAATTCGAACTTTCAATAGTACAGTAATCAATAACACATCAGAACTTAATATCAATAGGGATGTCGAAATATTCAATCAATTCTCGTCCCCGCCCGCCATGAGCATCAAAACTGCATTCATATCTCGTGATATCAAGGTTGTTCAACCAGTACACAACAAGGAGTTACGAGTCCCATTTATACCGGCGCCATTTTGGGCGAGCCCGGGCAGGTCCAAGATATAGTCAAAATGTCTCCAACCATCGGCCAGACCAGAACCCCTTTCGGCCCTTTATGCTACAAGATGGTGTCTTCCATTCAGAAAATATTGTTGGCAGCATTTTGAAAGGAAAGATAAACAGCCGTTCTCCTAGTGAGTCTCACATTGTTACATTTAGGAAGAATGTTGAAGAGTAGTATGTGGAAAATCTGAAGCCATTTTTCTACAAACTCTCAATCAGCCTTGGATGGAAAAAAAAATCCTGAAGAATGTACAAACTGAAAACCAATTTTTGTCTGTATAGCATCAACAGCAATGCTTGAGTCAGCTTTGTGTCAAGCCGCCATTTTGATTCAATCAATAACGCCCCCCTGCACACATTCAGGGACCTGGTCGTGTCTTCAGATGAAACGGATTGTGGGACAAGAAGCAAAAAGGAAAAGGAAAAAAGTTCCGCCGGACCTCGGGAGCCGGCCGCCTATGTCATGTGCGACCTTTGGCCACACCAGGGCAATAGTGAAGCTGCAGCAGGTGCAAATAAGCTTCAGACAGTCTTACAAGCACTGCTCAGAACTCTCAACTATGGCACTCAACATCCAGGACTTGCCATTCGGATCTTGGCGCCTTGTGCTGGTTCCGACCTATTCACACATCGGTCCACTACTGACATCACCTCATAAGCCAACGGGGCACCCCACGCCGACTTTCGGCGCAGCATTGTAGGATGGCCACACCAGTGCGGCAACTTGCTGGACACCACCTCGGTGCCATCCGGATCTCGGCGCGTTCGAGTCACTGTACCGCAAGAGCGGGAGAAACTCAGCTGGACACGCCGTCTTTCGGCGCAGCATTGTAGGATGGCCACACCAGTGCGGCAATTTGCTGGACACCACCTCGGTGCCATTCGGATCTCTGCGCGTTCGAGTCACTGTACCGCAAGAGTGACCGCAACTCAGCTGGACACGCCGTCTTTCGGCGCAGCATTGTAGGATGGCCACACCAGTGCGGCAATTTGCTGGACACCACCTCGGTGCCATCCGGATCTCGGCGCGTTGTGCTGCCTTTGGCCTACTGTAGCCGCAAGTGCGGACGCAACTCAGTTGGACGGCGAGTGAAAAGATAAGGGGCGCCCCACTGCAGCCGAGGAGCCTCCATCTTGGGGGAGACGCACAGCCCCCACTGACTGACGCGACCTCACAGGCCAATGGGGCGCCCCACACCGATTTTCGGCGCGGCATTGTAGGATAGCCACACCAGTGCAGCAACTTGCTGGACACTAACTCGGTGCCATCCGGATCTCGGCGCGTTGTGCTGCCTTCGGCCTATTCGCACATCGGTCCGCTACTGACGCCGCCTCACGTGCCAACGGATTTTCTACGCTTTTTGTAGCCCTATGCCGCATAACAGGTCATGTGACTTGTTTATAAAACTTTTCATTGGTTCATTTTACTTTTGGTTTCCTAAAGATGGAAGGCTTGGTCATATGACCTAAAAATAACACTTTTCATTGGTTTAGAACATTTTTTTTCCCAAACGATGAAAGCCCCACCTTGTTTCTGGATGTTTCAGACTGAAGCTGGCGTCAGCATGAGAGCACCACCATCTCGTGGCTCCGTCGTGGTCATTCCGCGAGCAATCATGGCAGCCGCTCCCCACCGGAAGCCTGCAGGAGTCGAGGGCCCCCAAGACTTTTGTAGAATCTTCACGGCTGAGGGGACGCTTTCGAGAATGGAGCCCAAGCCCTAGCAGGCAAGCGTCCGAGTTCCAAGGTGTCCCAGGGCCATTTTAGTGGACCAGGCCCAAAACCGAAGAGCCGGCCGCCATTTTAAGAGTCCTGTGGCAGCCGCCTATCGCTGCACTGCAAGAGTGGGAGCAACTCAACTACATGGTGAGCGAGACGCTGTAGCCGCAAGAGCGGGCGCAACTCAGCTGGATGGCCGCCACCTGGGGAGGCCCGTTCACGCCGCCTCCCCCAGGCCCCCCCCCGGGCCGCCCCACGCCAATTTTCGGAGCAGCATTGTAGGATACCAAAACCAGTGCGGCAGTTTACTGGACATCACCTGGGTGCCATCCACATCTCAGCGCGTTCTGCTGCCTTGGGACTATTCGCTCAACAGACCGCTACTGACGAGGCCTCCCCCCGCACCACCCGGGACGCCTCACGCTGTTTTTCTGAGCTGCATTGTAGGATCCCAAAAACCAGTGCGGCACCCAGGTGACCTCACCTGGGTGCCGTCCAGAACTCAGCACGTTGTGCTGCCTTGGGACTATTCGCACAAAAGACAGCTTCTGACCATTGTTGCTTTTTTTTGTCAAAAATGTTTAAATGTTTTTACAGTTTTTGTTCCGTTTGTTATATTTAAAAGTTAATAAAGTTTTATAATCCTACTTTGTTGGAGTGCTATATATTTTTTAAAAATCGGGTGAATGGGGCCTTGAATCGGGTTATTGTCATGTGTGGGCTTTGCAAGTGTACTGCTACAGGATCGGACATTTCAAACTCAAATGCACGTTCTTTTTCTTACCTTTCCGAAGCATGGAGCGCAATAGCAGGCAGAGAAAGGGTGATGCAAGTGTTGAACACTGCCTGGCCTGGCAAGTTGCTGGCAGTGCCCCCCCCCCCCCCCCCGCCCGCTCCTGAAAGAGGACACACACACACCGCCGCCCCGAGTACTTCACAGATCTTTAAAAGACCATGCGCTTGTTCATGAGGCTTAAATGGTTTATCACCCCTTCTAGAACCCCTGCATCGACCCTCTGACGTTTCCTGGAAGAATTACCACGTAACACAATACCAAGCCTTGTCAGCTGAAACCCCCGAGGAATCGTGGGGCATATTATCAAGGGGGTTTATCTCCGCTTTTTTGGCTTTAAAAGCCAAGAAAGCGGAGATAAAATTATCTCCCTATTACCAAGCTGTCGCTAACACCAGTTAGTGACAGCTAAAAGGAGATAGCGACCATCTTGGGCCCCGCTTTGCATGTCAGTGATATTTATCACTAATGACATGCAAAGTGGGTGTGCCAAGATGTTAGCGACTGGAAACAGTCCCTAACATCGCTATCTCCTATTACCAACTTTTGGAGATATTCGCGCTAAGCGCGAATATCTCCAAAAGCTAACGCCTGCCCTGAGCAGTTCTTAGCCATGTTATCCAATGGGAGGTGGATAACATGGCTAAGAGCATTTGCTCGATAATGCATGAATATCGCTGACTTTTCAGCGATATTCATGCATTGCGGCCGTTTTTATCGCATTTGCGATAAATCTTGCTAATAGCAAGGTTTATCTGCGATAAAAATCGCCGATGTGCGGCGATAATTTTTGTCTCTAAACAAGTTAGAGACAAAAATTATCGCTAGTTGTTGGTAATATGCCCCCGGGTTTTTGCTTGCAGAAATCGGGAGGCGGGAGACTAGCACTGAAATCAGTAGTCTCACGCCTGAATCGAGAGGGTTGGCATGTCTGGATTCTCTACAGCTGGGGCCATAAACTACATCCCCAGGGCTAGGTGATAGCCTGGGACCGGCCTGGCATCTAAAATGGCTGCCGTGCACGACAAAATTGTGGCATTGGAAAAAAGGCAAGATGGCGCAGACAATGTTTATCAATAAGGATTCATTTATAACAAAATATTTTATCGCACTGACAAATTGGCGGTCAACACTTCCTGATTTCCATCGAATCGAACGTTAACAGACGTCACGCAGCAAAAAAAAAAAAAAGCTCACGCACAGCCGCTGGAAGACATGTATCAACATGTATGAGCCTCCTCAGCCACCCTCAGAAAACATAAGGGATTAGGATACGTCTCCCGCACCCCCTTATACCTAGTAATTTAATTAAAACGAAGCACAAAATGGCGAATTCCCGTTTTGCTACCAGTTTGCGGCCCAGTTCGCGGCCCGTGAAGCGCTTCTACCGTGAAAAATATTTTTATTTTTATTTTCCCCACGGGACCCTTTAATAACCCCACCAACATTCCTAGGGGGTCAAGAGGGGTATACCTTGCCCCCTTTCATTAAATTCCCCCTTCGTTTTTCACCTCTTCTTCTCTCTCGATCCTACCGAGAGATAAGATGGCGGCCGCTCCGGACTGTTTAGAATGTTGACAGACACCGGGGAGCCAATCAGCTTCGCATCGCAAAGTTCCGTTTCGCGAAAAGTAAGCGGACCGGAGCGCAGCCCGGAGCGCTGTTACAGATATATATCTTGTTTTGAACGTTAATTTCTCAAAATCCACTGGAGCACATATATTGAGACCTAGCAAAGGCACATCGGGCTAACAGTCCCTACAATTTTGCCAAGTTTCGTGCAAATCCATTCAGCCGTTCGAGCTAAAAGTGAGGCCAAAGGCCCTATGGAAATTAACATGGGAAAAACGTGTTTTGGGACCCCCCTTTTTTCTCGGCCCCCCCTTGACGAAACCCCCCCAAATTTTCAGGGGCTGCTCAGAAACAAAATGTGCCATTTTCCTGAAAATTTCAGCCGATTCCGTCCACAAACGCCAAAGTTATTAGACATAGAATTTTCAAAAGTCCCATAGACAAAAAATCCTAGCTATATATACCTACTGGCGAGACGCCAGTAGGTAATATATATATATATATATATATATATATATATATATATATATATATATATATATATATATATATATATATCCATTACTTTTCAAATAGTTTTATTCTAGGCTGATCCTTCTCAACCAGTACTGGTTCAGTATTTTGTTCATTGAAACAAGTTTTTACTACACGTAACATTATTTGCACTTTAGTATCACTGCAACTCACTAAAAATTTATTTTGCTGCGAACATAAGTATGGGATCATAGGCGTTTGTCTTTGTCTTTGTCTTTTTCGCTTTTTGATAATCAATTGACACAATCTGCACAGATAAATTCTGCTTGAGCTGTTTTAGATTTTGTTATTACATGACAATCATATTTATGCATTTGGGCATTGGATCTGTGATTAGCTTCATGTAATTAGTATTTTTCTTAAAAACGTTAATGAATTTGTTTGTGTCAATACAAGTATATAATGTTATGAATTTTGAAATGTTATCTTGTATTATCATTTATTTATTTTATTAGAACATCATTATGTACACATTTACGCTTTTCGAATGTGGAATAATGCTTTATTCCTCATATTGGCACTGCAGAACGGTGGTTTTAGTTTGGATAAAATACAACTTCTAGACTAATTGTATTGGTACAGATAATCTTTGCCGACACCACCCATCAGACAATACCTTCTGTCGTTTTTGAAATTGTCACAAATGTATTAGGACTGTCAATATTTGCAAATCAATTGGCATAATGCAAATATCTAATATGATATTCTGAAGTATATATAAATGCATTTGTGCAGGTATTATTTGTTTGGAAATCAGACTTGTAATTCACATCGCAGTATGTTTTCACTTTTTATCATTTGTGTAGTTCAATTAATCACCTGAGCACAGTTAATCAATGTATTTAAACACAGTTGTTTGAGCAGCGATTTTATGTGAGCAAGGCTACACGTTAGCCGAAACGCGTCATCCTGCCCGACATCTCGCACCAGTTATAATTTAATAAAGTCACTGCAGCCAGCAGTGTATGCTGATTTTGGAGACCGTGTCTTTCTCCGTTGGTGTTTACAGCCGCCGGAGCGGTAATTGTATATGTGTGTGTGTATATATATATATATATATATATACACACACACAATTTTTCCTGCCTCACTATTTATTTCTAACCCTGTCCCTAACAGATAACAATTAATGTTTAGAGTTTGATTAAGTGTCTGCTTTATTTTCACTTTATCTTAATTTTTAACTCTCTGCATATCTCCCCCACACATTTTACTCACATATGGTAAGTCATAAAGCATCCAAGAGCTCCTCCCACTTTAGGAGTTGTAGCCCACACCACAACTATTATTGTGGTGTGAGGAGGAGCCCTATGATGAAGCATTCTACCTTATGGCGGATGAGGGTTTTCGTCCTTGTAAAGGAATCTGTCCAAATTATGGATTTATCAGAAACATTGACTACACTCTAATCTCTAATAGCTGAACATTACGTGTTAGACCCAGGCATACTGTTGTGGTCGATATTTGGATTCTGCCAGATGCGTCCCACATAGCCGATAGTCTGTTGTATTGTCCAGGAGTACTGGAGTAAGCTGGGCTTTGATTGGGTTAGAGTTGCAGTGGGACCAGGCTTACATCTTGCCTGGTGTTGGAGGTGCGTGGGGGCTAATTAAGCAAATAACCCTACTTCTGCCTTACCAACTCATTCTTTCGTTGCAGGCGGTGGGGGCCAGTGATTATTTGGAAATGTGCAGCAATTTTGACACGGTTTTTATCCGTGATATCCCTCTGCTCACCATGGCCCAGAGAACCCAAGCTCGGCGCTTCATTACACTCATTGACGCCTTTTATGATCACAAGGTACAGTCGCACTACAAATCAAAAAAAAAAAGTTATGTGTACAAATTGATCATTTTTAACGTGAATGACTTTTGATTGTAAAAAATAAATATGTGTGCATTTAATGAATTTCATAGCCCCGTCTAGGTAGGTATATGTTGACCTAGCGTGGATCCACAACTTTAGGTGTCTGGTATTAACACAACATGCATGAATAAATTACCATATAAAATAATGCTCAGTCAGGGGGTCGCTTGACTAAACTAAAGTGTACATGGTAAATGAAGGATCTGCTGTGCATCTTTAACCTGGTATGTCGCAGACACAACTGTGGTGCTCTGTGACGAGCTGATGTGGAATGTGCGCCATTCCACAGAGCCGCGGGTCTCCCATCTATGCAGTGTGCAGAAACAGTAGCGCGCTATGCGCCTGCCCGAGGCCACGCAGTGGCCATTAGGAGGGCGGGCTATTAGTCATGGAGGGCTGTCCCGCCCCCACATGACATAGTACTTCCTCACCCTGGGCAGTCTCCCCTGGTTGGTGGAGACTGTAGGTGATTCACGTCCGGGGCGGCTGGGAGGAGCCGGCGGGAGTATTTCTGTCCACTTCCCCGCTGGGGAGGCCTCTTTGCCGCTCCGGACGTCGTTGTAGTTCCATGTTGGGACACTCTTTTGTCTCGCCTCTGGTCGCGTCCAGAGGCCCGGTCTTGCGTCGAGACGATGTGCTGCGAGGTTTCGGCTTGCGTTGCCTGCGGTGAGTGGGGTGGATTTGGGTGGGTCACGTTCCCATGGGGAAGCGGTGTAAGCGTTCCCGATGTCCGGGGGCATCAGGGCCACTAGTGCGGCCTTGGCGGGTTGCCTCCCGGCACCAGCCTCCTCTTCCCCCCCCCCCCCCACCTCTTCGCCTCGTCTGTCCCCCATCCTCGTCAGCTTATTTTCACGCAGTCTCCCGGGGTGCGGACAGGTCCGGGGAGCCCCACGTGGTGGGACTGTCGGTGGGGTAATGGTTGTCCGGCAGCCTGATGCCGATCCTCCCCGGTTTTCTCGGCTGTGGCCGAAGGGTAGGGTTAGCGGGTTTCCCTTGGGCACGCTTAGTTTTGCTCTTGTGCATCTAGCGCTTCTGATTGCTTCTACCCGGAGCCGGAGCTGGATGTTTTTCCGTGACCTCGCGCGTACTGGTGCGCTGTGCCTTCTGGTACTACGCGGTGTGTGGTATCCCCAACGTGTAATTTCTCTACAGGTGGGCGCGTGGCCGAGCGGTCAGAGGCACTGTTTCTAGGCACTAGTCTCCTCGGAGTCGGAGGTTCGGATCCTCGTGCTGCTGAGATTGTTTTCGCGAGGTATACGGCAAAGGGTAAGGGTTAGTGCATGCTTTGGTGCGCGGGCTTTCAGGCGATTACTCAGACTATTTTAGCTCGTACCGTCATTAAGCACGTACTGTGTATTTTGCTGCTACAAAAAGAAATGCGATCCTATGCTGAGTGCGGAACGTGGATCAGTTTTGCTATCGCTGAATTTATTGTTTGTAGTGGTCTACGGGGCGGACATGCTCAGTGCGGAGCGTGCATTAGTTTTGCCACCGCTGAATTGAATTGTTAAGTCGTTCACGGGGCGGACATGACTCTTATGTGGCATTACGTTGAGGACTTACAGTAGAGGTTCAGGGCACGATTTATTTGCATAATACACACGGCCGTGCGAAGCGCTCTAGGTCGGCTGGGCAGTCTTACTGTGTGCGGGGCCCGCATGTCATTGTGGCCTGTTGTCCTGGTCCTGTCGCGCTTTGGCGATGCAATGTCGTGTTGATAGCTCCACGCGGCCGGCGGCAATTGTGCTCAGATGTGATCGGATTGCTTCGTTTGCTTACTCTTGCCTCGTCAGGGTTTTGTCGTGGTGGCTCGCTCGCAGCGCACAACCTCCCCCCCCTCTATGTTTGCGGCGCCATCCTGGGACGCGGCTGGCCCGCCATTGCAGGGAGAGGGGCGGACCTACCTGGCAAGGCCTGTCTGCCTCCTACATGCATTGGGAGGAGTGTGACTATTTCCCGTGTGCAATGGTTGTGATGGCGCCCATAGTGGCAAAGGGAGTATATACTCTTTGTGCCTTGGTATCTCGTCGCCGATTGCGTGCTGTGTTATACTTAGTGTGGCACTTCATACTGCAGTACGATCGATAAGCCGTAGGTGCACAATTTTGGTTCACAATTATGATTCTTTTTCCTGTAGTTATCGGTGATGTATAGTGTCATTGGGCTGTAATTACACAAAACACAATTGTGTGACTGATCGTTTTACACGTAGCATTGGGTATATGAGCGCGAGGTTTCTGCACATTCTGCGCGTACATTGTTGTGTGACCGTATTTACGAAGCGAGTATAGTATCGTGGGGCCATGGTACTTCAAGGCCCATTCGTGTGACATATTTATTTACGCGTTTCATGGTAATTTCTCTGCGAGGGTAGGCCTATTCCATGCGCAGTTTAGTTTATGGTGGTCGGTTTTACAAGGGTGCATTGGGGCCATCGCACCTCGAGGCCCAATCGCGTAACGGATTTAATTTGCGCGCGGCATCTTTTAAATTATGTTATTTCCTCCCGCTGCAGGTCCGGCTGGCGCGCCAAGCACCTCCCCCTCTTCCTCGCACCCCTCGGGCTGCGCGGTGGACCACTGTTTCCGCCTTTGTCGCGAGGTATGTATCAACATGCATTAGGGGTCGGCTCAAGATGGAGTCGAGTGTGCGTGAGGGATTTTGCGTAATGTACTAGGCCTTACGTAGGCCGGGGGTCTGGGTTGCATGCGACGGTATTCCTATTCCCGGAAGTATTTGGCCCTCTGCATACCCGTGGCGGCCCAACCGGGTGTTATGACGATGTGGACGCTTCAGCCTGCTAGTCCTCAGCGAATCAATTTAGCTATGCATTTCTTCCAGGCCTAATTGTACGCGGCATGTAATTCAAATTGGAACTAGGTATTGCGCCGTGTTGTCTTACCCGCACCTCGCTCGGGCCATAAAATACCGGAAAATAATTTCGATTCTGGCTGCTTGGATAAGCTCAGTGGTTTCCGCTTTTGTAACAGATACTTTTGTTCTTCTTTGATAAGTTTCAATCCTAATATAGTGCTGTGAGCCATTAACGGTCATCTAAGAGTTGCCTGCGAACTGCAAGTTACAGGATTGGAGCCTCAGTCTCATGACCCTAATGCGACAAAAAAGGTTTTGTTTGGTTAGAAATGCACTACTATTAGTAATACCTATCCCAACCATGGTACAGAGTCTGGAGTTTGTGCTTTCCATACAAGTAGCGCTGCTTCCAGAAACTTAGACCTGATTAAGTGATTGTCTCCATACCAAGTTTCTTAGAGAATCCTTCTCGTCCGTGCCAGGTCCTGGCGCCCTCCCGGATTCTTGAAAATACTACATTACTTCATTTTACAGGAACTACACTGGCGATTGACGAGTATTGGGGGAAGATTTGCGACACCGCAGCAGTGTGCAAGAGTCTGCCAGCACTAGGGGTAGTGTGCCTCTTTTCAATTACATTCCCCTTTTAGGGTCAGGAGCACACGGATGCCAGGTTTTGCTAGTAAAAGCTCCTTCAGTAGCGTCCTAATGTTACCCTTACAGGCTATGACCAGCTCTCACAGAGGGCCTAATTAGATATATCACACAACCCTATTCATGTAAGAAGGCAGCTTATAGTGGATATGTAGCCAGTTTATCAGTACAACTCGCTGTAGCTAAAACCTACATGTCTTGGCTTGTATCCTTTCAATTGAAGTTGCTCGAAGCTGTATTGTGTGGTGGTGACTACAAAAAGTATTTTGTTGGTTTATATCATTGTCCAAAATAGTCTCTTTTCGTATACATCGCTGTGGATGTTTCAGGTCTTTCCTGGCAGCACTTGCGCCCGTTTTCTGCCCAATCTTCTTTTAGTTGGCTCGTGCATTTAGGGGTTTTTAGCAGGAGTTGCCGTAGAGGTCCAAACTGGACCTGCACATAGTACTAGTTATAGAGTTTTGATGACTGATTCGCACATTAGTAAATTTGGTTGGTGGTAAGTGACACTGGTCGTCATATAGGTTCCGGGTTTGTATAGCTTGATGTTATAGCTAAACCATACTCTAATGTAGCCATGTACTCGCTGCCATGCTTTAGACCAGCATTGTAGGGGGTCACCTACCCAGTAGATACCCAGTAGAGTGGGTACCTACTGCGGTATTGCTGCTCACGGCTTAGGACACCGGTGCCAGTGTTCGCAGTACCAGTAGAGTCCAACTGGTTCCCTAACAGGCAACAGTAAGTTCTCGCAGAGGTCCAATCCCATGTAGCACGCAACCCAATTTTTGATAGAAAGGGAACTTTAGTGGATAGGTGGCCTGTTCATCATTAGGATCTTCCTGTGGTTACCCCTACCTTGTTCAGTACGCGAATCCAAATCAGGGAGTTATGCTAAGCTATATGGTTTGCTTGCATTCGGTGTGTGTCTACCAAAAATTTGTGTTCTGGTGTGTGCAGCACTGTCCAATATGGTCTTTTATTTCGCATATTTCTTACCTTTCTTCCTTGCGTTTAGCAAATGTGAAGTTGTTTCCTGCAGATCAACAGTAGGTTATACTTTGTTTTATTCATACACTGGTTAATCTGGGGCTAGATTTCGGGACACTTCATGCAATGATTCCCCAAGTAAACTGCATTCAGTGGCAATTAAGTTAGCTGATTAACACAGGTGCCAATATTATAGATGCCACTGCGCTGGCATTATACGTTATGATTTGGTCCCATTTTCCTCTAATGAGGCCTTCCTAGTACAAATAGGCCCAACTACAGTTCGCCTTGCCCTTGAGTGGTGTTTTGCAAACGGGCATGCTCTATTTCACGGACTGTCGTACACCTGATGATTCTTAAAATGTATTATGACTACACAGCAGGTACCTCTACTGTTTCTAATACTTGGTTCCGACCCCTGAATGTTTGCTTTAAGATGTTTAAATTACCTTAAATTTATTTTAGGGTATTTATCGGTAAATATGTGGCTAGATTCCGGGACACTTCATCCCCAAGTAAACTGCATTCAGTGGCAATTAAGTTAGATGATTAACACAGGTGCCAATATTATAGATGCCACTGCTCTGGCATTATACGTTATGATTTGGTCCCATTTTCCTCTAAGGAGGCCTTCCTAGTACAAATAGGCACAACTACAGTTCGTCTTCCAGTCCTTGGTTTTCTAGCATGCGGCGTACTGCCACACAAGACTTTCATATGTCACACGTGGCCGACTGGATATATGGCTATGCCACTCATACATAGTCCCAAACTTGGTTAGCTTGGGTTGATCACGGCAATTACTCCAGTGGGTCAAACGAGAGGCATTCTATTATTTGGAATACCAGGGAGTAACGTGTTGCTCTGTTAGCATAAATATTAGTTATGTGTGTGAATGAGGTGTGAGTTTGCAAGCCCACAAATAGGGTATACGCTAGGGTGCAAGTCATTATGATCAGATGATTAAGATTCCTTGCTGAGCAGCTGCTGTCTCCCTCAGCTTCACGAGGAAGTGTCACTGCTGGCGATTGAACTGTCAGTCATAATTTCACTCGATTCATAAAACTTCACACATAGCAACTTCTCCTTCCAGGGTTTGTACCTGCTACCCAGACTACTCTGCATATTTTGGGTGGGTATGATTTTGCCTCCTCACACTTTTCGTATCCTCTTTTACAATTCCCAGGCTAGGTACGTTGTTACACCAGTGAATTTTGTATGGATCCACATTTGGACTCCACCCCCGATGTTATCGCAACCTAATTATACCTTTTCACAACAAATTCGTCCCTGTTAGGCATGTTCTCTTATGCAAGAGGTTTTAGGGTATGGCTATTCCTAGGCTACCTCTGAGCAGGTCCTGTCAGCGAATTCCTGAGTGTGAACTAACGTACGTAGGCTATGGTTGAGGAAGGAGTGGTCTCCTAGTGCATTGGTCTTGATGCCCGAGGCCTCCTCCTAGATTGGCTGTCCTTCTAGCTCAGGTACCATTACACTCCATGTAGTGTGTGCGTGAGGCAAGTAGTGTGCTTCTTTTAAATTACACATACCTTTCTTGGGACAGGAACACACAGATGCATGGTTTCGCTAGAAGATGCTGCCCAGGGTATGCTTGGTGATGGGAGCGATCTGAACACCCTGTATTCTGCTCCCGGCATAAGTCTCCCTGGTTCACGAGTTCCTATGTTGCACCGGTGCAAGTATAAGATAAACACGTGGGAAATAGCAAACTGTGCGTTAAAAGAAGTGGCGTGGTATGCAACAAAAAGTACCAAACGCAGGTACATAGGGAGCACTGCAATAATGGCAACAGCTTGAAACTGAGTAATTGTACCTGTGCACCCTCGATTACGGCTCATGTGTTGCTCTTCCTTGCTGGGGAGGGTCATACTTTATAGTCATCCCCTCCCCCTTCCGTGGTCCTCCTGTCTTTTCACGAGCACGGACTGACAATAATAGTTTGGGGTGGGCATGAGAAGTCTTTTAGAAATACTGCATTCCAGGGGGGGGCAAGTGTTCCCGGCTGTCCCCGTGGTTTTCAGTTTGCCTCTTGTAGGACCACTTCACTAGTCGCTCCATTATATGCATTTGCGTACCGCAATAGACTTCTGTATCCTGTAGGGGATTATTGCCCAAGCGTAATCTTGCAGTTGATTGGTTTGTGACGGCACTTGTCTACCCGGGGGGGGGTTCTCTGCTGGGGGGGCCCTTCCCATCACCTGGTCTCTTGCCTGGGATAGTCTTCCCTATTGGGGTAGAGGGATTGTTCCCGGGTGGTCATGCCTATTGGAGTCGGTGTGGCTGGCATTTACCCATGCATGCCCCTGCGCAGGTCAGCTTAGGGGGCTCTCTGTGGCCTGCGGTCCCCGGGAGGTGGTCGTAGTTGGCCTTCAGTCTAGCTAACTTAACGGTATTACGTCTGAAGCCGCCTCCAGCCTAAAACACATGAGGGCAGGGGATGCCGGCTGCTTGGCCTGTGGTCCCGGTATATCCCTTAACTGGGACTCGTCCAAGTTCTATAGTATGTCTGGTGCCCTCCTATTCCCTCGTGTCAGTAAGCACACTTACTCTCCTTGCTGGATTATGAAGATGGTGATTCAGCGGTATCAGTGACTCCTGGCGCAGTTATCTGTCGCTCAGTGGGAAGGGATGTGTGGGTGCCCCAGCGGCATGCGCTGGACAGCTTATTTCATGTTACTTTGGGCCTCTGTAGGGGCCCCCCTTCCTATCCCTTGAGTTTCCCTGAGGGGTGGTAGGACAGGTTTATTGGTGCCTGATGGTAGCACCCCAAGCCTATGGGCGTTGCCCTGTTCCTCCTGTCTGGAGGTAGCAATTCTAGGTGTAGGTTGCAGGTAAAGAGCAGTAATAATGGTGGGGGGCCCGTGCGGCAGCGGGAACCACCTCACGGGCTGTGGCGGAGTTACTGGGCGATCCGGAAGAAGAGAGGTGCAAACGCTGGACGTCAGCGGGCACATAGGGGTGCCAGAGCATAACCTCAGAGCCTAACCTGGAACCTCATGGGAGGTGCAGGAATCCGTGTCGGCGCCCCAGTAGTCCTTCGGGCGGTTGTGGGCCTGTGCAACCGGGGGTTTGCCTAGTCACGCCCAGCAAATGGGCGTGTCAGTATAATTATGGTATTTGTACAACAGTTGGGTGGTTCGCCACTGTGTTGTTTGGCTCAACAGGCGGGCAGGTGGCGAGAATGCGGCCTGCCCTAGGATCGCCCGTAAGCTAACCCACCGTCATTACATATGTTGTATGTAATAAACCTGCAGCAATTTTTACCCAAACCTAACATTTGTGTCCTTGTGTTATTTGCGGGTTTGGGCATGTGGGGCGGGTGTTCATGTGGGCCCTGAGGTGACTATGCCTGCAGCGGGGCGGCGCATCTGCCAACCACACGCGTGCTCCGGGCCGTGACAACCAAAGAAAGTGGCCAAATGTTAAACTCCATATAGAAGCATTTGCTTCACCAGTGCAAAGCCTGTAACTGTTGCACAATCAATATGTGAAGTGGATGCATACAAACGGAAGCTGGGAGCAGTGTTGCCGAGAGTGACCAAAGGTGACGTCATTAAGGAATGTATAGCATACAATGGTGGAATGTACTGGTTTGTTGATGCGCAGCTGTCATATACTCTGCCTTAGAAATAGCAGAGAAGAGGGTTGCCTCACAGAAATATGCATAGACGAGACCGCAATGCTCCCAAAGTCTGTTGTAATGATTATTATCAAATGTATTTCTTAATTAATGAAACCAAAATACCAATCTGATGACCTTGGGGGACAAATAGTCATTCCACTGTAGTTCGGGAATTAAGAGCTCATTATAAACGAAGCTACGTAGCTCCAGAATGTTTCGGCTTGAATATTGGAAAAGGCTGCGGCTGTATCTCGGTTGTGTTAATTACTGAAACATGTGCACTTTACAATCCTGAAATTTCCCCAAGTGACCTGGGTCAAAAATGAAGCGTGCAGGCCATTGGGCGCCATAGTTAGGAATGTGCAGTCATGACGAGACATTGCAAAGATGTAAAAGTTCTGTGACTCAACATACGTTTTACAAAGACTTGGTAGAAATGTATGGCACGCTAACGCGCCCGGAGCACTTTCGACGAAATGCCACATGCATAGAAATATTCTCCAGGTATGTGACAGCCTGCTAGCATATCTGCGTAAAATCACGCCATGTTCACAAGAGATTCAGGTGTGTTTCTAGCGCATATTAGATTGTTCAGGGGTGTTGTGGTAGTGCAACACATGTGTTAGATACACAGTTGGTTGCACATCAGGCACTCTATAAGCGATAATGGCGTTCCACAAGGCTGGGCTGGGACAGAAAATAGGCCCAGGCAGTAAAATTGGCCTGCATACCTCAATTAAAAAGCTAGAAAAGGGCCATGTTTGCAAATTGAGGCAGTTCTGAACTTGTAAAGACATGCAGTACAAGTGTTTTACAAGGTATGGAAGACTGCATGGATTTGAGTTTGCTGCAGGCAGAGTTTGTTTTAAGATCCGACAAATTCACAGTAAAAACCGAAACAACAGACCATAAAATAGACCCACAAGCAGCCAAAACCAGCCCACACACTGATCTGTCAGACCAGCCTCTCAGGCACTGCCTGATTGCCCTGTAGGCCAGTCCAAACCTGGAGTTCTATTTGAGCCTGTCCTCTGCGTATTGGTTCAGCCGTGGAAATGTGTCCTTGACTTTTCAGGAGGACCTGTCTCAAGGTCCACCTCAAGAGTTGCTCCTAACGTGGAACGTCCCACTCCACGTCAGAGCCTCCTCCTCTTGATTTCTACAAGAAGCTAAAGACCTGGCTGTTCAATTAACCAACCTACTATATGCAGGGCTACACACCTGCTCCGCACCAGGATACCCTCATTGGTAATAGTGCGCTTCACACATACACATACCACTCCACCAAAAGACCTGAGGGTGTCCTGGAAATACCTTATAAAAATGATGTGTGATTTGCACTTCCCCCTGTCAGTCCTGTCTTAGACAGATCTCTAGGATGGGAGATGGGGAGCAAAGCCAGATGGAGGCAGATGTCCATTGAGGGGCAGGGTATGAATGAGTGGGGGATAGTGATGGAGTGAGGGGAAGAGAGGAACCCTGCCCTCAATGGGAGTGGTTTGTGTGGCAGCTGTGACTACTGTGTCACGCCTGCTCCTTATTCTCATATCCCTTCTTCACTCTCAACACAACACAACCGCCATCCAAGCCTACTGATTTCAAATTACCTCCATTTTGCAATGGACCCCATCTCCTGACTTCTGCTTCCACTGAAAGTAACTAAAATGTCAAGAATAAAAAATCAGAGCCCTCAACCGTGCTCTCTCAGGACCCTCAAAGACGAAGGACTTTGTCCCAGCCCTCCCTGGCTTTAGGAGTCACTGCTCCACCGGGACAACATTGTTCAGAATAATATCTGTGAGTAAATAATCTGTACACACACACACATGTATGTAGATAGATAGAGAGAAAGGATACATAGCGTAACCATGTAATAAGGGCCAATATTGCCATCAATGGGTACTGGTGACACCATAACCCGTGAAGGTGAAGGCAGAGTCATTTGTAAATGTCACCAACTCCCCGGGATGGCAATATAAGACTATTTCACATGTGCTACCCACTATGTATTGTTATATTACTTGTTTATTCTGGGGTAGTCAGCTTGAAAACGGTGCTTCCCTCAGCACACAGCCAATAATAGGCACCGGCTGGAATTAGGATGGCACATATTTTGCAGATTTCGCAAAATGTTTCCAGCTAAATGGATGAAAATAACAGCCACAGAATGTGTGGCATCAGTTGCCATTTGATGGCCCATAATTCAGCTGATTTTGCTACAGAGTGGCCTACCACACGGCATAATCATAGTAGCCCTCTCCCTCCGGTGTGGTTTGATGATGATAATCCTTATTTCACCGAAAACAGTGAAATATTTTCCAAATTTTACAGTGCACTCTCTCTGTCTCTCTCTCTCTCCCATTCACAGTCAAAGAAGCACACAATAAGTCACCTTGCATTAATGAGTACTTGTTTTTACCTGCCTGTCTCTTCTAATATCTCCTGTCCTGGCTCGCGGTCCCTCTGCTGGGCCACACTAGAAACCCACCAGCTCTTCGATCTGCAAGGCTGCTTGACGGACCCAAAGCTGCTTTCGCACACACTATCGCAGTGTGACAGGGAGCATTAGGCCTGCAACCTAGCCATTCACCATCAGCAACAGCCTAATCGTCGGCCATTTTGCATTCTCTTTCGGTACTGTAAATTCTGGGCTTAATTTGTAAATAAACAGATGCCAGGGCCCAGGGTGTTGCTCAGGAGGCCACTTCCGGTTGTACTACTGTCTATAACTGCCATCACTGCCACATGTCGGTATAAATGCTCCATACTAAACATCACACTCCTGTAAATGTGACATTTAGGGTCATTCCAGGCAAAGATGTAAAAATGGCCTTGGACACTCTAGACTTTTTTTAACAAGCATTTAATGGTTAATTAGAGGTGCTCCGTACAGAATTGACAGCACCGCCATTTGGTGGACTGTCATAAGTAAGTGCTGGTGTTAACAATTAAGTGCTAGTGCCAAGCACCGGAAAACACCAGCACAAATTAAGCACAGTGTAAATCACTCTGTATGAACGTCGGGCATAGCACAGTAGCAGGTTTTTCTCATCGTTACCTAATGTATTACAAAACAGACATTATCTGTAGTGGCAACGTATGAAGGGACACACAAGTGTTATAGAATGAAGCAATTGAAGGCGGCTGGAACCCCCAAACTCCAGCACTCGTCCCTCTCCCTATTTTAAGGTGAAAGATAATTCGTTAGCAATGTGTATTTTTGCAATGTATAAAAATGACCACTTCCAAAATATTACTTTATTTCTTTTTCATACTACCAACATGCTGCCTTATGGCAGCTTCAGAGCACTTTGTGGTACGACTGGTAGCCGCTGGAGGCAACAGGGGTATTGAGGAAACGCAAGCTCTATGAATTTGAAGCTCAACATAGGGACACATGTTCCAGTCTTATAGAAAATAGACTTCCATTTTATTATAATGCAGAATGTACCCAATTATAATGTACATTCCCGTTACCACGTCATATTCTAATGTTAATTCTAATTTATAAAAATCTCAAAGAGTACTTCGTGCAGGCAGTGTGCTTTTGCTAGCCTTTTTAAGTTAAAAAATAAAAGAAAACAATTTTACTAACACTGCATGCAAAGTTTCATTAAAGTTCTAAAATAGCACATCTTAAAGTCAAACCAAATTGCTTGGAACTTCACCCAAAATATTGTGTAACTCATAAAAAGCAAGACTATGCAATATCTTGTTTTCAGTTGTCTATACCTGACGTTTGAAGACAATTGAAGGCTTCTGGTCTGCAGCCTAGTTTCATTAGTAATACAAAGAAAATGTTTTCCAATATTTAAAATATTGTTAAAAAAAAAAAGCAGTAGTGGTTTAGAGTATGTTGGAATTCTGTCTTTGAACTTTCATCGTAAAACAATACATTCGCCACCCAAAATCATTCTCAGCTCCTCATGGAGGAACGGCTTCTGTTCCACGGGGTCCATCTTTGTAATTAAATGGGCTTCGAATTGTCTCAATAAAAGTGCCCTCTTTTCACACCTTTTGTGTGATGGCCTGTTATTCATTTGCTTTTCGGGGAACCAAATAACTTTTAGTCAAATATCTGGCTTATGAGGAATTTAAAGTCTCTGTGTTTAATGACATAAAATTCTTAATAATTACCTCGAGCAAAAGTGAATAGAATTGCGGTTGTACATGGGGCAAAACAATGCCCCCACCTCATCATGCCACACTTTGAATACCACTTCTAATTGAGAATACAACATAAGTATCAGTAGAGGACACAATCCCTCATGCGATATCTTGGCACTCTTAACATATAACGGATGGTTATTGAACAGCCCAATAGGGTTAAATGCAGCCCCCTGTACTGGATAAGTGTATCCACTGACCCATCGGACCCACCCCAGAGCAGTCAGAAGA
The DNA here is from genome assembly GCF_964263255.1 of Lissotriton vulgaris. Classification (NCBI taxonomy): domain Eukaryota; kingdom Metazoa; phylum Chordata; class Amphibia; order Caudata; family Salamandridae; genus Lissotriton; species Lissotriton vulgaris. Next base: position 701,648,940 of record NC_141694.1, on the reverse strand, counting down.
TGAGTGAAGGGTCGTCACTGCACTTTGACCTGTCAACAATGAAGGTTTGACTTTGCAGGGTTGGTTTTAAGGGTTTCTCTCATGGCTAACGTTTTCAGAATTAACCTGTCATCTGCTGAATTAAAGCCCGCCACAATGTTTAATTTATGCGTTCAGCACTTCTTGAATAGCAGTGATGAGTATGTAGTAAAGTGTGTAATTATAAATTAATTCGTGGATGGTAATGCTCCTCAGTGCAAACGGATTTGCCACCAGGGGCTAACTGGTTCACCTATTAATGAACTTTTGCTTTTGTAAGAATTTTGGTTGAAAGTTGGATGATAGATGCTGCATACAGAGGGCAACCAAATCTTCTCGACCGGTACAGGGCCTTGCCCCTACCCGGTGGGCGTGTATTAGGAGAAGGGGATTGCCCATTAAGTATTACACCCTGTTTTTTCCTTGGGACCTTTCTTTTGGCATTTTTTTCAAAAATATATATTTCCCGATTGTCTTATCCAGTCCGTTTCATTTTGATCTTGTTTTTATTCTTTAAAGAGTCGTTTTATTTAATAGTTTTGCAAATTCTGTTTAGTTTCTTGAATTAGTTGTTTTTTTTTCTTCTTAAATCCTTAACATTTAATTATCAGAGAAAAAGCGTACTGCTTTCCACCACTGCTAACTCGGGGATTCCCTCATTTTCTCATTGAGATTGTATATTATGTAATAAAGCATTTGATTACTACTTTGGAGAGTGCCTTCCCTGATGTACTGATGTGCTTTTTTACAAGATGCAAATCGATTTCTGAGATGTTCCAGATATTTCTAGAGGTTATATAGTATATCAATCTTTATTTTAACTACACATTTAAAAAAAAACATGTATTTGTTTTAAATATAAACAGGAAAAGGATATCAACAACAAAGATACAAGAACACGCATTTGAAAGGGCAAATATGGTGCTATCATCTGCTATCACAACAACTAAAGTCCAAGAGAATTTATCCAGCATTGTCCAGAAACCTAAAGTACAATCAGTGTCACATTCTGACGTACTCACCATGCAGCTCTCTAGCCATGTCCCCCAAAATCCTTTCAACTTCGTGGGCACCTGCATGTGGTACATCATACATTCTAGCCCTGCACATCTACCATACCCCATCTCCACTCATGCACACTGTGAGGAGCTTCTGCCCACCCCAATGCTTCACTGTGTCTCTTTCAGCAGCCAGAAACCCCAAACCAAAATGTGTGCGTTCCACCTTCCATTTCATGATGCATTAGTCCTAGAATGGCACGTTTGGAGGTTAAGTCTATTAGCAGTCCAGGTATCTCAGAAAGAATGTGTTGACTACTTCCCACGTAGGGTGTTATGATATATTTACAGATCATGTGCACTAAGGTGCCAAGCTCATTTTAGCATCTGGTAAATTGTGAGGCGATACCTCTTATCATCTTACATAGTTTCTCGGGTGTGTGATAAATCCTGCGGAAGTAACTGAACTGAATGAGCTAGAAGTTAGATGGGGTCCCCAGTGTGTGAGGGAGCCTTCTTTGCTTCTCTCATGCATCGTCATCCAGTTCTCCAATGACTGCCTCCCAGTTGGCTCACAGTTCAATCAGTGGAGTCTGGGCATTATTCACCAAGGTACGTGCACTCAAAGGGCCTCCTTTACCCCACTGGTCCATCGTTAATTTACACTCTAAAGGACTAAACTCAAGGAGGTTAATCAGTACAAAACTCTTTGGCTCCAATTTTTGCTTAAGTTGGAGACATCTAAAGAACTGGGAATTATAGAGGTGGAATTTGTTGCTTATGTCTAAGAAGGATTTCAAAGTGCTATTTTCCCATATGTTTTTGAATGTAGCATTCTGATAAGATCCCATTACCTAAATTTGGGAGCTCTAGTAGCTGTTGGAAGCCAACTCACACTTCCACAGTGGGGTTTATAGTGTGAAACGTTTGTACCAGGTCATAAGTAACAGTACTTTACGCCACATCGTTAGCACTATTGCGGTAACCACTGGGATATCCTTAGAAAATTGGCACTGCAGAGGAATTGTACTGGACTAATATCCTAAAAGAAAACTGTTGTTCCAATCTGTATGTCGGATCTTCTCTATCCTAATATATCCATTCATTAGGAATTGAGAGCTTGGTGGACCAACAGTGAAGTTGGACATCCACCATACCCAACCCTCCGTCGTAAGTGGCCTGTGTTCATTTGGGCCAAGCTATCCTTGGTTACTTACCATGCCACAGAAATTTTCATAGGGTGGTTATCAGTTTATTAAAAAATAGGATAGTGCTGTCTGGTGATGAACTAACTGGGGATTCCTGGCCCTGAGGCTATCCTGCGGCCGGCCCAGCTGTTTATCGGCGAACCTTCGCTTCCACTTGACCGCGATCTGTGCGTTGAGCGTCCTCTGCACCACGTTCTGGGGCTCCGGCTGAGTGGGTGTGCGGTCAGGTCACTCAGTGTCATCCAGTGATGGTTGGTGTGGCGTCGCTGCGCACGGTGGAGCGGGGAGGCCCAAGAAGAGATTTGTAGATGGCAACTAAACTTGATGTTGATAAGCAGCATTCCAGATCTTCCAAGAGGTCTCGTCATATCCAGACCAACAAGCTGGATCTCTACACGATGCCCAAAGGGTCTCCGCCGGAATCGAGAAGAGTTCAAGCGACAGGAGGAGATCCCGCTGGTCCTCCGCCGGAGCCGACATTGCTCGACGCGATGGCGGCCATCGATAGTGTCAAGTCATCCCTTGGACAAAAGATGGAGTCGCTGGACAATAAACTGGATACTGTAACCATCGAGGTCAATCTCATCCGGGCTGACCTCACCAAAGCCAGTGAAAAAGTTAAGTCGCTAGACATTAAAACTGCTAGCTTAACAGATGATGTGGCATTGCTCCAAAAGGAGGTACGCGGGACCTCAAGGCTTCTAGTGACCTTACAAATCAGAAACTGGATGAGCACGAAGGGAGAGCCCAGCGGATTAACGTTCGCATCATTGGTGTCCCAGAGAAGGCCAAAGGCCCGGCCCCGGACCTGTTCGTCGAAGACATCATCCTCAATTAGCTTAAGCCCAAGGGCTGGGTAATTTCTTCACGATTGAGCGGGCACATAGGGTGGGGGGGGGGGGAGGGGGGGAGGCCAAAACCTGGAGCACCCCCTCATCCAATGATTGCGAGGGTGCTGAACTTTAGGTACAGAGACACTATCCAGCAGGCTTCCAGATCGGGGGGCCCCCTGAAATATGAAAATGCCACTTTTACCTTATTTCCGGATTTCACACAAGCTGTCCAGAAGCAGCGCCAGGGTTTCCTTGGAGTGAAGAGGAGACTCAGAGACAGAGGGTTGAAATATGCTATGATGTTTCCAGCTCGGCTGAGGATTGAGGTTGAGGGGAAAGCCTTGTTTTTCGATAATCCGGAAGTGGCTTCGGACTCGTTGGAGAGACTTCCCCCGGCTGGGCCTGAAGGGCACGATCGAGATGGTGGCAATGGCCCACGGGAGCAGGAATGACGAACGCTGCAGTTGTATGGGACACTTGAGACTGTCAGGTAGTGGGTTTCACCCGCGTGCTTCCTTCCGATCTGATCCTTGAGAAAGTGAACTGCATTAGGTACAGGGCGGGGTTATCCTGGGAGGGCTGGAGGGGGGGTACGGAGTCCTGACATCCTCCTCTGTTCTACTTTCAGTTAGTCAGTAGTTTAGAATATGGGGCGACAGGCACACTGCCAGTTGGGATTAGGCTGAAGCCATGAGCAGGGGTGCAGGGAGGGGGGAGGGCGGTTGGGAGTGCCGTTTGAAAGATGTTATTTTCTTTACTTTTTCTATCTTACATCAGGAGACAGAGCAATGATTGTATTGTATCCATACCGTTAAAATGCCTTGTGTTAGAAAGGGATCGGGGATAACTGTGCTTAGTTGGAATGTGAACGGCCTTGGGGATAAAATTAAAAGGGGAATGGCGAACCAGTTAATTAAACAACACTCCCCAGATGTAGTACTAATTCAGGAGACTCATCTTATTGGTAGCCTCTGCATGGCCCTGCACAGAGGGGGTTATAAGTTGGTTGCACACGCTGGGTTTACCACGGGGCCTAGGGGAGTCGGCATTTTAGTTAAGAACTCCTTTCCCTTTAACATTCAGGCCACATGGTCGGACCAGCGATGCCGCTATATCGGGATATCAGGGCAGTGGGAGGGGAAAATAGTTACTTTTATGTCCATCTATGTCCCGTCTGGTCTTCAAGCGGACACTTTCCGGGACCTGGGCACAATTTTCCTAACTTTGCGGCTAGGTCTCCTTGTGATGGGGGGGACTTCAATGCAGTGGTGGATGGGGAATTAGACAGACACCCGGCTCGAACACTGAGGCCGGCGCAGATATGACTCCCCGACTTCTTCGAAACGACAGGGCTTGTCGACGGGTGGAGAATGAGTAATCCGAGTGAGGTACACTACACCCATGTGTCCGCCACACATCACAGCCTGTCTAGAATAGATTATACACGAAAACAAACAGAGTGGTGGAGGGTCCTAGGGGAGTTAGTTTATAGACCGAGAAAGTACCTTGTCCCCCAACTAAACAGCAAAAAACACGAGAGGTACTCAAAGTCTGAGAAAGAGAAAACTACTGGAACCTGATTGTGTCCCATATAGATGTTCAGACCACGCCGTTGATCTTAAACAAATGACACTATTATGTCAAAGAGGTGAGACAGAGAAGATACAGAGTCTAGAAGGCTAGAAAAAGTACCCATCAGCCCACTCAAAAGTGGAGTCTCGTCATCTGGGTTGTTGGAAAGAAAGGTGTCCTCTAGGCTCCTCCTCAGGGAGAGTCTGAGGTTGCCTAATCATGGACCCTGGGATCAAGCATCCAACCAACAGAAGACAGTGTGTGAGCGGAAGGGGCAAAAGTTGCAGTGCTCAGAAAAAAGAAGAGAAAAGGAAAATGATCCTTGTGATTAAAAATACCTACTTTGATGACATAAGGAAACTTTATTGGGTCTGACCATCAAAGTGGTATCATTAAAAGCAGTATGCTGATAGCATGCAAGGAATTGCTATCTATCATGTGTGTTAGTTGGTCGACATGTTTCAGCCTATAACGGCTTTCTTCAGGACCTATGATGTGCTACTGCAACACTTACTTATCGTGATATTGAACGTGATTTATGACCATTCTCCAATAGATTCAAAGGAAGATGGTGTATCTTCTCCCTAATTGTGGGGAGAACAAACCTCACCTCACCTGGCAACAGCTCAGGTTGGAAGGAGGCCACGCACTCTCCGTCGTTGCCTCGGGTAGATAACTCCCCCTCGGCTCAGTTATCTACCCGAGGCAACGACGGAGAGTGCGTGGCCTCCTTCCAACCTGAGCTGTTGCCAGGTGAGGTGAGGTTTGTTCTCCCCACAATTAGGGAGAAGATACACCATCTTCCTTTGAATCTATTGGAGAATGGTCATAAATCACGTTCAATATCACGATAAGTAAGTGTTGCAGTAGCACATCATAGGTCCTGAAGAAAGTCGTTATAGGCTGAAACATGTCGACCAACTAACACACATGATAGATAGCAATTCCTTGCATGCTATCAGCATACTGCTTTTAATGATACCACTTTGATGGTCAGACCCAATAAAGTTTCCTTATGTCATCAAAGTAGGTATTTTTAATCACAAGGATCATTTTCCTTTTCTCTTCTTTTTTCTGAGCACTGCAACTTTTGCCCCTTCCGCTCACACACTGTCTTCTGTTGGTTGGATGCTTGATCCCAGGGTCCATGATTAGGCAACCTCAGACACTCCCTGAGGAGGAGCCTAGAGGACACCTTTCTTTCCAAAAACCCAGATGACGAGACTCCACTTTTGAGTGGGCTGATGGGTACTTTTTCTAGCCTTCTAGACTCTGTATCTTCTCTGTCTCACCTCTTTGACATAATAGTGTCATTTGTTTAAGATCAACGGCGTGGTCTGAACATCTATATGGGACACAATCAGGTTCCAGTAGTTTTCTCTTTCTCAGACTTTGAGTACCTCTCGTGTTTTTTGTAGAATAGATTATATACTGTTACCAGCAGCCCAGGCCACCACAGTGCATGAGGTGCGGCACCTGGGAAGAGGAGTTTCGGACCACTCCTCGATTTGGCTCCGGGTGGAGACCGGCCAAACTGATGTAGGAAGAGTAGCCCCAATTAATGCCTGGCAATTGAAAGACCCTGCCACCAAGAAGGAATTCGCTAAAATCACGGAAAGATATTTCCAAGAGAATAGTGGTACGGTGGACTTGGCACAGACCTTGTGGGAAGCATTTAAAACTGTGGTTAAAAAAAATAATAATAGGATAGTGGGATATTATATGGGAAGGTTTGTAAAATAAACAGACATTTGTGGAGAGTGATCATTTTGAAAGGGCTATCCTGCCTATAATCACCAGGGTGTCAAATTCCCATTTTCAGTTATTGTGTTCGAGCTGTGTCAGCAAGGGAGCTATATTTAGGTTCTATGCCTGCTGAGTGTGCATATTGATATATATGTATCCCAAACTATATTGAGCTACCTTTGTGAATCTGAAGTTGGGGATGCCAAGGCATCCCAACGACTGCTTGGCTGATGACACCAGTGGTGATTCATTCTAGATAACCATTAAGCCCATTGTGTCGATGTAGAGTTGTATGATTTGCATTGCACACACGCCTGCTGTGTATGGTTCCTGAATGAAGAGGAGCATGTCTTCTTCATACAGTGATATGTAGTCTTCTGGGTGTTCAACCTGTGAGAAGTTGGCCTGATATGCAGTGCTCACTATTCTAGTGATCACTATGTATCAATCCAAACAACCCTTATTGATGATTGGTTGTAAGTCAACCGATAGACCAGCTATCCTAGTAGCATGGACAAGAGCAGTCTTTAGGCTAGACTCTAGAGGGCGTGTTAAGCCAGCTGTTATACCGTCACATATACCCCTTGAACACCAAGTGAAAGGACACCACACAAGTTGTTATGAAAATAAAAGTGTATTTATTTAGAACACAACAACCCTGGACTCTTTAGGAGGACAGGGTGCTAAGCACAATACAAAGCTCTTAAAGAAATTACTCAAATCGCACAATTTACACGAATGCCCGAGGGGCACGAAAAACCATATACTCTAAAAGTGGAATGCGAAATTACTAGCAGGTAAGTACTACGCTAATAGGCTTTGGGATCGCTAGGACTTGACTACTGAACCTACAGATTACTAGCAGGAGGCCTAGGGGGATCGGGTGCAGAGTGTGCACTCTCACACGGGATGCGGAACAAAGTCTATGGTTGCTAGGAATTACAAAGTTAGTGTTATCGGACGAATCCGACTAGGTAGAGCTGAAACGAAAAAGGATCTGGACCCTTGGATAGTGAGGCTATGCTGGGGCACCGAAATGCCGAAGTTACCTAGCCCAGGGGCTGCGGCTGCATAGGTCTTAAAAGACGTCGGGAATCCTCGTTGCAGTCTACGGAGCCTGAAAGAAGAAGTTGCTGGCAGGCGACCAGTGAAGAGATTCGGAGGGACCCAAGCCCGGATTGAAGATGGAAGACACCTGTAAGCAGAGGGGACCAAGTTCTGAATCACTAGCCAGTGATTAGATGGGCACCAGGATGGCACCGGATGGAGTCACCTCGACCAGGTGAGGGGGCGACGCTGGGCTCTGCAGTCTCACGGACCAGGAGGCGTTGTCGGCGACCAGGATGGAGGTGCGAGCTGTCCCACGATGGTATCTGCTGTCGACGTCGCTGGACCCAGGATTGGGGCAACAAGTCTTGGCAAATGCAAGCCCACGCGGTGGACTCAAAATGGCGTCTGGAGTGGACCAGGAGGGTCCGGGGTGCTCCTCTTTTGGAGGGGAGCTAGGGCCAGTCTGGAGCAACCAGACCAGCGGTGCTGATGTCGTCGTTCGTCGTCGGGAAGGCCACAAGCCAGCAGGCTAGTAGCCAGACAACGCGGTGAGCAGCAAACAGGCAGAAGGGCCCCACGCAGATCTCGTGGAGGCTGGGAGGTTGAACTTTGGTGCTGGAGCTGCTCAGGGTTGGGGCTTCTCGGACCCCAAAGCACTCACTCGAGGATCCCTCGGCGGTCGTGCTGGGCAAGCGTCGTGCAGTCCTGAAGATGGCCGGTCCCTTGAGGTCTCGTCACACCCACGGATCTCAGCTGAGCTGAAGATGTAGGTTAAGCACAGAGGTGCCAGGGAAACCGGTTCTCGTCGAGCTGGGCAGTCTTGATCCGGAGGAGAGACTTACAGCAGACCGCGATGCTTGGATGGTGCCTGCGGATGCAGGGTGACTACTCCTTAGCCACAAGGGAGAAATCTTGAGAAGAAGTCGAGAGTTCCTTTCGTAGAAAGTAGTTTCAGGATTCAAAGATGATCTAATTTGGAAGGGGGCCCGCTCCTAACTTTATACTAGGAAAAGGGGCTGGCACACGACTAGGTCCCGCCCATGGGTGGGACCAGGAAGGGGGGTGGTTACACCCATCTCCCATGCCGGACTTTCCCCAGCTCAGGGGCTGGTGTGCCCCTGGAACTGGTTCTAGCCGGCCTATGCATAGTGAGCACTGGGGTGCCACTTGCAGTCACCTTCCTCTAAAGCCCTGCCTACCCAGGATACACAAAACCCTGTCTGGGATGGTGCTAGCACCGCCCCTGACAGGAAACCCTTTGTCCAAGCCTCCCTCGCTGGAAGGACTCCCAGCAGCAGGAGGTCAGACTTGTGTCTTTGGCGGCAGCATTCATTTTGTGATGCTGAGGCTTGAGTTAACTTTAACCGGGGTTCACAGTTACATACATGTCGTGTCCCTCTAGAAGGGTGGAATGCTAACCCCGTCGCCAGAATTGGCGAGGGGTTAGTATTCCAATTCATATGACACCTTACTCGACATGTTTTGATAAAGCGATACCAGAGTTGGCATTTAACCGCGAGGATTATAATGCACTTAAGAGTATATGGTATGCGTTATCATGGAACAGCTATTAGGACTTGATTCCGCAAGCTGCAAACGGGCTCAGCTCATGCCAGAGCACCATCTCACACGATTCCAAGCACTCTGCCTTCAGGATTGTTAAGGCCTGCCATAGGAGTGACTGATAGGAATACGGGTGTCCATTTTAGGGTTAGATATAGGTATACTATATCTAAAGCAAAGGGTGATTACACCACCTTGCCCCAGCTGTCGTGCAGCCAGTTGTGTCAGATTTAGATGGCCAGCCAGGGGTGGCATAATACATGCTGCAGCCCCTGGTAGGCCCTGGGTACACCTATGCCCTGAGTTACAGGGTCTGATAAGGTGGCCCAGTACCAATTGGTAAATGCACCTAAGGTACACGTGTCAATTTAGTGAGAGAACAGCAAGGCTGTGGGTCTGATTAGTAGGCCTACAGCCAGAGAAGTCGTAAACCAGTGAAGCAAAAAGCAAAAATCTGGGGTGATCATAGGATTGCAGACCCTACTCTCCTACATGACCCCCCCCCCAAACTTTGGGACAATAAACTAATCTTGACCAGGTGAGTCTTCTTGCTCTAAGTGGAAATACCTGGAGAGCCCATCTGCATTGCCATGATCAGTGCCAGATCTATGCTCCACTGTAAAATCCATCCCCTGTAGGGAAATGGACCACCTAAGCAGTTTGGGGTTTTCACCCTTCATCTGATTTAGCCACAAGAGGGGCTTATGGTCGGTCTGAATCTTGAAATGAGTGCCAAACAAGTATGGCCTCAGTTTCTTCAGGGCCCAAACCACAGCAAAGGCCTCCCTCTCAATAGCTGACCAATTTTTCTCTCTGGGGGTCAGCCTTCTGCTTATAAAAGCAATGGGCTGGTCATGACCATCAAAATTCAGCTGAGATAGAACAGCTCCCACACCCAACTCAGAAGCATCTGTTTGGACAATGAATGGTTTGGAGTAGTCTGGACTCTTTAGGATAGGTGCTGTGCACATGGCCTGCTTTAGGTCATCGAATGCTTTTTGACAGCCTGCTGTCCACTGAACTTTCTTTGGCATCTTTTTACTTGTCAGTTCATTAAGTGGAGTCACAATTGATCCATAATTCTTGACAAATTTCCTGTAATAACCAGTCAGGCCCAAGAAAGCTCGGACCTGAGTCTGGGTGGTTGGAGGAGCCCAGTCCCTGATAAACTGTATCTTGCTCTCCAGTGGCTGAACCTGGCCTCCACCTACAAGGTGGCCCAGGTATACAACCTGTGTCTGTCCTATCTGGCACTTTGTGGCCTTGATAGTGAGACCTGCTGCTTGCAGTGCCTCTAACACTTTCCTCAGGTGGACCAGGTGATCCTCCCAGGTGGAACTAAAGACAGCTATATCATCAAGATATGCTGCACAGAAGTCATCCAGCCCAGTGAGAACTTGATTCACCAGCCTTTGGAAGGTGGCAGGTGCATTTTTCAAACCAAAGGGCATTACCACAAACTGATAATGCCCACCAGGGGTAGAAAATGCTGTCTTGGGCTTGGCATCCTCAGCTAACCTGATTTGCCAATACCCAGCTGTCAGGTCAAATGTACTTAAGTAGTTGGCCTGAAGCCAATCTATCTATAAGCTCATCTGCCCTTGTTATTGGGTGGGCATCAGTCTTAGTGACTGCATTGAGACCTCTGTAGTCTACGCAGAACCTCATCTCTTTCTTACCACCCTGGGTGTGAGGTTTAGGCACTAGAACTACTGGACTAGCCCAAGGGCTATCTGAGGGCTCAATGACTCCCAACTCCAACATTTTCTGCACTTCTGTCTTAATGCAGTCTCTAACATGATCAGGCTGCCTGTAGATTTTACTCTTTACTGGCAGGCTGTCACCAGTGTCAACCTCATGGGTGCACCAATTGGTTTGACTGGGTGTCAGAGAGAACATATGTCTGAAGGATTGAAGAACTTGTTTACAATCCTTCTGTTGATGGTCAGAGAGGCTGCCACAAAAGACAACACCATCTACTGATCCATCATCAGGATTCTGAGTGAGCAGGTCTGGGAGAGGGTCACTCTCTTCCTCCTGTCCCTCATCTGTGGCCATGAGCAAGCTCATGTCCTTCCTGTCAACATATGCTTTGAGCCTGTTCACATGGAGCACCCTGGGGGGGCTCCTGGGAGTTCCAAGGTCCACCAGGTAGGTGACCTCTCCCTTTTGCTCAAGGATTGTGTGGGGCCCAGACCATTTGTCTTTGAGTGCAGCTGGGGCCACTGGCTCCAGCACCCACACCTTCTGTCCAGGCTGGTACACAGTCAGGACAGCCTTTTGGTCATGCCAAGCTTTTTGGAGTTCTTGGCTTGCCTCAAGGTTTTTAGAAGCCTTTTCCATATACTCAGCCATCCTGGAGCGGAGACCAAGTACATAGTCCACTATGTTGGTTGCGGGCTTTTTGAGAGGTCTCTCCCATCCTTCCTTCACCAAACACAGGGGTCCTCTTACAGGATGCCCATACAGAAGTTCAAAAGGGCTGAAGCCAACCCCCTTCTGTGGGACCTCTCTGTAAGCAAACAAAAGGCAGGGTATCAGGACATCCCATCTACGCCTGAGCTTTTCAGTTAGTCCATGAATCATCCCTTTTAGGGTCCTGTTGAACCTTTCAAGAAGCCCATTGCATTGTGGATGATAGGGTGTAGTGAACTTGTAGTTGACACCACATTCCTTCCACATAGCAGTCAGATATCCTGACATGAAGTTTGCACCTCTGTCAGAGACAACCTCCTTAGGGAAGCCCACTCTGGAGAACACTCCAACTAGGGCTCTTGCCACAACAGGTGCTGTAGTGGTCCTAAGGGGAATAGCTTCAGGATACCTGGTGGCATGGTCCACCACCACCAGTATAAACTTGTGCCCTGATGCTGTCTGGGGTTCCATTGGACCAACAATGTCAATCCCCACTCTTTCAAAGGGCACCCCCACCACAGGCATTGGTATAAGGGGGGCCTTTGTTGTGCCACCTGACTTACCACTGGCTTGGCAAGTGACACAGGAGCGACAAAACTCTTTGGTATCTTCATTCATGTGAGGTCAGTGAAAGTGTGAGACAATCCTGTCCCAAGTCTTATTCTGGCCTAAGTGACCTGCAAGGGGAATCTCATGGGCCAAGGTGAGGAGGAAACCTCTCAGAGACAAGGGGATGACCAGCCTCCTGGTTGCACCAGGTTTGGGGTCTCTTGACTCAGAGTATAGGAGTCCATCTTCCCAGTATACCCTGTGGGCACCTGTGGCGTTCCCTGCAGCCTCAGCAGCAGCCTGCTGTCTGAGGGGTTCAAGGGAAGGGCAGTCTAACTGTGCCTTCCCCAGGTCTTCTCTGGAGGGTCCCCCTGAACCCAGAAACTCAACCTGGTCAGGTTCAAGTTCTTTAGGCTCAGTTTCCCTCAGCTCTTTGAGGTCAGCCTCCTCTGAGACTTGATCCACAACCTGGGGCAAGGAGGAAGGCAATACCTTAACCCTACTGCTCTTCTTCTTGGAAGGTGTCTGGTCCATTGTTCCAGGATCCAGCACCTGTTCAGTGGGGCATCTTCTGGCCTGTGACCTAGTCACAGCAAGCACATGTGCTGGCAAGCCTAACATCTCCATGTGAGTCCTCTGCTCCACTTCTGACCATAGGGATGACTCCAAATCATTGCCCAACAAACATTCAACTGGGAGGTCTGAACTAACAATAACCTTCTTTTGGCCACTTACCCCTCCCCAGGAGAAAGCTACAATTGCCATACTATGGTGGGTAGTGACATTGCTAGCATTGGTCACTAAGTAGTCTGTACCTAGTATGATCTGTCCAGGGTCCACAAAGCTAGGTGTCACCATTGTGACACTGGCACAAGTGTCCTTGTAGGCCTGAGCCATCGTACCATTTATAAAAGGTGTCTGCCTGTATTTGCCCAAAGTATTGGGACTTGTATCAGGGGAGATATCCCCTGTACAGACAAGGACAGCCTGAGTGAGTGTGCCAACTAAGTTGTCATACCCCTCAGATCCCAAGGTTAACCCAACTAATCCCTTGGGAGGTGCACTACCACTGCTGACTGTACTAGGGGGTGCAGGTGCCTTAGGGGCTGCAGTGGCAGGAGTTTGCCCTCCTTTCTTGGTGCACTCAGTAAACCAGTGAGTTTTACTTTTACAGTATTGGCACCACCTTTTAGACTGGCCTTCTTGAGTCTTCTTCTTCTGGGAAGCCTGACCCCCACCCTCTTTGGTTTGTTGGGGACCTGTCGAAGACTTCTGGTCATTTTGTTCACCTTTGGTATTATTACCCTTCTGGTCTGCTTTCTTCTGACCACCCTGGTTCTGGCCCTGGTTCTGCTTAACCCTTGTTCTGACCCATCTGTCTGCCTTCTTTCCCAATTCTTGGGGAGAGGTCAGATCTGAGTCAACAAGGTGCTGATGCAACAACTGGTTCTGACAATTGTTTAAAATCTGTTCCCTCATGATCAGATTGTACAATCCTGTATAATCAGTAACCTTACTGCCCAGCAACCAGCCCTCCAAAGCCTTAGTGGCACAATCTTCAAAATCAGACCAATCCTGAGACTGAGTTTTCTGGGTATCCCTGAACAGCAACCTGTACTGCTCAGTGGTTAGGCCAAACCCATCTATCAGTGTATTTTTCAGGACTTGGTAATTGTTAGCATCCTCAGCTCTAGTAGTGAGGAGCTTATCTCTACCTTTGCCTTCAAAGGAGAGCCACAAGACAGCTGCCCACTGACTCTGGGGGACGCACTGGACAGTGCATGCCCTCTCCAAAGCAGTTATCCATTTGTGGATATCATCCCCTTGTTTAAAGGGGGGCACTATCTTACTCAGGTGTCTAGTGTCTAAACTCCTGTCCTTTTCTCTAGGTAAAATGCTGCCACCAGTGAGATCTAGCCCACTTAACTTTTGCTCTCTAGCAAAGGCAAGCCATTCTTTGGCCAGGGCAAGTTCTTCCCTTTCAATCCTCAGATTGGCTTCCCTCATCTTAGCTTCATGCTCCCTTCTCTTAGGGGATGACATCCCTCTATGAGAAGAGGTCTGAGAGCCATTGGTTCGAATGGATCTGTTAGAGCCTCTAGATAGAGACCTAACTCGTCCATTCCCAATGTTAAGCCTGCCTGGGAGTGGCCCTGGGGGTCCCCCAAATCCATTCTCATGCCTGCTTAAGTTGGTCCTGGTTAGTCTACTGACTTCTACCTGACCTTTGTCTGCCTCATCCCCTGACAACTCCTGTTCCTCTTCCTCCTGATCACTTCCTGTTCCATTGAGGTTGAGGTCAGGGTCCCCAAGGGTTCCCTCTAAGGGGGGCATGTTCCCATCTGGATGAGAAGGGTCTGTGTTAGCAGTCCTCCTAGCATCATAAGTCTCTAAGAGACCAATCAGAAAGGGAATGGTAGGGTTAGAACCCTGTTTTAGCTTCCTGGATGTACAGATTTGTCTCATCTCCTGGAAGCTAAGAGCAGCATATCGTGAAGTGACCTGTGGAGGGTCCACTGACACAAGGGGGGCTTCTGAGTTCCCTCCTTTGTCCGACATGCTTCTAGTGTGGTGTAAGTGATGCACCTACCTACACTATTTGATTGCCTACTGATCCCTTGCTAAGAGTTGTAGTCAGGGTGTGCTAGGCCCTGTTGAAACAGGTGAGGGGGCGACGCTGGGCTCTGCAGTCTCACGGACCAGGAGGCGTTGTCGGCGACCAGGATGGAGGTGCGAGCTGTCCCACGATGGTATCTTCTGTCGACGTCGCTGGACCCAGGATAGGGGCAACAAGTCTTGGCAAATGCAAGCCCACGCGGTTGACTCAAAATGGTGTCTGGAGCGGACCAGGAGGGTCCGGGGTGCTCCTCTTTTGGAGGGGAGCTAGGGCCAGTCTGGAGCAACCAGACCAGCGGTGTTGATGTCGTCGTTTGTCGTCGGGAAGGCCACAAGCCAGCGGGCTAGTAGCCAGACAACGCGGTGAGCAGCAAACAGGCAGAAGGGCCCCACGCAGATCTCGTGGAGGCTGGGAGGCTGAACTTCGGTGCTGGAGCTGCTCAGGGTTGGGGCTTCTCGGACCCCAAAGCACTCACTCGAGGATCCCTCGGCGGTCGTGCTGGGCAAGCGTCGTGCAGTCCTGAAGATGGCCGGTCCCTCGAGGTCTCGTCACACCCACGGATCTCAGCTGAGCTGAAGATGTAGGTTAAGGTCAGAGGTGCCAGGGAAGCCGGTTCTCGTCGAGCTGGGCAGTCTTGATCCGGAGGAGAGACTTACAGCAGACCGCGATGCTTGGATGGTGCCTGCGGATGCAGGGTGACTACTCCTTAGCCACAAGGGAGAAATCTTGAGAAGAAGTCGAGAGTTCCTTTCGTAGAAAGTAGTTTCAGGATTCAAAGATGATCTAATTTGGAAGGGGGCCCGCTCCTAACTTTATACTAGGAAAAGGGGCTGGCACGCGACTAGGTCCTGCCCATGGGTGGGACCAGGAAGGCGGGTGGTTACACCCCTCTCCCATGCCGGACTTTCCCCAGCTCAGGGGCTGGTGTGCCCCTGGAACTGGTTCTAGCCGGCCTATGCATAGTGAGCACCGGGGTGCCACTTGCAGTCACCTTCCTCTAAAGCCCTGCCTACCCAGGATACACAAAACCCTGTCTGGGATAGTGCTAGCACCGCCCCTGACAGGAAACCCTTTGCCAAAGCCTCCCTCGCTGGAAGGACTCCCAGCAGCAGGAGGTCAGACTTGTGTCTGTGGTGGCAGCATCCATTTTGTGATGCTGAGGCTTGAGTTAACTTTAACCGGGGTTCACAGTTACATACATGTCGTGTCCCTCTAGAAGGGTGGAATGCTAACCCCGTCGCCAGAATTGGCGAGGGGTTAGTATTCCAATTCGTATGACACCTTACTCGACATGTTTTGATAAAGCGATACCAGAGTTGGCATTTAACCGCGAGGATTATAATGCACTTAAGAGTATATGGTATGCGTTATCATGGAACAGCTATTAGGACTTGATTCCGCAAGCTGCAAACGGGCTCAGCTCATGCCAGAGCACCATCTCACACGATTCCAAGCACTCTGCCTTCAGCATTGTTAAGGCCTGCCATAGGAGTGACTGATAGGAATACGGGTGTCCATTTTAGGGTTAGATATAGGTATACTATATCTAAAGCAAAGGGTGATTACACCACCTTGCCCCAGCTGTCGTGCAGCCAGTTGTGTCAGATTTAGATGGCCAGCCAGGGGTGGCATAATACATGCTGCAGCCCCTGGTAGGCCATGGGTACACCTAGGCCCTGAGTTACAGGGTCTGATAAGGTGGCCCAGTACCAATTGGTAAATGCACCTAAGGTACACGTGTCAATTTAGTGAGAGAACAGCAAGGCTGTGGGTCTGATTAGCAGGCCCACAGCCAGAGAAGTCGTAAACCAGTGAAGCAAAAAGCAAAAATCTGGGGTGATCATAGGATTGCAGACCCTACTCTCCTACACAACCCACCAACCTCCCTCTACTAAAGCATTTATCCTGATCATTTGGTCAGGTGTTAAGTCACAAGTGCAAATAGGAGTGGAGAGAAGGGTAAACACTGTCTGGAGCCTCTCTTGTGTGGAATGGGTTGGAGAGGGTTCAATTCATCCTAACCTGCACCCAGGGTAGTGAGTATAAGGCCATGCCATGAATTTGAATTCCAAACTTTATCTTATGAAGGACTTTTCTCAAAACCTCCAGACTTTTAGTCAAAGGTTTTTTCTAAATATTTCCCCTGGAAAGAAAAATCAAGATCGATTTGGTCCACGCTAGACAATTTTGTGGCTAACACGAAGCCCCCGGAAATAACCTCTTCCTTTAGTCCAGAATAGGCTGGGGAGCATATAATAGTGGTTCTAGTGGTATTAATCATACACACAACATTAATTGCTCCAGATCGGTACACTCTATTGCAGCCTTTGCAATTTACTGCTCTTGATTGTTACTGAATTTTTAGCTTGTATTATTAGTATTATGAATATTTTTATTATTGTCTTTATTATTATTTTTGTATTGAGTGAACGTCTACTTAAGTGATTGGGACCACACAGCATGCTATCTGACCACCTGGCAGTCTTATTAATTGTATATGACAGCTATGTTACAAATCCCATGCCTTAAATTAATTTACGACTACCATGATCTTCTGCATACTTATGTTTTGCTTTTTGTATCCTTTTAATTGTTTCTGCCAAAAAATGTAATAAGGGTTTTTCAAATCGGAAAAGGCTTTCTCTAAATCAAGTGAGAAAAGAGCATGAATGGCTATCAATTTTTGCTTCAGAACCAGAAACAAATACAGTCTCAGGAGGCAGTGTTTGGTCCTACATCTGGGCACAAGCCATTTTGGTCTCAATGGATTCATGTTGAAATAACCTTGACCAACCGGTATGGTGAGTATCTTCGCTAAGGTTTCGGTTTCTGTGTTTGAGGAGTGGGATAGGTCGACAGGATCAACATTGCTCAGGGGGTTTACTGGGTTTCAGATGACCAATTATTGCCCCTCTGATATCTAGGGGCATTTGACCAGCCTTAATGTCTTTGTTGAATAAGGAATGCAGATGCAATTCATGTGTGATAGGAATTATTTAAAGAATTCAGTTTGGAGACCGTTAGGCCCAACGTTTTGCACAGATTAAGCCTTGATATTGCCTCCCCAATTTCGGCGCACAATATGGATATATCAAGTTCTGCTCAGTGGGTTGGATGAAGGAACCCAACGGGGAGCTCTGCTATCTGCAATGAGGGGGCTTTCCAGCAATACAGCGAGCATAATGGGAACTGTAATTAGAGGCAAAGGTGTCTGCTATATCCTGAGCATCTGTAAGTTTACTTTGGTCGAAATCTATTATGTGTGAGATCATCCAAGACTGAGTATCGTGTGGCTAGCCAGTGTAGTAGTTTCCCTGCTTTTTATCCCTACATTCATATAATTTACCTAGGGAGTTCAACCACATTTGGTGGGCCGTGTCCATGAATGTATCTCTGAGTTGTGCTCTGGAGAGCTCAAACTGTCTATGGTACAGTATGGGATTAGGACTTACTGCAACTGTAGAAACCCAATAGCCTTTGTCTCAATTGCAATCATCTGGGCTTACTGGCCTCATTATGTTCTCTAATGAAAGTCATGGCTCTTCCCCCTTCTCACTGATTGGAAGGGCTACCGAACAGTGACTTGTGAGGGAACTGAGTCCTAGTTAATTCAGAAGTATTCCTCAACATCTTCTCAGAGAGATGTCACCAGGTCTCTTTGTGTGAACCACCAGGGGTGAACCACCCATTACTTCTAGGGGCCAGAGCCTTTGCTATGTACTGTCAGCAAAATTGGAGAGTGATCTGATGTGCACCTGGGGAGGATGTTTATTGGTACAACCTCGTTGGTGTGTAATTGTGGGGCAAATAAATTATCCAGTCAGGAAATTAAGTTGTGTGTTGTGGAGTAATCCGTACATGTTCTTTTGTACTTGTGCTAAACTCCCCAAATATCAGTGAGACCCATGGAGCTTACCAAATCTCATAATTTGGGGGAGTGTCTCATAGTTCTTGGTTTTGTATACCTAGTATCCAAATTTTGTACGTAATTGCACTTACGTCCTCAAGTAATTTATGCTTACCGAGGGTAAATTATACCCTTATAGCCCACTGTCGAGAGCTATTCTGGTTGTAACGGCCCTGAACCCAAGTTACTGGCCCGAGCTACAGGCAAGTGTCTAAAACGAGAGGGGGCACGCCTTTAGCAACCAGTATAGCCCTCGCCAGTGGGCTACAAGGCTATTAGAACATTCCACCGACTAAGGGTAGAATGTTCTAAATTTAAAAGGGAGAAACTTGAAGACAAACATTGGAATGTTGGAGTTTCAGGCTTCTACCAGCCATTATATGCCCGGAGCTACTCCATTGTTTTCGAAGAACTCCCACATTTCAATGTTCTAATCGCCATTACTTCAGCCAGGGAATGTAGTGGACTGGAAGGGGAGGAGGGATGCAGAAACACTCAGCAGTTGCCATCTTTAACAACCCTGTCACCATAGTGTATTTTCCCTGGGGATCTAATTGAGAATTGTCGATTGTAAAGGGGTATGATTTATGTATTAATATTGCCGTACCTCTTCACCATTCATTCTTCACCATTAGTGTAACAGACTCTGTTGAACCCATAATGGCCTAAGAACTTGCAATTAGTACCTCTCAAGTGTATATCTTGCAGAAAGATAGAGGAGAGCAGGGCTATTTTGCCTAGCATATTGCAGAACAGCTCCCATCTGTAACTTTTTGTTGAGTCACTTGATGCTTCATGACATGTGTATGGTGGAATCTGGAGTTGGGTCTTGTCTGGTCGTGTTTTATTAGAAATAAAACATTGTTTTAAGATCCTGTTTTTCCTGCATTGTAATAAATTGCAAAAAAAACTGTGAACTGTGATTCCCCAAGACCCAACTCATTCCACCACAGACTTCCAACCCAGAAGTCTCTGTCACCCAATACAACTAAACCTTAGGAAATAAGAAAATAAAAATAAAAAAAGGAAATTGTACTAGTCAATTCAGGCTCCAATTATGTTCTGTCTTATTTAATAGCAGGGGGCTCTATCAGACAATCCTGGTGCCCCACAACTGCAGCATAGTTCACAAGTTTTGGATATAGTTCCTCCTTGTCAGTTACCTGCTGTGTGAGTGGAAAGACAGCAGGTTTAAAAGTGCTCAAGGCAGGGAGGTCTTCCTCCTTCAGACAGCATTTCTAGTCACCTTTCAGATCATGTTCCATAGACAGGAATCTGGTTATATTAGGCGTATCCATCAGTAAGCTCCCGGGGTAGGTGGGGAGATCAGGTGTGCATGTATGAGTGATAACAATCCTGTTGACTCTCTTTGCCTCCTCAATGGATTCAGATGGGGTGTCCTTCAGCCCAACACCATGATCTGCTTACTGAACCTGCTCTTGGTCTGCCGTAGCCAGGGGCGTAAAACAGGCCCCCGCAGCACCCGCGGTGCGGGGGGCCCCAAGCTCCAGGGGACCCCCTCAGCACAGCACTCTTGCCAGTGAGCTCTTGATTGAGCCCAGAGGAGGCCCCTTCATTTTCCTTGCAGGGAGGCCCCCCCGATTTTCGTTACGCCCTCTGCCGTGGCGCGTACCTTCCTTGCCCGCTGACTCCTCCCCTAGGGCCGCTAGGTGGACCTATTACAGGGGATTGTGGTCTGTTCACATTTTTATATAATTCCAGGCGACGCTCCCAGGATTGTCAAAAAAGTGTGAATTGCCATTATATAGTACTTTCAGACGGGCTGGAAACAGTAAAATATATATTAGGTTGATGGCTTTGAGCTTTCGTTTAGCTTCCAGGAATGATCACTGCTGTTGCTGCAACTTCAAGGTGTAGTTCGGAAAAATCATGATGAAGTTGCTGAAGGTCGTTTGCAGAATCACGTCCCGATCTCTTTAGTTAAAGAGCCATAGTATAAAAGATCTAGCTGAAGTAGCAGGAGGAGGTCTAGCCATAAAGGAGCAATGGGCTCTTTCAACTATAAAACATTGAGACAAATGCTCTTTTGGTATTGATGAGGTTAGTAAGTAGTCATAAAATGGTTTGAGTTTGATCCCTCCGTTCCCTTGAGTACACCAACTATACACCGGTTATTGCACTTGGAGAGGTTTTTAGCATCTCCGGCTGGTCTTTCAATTCCTGAGTGGTACTTAGGAGTTGCGCTACTTGCTGTTAGAGGGTCTGTATATTGTCCTTTGCTCCGGAGATTCTGCTTTCAGTTTCAGGTACCCTGTCAACAGCATTACAGAGGTCTTGTTGAAGAAGTGTAAGATCAACTCTCGCCTTGCTAATTTTGTTTTTTAGTGAAGCATGCTTGTTGATCGCCTGCAAAGTATTCGAGGTAGCATCATCCGATTTATCATTGTTTCTGGGTGTCGTTGTCTTCACCGGTGTACCTTGTTTAGTGAATTCAAGTGGTGGATTGGTCTCCAGATGCACCAACCTTCTGCATACGTAGAGAGGAAGGAACATGCATGGGGTGGAAGAGGGAAAAAAACAACATAGGAAGACCAACACTTGGTCCCAACAGTCGAGGCCAGCGCAAACCTACAGGTAACGGAAGGAGGGCACATATGGCTCTGGTGAAATGTTTGACTTTCACTGTCCACTAATCGGACCATTGAGCCTTTTCCCCATCTAAAGCGGAACTAAATTGTGTCCCACATAAATCGGGATATTTTGAGCTGAACAGAATGAAGGGTATGGGGAGGAGCACTCCACAATCTCCCAGTGGCAGGGAATTTCTCATTCGTGGTCAGATGATGGGAGGAGATCTGCCTAGCCTTCTCCGGTGTAATACAAAGTCGCTGATTAGTTGGAAGTATTCCCCTCAGTGCCCTTCCCAGGCCTGGATTTGTGTCTGTCACCTCTTCCAAGGATGCAAAATCCACTCCAGCTATTAGGAAAGGCCATAAATCACCCAAAGTCGGTGATTAGTGGAAGTGTGTCCCACAATATTAACCAGAATACAGACCGTGCGGTAGCACCCGTGATTGGCCCTGGTGGGTTGCCTCCAATTCTAAGTTTGGAAAGCTCAATCCCCCGCCTCCACTGGCATGTGAACCGCAAACGTAGCGTGGCCCAGGCGAATTGCCCGGTCCCACAGCTGCTTACTTCTCCAGGGGCTGACCTTTTCTTTTGTAGCAGATGTGTCTAGCTCAGATGCCTCCATCGAGTTCTGGGGCCTCTAATCTCAAATCAGGGGTTAATCTACATAACCAAGTAGGCCCCCGAGCTGTGTGATCACATAGTCACCAGTGGCCTGTGGTGATAGCAGGGTAAAGATTGGCAAGGTCGAGCGGCTCCAGCCATGGCCCACACACTTGTTGCACTCAAGCCCTACCTCATCCTCTCCACCAGGGGTCGTATTACAATAAGTTACGGCGGGGGGGCAACAGGCATTTGCACCCTCTTTGCGCGCCCAAGGCACTTTGGTATTATAGAAGGGTGCGCAGACGCTTTTGCTACTCCTTCAATAATACTGTTAGCACTGGCGCACTTAAAACGCCAGCGCTACCTTCAGAGGGTGTTTCCTCATTTGCATAGGGGCATGCCTATGCAAATGAGACAGCCCTCTGACGGGAGAAAAGGGGGTCCCATGGTCCCATGGACCCACCAGACATCTCCTTGCAGGCGGGTGCAGTCATTGACTGCACCCGCCTGCAAGGGGAGCTCTATTCCGCCGTAAAAAGTGCAGACGGGTGCCGCCTGCACTGTGAAAACACGGGGCAGTTGCTTTGCAACGCATACATCCTAATAGGGCGCATTGTCATTGTTTGCGCCCGGTGCAACTTTTAAAAGGTGTGCCGGGCGCAAACAATGACAATGCATAATACGGCCCCAGGTGTTCTGGCCAATCAACCGGCCGTCGGTCAGGACAGCATAAATTCCTTGCTTCGGTTTACGATTGCTCACTGATGGTATTATTGATGGGTTACAAAGAATAGAGGGGCCGCCAAGCTGAGCATAGAAATGAGCGGCCATCACCCCTAGTGGTCTAGCCTCACCCCCTTTTTGATACACAGTTGGTCGTAAATATGTCCCATATATCTTCAGGTGCTGTGATAGTTCTGTGTATGCAGATGATGCGCAATTGGCCTCCAAATCTGGTACATTGAGTCAGTCTCCGTAAAAGCAAGTGCAACATCAGAAATAACCTTGTTTCATTTATAGTCTTGAATAAGATCTACTTTCAGTGCATCAACATAACATTCTCTGTCCAAAACGTGTTAGGAATTTGAAGGTTTCAGCACCATCAATTAGCATAATGATGACATTACATGAAATTGACAATAGGGCTCAAAACAGAGGAAATGACAGTATGATTTTTATATACCGATAGTTTTCGAGAAATAAATGACGTAGTAGGATGATAGACATCTGAGCACTGTAACAAATATCTTTACTAGTTAAAAGGCCAGTGCAGTACAGGGATTCCAGTAACTGATAACTTTCGTGAGACTTGCATTTCATTGTGCCGTGCACCTTTCGTAGACTTGTTAGTACTTCCCTTCCAGCAAAAACAGCTGGAATTCACCTCTTAACCGGTCAATCCCTAGCCACCAGAATGACTCCTATAAATATGTCAGCTGTAGTTTTACAGAAAAAATGAGTAGCCTGCCATCTACATCAGTAGGGTTGTCAGGTATGCATCAAGTCCCAAGGCAAAGTCTTTGCTGTCAGTCTATATTGCTCCTCTGCAGTGATTGGCCATGCCCAAGTTGAATTTCTGGAAGCCATTAACCCTGGCTTGTTTGTGTGCTTTAATTCCATACAAAATAGCCTGGGCTTGGGCCCATATCAGTCCTGCTTGGTGGTCCATTGAAACAATCAGAGAAAAAGAACATTATTCTAAAATGCCCTGACAAAGAAAGGAGGTTTATCCTTTCTGTTGCCACATGTATGCAGAGCATTTCGTATCACAACTTTGAGTAATTACTCCCTTGAAGTGCTTAGAGTCCAAGGGCTGGATGTAGAGAGCATTGGATTGTAGTTTCTTGCTGCTACAGAAATGCATAACACTGTGAGTGGCCTCATGGTTTGCTGTAAAGAGAGCAAGAGCTCACAGCCACTCCACAGGCCTTGATAAGATGCTGCCATTTGGTGGATTACTAAACCCCTAAACTTCATTTAAAGAAGATGCAATCGTTGGCGGGTTTACTGTTCTTAGAAGAGCCTTCCTAATTCCCACGTAAAAACATTGGTTACTAAGCCAAGCCCCTTGTGAACCTCTTAATGCGTTTATTACACTGGTGCCCACAGCTTCAGATGGCATATGTGAGTATATGACCTGTATCATGAAGAATTGCTTCCACTGGGTCTGGCTTATAAATAGTTGAATCCTGCACTGTTGGGCAATACACAATCCATACCATAAGATATGATGGGACGGGTATCAAACCCTGTCGGTCAGCCACAGGGCTGACTGGGGCCACTAGGCCTCAACCGTGGTGGTTGGGTCCATTTGTCACTGGTGTTACAGGCTGGTCCTACTTTGGTTCAGCAGACTGGGCCTATACAACCTGTTCCACTCTCGACTCTCAGGGTAGCTAGAATGAGCAGTCACAGGCTTCTCAAGAAGGTAGTTTGGGATGAGGGACGAACTCAGCTCTCAGTAATCAACCAACAGACACATTACATTTAACATCCAGTCATTGTTATTCTCTTGGAAAAAGAAAGTACTTTTTAAATACATAGTAGTACTCACTGCTTCCAAATTCAACCCAGCACACAATATGGTAACCATGATCATGATTCTTTTCTTGGTGCGTCACCACTTACCAAATCCCCCCCCCCCCCCCCCCCTCCCCTCCTTCCCACCACCACCACCGATTTGGATGTCATGGCCCAAGATAATTTTAACAAACTGATGACAGAAACTAAAAAAAGTACTGAATTCTTGGGCATACTTTTCTCTCTCAATTTTGGGTAGAACTTATGTAATAAGAATGACGGTACTCCCGATGTTCACTTTCATATTTAACGTAAAACCTTTGGAATTTAGAGCAGAATGGTTTAGAAAGTTGCAAGGAGAACTGAATCGCCTGGAAAAAGCTACATACGTGAAAAATAGATGGTGGTATTGCCCTCCCAGATTTTCAACAGTACTGTTGGGCTTTTCAACTAAAAATGTAAGACCGCTCCTACGGGGAGACTCTCATCAGTTTCCCCCCCTTTATCGAGCCCTCACTAAATATTCACTGGACGAAGGGGATCACTTCTTACTCTAATTTGGGAATCCAAATTAAAAAAAAAAAGATTAGGATGAAGACGCTGATTGGTGTATGGGCCTAAGTTTGGCGGTTGTTAAAAATCCCGTACTATGGCGAGTTTGACCCTATATGGATCTCCGGGAATGCCACACTGCTTAAAGGAGGCATGTAAAAGCAGCTTAGATCACTCAGTGGGGACAATTGAAGGAAAAGGGCACGTTGTTAACATCAGATACTGTCTAAATTTACATTTTATCAACTTGCGAGCTGGGCAGGTGAACAGGGGGACTCCAGGAATGAGATGAGAAACTAGAAAGCACTCTCCCTCAGAAGAAAGAAGTGTCAAAATGGTACTGGATGCTGGTGCTAGGCAAAGATGCACCCCTTTCATTGCCAGAGGTATTGTGGAGAACGGTTTATGCGATACAGAAGAAACTGTTCATACACGGACGTATACAAGGAACAAGCCAAAGACCTAAGTAGTAGACTAAAGGCACGAAATTACCCAAGCAAAGTTATCCAACAAGCAAATAAGAGAGCCCTGAACACACCACGTACTGCTCTCTTAGAATCACAAACAAAAAAAAAATTAGAATGTCTACCTGTGGTCATGACTTTTGACCCATTGGCCTCTAAAATCCGGCAAGCCATTAGAAAACACTGGCATATTCTGTCCACACAAGAACATAAAATGCCACCACCTCGGTTTGCGTTCCGTAGAGCCCAAAATCTCAAGGACAAATTAGTCCACACAAGAATGATAGAGAGAACATCAACTGAAAAAACCACTGTACCAAATGGTCACTACCCCTGTGGGAATTGCTCTGTTTGCCACCTTACGGAAAAATGTACCACAGTCACACTAAAATCTGGGAAGGTATGGTCATTAAACCATTTTAGCAACTGTAACACTGCAAATGTCGTGTACAGATTGAGCTGTGAATGTGGACTTGAATACATTGGACTAACAACGCGCAAGGTCAAGCTCCGCATTCAAGAACATCTAAGTACCATACGACAAGGAAAACTGACCACTAAATTGGTGCAGCATTGCCATCGCAATAAGCATGCATTCACCTGGGTGGTTTTGGAAAGAGTGGTAGGCGAAACCCAAACCATGGAAAAACGTCTGTTGACAAAAGAGGCACGCTGGATATATCAAGAGCGGAGTGAACAACAGGGGTTAAATGAATTGTTGGAATGGAACAAGCTTCGCTGAGCTGCATGTACAGCACCTCTGAAATACAGATATAGTTGTTCCTTGGCTCAGTACTCTAAGGTCTAACAATCGGACAGTATGATATTACGCTGTAGTTTAAACATACCAAGCTCTTTTCAGGCCTCTCTCACTATGGGGTTTGAGCTGTTTTAAACAAAACCTCCCCTCGGTTGAAAAGATCTGGCATAGTCTCCTACTATCATAATATGAATGAGATAAACATAAGGCTCTTTTTACTAAAGGGGTTTGACTACTATCCTCCATTAACTGCATATTTATCTTTGTGATATTTTGAACATAATTAATGTAGTACACCTCACTTTAAGGGCGTCTAGATTACATGTTATGTCAATATCAAAAAATGATATCCGAGATGCTCCACATAGAGCGCTTGTTTTAAAATGCACGGTGCGCCCTTTGTAAATACATGGCTGGGGGTATTTGTAAATGATTGCCACATAAAACAATATCGCGTTTGTGTTTCCAAAAAATGATATCCGAGATGCTAGACATAGAGCGCGTATTTTAAAATACATGGCGCGTCCTTTGTAAATACATGGCTGGGGGTAATTGTTAATGATTGCCACATAAAACAATATCGCGTTTGTGTTGACATTTAGATAGGAATCCCCTCTAAGCATTGTCACGCCAACCTTTTGAAGGCTAGGGCCAATCAGAATTGAGATACCACGGCAAGCGAAACCTTGAACCAATCAGATTCTCGTTTCGTATTTGGCCGGGTGACATGCATACCATGTGACGCTACGAGCCAATGAGAACCTGGTACTAAAAATAAATACCACACGCCCCAAACGCCCGGTGATCCGGTGCTGAGAAGACGCCGGTGAATCATTCTCCACTGGTATTTACCTTGCTGTAAATGAAGCGTTTGGAAACGGAACACCCGGTGAGACTAGATTAGCTACTTCTAATGTCCGCCCACGCGGGGCTTTTCTCTTTTTCTCTTGTTCCCTCTGCTAGATAAACTTTTAAGGGAGAATAGACTACACTTACCGAGTGGGAGTGGGTCCCTGACTTTTCAAAAAAACGTGACTACAATGGTATGAAAGTTGAAGCTGTAAGCCAGGTAATTCACATTCCTACAGTGTGGTCGGATAGTAACAATACACAGCACACAGTGCAATCACAGATAGCTCCTCATACATGCTTTCCTCCTCTCTTTGATTTACAGCACCCCAAACACAGTACTTTGCTGGCAGTGGCTTTCTATAAACACTTTTGCCCTGAAGAAATTGCCTGAATCTTTACCATGGCAATGAAACATGTCGGCAGCGAGTTGAAAGCGAATCGATAGGTAGTATTCGCTTCTCTCTTTGTTTTATATATGTGTTTACTGTTGGCAGACAGGAGAATACAAATAAAAGGTTCCTATTCTTGTGTGCCCAGTATTTGTTTTGTTATATGTTGAACGTTGTTAGTCCTTGTCACATATAAGTTTGTGTACACTGCACCATTCACTGTCTTTTACTTTTGGGAGTCGGACACGTTTACGTTAAGCTAGTTGATACCAATGATGAGAACAGGGCCACCCTGGTGAGTACCAACCAGGGGCCCCAATGGTGGTGCGCCCGTGAGGTGTCTTCTAGCTACTCACACATTTTTTCAGATGTCGTCTCTCTACTGAATGTTTGTCCTGTGGTGTCTAATGTTAGATGTATCAGAGATTGGCTACTTTTATAATTTTTTGGCAAGCATCTGGAGACAGACACCTACTGTTAAATTCAGAGGTGTGTTTGGAATGATCTTTTGACATATCCATATGTACCCACAGATTTATATAAAAACTATTGCCTTGTGGACTAGGTCACTGTGTTTCTGGACTGTATGAGTGGAGGGCGACCTAGTCCTATAAATCCCTCTGTACTCCTAGTATATGAACATTGTGGAGAACGGACCTGCTGTTGCTGGAGTTAATAACACTATGGCAAGTAGCAGTTTCTACATTTTGGGCTACTGTTAAATCTGCACCTCTTAGAAGAAATCATTTATTTACAATGCATAGGGCATACTGGTTACCGGAGAGATTGTTCGAAATGGGAGGCCTGGGACTCTTCATCTTCGGCATCCTACAAGGGGAAGGGGGTACAGAATAATGGGGTAGTCACAGTCACATTTACTTTTTATATTTATTTTAATTGCTCAAAGGGAAATATGCATGAAATGGGTATCCACTGATTTACCAAACTGCACTGACTGGGACAGAACAACGCAACGCATTTGCAGGTTGGATTGTACTAATGGATAGCAACAACTGATTAAGATGTGGGAACCTTTTGTGGGATGTCATAATTGACCAATTAGATGTAAGATATTTTAATATTGCGATTGTAGTGAATACCAGAGATCCAAGCATTAAGACAAACATCAACAAATTGAAGAGTACAAAGTTGGTTTTTGGAAACTCTTAAATCTTGAAGGAGGCTATGTACAGGAGTTTGAGCCCGAAATAAGGGCCCCGCCAGTAACACAGGAATAGACTCCTTGCCTCTTGTCTGATATGAGTACCGAGCCCCTTATTTTCCCCGTTTCCTACTCTGTCTCTCACCTGGGTGACCCTATCTAGATATGTTCCCCTGTAAATCTATGGTAGACGCATGAAGAAGTCCCAGTTGTGTATTACAAATCATCACAAATCAAATACAGACTCAGTCACTGTTCACTAAGGTTCTTACCCTCAAAGCCGCAGTAGATAGGAAATTAGTCTTACGTGCTTCTTTCAGCACAAGCTGAATCCCACCACAGGTGTAAACCTGTGGTGACTGCATGCAGCTTCAGCAGCAGTTGTAGAGTGATTCCTTCATTACTCACGTCTTCTCTAAGTTTGACCCAAATGGATGGTCTGGATAAGTTTGTCAGTCCCTGGCACCACTCTGCAGGCACTCCTGGTAGTCGTTGCCCATTTCTGGGCCGACACTAATGCCCGTCCCGACATTTTTGGCCAACATCTGGGTAGGTAGCACATAGTCAGGCATTTTCTGCCTGACCTGGCCAGTACACATTGGCAGATGCAGCCTGACCTGGGTCGATACACACTGCAAGGTAGATGCTGCTGTCTTTGTCCAATATACTCTGCAAGGCAGACCTGTGCGTAAATACATGGTTAGGTAGATGCAGCTCGACCTGGGCAGATACACACAACAAGGTAGTTTGGCTGTGGAGTGGTGTGGCTCACTGGTTAGAGTGGAGTGGTGTGGCTCACTGGTTAGAGGTGGCAGACCCGGAAGCAGAGAACGGCCCTGGACCAGGGTTCAATCCCCGACGCGGCAGGGTCGTGGACCAGGGTTTGCGGACTTGATCATTCTCGCCTCGGTGCCGACTCTAACCAGGGGTCACACTCGGCAACTCTGGGCATTAGCTTGCCTCATCCCTACAACGGCCCCCCACATTCGCCGGGGATGCCTGGTTTAACCTTGGAGATACCCAGTAGGGACCATCTCACAGGGATAGCCAGGACGGGTTCCCCAGCGGTCTACAGCGCCACGACGCCTCAGGGCAGCAGTGCGCTTTACAAGACCACATACATACATACATACAGTTTCAGCCGTGGATGTACCTAGTCTTTTGTTGTTCTCGCCAGGAACTGTGAAGAGACCTGGAGGCCCTCTGCAGCACAGATCGTTCCTGCCTTTGCTGTCTCAGGCAGTCTGATTTCTCTGGTGTGCCGCCACCAGAAACACGCTGGGCCTCGCCTCCTGCTTAGACTCCTTCCCTCTATCAGCAAGCAGACAGGCATCCAGGCAGTAATCAGACCCTTAGGTCCACTAGCTGAAAGTGTAAAGCTCAGATGATATCCTCTCATCTCTTTGAGACTTGCTGCCAGTCAGACACCAGTGCTAGAGACATACCAGTTCTTTGAGAATTCCACGTAGCACGCCCTTCTTTGGTCACAGTGATCTTGAAACTGGAACCAGATTGAGTGGTTTTTGTCCCACCTTTATACATATTTTTTAGACTGGATTTAGATCCATTGTTCCAACTTTCAGAAGCGGTTTAGAATGTTACCCTTTCAAGTGTCCTCTCCAGATGCAACCTTTGTCTAAACTGATTATTTTCAGAGAAGATCAGGAAGCACTGGAACTGTCTCTAGATTGACTAATCCATGATATGAGTACAATGAAGTGTGGTTTCTGTACCTCGCTATCATCAGTACCTCTAAAGTAGCAATTAGGACTACTGAGGAAGGCAGCCTAACCTAGGAACTTCCTCTCCTTGAACAAGAGAAACTGCTGCCTACTATTGGCCCCTACCATCTTCCAAATGGCAGTACTTAAGAAAAGCAAATTGTCAGCCCCTTACTAACAAAGACTAAATGGAATTTCTAAAGATAGCCCTGTCTCCAACCTCCTCACTTCAGTGTCTGGATGCCCACACTCCAGCCACATGAATAAAGGCAGTACACTTCCACTGTCTGGGAAAGCTGTCCTCTTCTTCCGTCTTTTAGCATGGTAAACCAGGAGCACCCAAAATGTATCACACTGGTTTCAGTACTCAGACCCCTATGCACACATACACACACACATACACACACACACACACACACACATACACACACACACAGTCCTGCCATAACACGTGTGCTACACTCATACCTCACATGCTCTTGTGCTCAGTATACACACAGGATGTCAGATCAATGTTCTGAATTTCCATAAATAAGCAGAACTTTACATGAAAGAGGCCGTAGGCCACTCTCTCATTAACACAGATAAAAATGTCTGGTGAACTATATGAGATCACAAAACCCAGCATGCTGCCAACACTGCTTATATGATAAACCCAAATCATAGACCGCAGCCTTATGCACAATTTGAAGGTATTCTCGGTGCATCCCTTCAGGTCACATCACTGGTCATGGATCTGGTATTGACAGGGATAGGCCTAGGCTGCTGTGCACATTCTAGATTAGTGTGAGCCAGGGCCAGAAATAAGTTAGGGTACCTGCTACACATGCTGCCAGGCACTCTGTGCTAGGCGTACTTGCCCGTATACTATTCAGGGGTCATTCCTGTCGCAACAGAAGGCTTATTCTTAACACAAGCTACTACAGGATCCATACTTTTCTAGCTGTAGGCGCCAATCAGCACCTGCTTAGGTCCTTTAATCTCCTGGTGAGAGGTTTGTCTCCTGGTGTTGTTCAAGCACCTCATTATTCAGCGCCTGCTGTGCTGTGTTTATGGTCTGTTTGTTTGTTCAGAGATAATCAGCCTTACTCCTGCAGGCTTTCCAGTCACTTTCACTTCACTTAAGTAAAATTGACCTTGTACAGCACGGATGTTAGACTAACATTTAAAAACCATGCACACCATGAAAATTAGAATATGATTTAGAATCAACTGCCAATGGAAACTGTTTGACAATAGTGAACCCATCAAAGTATATTGTATTTTAAAGTAGCTGTCTCACTGTTCTTCACAACTGCAGTTCTATGGTTTCTGTTTATTGAAAATTGTCTCTGTGCATTTCCAAGTTTACCTTTCCACATAATCAATTCTTACATTTTTTATAAGATAGCTGGAGTTGTTTGCATTACTGAAGCTGTACATACACTCAGTTATGTACACAAAAAAGCAAACAAAAACACCGTTATGATGGATATTTTTATTCACAGATCCCTCACCTTTAGAGTATCCCCAGGCGCCACATTGAACATTGACATTTTATGTAAATGCTACAGCGCTCCATGTGATTTTGCGGTGACTCTATATCGCCCCTCAAATGAGGGAGCAGAAGTACCAAGCCTGCACACTGATGCCAGTTCCAAAATGTACCTCCGACAATGTTGCAAGGGTGATGTCGTCCCTGGAAAACAACTGGATTCAAGCTGTGCCATAACTGCAGGAAGCAAATATATTTGATGGACCATACAATGTGTTTCTTTGGGGCTTGGGTTCCAGTCATAACTCGAAGTTGTGTGTTGCATGTGCCCTCATGCACTTTATGTTGAACCAGGAGTGGGAAGCAAAGCTCAATATCGCGGAACATATAAAGAGGTTGCAGTCGAAACATAATTCCCACTCAATTATTTTGTTCAAGAAGCCAGTCCTGTGTGCAAAAATCTTCGGATAAAGTCGTAGTCACATCATAAGAGCAAGAAAGTTAAGCAGGACTCAACCCCCTTCCCAGCATTCAGAACTAGGTGTGAAGGCACAAGGGCGTCTACTGAAAGACCAAACCCAACAATGGCCTTCTGACCCGGAACTGGTGCTGCTACAGGTCATGGTGCCCCTGAACAACAATGTGACAAAGGTCTCCTGTATGCATTCCCGTTGCTACCTCTCCTGCGGGAGTTATGCGGAAATTTGGGATGAACAATGCCAATCATTTTAATTGCCCCCAATGTGGTCTGGAATATATGGCACACTGAGCTCTTGAGCATTTGCCTTACAATTCAGCTGCCATTACTGGAGGGTCTTTCGCTTCAGCAACAGGGACAGGCCTTGCACCTGAATCTCTGTAGCTTACACCTAATTGTGTTGAGAATGGTAGGTGGTATCCATGGCAGGTAAAATAATTTGGTCTGCCAGTCTCTGTAGTCTAAGTCATCCTTTCAGCCAGATGCCCTTTGGCAAAGTCCTCCTATGCTGTGAGCTTTGAGAAATGTATTGCTCGTCATACTGACCCTCTGAAAGCCAAACTTTTAGATATATTAGTTCGTTCTATTGCTGGTCCTGCATTGATCATCATTTTATTGGTTTTCTAAAATGAAAAAGGAACTTAAACACTTGATTGGAGTGGAACACGTTACGCCCTCCTGAGCTGCTAAGTCTGAGTCCAGTTTCGGCCCTCCTGAGTGCTACTCAGGACTATGCCCCCCCCCCCCTTCAGAACGGGCAGCCAGGGGCGACGGAGCCCATATGAATTTTTCCACCCACCATGCCTGCCTCAGTGTAGTATGATGATATAGACAGTGGCTCGGGTGGAGGAGGCGTGAACAGGGGGAAACAACCTTTACAACGCAGTCTTTACATCGCACTATCTTTACATAGCAGTCATTACATTGCAACATCCTTTACATCACATGTCATTACAAAACATCCATCACATTGCATGTCACTACAATGCAGGCATTACATCGCAAGTCATTATAACGTATACCATTACAACGCATAGTACCCTTGCACTATCCGACACTTACCCTACTGTTGCACTCACTGGAGTTAGAATAGTAATTTTTACCCCTACACTATCCAACACTTAGCCTACTGTTGCACCCCCTGGATTTAGAATAGTAATCATTACCCCTATACTATCCAACACGTACCTTAAATGCAATGTAATGGTATGCATTGTAATGGTATGCGTTGTAAAAGTATAATGCGATGTAATGGAAGGCGTTGTAAAGGTAGTTACTGAAAATGCGATGTAATGGCAGGCTATGTGAAAGAATGCGTTGTAAAGGATGTTGCGATGTTAAAACTGCGTTGTAAAGGCATGCACTGTAAATGTATGCGTTGTAAGGTCATACATTCGTGAACAGGAGGCCATTCTGATCAGTGACTGCGTGGGCCCTGGCAGGGTGTTCCGTTGGTCCACGTTGAGTCCCTAGGAAGGGGATGTGGAGCCACCAGGACCCCAGTTGGGGAACAGAAGTACAAGCAGCTGACTTTTGCAGATATAGTCTCTTAAATTACCTTTAATTCCCTGGAGTTGAGAGGAGATAAGGGTTTCTCAGGACCCATCACCCTCCATTCTGTTGTGCAGCCCCTTCCTAATTCGGTGTCAGGGCTGTTTCGCAGGGGAGAAGGCCCTTTCTCTGTGCCGCTGTAGACCCATTTACCTAATGGCAAGCGCAGTGGCCCATGTAGGGCCTAGCAGGTATTCAGCCTGGTACCTTCCAGAGTTTAGCAGCAGGGGGCCCCCATAATGCCCCTCCCCTAAGGCAGAGAGAACACAGCTCCGCCCCGTCCGTGGGTCCTGCTGCCTCAACTAAGCCCCTCTGTCTCCTTCAGTGTGGGCTTGTGGTCCCTGCATTACAGGCAGCCAGTGCGTCCAGCCTTCCGCTACCAATAGGTTGAGCATATTCCACCGTATGGCATGGGAAGGCTCCTCTGGCAATTATTGCTCTCTCCGTGGCCTTAGATGGAGCCTCTAAATACAGCACAATGTGTGATTCTGAGGCCTTGATGCTCAAGCCTTGCTACTATGCACTCATGTTTGCTGTCCTGGCCAGGCCCCACACCAATGGGCACATTCAAGAGTTATCTGACAGGCTTTTTTTACCCTTACCTGACCATTTTTTCATATTTAAATCACCTGCTATGCATTTTTTCAAAGATGTGACTCGTGTTTCCGATGAAGCCTGCTCACTCCCTAAACCTGGTTGATTATCTCTACTGGAACAACAGCATGAAAATAACACTAGACCTTGTTAGCCACCACTACTGCTAAACCAGCATTGAGGTGTAAACTGAGTAACACCTGGATCAGATAATAAATCTATGAACCACTGCATACCAAGCAAAGAAAGAAAGTAAGATCATCAACTTTCCTACATACTAAAGTACCTTTCCAAAACCAAGGCAATCAGTAGCATTGATCAAGGTAATCTATAAAAGGTAGATATCAAAATTCTACACGAAGTACTCCATCCAATTTAATACCTTTCCAACATATAGAACAGGGCTTAAAGAAGCTGAATCCTCCCCTGAAACGACTGAGCTTTGCTCTACAGAGGCAAACCACGATAGCTGCCCTATATACTGGCAGGAATAACACCTTGAACAGGTATCAGTAGGTCACAACAAATCTGATATTGCATCTTCCCCTGACCAAAACTACAAGTAGTTGTCAAACATACCAATTAATGCAAGACCACTAACTAAAAACAGAAACCGCATCTCCTGACCTACTAGTCAATCTTAACCTATACCACCTCTTCATCACAGAAAGTTGGTTGACGACAGTGTGACACCCACTGTACATGAGGCAATCCTTGATGGCTATGTAACCCTTTTCAGAATTTGCTCATATAGGAGAAGTGGCAGAGGGCTTGAAGTGGTCCACAAAAAACACTCCTCGAAATTTTCATTAAAGATGTCCCCATCTTAGAATGGGAAGCCATGCTTATTCACTGCTCTCCATCTGCAATTCTCTCAACATCCTTCTTAATCATAAACAATCCTCCTTTGCCTAACTGTAGATTTACAGAAGTGATCATGCACGCTAGATTAAAAAAACACAAAACCTAGCGTCCTAAGGGGTCTCAGCATTTGGTTTGATAACCTAGAACTATCCCAAACATTTCACCTAATCACTAACATTGACCTGACACTAACCGGTCACTGGACCCACCCACTTAGTTGGCCGCACAAGGGATGCTGTATTCACCCCAAGAAGCCAGGATATCGTGAATAGGGAAAATCCCCACCATTTGGAGCGATCCCCACACCATCCAATTCAAACTTAATTTTCCACTGGCAATGCAAATTTCCCCAAATTCAAAATGACCTTCGCATATGCTCCATGACAAAACTTAGAACTAAACTCAATAAAAGAAAAATGACTGTTTCCTACACTTATGAGAAGGAATTGTTATGGTACAGTTCCAACAGTCACAAACTGGGGCTTCCAACATGAGTGGTCACCTCAGAACAATAGGTCTACAAGCACGCATAAGGAAGACAGAATGGTTCAACTTTTTATGTGTATGGTATTTCTATAGCACAAACCTAGCCAAAAGGCAGTGGAATGCTGTTCAATGTCAAAGGCAAGCTTAAAGTTGGCGAGTAATAGGAAAGCAGGCTGAGTTGTGGGTAGTTAATGCAATGTGATATAGTGCTCTTTAAAGCGGTGAATCTTCAACTCTTTTCTAAATTAAAGCAGCATTTGGCCGGACCTGATGGATATGAAGATGTTGTTCCAGATCCGGGGTGCATAGATGGAAGAGGCTTGTTGTCTTGTTTTTTCTTTTTTACACTTCTTATTCTGCAGTCTCAGTGTGTTGGCTACGGGTATGCCCAGAGCTACCGGAGATGGTGAACTTGTCTGCACCATAAGCAGGGATACTGGTTGTGATGGTTTTGTAAATGATACAGCTGGTTTTGAAGATTGCGTGGGCTGGAAAGGGGAGCCAGTGGAGTTCCAACTTTGAGGTGGAACTGCAAATGAGACACACCAGACCCCTTGAAAGAATATAGCAGAAATTATACAACCTTAATGGCAAAAAATACTTCAAAGATACAGCAGTATCTACAGAATCTCCATCAAAAATGGAACATTTTATACCACCACTCCCATGCATCACAGAAGCTGCATTCCCCACCAAAGAGGTATTCAAAATAGTCAATGAATCTCATAACCTTGCAAGTGCTCAAACAAGCCTAAATCGTTCCCAGTAACTTTGAGACACCTCAGTGACACATATAGAACAAGCATTTGCAATGCAATAGGTCTCGCATTATGAAAGTTTGAGCTATTGGTCTTGTAAATGACAAATTTTGTATTTATGTGTTGGTTTTGAAAATAGCAAAATGAATAGCTTTGTCATTTACAATGCCAATACTTTTATCTTTTGCAAATGTGACACCTATAGCATTTGTAATGCAACATGTTTTGTATTTACGTGACTTAGATGTATTGATATTACAAATAACAATGGTTTTTAATTTTTTTAAATACATAATACTTAAATAAAAGTTATTGTAATTTATAATGGCAATAGCTTAAACTTTTGTAAATAACTTTTGTGAGGATTATGTTTAGTGTATTTTATTGTGACGAAAATCCAAGAACAGAAGTGAAATATTAACATCTTTGTGATATTTGTAAAAAAGCTTGAAACATTGAGAGAACATATTTGAACCAGTTGATGTTGAATGGTTGCACTGATTGATACTGTGGTGGCGACGAGTGATGCTGTGGCGTTCAGTGATGCTGTGGTAGCGCATATTGATGTTGTGGTGCCCCTGAGTGATGCTGTGGTGGTGCTGAGTGATGCTGTGGTGGTGCTGAGTGATGCTGTGGTACCCCTGAATGATGCTGTGGTGGTGCGCTAGTTAGAGTGAGTGAGGGCAATAGATAGAGTGAGTGAGGGCGATAGATAGAGTGAGTGAGGGCGATAGATAGAGTGAGTGAGGGCGATAGATGGAGGGAGTGAGGGCGATAGATTGAGGGAGTGAGGGCGATAGATTGAGGGAGTGAGGGCGATAGATTGAGGGAGTGAGGGCGATAGATTGAGGGAGTGAGAGTGGTAGATTGAGGGCGGTAGAGTGGTAGAGTGAGGGCGGTAGAGTGAGGGCAGTAGAGTGGTAGAGTGAGGGCGGTAGAGGTGTGTGAGAGGGTGAGGGTGTGTGAGAGGGTGAGGGTGTGTGAGAGGGTGAGGGTGTGTGAGAGGGTGAGGGTGGGGGAGGGTGTGTGGGTGGGGGAGGGTGTGTGAGGGTGAAGGGGTGGGTGAGGGTGTGTGTGAGGGTGAAGGGGTGGGTGAGGGTGTGTGTGAGGGTGAGTGAGTGAGGGTGAGTGTGAAAGGGTGGGTGAGCATGGGTGAGAGTGAAAGGGTGGGTGAGGGTGAAAGGGTGGGTGAGCATGGGTGAGAGTGAAAGGGTGGGTGAGCATGGGTGAGAATGAAAGGGTGAAAGGGTGGGTGAGCATGGGTGAGAGGGTGAGTGAGTGAGGGTGAGTGATGTGTGTGTGTGTGAGGGTGAGTGAGGTGTGTGTGTGGGTGAGGTGTGTGTGTGTGAGGGTGAGGTGTGTGTGTGTGTGTGAGGGTGAGGTGTGTGTGTGTGTGTGTGAGGGTGAGGTCTGTGTGTGTGTGAGGTGTGTGTGTGTGTGTGAGGGTGAGATGTGTGTGAGGGTGAGGTGTGTGTGTGTGTGAGGGTGAGAGGGAGGGTGAGGTGTGTGTGTGAGGGTGAGGGTGAGAGGGAGGGTGAGGTGTGTGTGTGTGTGAGGGTGAGGGTGAGAGGGAGGGTGAGGTGTGTCTGTGTGAGGGTGAGGGTGAGAGGGAGGGTGAGGTGTGTGTGTGTGAGGGTGAGGGTGAGAGGGAGGGTGAGGGTGAGGGGGTGTGAGAGTAAGAGGGTGTGTGAGGGTGAGGGGGTGTGAGGGTGAGGGGATGTGAGAGTAAGAGGGTGTGTGAGGGTGAGGGGGTGTGTGAGGGGGAGGGGGTGTGTGAGGGTGAGGGGGTGTGTGAGTAAGAGGGTGTGTGAGGGGGTGTGTGAGGGCTAGGGGGTGTGTGAGGGTGAAAGTGTGTGTGAGGGTGAGGTGTGTGTGTGTGTGAGGGTGAGAGTGAGGGTGAGGGGATGTGAGGGTGTGTGTGTGGGGGTGTGAGGGGGTGTGAGGTTGAGGGGGTGTGAGAGGGTGTGAGGTTGAGGGGGTGTGAGGCGGTGTGGGGATGAGGGGATGTGAGGGTGAGGATGAGGGGGTGTGAGGGTGAGGGTGACCCAGATTGAAGAGTCAAAGATGAAGTTGTGGGTGCTTAAATTTGGCAATAAAGCAAAATTCGTGTTCATATGTGGTAATCTGCATACTAACACTGTATGCGTCACCTTGATTCTGAGGTCAACGCAGCTACAGTGTTGCCTAATATCACATATGAGGTCTCAGCCAGGTCTAGCTTTACTGCCAAAAGCACACTGCATGCTGGGACTTGTAGTTTCACTGTTAACAGTGTAAGTATAGGTTTAATAAATTGCAGCATACAAAGAGCTGTTGTATAAACAAAGGGCTGAACTGGCTGAACTTATCACACTTCACGTGGTCCTTCTTGGCAGCAGTAATATGAATAATTGCCAAGTGCAATAGGTTTAGCCAAAGGCACAACTCGATCTCTAGCTATGTCAATTGTTTCGACTATGTTGTTGTGAATGAGCAAAAATAAAAAAAGTGCTTGTTTTCCAATTACGAGAGGAATTTCCAAAAAACACCCAAAAAACAAAGAAAATAAGCACATGCCCATCTCGCATGTGCATGTATCTGGCGTTAACATCTCACATGTGCATGTATCTGTCAAGACGCTCCAGTGACACCAAAAAATAGTAACAACATTGTTATTTAATCACAATGTGTAGGCACATAATACCACAGATTAATGCAAGCGAAATTGAATGCAAAAAAGTGCCCCAGAATGAGATCAGATGGGAGGGGGAGTGGTATTGGGAAAGGTGTAGGGTATTTAGGGTAGTGACATAGCAATGGTCAAAAGACCTTAGTTAGCAATAAAGTAGATCTGATTCATAGAAAACAAAAACTGAGTTCAAAGACAAATCATATACATCATGCTTCCAATATAAGTACATTAACCCCTTCCACGCTGATGACGAGCTGGGCTCGTCATGGCGTAGCCTCCTCACACGCTGATGACGAGCCCAGCTCGTCACGTAACATGCGCTTTTGAATATCTCAGCACAGGAGCGGAATTCCGCTAGCGCGCATGCGGTTAAATGATATTTGTGGAAGGAAGCTGATCTATGGACTGTGAGAGGTCTGTCGACGTTTCGACCCACGGAAAACGCAGGCTAAAGTAAGTGCCTTGCTGGGGGGTCTTTATTAGCACAGGGTGGGGCGGGTTACCTACAAAATAAGTTCAGAACGGACACAATTTAAAAAGGGGGGGGGGTCATGGAAGATCAATTACTGACTGGCCACGAAATTACTACAACAATGGTTGAAAACAGGGAACAGTGTGTGGAGGATATTTACCATGAAGGGATTATCCTGATATCATGGTAAGTATTGAATCATTCGAGGAAGCACCATCGCAATAGGTGCGTGCTGGAATGAGAATAATAATAATAGTGAGGCACTGGGTAAAAGTTCAGAGGGCACGTGAATGCAGTTACAACATAACAGAGCCTGACTTACAAATTGTTGGCTGAATGAACTTCCAATTACATACTTAGGTGCCGCCGCGATGCGGGCGGATAAAATGAAAACTGCATAAATCGAGAGGAAACAACAAGGAAGGGGGACAAGGACAAATTAGAATTAAGCCCCACAAAATAAAATAGCAGCTGAAAGCTCCGGTAAATGCCGGGAGGTACAACAACTCACTGTTCGTAATGGTATCGTAAATGAAGAAAAATCACGCCGGGCAACCGATCGGGTGATCTATAATGACAAAACAAGGGGGAGGAGGAAGGGGAAGCATGAGTGAGCGCTCAATCTATGCGAAGTAATAGAGTCAAGGGGACGGAAACGCACACAAGGTGTGTCAGTTTACCTGCTGGTTGGAGTCAATCCACAGCGCGATCGAGAATGCTGGTCGGCTGTTCTCGGAGCCGAAGCAGTGTATACCGGCTCAACGAACCATGTGACGCGGAAGCGAGCCCGCTCCGTGTGTGGTAATCGAAAACAGACTAGGGAGTGGAGAATAACTCATCCAGGGTGGGGGGCTGAAGGAATACATTAAAAGGTGCGTGTTTATACAGCAGCTATAAATCCATCAGTTGGAGTGCAAAAGAATATACATTGGGACATGGAACACAGGATGGTAAAGGCCCATCCAAATCGTTCATGGTTATTGAGACATATGGAAGATTATATTTACAGAAATAAGACCTGACTGGTGACTCGAGAAAACACAGCATCTTGTATGGAAATAGCAAACGAGCCAGAATCAGCCGAGCGGCACCCTGCAGCCGATGATGAGTGGGAGGGCGGGGGCTGCCTGCGCATGCGCGCCACTCTGCAGTTTCTTTTTGCCGAGCTCGAGCCCGGAGAAGAGAAGTGCCGCATGAAGTCCCGCGTCCCAGGAGGGGGCCCGGGTGAAGACCAGCGGGGAGACTGGGGGCCCCCATGCCTATGGGGAGAGCTCCGCTTCTTGGTAGAGGAGCTCGAGTGTTCTGCGGGGCTCCCTTGGCAGATGGTGCGAGCCCGAGTCTGACTCCGGTGAGGTAAAGGGGGGGCTGTGTGCCGTGTGCCGTGTGCCTGTATATGTGTGCATGCGCGCGCCTGTGTGTGTGTGTGTGCGTGCATGCAGAGGGGTGGGGCTGGCTGTGTCTGTGTGAGCAGGGGCTGTGAGTTACTCTGCTCAAGCGCGTCTGAGAGGCGCGCTCCCGCGGTGAAATCTGGAAGGGAAAAGCGCGTGGGCGATCGCTGTCTCACATTCCCCCAGACACGCCAGCAAAAGTTCATCGCTACGCTCGACCTAAAAAGCTGCTAACTGAGAATCCTACTTGTATTCAAAGGCAAGCAGCGAATACGAATCAACCAAAATCGGGAAACGCGAATCCCCAAGTAAACATTAACTCCTTCAACGCATTAACTAAAAAGGATTCTGTTGACCTAATAAAAGGTATAAACTTGGTAGACTGCCCAGCAGATCCATTCCCTCCAAATATCTTCAGAAGCATTATACTAGAATAAACTGCTGCCATTCCAGTCAGAGAAATCATCAACTCCTCCCTATTAGCGGCTGTTTTTCCATGCACACTGAAAACAGATTTCAGCTGCCCCCTACTGCACCTTTCAGGATTAAAAATCACCTTTCCTCTTTTTCAACAACGTGCCTTGTGTTTTGCAGAGGGGACCCAAGGTTTAGATAATCTTGAATATTTTTGTAGCATTGATTCACATAGTGTTTTGAAAGGTACACCACTCTGAAGTGGAAAGAGCTCCCATTAAAACAATCTCCAACAAATTAAAAACTGGTCTAAACAACTTTGATAAGTTTAGTTGTGGACAAAATCAAATTCCTCTTAACTCGGAAACCTCTGACAAAACTGTCTTGGGTCTCCTTCAATTTCACCTGCTGGATGAGTGCCATTGCAGGACAACTTCAGTGAGCATTCTGAAGATATTTGTCTTCCACTTGCAACAGCTGGGGTAGATTCCCCTTCACCAGACAAGAAATGCCGATCAGAAGCAAATGAGGCACAGTCTACAAGAAGTCCCCCTATTGCTTACACTGTTCCTGCCAATCCTTCACAGAAGGTGCGCCCACCTCTGAGTGTAAAGTATAGGAAATTATCCACATCAGAATCTGCAACACTGCAGACAAAATGGCAAGCCTCTTCTGGCTAACTATGATGCAGGTGTGAAAAAATATTCTATATATAGCATTGCTGAACGTGAAGGAGAAGCAACAAAATGGTGTCGTCATCATACAAGAGACAAAAATTGAATGCCTTTCATCACTACACCTTTCGACATTGGAGCCAGGGGACCAAACAGGTTACCGGATTTCTGAGAGGGGTAAAGACCAGGGGCTACATCTCCCGTTAATGTCTTTTATATTTTAAACACTGTCCTAACCCGTAGTGGGCCAGACTCCTAAATCCACATAGGACAATCTTGAAATAATGAATTGGGGTACACATGTTTTGCCCCCTACTCGGCGCGCAGGCTTGGGGCTTTTCATGACATAAGTGTAAATATTGTCGGGAATTATTAATATTTGAAAAGGTAGTATCGGGTAGACAATAGATGCAGTGTGTCTGATAGTAGTTGAAGAAAGAAATAAAGTCTCCCTGTGGTCGAAGAAGAGAGCAATAAAGTATCGGACCTGTCAAGAAAAGCCCCAGCCCCCCCCTATCCCCCCCCCCCCCCAGTAGGGAGTGAAACGCGTGTTGGCTAGCTCGCTTGAAACACTGATCTACTGGGACCTTATTGAATCTAAATAAATGTTATCACCATAAATACAATTGATTGAAGCCTCTCTATCAAATAGAACATTTTCCTAATCATGTTTTAAACTGTCGACTCTATTTCATTATTTCAGTTTACCAGTTTGCAATGGGTATCACTGTAGGGCTCCATTAATAGCTAGTTGGATACAGCATCTGACTAGAGGGTCAAGCTCACGTGATCAATATGATCTTCATTGGGACTCATTGTCCGGAGTGCTAGCTAATGAACCATTACTCAAGCGAAAGGCAGAAAATCATATATTACGGCAAAAGGAATATCATATGACACCAAATTATGCTGACGGCCACAGCACTGCAGCAATGGCAGACTGCAGCAACATCCCGCAAACAGTACCGTAAGAAGCATTGCGCTGGTGGCCATTTATCACTTGATGCCAGTTGCGTCCCAGTAATCATGCGCAGCTTTATGCCACCCCATGCCAATCACTGTTGGGTTTGATACCCAAAAGATGGCTATAGATATGCTATGCGATTGTGAGCATTTATCAAGAGTTTAGCATAGGTCTTGCCATCACCAAAATCTCATCACCATGCTAAACATTACCAGGGGGTTTGGCTCATTCTAGATCAGGAGGTGAGCGTAAGCTTGAGCATTACACCAAATGAGTTCAGGTTTTTGGAATAGGGTTTCCTCTTAAAGATTGGGATATGCCTTTCACGCGGAAGTCCACAAACAATGGCAGATTTCATTTTACAATTTAAAAATATTGTAACAGTAGCACTAAATAAAGTAAATCCCGATGGAAGCTACGCCTGCCCCAAATTAAGAGCCTTGTCTTGAAGTGTTACAGAGGATGCAGCGTTATGGTTGAGCTGATGACTTTGGGGCTGGGGAACAGGATTCGAGTCTCTGAGTCGGCTCAACATCCAGTGATTCTGGGCAAATGGCTTAA
Source organism: Lissotriton vulgaris (assembly GCF_964263255.1). NCBI lineage: Eukaryota > Metazoa > Chordata > Amphibia > Caudata > Salamandridae > Lissotriton > Lissotriton vulgaris. The sequence continues at coordinate 701,605,500 of NC_141694.1, read as the reverse complement.
TCTCTCCAGTGCTTAAAAAATTACTGACTTTATGTAATGTAACTGTTGTTCATGTAAAGCGCTCGAGTACTTTGGGTTGAGTTTGCACTATGTAAAGCTGCAAGAAATAAATGTTAAAAAAAGAGTCCTCTCTTTACTGCACTTTATATAATTGCACCACACTCTGGGATGAGCCTGGGCTGATACAACGCAGTAGACTCCCACTTCAACCCACATCTTAACCATGTATGTTGCTTATAGGACCTTTCACGACCAGGACCAAGAGGGACAAGAAAGTGGCATTGTTTAGGCATCATTTGGCTAAGAGTAAGTTTGCACTCAGATGTGCAAGTCAGATGGCCCAATGTGAATAATTGGCCATCTAAAGGATAATACTATGAAAGCAAAAATGGTGGGAGGAGGATTTGTTTGAGTAGCACGATTAGGTACAGGATCTGTTGTACCCGCTTGAGACACAAAGGTAACCAACTCGCTTACTGGTTTTATTCCTACCATGTTACGTACAAATGTGTGAGGGGAGGAGGACTTGACACTTTTTGAGAAATCTACACTCTTTGTGGTAATCTAAGACCATTTTCATTTTCCCAGGGCTCACGCCCCCTGCCTCCTGCAACCTGGTGCTCCCTTATCATTGTATTATAACATAGCACCAGTGCATGTTTAGCCATGTCTTTGTTAATCATTATTTTTGCAAAATCAATAACGAAATCAAATAAAACATGCTGCTTGTTTGCCTATAAACCATTTCCAGCCTTAAGGTTTTTTACGTCATTTCATGCAATGTCTTCAGGGTCAGTGTTATGATGTAATTCTTCTTGATGCCTTCGGCCTCTAGAGGCATTATTAAAAAAATGCCCCATACAACAGGAAAGATGCTCATTCAAAATATGCCTTACTCAAAAATTAACAAACCCTTGATATTAACACAATTCAAAAGCAAAATAAATTGCAGAAAAAAATGAAATTGAAGAACACACTCTTTCCAATAATACTCATTAATTTACTGCAATATCATGAGGTGCTTAAAAAGTACTCACAAGGTGAAAAATTGAGTAAACTTGTAGTGAGAATAAAAAATGACAATCGAGCTGGAGCAGTAAGTACAAGGTGACCATTTCCATGCATAATATATGGCGTCACAGATTAACTAAATCCCACAAGTTGCTCCAAAAGTCAAATGTATCGACACATTTCGGCCCTGGGTCATTAGTCGGTCATCATCAGGACAGTAGAAAATAGGATGAGCAGCGGGCCATCACCTACCCAAAAATCATAAGTAACACGGAGTTAAACATTGAAAAAGAGTGGGTTAAAGTTGATACTTGACAGCAGGCTACTTACTGGTAGCGACTTGTTGCAAAATGTGAATAAAACTGAACAGCGTAAGGTAATGGAGTGCTTATGAGAAAGGGGCAGCATTGTTAGTGGGCTTGCTTGTGCTGACAGACCCCAACACCATGATAAAAACTGGCTAAAAACCATGGTTTCAACTTAGTATAGGAAAAATATAATTGATATAAATTAATAATTGTGATACCTGAAAAAAACTGCCTCTCTTCTCCCACAGTTACATTGGGCTCAGTGATATTTGTTGTCTCATCTGGGCATAAAATAGCTGCCTTTCAGCAATCAATGGTTACGTTTTAAAATGTATTCCTTTCAGTGCTGCGCAGAACTATGCAGAAACCTATGCTATTTTCCATCTGATAGGCAAAGCTTGGGCAAATGTCAACGGTGACCTCTTTCACAAGATGAGCACTGTAAATCTCTTTCCGCCTTGCGAAAAAATGTGTAATGAAAAACCACTTGAAATAAAATGCAATCTTGCTTATAAATAAACTTTATTTGCCTCGCATTATACAAATTAAAGAAGTTATTATGATATTCGGAAAACATCTGTGGTGAAGAAAAACAAAATCAAATTTTCCTTTGTGGTGGGTTTTCACCCAGCTGCTACCATACTACAAGGGCGATCCAAGACGGAGCCCTTTGCGTATCGTTTCAGAATGACTTCGGGGAGCAAGCCATTAGCCTCACAAATGTAATCTGTGCACCACTCTTTTTTTCCTGGGTAACAAGTAGGTGAACTAAAATCGCGCTTTTTTCCTCTAGCAGTGGTTAGTAATGCACCTCCACGTCAGTGTTATTTTCTAAACATTGTCTGTGTGATATCTGCATTCTGCTGTATACAATTTTCAAATGTTTCTTTTGGAAATATCTAAATTTGCAGTAGGAACCTATTTGTTTATACATTTAAACCAGCTGTCACCACCAGTGGGTGTCAGGTCCCAGTGTCCTCAGGATCGTACGATGCTATAAAGGGTTCCACCTCTCGACAGCCTCTGGGTCTGAATGAGAACAGACACACAGAAGTGGTCAAGCGAGGGATATCAGGAAGGGTAGGAAGGGTGCAGCAGGGAGAGGATGCTGAAACGAGAACAAGGCACTATGAGTCAAGCACACACTTTTACATTAAATACACACAGACAGGTAACACTAGGTACAGTCTACCAGCTAATGGTATCAGAAGGCTCATTTACCTGGAGAGAAAGAAAAGGTTGGCTTTGCCTGGCAATCAGAAGTGTAGAACATGTATCACTGATCTAGAATGCAAGAACCTTGAGGTTATCATTTGAATCTGATGCACATTGCTTAATAAACTTCTGTATGACATACACGTACCAAATGTTATGACAGCTAAGGCTTCAACAGAGGGCAAATGGTAAATAGCCAGCCAGCCAGGCGAAGCTCATAAACCCCTGTTGTATTTGCACAAAATAGAAAACAATAGTTAGTCTCCAATGCCCACAAGATTAGACCTCTGGTTGAACTTCACCTGTGGACCAATAGTGGTAGCGAATAAAAGAGACAGCTCCAACTGATGCACAAAAGTCTGTACTATACTGGAGCCCAAAGAACAAAGAATGCTGAATACTTCTTCAGCATGAATGGTTTGACACCGTTGTCCAGAGTGAGCACAACCCTTGTACTCCAAGTCACTCAGAACATAATGTCAAAGAGTTTCTATCCAACAGAAATCAAATATTCAAGACCCCCACTGGACTGAGGGATAATCGGCAAAGAGTCTCAAAAGTGCGAGTAAATCATAACCATCTCCATACAAAGTCTCTGAGAATAATCCGGTAGGAGATTCCACCCAGATAAGAGCTTGCACTCACAACGGGAGTGTACTGCTGCAACCTGCCAAGGAAAACAGTCAATGAAATAAGTCTCCGAGGAGACTCACATACGGAGCCTCAGCCTAGGCTCACTGAGCTCAACCAAGCTCCGTAACCAGGATCGAAAATGCTCGTGATGAGCGCTCAAAGGGAAACAATCACAGGGAATATCGCTAAAGGATACGATCGATTCGATACCAGAATCAACGGCAAGGCTCTCTCATTCTCCGCTCCGTCTTGAGGCTTCCGCGTGTGACGTCATCGGCCAGAGGCGTCGCACGCATACCTGGAATCATGGGAATTGTAGTTTTACTGAACACGTAATCGTCTCAAGTCAGTGTTCGAGACTGCCCACCTCCGTGGGACGCGACAGTGGGCACTTGGAAGTGAATTCATGTTTAGGAATCACAATCCTGTTATTGGATCCTTACTCTAGCAATGGTGTAGATCATTGCTTAACATCCATATTATCCACTTGCAAAACATTAACAGCACACACCAAATCTGAGAAAGCCAATCATAAACTGCCACGCTCACAAAAACATGCTGATCAGTCAACAAAACACAGTGAATTACCTAATTCAATTGGATGAGAAGGTTTGACTTGTATTGTTGCAGACAGTGCAACACTAGATACCAGGACCGTGCCAATTTGGAATGAAAGTACTGCCCCAAAAGGGAAACCTGATGTCGTACCGTCTCCATTTATGCTCTGAAATAATACTCCAATCAACCTCACAGCTGCCCCAAACCTCCAGCAATCCAGAAAATGGCTTCAGACACATCTCTTGAGAGAACACTACATCTCTACAGAATAGAAACCACAATCCACAAACAGTTTGACTCTTTGTGCATGATCCTGAATCATTTCTCCGCATGCCTGTCCATGTTCAGGGGGCCGCTCCGGGCTAGTTAAGTTTGCATTCTACTAGTATCCGTACACAATACATATGCTGATGGAAAGAAATTGTATCCAATCCACTTCAAGTGTAAATATGGTTAGCAATCCTACGTTCAGGTTAGAAAGATGGAAAACTAAAAACTAAATGATGTACAGTAATCATTTTAAGTAGTCTTTGAGAAATAAATGTAATGAACAGGAATTGAGGGTAATGCTGGCAAATACGCCCTATAGGATACACAGAAGCTGCCCCTTCCATAATTCTCCTTGGCCTCTAGTTTTCAGAAATGACTGGGATAGACCGGGTTCTCTAGGTAGGGGCCACCTTGGGCAAAGATACTGCAGTCATCTTGCATGGGTTTGTTCTATGATTTTTTTTCTTGCACTTAGCATGGTTGTGGTTCAGACTCTTTTTCTATCCAGCACAGTAGACTGTTCCTCACACGTGGAATAACATTTAACCAGGAGAAGTATAGACTTGCTGGATGGCGGAACGTTTGCCATTGGCTACAAATTCCCCCTATTTCCTGTCACATAAATGTAATGACATTGTTTACTCACAATTTAACATTTGTAGAGGATTCTGCTTAAGGAGGTATGATGAGATCCCCACAAGCCACACCACCCCAGATTCCCTTTAATAAATGCATCAGGTTGAGAGGTTCCATGGACGCCTGCCTATCCGGGGCTCAAATATTGCAGCCGTCCAACATCGCCAAAGTCTCCGTTTTCTTTTCATCTTGGAAACCCTTGACATCCTTGCAGTTTATGGCCTTTCCTGACTAGTGGTTGAAGCATATCCTCACATCGCGGGTATCAGAAGACTGGTAAAGCTGCAAGGCGATTGGATATTTCCTATTATCAATTGCTTTTGGCAAAGAATGGAGTGGCAATAATGACACCTATCCCTAAACTCTGATTTTTGAGTATATTTCAGAAATGCATATGTTATCCTTGATATTCAATTTCTATGTAAATTATTTTTCTTTGTTCTTGTTCAATTTCTCTGTACTCATTGAACGTTCTGTATTAGCCATTATTCAAGTATTGGTGCTGCGTATTGTGGCTTTTTGATAAACTACAAAAGCTGCATATCTCTGCAAACAAAGAACCTGGGGACATAAAGTAGAATTACTTTGTAGATAAGTCTGCAATTAAAGTTATATATGTAAACCTTGTTGCCAAATTATCATTTTCCCCACTGACATTTACTATGGTGTGAATTCAACAATTTAGGAAAAATTGATCAATGGTCCCATATGAACCCTTGCTGAATTCACAATTTTGTCTAGTTTTGAGAAATATATAGATTTATGGGGTTACCAAGAAATTACAAGTAGGTAGAAAATACAGAAATTAGGAACTATCGAACATCACTTGCAAAAGTGCAAAGTCAGCTGTGTTGAATATTTTTTCCAATCAGAAATCTGGGAAGAGGATGATTTCAGTATAGCAAGCATTGTGTGCCATTCTTAAAAGAGAAAACAAACACAATATCGTACACTTATTGCACATCACTTTTTCTTATAATCAAATGCCTTATTTTAGCTATTTTATCTGGCTGCTCCAGAGTACAACTATCTTTACAATCCTAACAGAAGCGGTAACATGGATGCATATTTAGTCTGAACATCATTTGTGGAAGTCTTAAAAGTGAAATGTCCCAAATGTTAAAAAAAGGTTCAGCACTGGGAGGGAAAACCACTTACTGGGTTAATCCCAGAACCTGTTCTTATGCTTGTTTGGGGGGTAAGAGAACGATACCAGTGCAAATGTAATTGTCAGTGTGGTATTTGTTATTAAAATATAATACAGAACAAGAAGTTTAGAAACTAGAACGTATTTTTTCAGCCTGATAAACTGTTTATATGCTTATGTCTACTAATAGTATACAGAAGGGCTTTGGAGTCGCCCTTACTTTTGCAAACAGTAGCATTTCAGACAAACACAGTTTGTACCTGCACATTGACTTTGCCACATAGTTTAGTATTAAGAGGCTACTTTGTCCAGCAGCATGACACGTAGTGCTTGCACTTTCGGTTGAGTAAGTTACCTCTCTGGTTCTCCAGCTTGTGATCTTTCATCGATTTGCATGCTTGAATTATTCCCATTAGGCAGGCTGGGAATCCCTGGTAACTTTAAACAGCAGTAACCTGTGTTCAATTGGAGGTAATCACAACGACAAGGTTTGTCTAATAGCACGTGCACCACATTTAATAAACGGTCTGCCTTCACCAGTGGTGGGAGATTCACCTAAACTGCCCTTATCACAGCAGCAAGGGACTAAAAAGGGAAAGAATGCATGCAAATTCTGTTCATAACCACAGAATGAAAACAGGCAGAAGCATAATGAGTAATCCACAAGCTAACAGAATAACCACCAGGAAAGACGTTTCTGAATATAAGTAACTAATTCCTATAGTGTGTAAATGTTTCTGCACATTTCTGATCTATAGAATGACTTTGCAGCTGTAGATCATTAATCCACAGGTAGGTCTGAGGAGATGAGGTCAAATCATTTACACGACAAACTGCTACGGTACAGTGCAGCCAAACCGTAGCACTTTATGAAGGTGTGAGCCAAAGTGTTTTTTTGAAGTAGGACAGGTGTCTGAAAAAGGAACTACTTCCGAGGGAGCTCGCAAAGATGCCTTCCCACTTCTGGAATTTATTCAGATGGTTCCTCTTCGCCACCCAGAAGCTCATTCTAAAATGGAGCATACAACATAATGGAAAAGATCTTTCACAAATAGTGTTGCTCTTGTTTACATATGGGATGCCAACAAATATATAGGTCTCCTTCTCAACTCTCGGATAAGCTGACAGCCTTTTTTAAGTCCAATCTATACATGCCCTCCAATGCTTAGATGGATGAAAAGGAAGAAAAAATGTTAGCAGCTGAATTTTCATATACTGATCCAGCCTTCAATAAAATCAAAGGTCTGACCTATATTAAGAGATTGACAGATCTCACTCGTCGAGTTCAAATGATACGATCAAGGTGACTTTCTTTGAAGGTGAGAACATTAAATCTCAAGAATGAAGAAGCTCAAAAGGTAAACACTCTAAAAGCAGCAGCATCTGGTTGATCTCTCACTGAAGATTAACAAATGTCTTAGAAGGAAAAGGAGTTTGGCAGACCTTCTAAAAACTTTTAACCACACACATTTTGATCACTAAAACTCATAAAATGCGGAAATTGCAGCTTGATTCATTTTACAGGGTTGGCACTTGAAGGCTGCCCCCTGTAAAGAAATGGGCACCTTTCATAATCTTTAGAATGGGACCAAATACATTTGAAGCTGTCTGGATGAGCACCATTTATGCAAAATTCTTCCCTCTGCACATTACTAGAATAACTTCTGAAGGCCAAACACCCGCCATAAAAATCTTTAGCAGCAGTGAATTCAAATTAACTATCCTCTCTGCCTCCATGGCTCAAGATCAGTAGGCTCAAAGGACTAGCCTTCCATGCAAAAATGTTTTTGTGAGTAAATAACGTATAGTCAACTTTCACATTAAGCCATCATTGTAATGATTCCCTTAAATGGTGTGCGTTGAATTGCCCATAATTCCATGTTCATGTCTTCACATATTCCCAGTTTGGTACAGTACATTTTGAATGGTTTCTGTAGTAGCTTTGATGTGTTTTGTGTTATATAATATCACGTCAGGTTGCACTGAACTGGACCAAACTGAAAATATTAATTTTAAATATTCATAATCCTAGTGCACATGAGCATTTGGCCATACTTTGAGATCTGTAAATAAGAAACATTTATAAGACTAACATGTTATTTAAATAGTAGGATTGTACTGGGTACATTGATACAGACCAAGTTGGGATGAAGTTAAGAGAGTGGTCTCAATTTGGTAACAATGTTGTGATTATTATTTTGACTCAATTTAATAATTAACAATTGCACAAATTATTTCATCAAATCTCCCTGAAGTAAGTGCAGATAATAAGAATAATAAAGTGATGAGGGTATTCACCAGGGGGGTGCATAGCTGAAGACAGCTTTTTCACACTTGTTGGTAGAGGGACTGAATATACAATACCGGGTACACCGCTGTACGTGCCGTAGAGTAGATACACTCTGGGTTCCGGGGGCTCCTGCAAGCACATGATGAGCATACAATTAGAGATGCCTGTTTAGGCCTGATAGACTAATGATGACTCTTTGATATGGTTTCTACCGTGTATAGTATTCTGATACGCAATCAAAATCAACAGAGAATGGTTAACAAAAAGAATAAGAAAGTGCTTATTGGTTGGATGTAAATGGATTTTCATCATTCCTCTGCCACAAAGCCAATCAAATAATTGTTCAGACTTTTAGAGGAAATTATTTCTTAGTGATGTTTCTTCTATTGAAAACCTATCACCAGTAGATGTAGTCAAACCCTTTTCTGTGGCCCTACAATGAGTTTCTGGGTGAGATTGGAGACATCTCTGTAAACTTAGTTGAAACCCAGCTAAGAGGGCTCCAACACATAGTGAATGACATGCTGTTAGACTGGTGGAGCAAAATATTTTTTTCAATTAAAACAATTTCCTGCGGAATCAATATTTTTTTTTGTTGCCAAACAGAGGTGTTAAATTCCGGATCAAATGGGTAAAAGAAGTTATTTGCAAGTTTAAGTAATCTAATCAAGTAGATGGGTTTCTCTGCAACTGGAAGTGTTATTTTATATCTGCTTGCTCGCTGTGCATTTTTCGTCTTTTACTGTGGACTCTGTTACTGACGTGTGCACCCCCCCTGCTTAGCCTGCTGACTGTTTAGTGTGTGAAAACTAATAAAATTATATACCCCAAAAAAGTAATCTGATCAAGTTGGTAAAAGAAGCTATTTACAAGTAAGTGATTTTGCAAGTCAAAACAGCAGTCTGTTAAGTTGGATTTCTAAAATTCTGAATATGCAGTTGCAGCCATGTTGACTGTGTTTTCTCTGTTGTAAAGGTGCGAGTCATCTGTTCTGCTGCCACTTCCCTGCCACGATTATTTATGCAAGAAAAACGGGGCGATCCTCACGAACAAAGTAGAATGCTGATGGATGACCTTGGGCTGAGCGAGGTACAGAAATGTTCCCAATATTGAAATATATCAGAAAACTCAATTTTATTATTTTGTGTAACTAGATCCATGAGCCTGGTACTCCTGAAACGTCTTACTTATAGATTTACTGCTGAAGGCAGTCAAGCAGCCATTGTGATTTGTTCTCCTCCTGAATTATTATTGTAGCGTAATTTAAAATAAAAGTATTGTTTTTTGACAAATTTGTCCAAACTGATCATGCCACAAATGGTAAATCTTCTCACTTTAATGCACCATTTCCACTCGCGTGTTTATTATTGCAAATAAATAAATAAATAATGGTATTACTTTTGTAGTGCATGTCTGTAAATCTAGGTAAAGGTGTACAATTTACACATAAGATGTATTTGATGTAGAAGAGATATGTTGCATTACTTTTGGATTTCTTGGTTCCAAAATGCAAAATTAGCCTGATTATATGATATCATTCCTATTTGTATATTCAGTGATTTAGATATCCTAATAAGTAGGTGATCTTTCATGTGCACCTTTTTTTGTCATTTTATTTGGTTGTCATGTAGCAGTATTTTAGCAGGGCTAGCAGCCTGGTTTATTGTAGCAAAAATAGAGAGGTTATTACCGTAAATTCATGCCACCTCTTATCCATGATCATTCCTCCCAACCCAATTGTATTCTGCAACTGAATTGAATTGTTTCTAGAGGCACAATGGACCACCACCTTGATGTTCCATCGTTGTTTAATCCAATGTGGTCTTTCTAATCAATGAAGGGAATCAAAATACTTTTCTATGGTCCAAACGCTAATATTTATTTTATTTTATTTGTTAAGCTTATAAGGCGCACAGCTACCCAAAAAGGGTTTCCCGGCGCCATGACGGAACATACAGCAGTGCAGGAACCATGCGTAGATGTTACTGATTAAACAACCAGGTTTTGAAATTTTTACGAAACCGCTAATAGTTATGTTCTTTGAGGATGTAGGAGGGTAGTGTGTTCCAGATGGATGGACCTAGATATGAAAACGATCTTCCTCACATTCTGGAAAGTTTAAACCTAGGCACATATAAATTGTCTTCGGATTGAGATCGTAGGTGTCGTGCAGGTGTATAAGGATGTACTAGCGCTTGCAGATATTTAGGGGCAGTACCGGTTTTTATCCTGAACATATAGCTCAGGGCTTTGAACTTAATACGGTTCTCCACCCTGAGCCAATGTAGATCCCGTAGATGCCCCGAGATACTGGACGTTTTTGGAACTTTACAAAGCAGCCTGGCAGCCGAGTTTTGGATTAGTTGCAATCTACGCACCACCGCCTTGTTTGACCCAAGGTAGAGGATATTACCGAAGTCAAGTCGAGATGTATTAAGAGCATTGACTACGGTTTTTTGGGTGGTAGTGGGCAACATCCAAAGAATTTGTAAGAAATCCTAAGAAGAATCCTAAGAAAAATTATGTCAGCCTATTGTCCATCCATTATACAAAAAAACACCTGCTTTACTCTAATTCCATAATCTGGCTACTAAGATGGCTGCAAATGTATTATGTTTCTTTGGGCAACAGTGCAAGCTCTCTTGTTCATGCAGCAAGACGTTTATCATACTGTTCACCTTCACTGCAACTTTAATTCTACTCATCATCAACAGGGGATAAAAATATGCCAAAGGTTTTACCTTTTTTCCTCAATTAACTCTATCTGCACAAATACTTTGATGCTGATAAGAAGAGTCAGTATATTAAACAATTGTCACGGACATTTGATAAATGTGCAGGTTCTAAGTCTGAATCCCGACAAGGTAAACTGAGCCTTCCAGCCACACGTAATTTGTAGCACTTAGACACAGCAGAAATGGGATATGCCACACTCAATAAATATAACTTAATATTATTTGTATGCCTTTGAATCCCCATTGGCTCTTAAACCACACAACTCCACTCATCAATCTTTTTCATTGACTTCTTTGGACTTAGCTATCCATTGCACTGCTTAGCTGGTGAAAATATATTCATGCACAATTTAATGGCAATTTTGCCTCCTCCTAAAATAATTTCCTGTTTTATTTTTCCTGGAAATCACAACTTTGTCCCACCCTATTTTTTTTTTAGAGCAGAGATCATTACTTACATTATCACTTTAGTTGTTCACTGACCCTTCTCATCAGTTGTGATCTTCTTCGTGGCTGTTGAGATTTGTTCCTGTTTCTGTGTCAAATTCACCCACCATGTTACTGCTATAGGCCATCGGCATTCTGAGCCAAGCTATTGAAAACCATATATATCTCTTGCTTGCCCTATTTTAATGATGCTACCACTGAGCGGATAACCTCTCCTGTTCAGTTCCACCTCTAGCCTTAATTAAAACACTAAGGGTCTGATTAAGATGTTGGTCTGAGTTGCCTCCGACTGACACCGCCATGGTGCGGGTCCCGCCCGACCATAGGTCGGCGGTTCCGCATACCGAATTAGAATGCAATCGCGCAAGGTGCGCTTGCAAACTTTCATTCCTCTATGGGAGCTTGTGTGGCAGGTGATTTCTGTCCACAGCACAAGCTCCCATAGAGAATCACCAGTTTGTAAAAATCCCTGCATTACGCAAAAAAGTGCTATGCTTAAGTTGGGTGCAAACTTGTGCTTGCTCTCGGTGAATGCAAAATGTGTACCAGCGTGATTCATATCACAGAAATGACAGCAAAAGCATCTCTGGGCTCCCATCTGTATTATTAAAGTGCACCAGGGATCTATAAAAGTATAATCAACCGCAATGGATCGCACACCTCTAGCCCCTCCTCCGGATCGCCCCTAAGGACTCTGGTACATATAGTTCGTAAGTGGTTCACCTGAGTAGGTGCAAGTAAGTACTTGTTGTTCTCAAGATCTCTAGACCCGAGACATGGCCCGGGTTTCAGGATATCTTCCCTCATCAGTAGAGAACATAGTTGGGGTGGAAAAGAAGGCCGCAAAGTAACCGTCACAGGCCTCGATGCCTAACCGGCACGCAGATGCGTCATCCAGAAGCTCGTCAGCTTAAAGGCTCAAGGGAGCCCATTTGTAGAATCAACCGCAATGGATCGCACACCGCTAGCCCCTCCTCTGGATCGCCCCTGAGGACTCTGGTACATATAGTTCGGAAGTGGTTCACCTGAGTAGGTGCAAGTAAGTACTTGTTGTTCTCAAGATCTCTAGACCCGAGTCATGGCCCGGGTTTCGGGATATCTTCCCTCATCAGTAGAGAACGTGGTTGGGGTGGAAAAGAAGGCCGCCAAGTAATCGTCACAGGCCTCGATGCCTAACCGGCACGCAGGTGCGTCATTCAGAAGCTTGTCAGCTTAATGGCTCAAGGGAGCCTATTTGTAGAATCAACCGCAATGGATCGCACACCGCTAGTCCCTCCTCCGGATCGCCCCTAAGGACTCTGGTACATATAGTTTGTAAGCGGTTCACCTGAGTAGGTGCAAGTAAGTACTTGTTGTTCTCAAGATCTCTAGACCCGAGACATGGCCCGGGTTTCGGGATATCTTCCCTCATCAGTAGAGAACGTAGTTTGGGTGGAAAAGAAGGCCGCCAAGTAACCGTCACAGGCCTCGATGCCTAACCGGCACACAGGTGCGTCATCCAGAAGCTCGTCAGCTTAAAGGCTCAAGGGAGCCCATTTGTAGAATCAACCGCAATGGATCGCACACCGCTAGCCCCTCCTCCGGATCGCCCCTAAGGACTCTGGTACATATAGTTCGGAAGTGGTTCACCTGAGTAGGTGCAAGTAAGTACTTGTTGTTCTCAAGATCTCTAGACCCGAGACATGGCCCGGGTTTCGGGATATCTTCCCTCATCAGTAGAGAACGTAGTTGGGGTGGAAAAGAAGGCCGCCAAGTAACCGTCACAGGCCTCGATGCCTAACCTGCACGCAGGTGCGTCATCCAGAAGCTCGTCAGCTTAAAGGCTCAAGGGAGCCCATTTGTAGAATCAACCGCAATGGATCGTACACCGCTAGCCCCTCCTCCGGATCGCCCCTAAGGTCTCTGGTACATATAGTTCGTAAGTAACTTGCATGTCACATTGATCATCAGAAAGGTACCTGATGGTAGTACTCAAGACTAGACTAGAAGAGGGGTTAGTGAGTGTTTTCTATCTTGACCACCAAATATGGAATGATTTTCCCTTAATCTCAGAGCGGTGGAAGATCACATGCATTGCTGGAAAAGATGAAAATATTGCTTTACCAAGCCTAAACCACTCTTTGGCTTCAGGTGTAACCATATGTGTGCTCTGTTTGTCTGGTTTGTTGCTAAGCTTAGCACAACATTTCCTGCATTGGTTACAACTGCCCTGTCATGGCCAGGCAGTCTGGTGTTAGTCCAATCAGGTTTGAACTATGCAACATTGGAGTTCTATCAACAATTATCCTAGTATCTCCAAGATAGATTACATAGACTGAAAATTAATGGGTTCAGGTTACCCTCCTGCTCTGTTTGCCTTTCACTGGTTATCAATTGGAAATAAAATTGTATTTAAACCACTATGTACCATCCACTGCCTAAATAGGAATAATTGCTACTTACCTGGCTCTCTGAAGTTTACTCATTCTGTGTGGTGGAGAAGGGGGGCCTGGCTTCCAAAGACTTCTGAGCAATCATGTTGCGGGACTTACTGGAGGTTACAGGAGGAGTTGTTGGGCCCCAAGGACATCCTTGTGGGCTAACTACCCCTCCCGTTAACTTCAGTAATTCCCGCACAGTGGGATTGCTCAGAGGTCCACGCCCCCTCGCTCACCACTCTACAAAAATGTCTCCTGGCACACTAATGGTTGGGGAATGAAGTCCTCTTGGATGCTGAAGGACCTTGTGGCCAAGAAGCCCTCCTGGTACTTTCTGTATCTCCTACACAACAGGACTCCTCAGAGCTAGTCAGCGGCCCAATCTGCAAACACCATTACTACTTAAAAAAACATAGAAATTCACTGAAATAAATTAAGGTTACAGGGACGTTATAGTTAGGAATTTGCATTTAAAAAACTTTAGAGGGGGAGGAGCCTAGCCTGCGACCATGATGGCCGCCTGATCCCTCGGCTCCGCCGACCCTTCCGTTCATCTCCCGAAACGCCGAATATCCTGCCCACCATCCTTCCCGCTTGTCGGAGTCCTGGATCCGCGAGGCGCTCCTGTACCCAGCGGTGTTCTTTTCGGCGCGATCCTGGTGGCAGTGACGGCGAGGAGTCCCGATCTCTGCTACAGTGTTGCAGCGCTGCGGCCGGGTCTTTGTTCTCCGGAGGCTGCCGTTCCTCGTTGCAGCCACAGCTGGCATTGTATCAGGACGGGGTCGGCTGACTGGAATCTTTCACCGCACTGCTATCCCCGCTGTAGCGTGCCGCCCTGTCCTGCATTCCCTGGCACCGGACTCGGTTTCACATAGTGATCGACAGACTTCACCCTCCCCACAGCCAGTGGACGGCTCCGGACATCTTCTTGTCTTCCAGGACTGCGCCGGGAGCCATTTTGTTCAAGGCGCTCGGCGGCCATTTGGCGTGCACCTAGTGGACAGTGCTGCATTGACGCCGGGGACTGAGCGTGGGGCACCGTCTTGCTGCTGTGCTCCCGGAGCGACACCATTTGGGGACCGGCTACTGGTGGGTGGCTGAAGTGATGGCCGAAGGTATCCAGTCTCGAAGGTTGCGGCGCGATCCCGAGCCCGGGTTGCGTGGGACGACAGCTCCCTCTCCTCCTGCGGTATCTCTCAGCCTCGCGGATATAATGCTTGCTCTGACGGACCTCCGTGGAACTATGTGTGCCATGGTCCTGAACCTGAAATGCCAACCGGATATCTCCGTTAATGCAGATCCCTTGGATGGTCATATCGCGCCCTCTGTGCTGTGCACCTCGCCACACCCGGTGCTTGTCTGTGACTGCCAACCTGCTCAGACGGACCTGATGGTGCTGGATGAAAGTGATGTCGCTGCTGCCGAGCTACTCAGTATTGTTGCAGGGGTGTATGGAGATCTCGGTCCTTGGCGGACACTGGGGACTTGTGTCTGGGCGCCTGGCCTCACGACTGCTTCGGGGCTTCCTTACAGGTCCCACTGGTCCATCCTGGAGTTGCAACTACCGTTCTTGCTGGCTGCCCTTCACGCGCTGCGATTGTGCGTTGACACCTTCTGGATGAACATTCCTCGTCTGGTTCTGTGGCGGTGCGACTTTGGTGGCTGGCATCGTGTGCTGCAGTGGACCTCACCTTTGCTTTCTTCGTCAACGGTGGCCGTTTTAGATCTGGACTCCGTCAACTTGCTGGATCGCAGGGGACAAGGATAAGGACGCTTCTCTCGTTTGGCTGTATCCGGTTAAGTGCTTTGCAGGGACTGTAACGGACATTTTGGGAGTTAAATGTTGGTCAGGTACTGGGTCGGGGTCCGGGGACGGGTGGCCGAGGGTAACAACGCTGATTGTTTTGGAACGTTTATTTGGCCCTCCTCCGGTCTTATGTGTCTTATTATCCTTCTTCTCTTGTTTCTGTTCTGAGAGTTGGGAGATTGGGATGGTCTTTCTCACTCTCTATACTCTCCTTCCCACTTGGGGTTCTTTTGGGGCGACAGGCATGCCTATTGGGGGGGGGTGGGCCGTGGCCTTCCGCTGGTATGCAGGGTGGGGGGATGGGATGTGTTTTATGTCTTTTCTTTGTCTCTATGGCCCTCTTTTTCTTTCTTTTTCTCCTCTTCTTCTGTCTCTTTCTCTTCTATATTTCTCTGTTTCTTTGGGGTCGGGGTTCAGTATTAGCAGGGAGTTTATTGGTTTGTATCATTCTGTGATAGCGTTTGGTCTTAGTTCCTTGATGGTGGCCACCTGTTTTCTTACAAATGCCTTCCTCTATCACGCCTCCTTCTGGGTGCTCCTTGAACGATGATGGCTCTCCTGGTCAGTGATTGGCTTCTACTCTCTTCGTAGTTTTCTATATTGTACTCGACAAAATTATAAAATTAAACCTTTTCCTATCCTGACATTATGGTTCTATGTTCTATACGATACTTTTCGCACAGAGACTGCTTTAACGGCGTTCTGCCCTATTGGTTTTTTCTTTTATCCTTTTCCAATATGTCATAGCGGCCGGCCCCGAGGGGTTGTAGGCAGACGCTGTGTATTGTGCATTTAACAAATAAAGGTTTTAAAAAAAAAAAAAAAAAAAACTTTAGAAATACACTGAAATAAACAAAGGTTACAGTGACATTATAGTTAGGAAATGACATTTATTTTAAACCTTAGAATTTCCCTGAAAAAAGCAAAGGTTACCGGGATGTTATAGTTACATATTAAATCACTCATGGCATGGTCAGTGACATCACTGATGACATCTCAAACGACATCACTGATGACACCATCCATAGAATCTCTGACATACGCACTTACACCCATATAACCTTTCATACACCCACTCCCACTTCCACACTACCATTCTCCATACCACCCATACCAGTACTTACACAGCTACTCACTGATTCATAGATCGACACACACATCCACTCATTCACCCAGCCACTCACATACGCACTTACTCCCTAATACAGCCACTCATACAACCATACAGCCCCTCACACAGTCACCCATAGAGCTACACACACGCCTACTCACTCACGCATACAGTCAATCATACAGCCACTTACTTGCCCCTACAGTTGCACACACTCACTCATGCGGATACTAACACTTACCTACTCACCTGTACAGTCACCGACACAAACACACACACCCATACAGCCACTCTCACATTCACTCAGCCTTTCAGTCAGTCACATACCCCATCACTGACCTATACTGCCTTTCACATACCCAATTAGTCACCCATATACCACTGATGCATGCACTCACTCACCAATACAGCCATACATACACTCACTAACCCATAGAGCCGCTGACTCACCCACTCCCTCATCCTTGCAGGCAGTTTCACACCCGCGTACCCACCCACACAGACACTCAGATCCTCATATAAGTACTCGGACATCCAGTCACTCACCCATACAGAAACTCATGTACCCACTCAAGCACGCATACAACCACTTAGAAACCAACTGACAGATACAGAGATTCACACAACCAGTCACTCACCCATACATTCACTGAGACCCCAAAATCACTCACTTATACGGTTACTCACGCCCCCACTGAATTATCCAATTAGGCACTGGATGATGTCATTTGAGATGTCATGAGTGATGTGACTGACCATGTCATGAGTGAAGTAATATGCAAAGCAGTGCATTGCAGGGGCACGAGTTATAGTTTGCTCATCTAATTAGCACTGCTGAATTTCTCGAAGACTGACTATAACGTCTCTGTAACCTTTGTTTTTTTCAGTGAATTATATATATATATATATTGTGTGTGTATATATGGATGCATATATATATATACTAGCAGCCCGTACCGACCTTGTCCGGGAGCAATCATGATTCAGGACCCCCGCCCGCCCTGACGTTGTCCGTGGGTCCCCCTGATCCTTCCTTCATATATTGCAGTATTATACCTCTATGTTTCCTTTGTACGCTTTTGTAACCTGCACACGTCACATTTTGCTTATGTAATGCATCGTTTGCTAGCTGTTGTATTTTGTTGGCTCACGATTCTCACTTTTGTAATGCACTCACTTTTGTAATGCACGGTTTGCTACCTCTTTTGCTTCATTTAATGCTCACTGCTCCTCCCCGCCTGTATTTCACCTACGCTCACTGCTCCTCCCCGCCACTTTTTCCTCATGTAATGCACCGTTTGTTACCTCTTGTACGTTGTTGGCTCACGATTCTAACTTTCGTACGATTCTCACTTTTCTAATGCACTCACTTTTGTAATGTCCGTGGGTCCCCCGGAGCCTTCCTTCATATATTGCAGTATTATACCTCTATGTTTCGTTTGTACGCTTTTGTAACCTGCACGTGTCACTTTTTCCTCATGTAATGCACCGTTTGCTAGCTCTTGTATTTTGTTGGCTCACTATTCTCACTTTTGTAATGCACGGTTTGCTACCTCTTTTGCTTCATTTAATGCTGACCGCTCCTCCCCGCCTGTATTTCACCTACGCCCACCGCTCCTCCCCGCATGTATTTTACCTACGCTGACCGCTCCTCCCTGCCTGTATTTCACCTACGCTCACCGCTCCTCCCCGCCCGTATTTCACCTACGCTCACCGCTCCTCCCCGCCTGTATTTCACCTACGCTGACCGCTCCTCCCGCCTGTATTTCACCTACGCTCACCGCTCCTCCCCGCCTGTAGCTTTTGTATTTCACCTACCTCATCCGCCGCTCACCGCTCCTGTCCGCCGCTCCTCGCCGCTCCTCGCCGCTCCTCACCGCCTGTCCGCCGCTCCTCCCCGCCTGTCCGCCGCTCCTCCTCACGCTGATGTCCGCCGCTCCTCCCTGGCTCCTGATGTCAGCACGCACGTCGCGTCCGGCCGGCGCTACTTCCAAGGGACTATTTTTTTTTTTAGGTAAATATTTTAAATAACGTATATTTTTTTATTTTATATAGCCTATGTCCATCTACAGACCCGGCCAATTACAACGATGTATCGGGTGGCGCTGTGGTTCATGAGTTTACCCGCCTCAAAGGTTCAAAGTTCGTCCTTTATAATAGTAGTATAGATATATATATGTTTATGTGTGGGTATTTGTAAATATTTACTGATAAAACATAAGTTAAAGTGACATAGTTAGGTGAAAATGTTAGTTTAAACAAAAAAACTAACATATATATATATATATATATAAATATATATCAGGCAAACACTCCGACCACTTCCACCAAAGCCTCGGCGGCGAAGAAGGAGAAGCGAACCTCTTTTTATCAGGCAAGATGTTCTTTATTCAACCATAAATATCCAAATCAGCAATCGACAGATGACGCGTTTCGGGCTCGAGAGCCCTTGATCACATAGAGACTGGTTCGGTTGTAGCCATTTTTAAATGATATGCCCCATCCTACTCTAGTCACGTGGTCAGTAAGTTAACATGGAACTTGAAAACAGACTCAGGAAATAACCGCTATTGCAGATAGGTAATTTCACATGCTATTATGCAATATTAAAATCGCTATCTACAATGATTTCAAATGTGTGTATTTCACATTTAACACAGGCTCAAGTTTTACCAAAATTCATAACATTATCATTGCTACCCGATAGAAATGACATCATTCCTTTTATCTATACAAATATATAAACGAAAAAAGGGGATTTATTCTATACAGATGCCATATCACTTGTGTATGAATGTAGAGTCCTATTAAGTTGTTGACATATTTCCAAACATGATTTACCATAAAATCTTATATATATATATCCAAAATCGCTGCTCCAAAGCCGCCTCCAAAGAATGCTCACAGCAAGCAGATATATATATATATATATATATATATATATATATATATATATATATATAGAGAGAGAGAGAGAGAGAGAGAGAGAGAGAGAGAGAGAGAGAGAGAGAGAGAGAGAGAGAGAGAGAGAGAGAGAGAGAGAGAGAGAGAATTCTGTTCGCTCCGCCGCGCTCGCAAAGATGACCGCCCTCCAGGGTATAAATCCAAATTCTTTATATATATTTGACTAGAGAAACTGTAACTCGCGCACCTGCCATGCACAGTGTTGTCATCAAGGATGTCCTTTTGGTTGTCATCAGTGATATCCTCAATGATTTCATAGAACATGTCGTGAGTGTTATGTTAGGTCATAAGCAATGCAGAGGTTATTGACTTTTATCAGCTTTATTTGGGTGGTCTGATAATTTCCCCACGTTTCCACATCTGGATACCGATTTATCAGAAAAAATGAGTGTCTTGCAGGTGAGATATTTTTTCATTTACATTGTAAGTGTAGCTTGTCTTATGTGTTTATAGTTGTATGTCGCTTTCAGTTTTCCTTCAATGTAGGTACAATTAGTCCCCTTGCAGTCCGTGACAACTCCAATACCCCTAGGCTAGTTTTAACAGCACTTCACATCACAGGCAGCACTCGATTCTTTTAGCTGACCTGCCTATTCTGCTTACACTACACTAGTACATACTTTTCTACTCTGCCCATGCTTCATATAAAAAGAACATCCTTCAACTTATTCACACACACTTCTGTCACCTGCCTCTTCATCACAACTTCGTGAATGAGAGTCAAGTAGATGCAATTATACCGTGTTTGTATGTGGTGTTTAATACTACAGTTCTAAGCCATATATAGAATAGATTATATTTTATGAAATATAATGATGCTCAGTTGTCCCATCTTAGAAGCATGAACGCCTCAGATGGCAGTGGCAGAATTTGAACTAATAACAAGCAGGCGTCTCACAGATGTGGGCAGCGGGTGCTTAGCTGGCTTACCCATCTTGCAGGCACGTATAAAACTAATCTGAAATGGTTTTGTTACATTTTAGATAGGAATGCTATTAGCGTAAGAGGCAGTAATTTAAGCTTTAACATCCGGCGTAGGGTTGTAAAGAAAGATATAGAAATTTTTTATCGGTTTATGAAACCAAATGGCAGACAGTGCAACATAAGCTAACCATATGTGAATGTCTGCTTGATTTAGCTTTTTACTTACACATTTTCGGTATGAATTTCCATTATTGCCAAAAACAGCAAAGGCGCTAAACATAGTTTTGTCATCCGTCTTTCAGACATGTTGGCGATTAGTGACTCAAATTCACGTTTGTTTAATTGAAAGAAGTCCATGCATAATCTACATTTGCCTGACAACTTTACATGCCAATATAATTGTTGAAAGGACATTTTTTGTGATCATTCTAGTTTTCTCCCGAGTAAAGATTATTTCACAGTGATATCGAGCTGCAAGCAATACTTTGTCCTGCTCGTCATCCTCTGACTTTATTTCTTCCTTTAGTCTAATATCTGTGATATGCGAATCAGTGAAACAACAGTAGTAAACGCCGTCAGGAAAATATCATCCTAATGTATATTGATACGTTTTAACCTATGTTAAACGATTGCATTTTTGCACTTTACTATTTCATTGTACCTATAGTATTCCTCTGAAATGACAATTTCTACTTGCTTTTGCAGTTTGGTCTATTTGAAAACACATTGACATTTGAAACCTGTCATTAGCACAGTATAGTTTAACAGTTTTCTCATAACAGAAGCTTATTGTCTCATATACATTATAGAGCTGTAGGACTACAAATGCTAGACTATTGCAAAAAAACAGTTTAATGTAACATGCCCATTGATGATGCTATACCTTTTAATGTGAAAGTAGCTGCTCATGTAATAGTTTGAAGAGAGGCATAGTTTCATGAAAATACATCTTATGTGCACAAAAATTCCCTGATCCAATTATACTTCATGAGCGATTATCTCCGCTTGCAGACTGCGTTGACTAATGGAGACATTCATCCGACTATATCATCTGTGCAGTGTAGAGTACAACTAAAATAAAATTTGCTCGGGGAGCGCTCGCACAGATTGTAGAACATAGTTGATCAGGAAACGGAAATCTTGGAGCTGGACAGACTCGGACACCAACCTCAGGGCTAAAGAGCGTGTTGACAACTCGGCCCGGTGCAGCAGCATTACCATAAGGGCCTGATGGGTGAGGCAAAACTTACCAGGAAGGCCTTCGAGTAATATATATCAGTGGGGGGATACATCGAGTCAATTGCTACATATATTATGCCAAAGTGCCCCCCTTTCCCATAATTAGGAGTTCGACAAGTGTCCCACTTACAGATCCTAGCAATATAGCGAATATTTTTGCGTCCCATCTTGAGGAGGTCCACGCTAGGAAAGAGGTACTCACTGAGATATAAATAGAGGAGTTTGTACAGACACTTCCGCTTCAGTCCCCGTCTCCAGTGGCCTGTGAATTGTTAGACTCTAAGCTTACACAGAAGGAGCTCCTCAATGCCGTGGCCGATATAAACACGGGCAAAGCAGTGGGGAACAATGGTTTCCCTAGTGAAGTTTTGAAACTATATACGCTTAAGCTTCAAACTCACCTTCTGGGGGCTTTGATATCCATGTGAGTCATGCCACTAGATTGGCACCACGCAGAGATTGTATTCTTGCCCAACTGGGGTGCATGGCGGATGATCTCCCATCACTCTGCCCGATCTCCCTCTTGGACCTAGAGGTTAAGATTTTAG
This sequence comes from Lissotriton vulgaris, assembly GCF_964263255.1. NCBI lineage: Eukaryota > Metazoa > Chordata > Amphibia > Caudata > Salamandridae > Lissotriton > Lissotriton vulgaris. Next base: position 701,583,240 of record NC_141694.1, on the reverse strand, counting down.
CCAAGATATTGGCAAATAAACTGATCACTCACATTCTGGATTTTTTCCATCCCTACCAATCCGGATTCATACTCCATAGGGCGACCCTCCACAATATACGAGGAGCATATAATGCGATGGCAATGGCAGATGGACAGAAGGAGACGGCAGTGCTTCTTTTAACTGACATAGATAAGGTATTTGATTCTGTGAACTGTACATATTTGTTTCTTCTCCTTCGGTGCCTTAACTCTGGTCCTATGTCCCCCTGCTACACACAGACTTGAGGGCGTCAGTGCAGGTAGCAGGGACTAGTTCAGATAACTTCCCCATACAGCAGGGGATGAGACAGGGCTGTCCCTTGTCCCCCTTGCTGTTCGGCATTGTCATGGAGCCCCTCGCGGTTTGGGTGAGGATGGATGTGCAGGTACAGGGATTAGAGTGGGGGTGGTGGGAGGTCGGACAGAATCGCATGATACCCTGATGAGTTTTTATTCTTCTTCATAACGCCAGATAGGACAGTACTCCAGCTGTTGCAAATAATGTGAGTGTTTGGGGAGACCTTGGGCCTCTGCCTAAACACCTCCAAATCCATGATATACAATGAGGGTCCCAAACCACATTGACTCGAATAGGCAGCAGGTATAAGAGTGGCCACTGATTGGTTCCAATACTTAGGTGTTTATATTTTCCTGGTGTCGACTGTCGCATGGAACACCAATATCCTACCAATAGTCGCTCGTCTGAAAGACAACATAAAAACCTGGTCTGGGCTCCCACTGTCCTTGTCAGGACAGTGTGCCATCTTCAAGATGGTCTCATTGCCCAGATTTCTCTACCAACTGCAAAATCTCCCATTTAATATCCCACGATAGTGGTTCCATAAACTGAACTCTTTCCTCAATGTCTTTTTATGGGACGGAGGGATTGCCCACGTGGCCCACAGCAAATGCTTCCAATCAACATACTGTGGAGGCATTGCAGCAGCAGATTTATAGTCCTATTATAAGTGATTGGTGGTATGATACACAGGGAGAACCTGCGTACGGTCTTGACAAAATGGTGTTGGGTGCAGTTCCATTGCAAGCATATTGATATGGGCGGCAGGGTGAGAGTACTACTTTTCTCCCACCGACAAAAGTGGTCTTGGGTTTATGATGTTCGACTTTTCAACGACTGAAGTGGTGGGGCAGACTGACGGAACAGACGCCACTATGGTGTGAAGCCATGGTCCTACAATTTGCCGCTATAGAGGGATTCTGGGAATGGGATCCCCACACTAGGGGATGTCATGCAAGGCACGGTCCTGAAGTCCTGCCAGACACTCCAGACTGAATTCCAGCTGCATTGCAGCCAGTTCCACAAGTTCCTCCAGCTCCGCCATGCACTGGCCCCATACGAGGGCATTGCCTCAAATGGTCATTTCTGTTGTTTCTCTCTTCCCCTCCCACCTCACCATGGGGAACGAAAGCAGCAGAAAAGCACTGTGTCCATCTGCCAAGAGATGATGGCAGTAGATTCCAGGGGGCAGAAGGTAGAACACTTCACCTCCTATCCACTGGGCCTCTGCAGCAAGTGACACAATGTGTGTGGAAAGCACTGCAGATTCTCACCTAATAACTGCTACAGGATTGATCGATACAGGTCATGAATAACACTGTCTCGCCAAACACCCTTTTCTCCTGTACCTTTGAGAAGGACAGAGCACTCCTATACCTCACCACTGATTTGAGTCAGTCTTCGTGCAGCTAGCACCTCACTACTGCTATCTGCGGTCTCTATTGAACCTGCCTACAGCCGGCGCTGGTACTTGCCCTGAGGGAGAGCTGAGCGGACCACTGAGGGAGGCACCCTAGATCCCCCACCGGGGGGGCGCGGGACAGCCATGGTGCCTGCAGCGGTGTGGAGAGACTGAGCGGAGGGGGAGGGGCCTCCCTTCCTGGGGAATAGCTACAAAAGAGAAGCGGCTTTCAAGGCACTGCGACGCACATTGAAACTACTGAGCTGAGGTTTCTGCTCTGGGCAGAACCAGGGAACTCGCTTGGAGGCGTTGATCACCTGCTCCCGACACAGCGTATCTGGAGGAACATTTGCTGTGAGGAGACTAACCCAACACCTGGGAACTCCTAGTGGCCTGAGGCGCGCTCGCATTGGGGACCACAAGTGCAGGATTCTGGATTTGACGCCTCAGCCCACCGTGATACCACTACAGGGTCAATCACCCGACTGGATTGTTAGATTTGTCCGGTACTCCTGACTCGAATCTGTAAAGAGCAGAGAGACCCAGGTGCAGAATATACCTTCAGCGGTAGCTGATTAATAAGTGGGGCACGATTTCAGTGAGACGTGTTGGCTCGCTGTGCTCACAGCGGTGGGATTAGTGAGGGCAAGGTTAGCTGGTACTTTCTGTACTAGGGTGGATCACCAGCTTGGAGGCGACCTCTTGTGCTGGGTGAGTATCTAGCAGACCACCCCCAAGAGCCGACACAATCAACTGGGCGCTGCTTCCATATAGCTTAGAGATGGGGAGATCGCTGAAGAAAAGGGGCTTCGCTGCCCTGAGCGTGGACGTCCCTGGACCCCAGTCCGAGGAGGAGGAAGAGATGACTGACATTACGGGAGAATTGCCCTCCCGCAAGCCCACACTAGCAGACATCATACAAGCAATAACGGCCTCCAGAGAAGCGCTGGAAGAAAAGATAGATGCCATCGGCACAGATCTCACCCCACTAAAGGACAACCACCATAAGCTCAAAGACAGGGTGTTGAGCAATGAGAAAGAACTTAAGGACCTCCCGTATGCAGTACAAGACATGAGACTTTCTCTCACTACCCTGGAAGCCAAGGTGAAGACTTTGGAACAGCGTGCCGAAGACAGCACAGGGAGATCACGGCGAAACAATATCCGTGTCATTGGGATACCGGAAAAAGTGGAGAGGTCCGACATGGTCAAGTACTTGGAAGACTGGCTGAGATGCCCCCGAAGGCCTTTCCCCTTTCTATGCCCTAGAGCAAGCCCACAGAGTGCCGGCTAGGCCGCCAAAACCAGGGGCTCCTTCACGACCAGTAGTGGCAAGGCTATTACACTTCCTTGACAGAGACCCTATCCTACAATGTGCCCGACAACGACGCCCGCTCCGCATAGACAATGCTACAATCATGACCTTCCCAGATTTTAAACGAGAGGCACAGCGGAACAGGGCCTCATTCTCTGCTGTCAAGGCCAAACTTTGCACACTGAACTTACCCTACGCGATGTTGTTTCCCGCTCGACTCAGAGTGCCAGATACAGAGGGAGTACGCTTCTTTAATTCCCCGCAAGAAACCTGGGATTGGCTGGAGACCCAAGGCACACAAGACTGCCCTATCTCGACTTCGGGCACTCCGTGGCGGAATCCCAATGGCCATGGTTTGGGCTCTGGTGCCCCTCGCCCACGGAACTCAGCCTTGAACGTCGGAGAGCGCTGCAGGCCATGTTGTCTCACAGTCAAGCTGACCCTGCCTCGTCTCCAGAGGGGAGAGAACGACGACTCAGCCGATCAAAATTCTCTTCAGGCCGCAGCGACACTGACAGCTTGAGAGCCCACATGCCGGTGGTGACGCCCCAGACATCAGATGACCTTATGTAGGGAAAGCGCCATGCCCTTTCTCATACTGCTCCTTCCGAGACCTGACGTCCCAGCAAGGCAAGTGCAGACTCCAAGTCCTGATGACTTCCTCTCCTGGACCTCTAGGTAACACCCAGCTGACAAGGGGCATACTGACTGGAACACTTGGCGGGGAGGCGGCGACACAGGATGTATGGAGGAATTCTCCTCTTTTCTGGCTGGGGGGTCACTTCACCTTGGTTTTTTTTGACGATTCTCACAGTTAGGATGGGGACACCCGGTTGGCTGCCTGTCCTGGGGAGGGGGAGTTGGGGTAGTTCTACTAGTTGGGGTTTCACACTGGGACCCAGGCGCGTCACGGGGGCCCTTTCTAGGACCTACTTGAGTAGAAAACAGCAATGGGATCCCCATTAGGACTGACATGTCTCTCGTGGAATGTGAGGGGTATGCACTCTATGGTTAGGTGCCACAAGATACACTCCTACCTACTTCGTAGGGGAATCCAGATAGCACTCCTACAGGAAACTCATTTCCTGGCACTGGAAGGGAGGGCACTACAGCGCCGCTGGAGGGGTAAAATTTACTACACTACATACTCTACATATGCGAGAAGGGTGTTGATATGGATACGAGCGGGGTTCCCCTTTCAATGCACATCACAGGTGATCGACCCGGAGGGCAGATTTGTAGTGGTAACGGGGAGACTAGACGGGAGGGACATTACCCTAGGTAGCATATAAGCACCTAATATAGATCAGCCGTCCTTTTTCTCCCTATTATCACGAAGGCTTGCGAATACGCTCATAGGTTCACTGCTACTAGGGGGAGACTTCAACTGCATCACTGATGTTACCCTAGACCGCTCCCACCCATCACTTCCTAACACACCTGCACACAAGGTCGCAGCATCACGTCTTAACTGGCAACAGAAATGGGGCTTGATCGATACCTGGAGAGCGGGACACCCAATGGAACAGGATTATTCCTTCTTTTCTGCCCTTCATGACTTACATGTTCCTCTAGATGCCACCTGATGTCCCTGGGGGGATTAGTAGTAGTGAATACCTCACCAGGACAGGTCCCGACCACAACCCTCTACTGGCATGGCTGCATTGGGCGCGCACTCGCCCCATGATCCCCACATGGCGTCTGCGTCCAGAGGCCCTAGAGGATCAAGTCTTCTGAACCACTGTTGGTACAGCCATCTCAGAATATTTCCAGGCTAACGAAAGCACAGCCACATCCACAACTGTGGAATGGGACGCTTGCAAAGTGGTGCTCAGAGGGCGCTGTATATCCGAATTAGCGGGGGTCCGGAAAGTTCTCCTCCGATATATCCAGCACGACGACGAACGTCTACGTACTATAGAGAGGGACAGACCTGGGAACCCGGACAAACACAGTGAGATGTTAGGAGCGAGACGGCAGTGGCTGCACAGGTGAAGCGTCTGCACTGCTCAACTACAAGACTTACACAATGAGGGGACACTCAGAAAGAGATAAATCAGGAGCCCTTTTGGCTTGGCTGGCGGATCCTGCTAGGCGAGGGACATCTATTCTGGAACTCAGGGATCAGGGAGGTGTTGCTAAGTATGACCAACAGGGTATCAACGACCTCTATTATACTGAACTCTATCGAAGCCGCCTGGCCCCATCTGATGCTGAATTGGATGAGTTCACGCAGGGGCTGGACTTGCTGCCACTTGATGAGGACACAGAGATCCTCCTAGGCCACGAAATAGAGATTCAGGAAGTCCGCAGTGCAATCAAAAGTATGTCCCGTAACAAAACCCCGGGCACTGATGGCCTCCCGGTGGAATTTTACCTTACCTACATGGACCTTCTGGCTCCCCAACTTATTCGACTATACAATGATGCCAAGACGCTTAGTAGGCTGCCGGATCATAACCCCCCTCCTAAAACCGGGCAAACAAGCATGGGATAGAACTGCATATCGCCCATTGTCTATTCTCAACCTCGATTATAAAATACTAAGTAAGATCCTGGCTTCCCGACTGCTCCTCTACATGCCTACCCTCATTCATGCTGACCAGTCCGGTTTCATTCCTCAAAGGAACATGGCCCTAAATGTCTGGCGGCTGTTGCACATTTTATATTTAAATTATGTTTATTGTGATGCACATCCGGATCTAATACACCATCATGCGTTACACACTGGTTCGGCGTCAACATTCGGCCTACCCAGCACTTATACAGCTTTTAGTTACAAATCAAGACATTAACAATGAAGAACAGACATGAGTAGGTATGTGCATTTCCAGGACCATGGTATTTGATTCAAGTGCGGAGAAAAAGGCTCCTGAAGACTGCAGGCGGTAGGGGGAAGACGCACAATATCATTACAAGACAATTGCTATGCAGGCCAGGTCCCTGTAAGGCTTCATAATAGTGTCCATTGAAGAGAGCAACACTTAAACATTGTACCCCAAACCCCGCCGCCCTCCCGAACTACCCACCCACCACCCCAGTTCCAGGTCCAAATGTCAATCACGTAGGCACGATTGTCTAGCTCGATGATTCCTTGACATCACATTGCGGCAGTAAAAGGAGGCGCAAATATCTAGGACAGGTCACTTCCCTGAATTCTGTGGCCAAGAGCGTTAAAAAGGGCCGCAATAATTCTGGGTACTTGTCTCCCTCCCCTCTGGCCACCAAAAACAGCTTTTCCATCCCCAAGACGTTCCAAAGACGGTGCAACCAGCCCTGAAAAGTGGGAACGTGTACAGTGCGCCAGTAAGTGAGAACATTCTGCAACGCAGAGCCCAGGGCTATGGCTATCAGGTTATGGGATTGGGTGAGCCCAGCAACACGTAGGCGGGGAATCTCGGAAGGGTAGTGTCTAAGTGTAGATCCACCTCGTCTAGTACTTGTTTCCAATAACCCTGTAAATAAGGACAATCCCATAATAAGTGTACCAGTGTACCTCTCTCCCCACAGCCCCGCCAACATAGTGCATCTCGTGTGTGATCCATCTCATTGAGCTTCTCCGGGGTATAGTACCAATATGTGGCGATTTTAGTGAGGGTGTCCGTCAGGCCCATGTGGTGTGCGGAGTGGCGAGCCCTATAACAGATGCCCTCCCATTCTTTGTTACTTAGCGTGCGCCCCAGATCTCTCTCCCATCTCGCTCTTCCTGAGTTGTGGACATGAGTGTATCTACCTAACAACATGCGGTAAATATCTGATACTAGTTTGCGGTCCGACTTCCTCGAGAGCAGCCAATATTCGTATTCACTGAGTCTGCGACTTGCCCCGTCTCTGGTATTTGCATGGAGTGCCCAATGTCGCACCTGGAAATAACGTAGGCGCTCCTCCTCAGGCAAGCCGTACTCACGACGGAAGGCGTCAAAGTGAATGGCCCCCTCCGCTGCATACATGTGTGAAAGTACCCTACATCCCGCCAGACCCCATCTCGCAAATGCCACCGTGTCCATACCAGGACCGAAGTCCGGATTGTTCAGCAAGGGCGTTAGCGGGGATGGGAAGGATGTCAGCTCGTGTGCTACACTTACATGGTCCCACACCTCCAGAGGATTTCTCGTGATGAACAAGGCATAGAGGTTGGGGGGTCCATGTCGCCGCCGCAGGAAAGGAACCTCCTGCAGTGTGCGGCCCACTACAGCCTGGTCTTGAAAGAGCCAGTGCTTCTCGGACTCCCATTTGCTCCACTCCACTAACGTTCGCAGTTGCGCCGCTTGGTAGTATAATAACAAATCTGGTAGGCCCAGTCCCCCGTTCTCAGGAGGCAACATCGCCAGGCGAAGTTTCATCCGTGGAGGGCGCCCGTTCCAGATAAATTGCGCTAGTTCAGCTTGGGTCTGACGGATCCACCCCTCTGGGGGTTTCATAGGGATGGCTCGGAACACATAAGTGACCTGCGGTAGGATCGTCATTTTTATCGCTGCCACCTTGCCTAGCCACGATAACGGAAGGTGTCTCCATCTACCCAGTTCTGACCGGATTGTCTGCCGGAGTCTCGTGTAATTAAGGATAACTGTGCCCTGTAGGGTAGCCGCCAGTTGAATACCGAGATAGGGGACAGCCTCAGACGCCCATGGGAAGGGAAAGAGCCCCTGTAGGTGCGCTCTCGTAGACGGATCCAGGGAAAGGTCGAGTGCCACCGACTTGCTTAGGTTGACTTTAAATCCTGCCACTTCCGCAAAGGCATCCAGAATGGCCTCACAGGCTGGGAGCGACTCCCCGGGAGAGGACAATGACAGCAGAACATCGTCCGCATACAAGCTTATGGTATGTTCGAAGGCCCCCATTTTGATTCCATGGACCTCGGGAGCAAGTCTCACTGCCTGAGCTAGGGGCACCATGTAGAGGGCAAACAACAAGGGCGACAATGGACACCCCTGTCTAGTGCCCCGCTCTATGGAGATGCGGGGCGAAGAGCACCCATTGACACGGACCGTCGCTGAAGGTCTCGAGTAGCAGTTCAGGATCCAGGTGCGGAATCGGTTTCCCAATCCAGCCCTTACCAAGACCTGCTCCAAATACGGCCAGTGGACTCGATCAAACGCCTTTTCCGCGTCAATTGCAAGCATCATATATTCCCCTTCCGTACGTGTGGCCTTCTCGATGAGGTGGAGCGCCCTCTTTGTATTATCTACAGTTTGCCGTTCCGAAATGAACCCGGCCTGATCCGGAACAATTAGTCTCGGCATCAGCGGGGCAAGTCTCGCGGCCAGGATGCTTGTGTATAATTTCAAATCAATGTTAAGTAGTGAGATGGGTCGGTATGCTTCACACCTCGAGTGATCCTTTCCTGGTTTGGGGATCACGGAGATGGTGGCGTCTATTAGGTCCTCTGAAATCGCGCCCGGATCCGAAAAAGAGTTAAAGAGGGTGGTAAGCAGCGGTACTACCTGTGCGCAAAAAGTTTTATAAAAAATGGCTGTGAAGCCATCAGGCCCCGGGGCTTTTCCCAGCTTGTGCCTGGAAATGGCTGAGATGACTTCCTCGGGTCTGATGTTGCATTCCAGGGCCGCAGCTTGGTCCGATGTGAGTACCGGGAGTCGGATTGAATCGAGGAATGCTTCGCCTGCTGCGTGATCTAGTGTCGACCCCGCGTATAGGGAGGTATAGAAATCGCAGAAGGCTGCCGCGATCTCACCATCTTCTGTGGCTAAGTTCCCCCCCGGCGTTCTAATTTCTTTCACCATGTGACGTTGCCGTTTCTCTCTGAGCGCTCGTCCCAATAGGCGCCCGCACCTGCACCCCCCGTGTAGTACATGTGGCGCACTCTCAATGCCGCAAATTCCGCCCTGTTTTGGTCTAGCGCGCTCAACTGTTTCCTAACTAATGTTAGTTGCCCCCATATCCTGGGTGCACATGTCCTCTGGTGCATGCCCTCTAACTTCCTAACCTTCTGTGTCAGCTCGTCCCTTTTCTCTGCTCGCGCCCTATTTTCAGCCGAAGATAAGGCTATGAACTCTCCTCTAATTACTGCCTTTAATCCTGCCCAGTGTGTCGTTGGGGAAGTGTCAGAGGTGTTGTGATGTAGCAAATAATCATTTATCGCGTTTATAATTTTCTCGGGCACCTCCTTGCGTTGTAATAGTGTGTCCCTGAGTCGCCAGCATCGGGAGGGTCGTTGCACTGGGGGAAAGAGGAAAGTCGCCGAAATGGGAGCGTGATCAGAAAGAGATGCCACTCCTATATCTACAGTGGACGTCAGCGCTTCGAGGGAAGTAGAGGCCAAAAAATAATCCAATCTGGCGTATGTGCGATGTGCGCTCGAGAAGTATGAGTAAGCTCTAGTGCCAGGGGGGAAGCTGCGCCAGAGGTCTACCATACCCAGTTCCCCAAGTCTCATCAGACCCCCTCGGACAAGGTCCCAGCCTGTGTAGTGCGCAGCGCCGACCTATCTAACCTGGTGTCTAGCACAAGGTTGAGGTCTCCCCCTATAAGGATGTGCCTATCTTCGGATGCCGCCACTACGCTAAGCGCGTCATGAAATAATTTTTCCTGACCCTCATTGGGGGCATATACTGAGCAAATCGTGAATTCCGACCCCCCCAGAAATGGTACGATAACAACCTCCCCTTTATCTCCGCTCCCTTCCTTAGCACCCGCCCTCAAAACTTCTGCGCCACTAGGATCGCAACCCCAGCTTTCTTGTTCGGGGCGGATGAAAAGAACTGTTGCGGAAAGTTACGTGCCCCCATCCTGGAGCAGTCCTTCTGCAGTAGATGCGTCTCCTGTAGGAGACAAATGTCAGCTTGCGCATGTTCAAGGCAGGATAATACTGCTCTCCTTTTGATTGGATTGTTAAGTCCTCTCACATTCAGGGAAAGGATGCTACTTCAGTGGGGGCCATAAGTCATCCTCATCCTCGTCTGCTCTGTGTTCTGGGGGCCAGCCCCGGAGCCTGTACCCTTACCCCAACATGGCTCCCCCACCGTTTGGAATCGTATCCGGACGCAGCCTGCTACATGATACTGAAAACTCATGCCAGTGGCTTGTGATGGACCCCCCAGGACCTGGAACCCCTCCCTCTCCCTCCCGCAAAAAAGGACACCCCAGTCTCTACCCTCCCCCCAACCCCAACATCCCCCCCACCCTCTGCCCCCCTCCCTCACCAACACCCCAGAACTAGGAACTGAAAGATATAATGACAGAAAAGTACACCATTGTCCATCATCTCTCACAGATGACTGGTCACACCGTTTCACGGGGGAAAGAAGGTCCAGTCTCTCATTTGTCCCCCCCGTCGGCCCCCAAAAGAGCATCTGAGACCCTGGGATTTGCGAATTTGAAGTGCATCATCCGCCCGGCTGCTGTGATGATAAGTCTGCAGATACTGCCTCCACCGCCGCCCTGCGACCATTTTCGATCTCCGTCTTCAGGGGCCGCTTGACGCGGCGCCGGTTCCGCTGTTGGCGCCATTGAGATGATGATTCTCCCGCTCCTCCTTGACGAGATGGCTGCTCGTCCTCCTCCGTCGGCAGATCTATACCTAGCACCTGACAGGCTTCTTTGAGGGAGCGGAGCTGGTAGAGTTTGTTGTTCAACTTAAACACAATCCTGAATGGGTGCCCCCAGCTGTACGGTATAGCCTGCGGCTGGAGATGGCTCGTGACTGGTTTGAAGCAGCGGCGTTTCTGCAGTGTAAGTGCAGAGAGATCTTGGTAAAGCGAAGGGGAATGACCGCGAAAGGAGATGGGCTGCTTCTGCCTCGCCTTCTGAAGGATATCCTCCTTAGTGCGGAAATCTTGAACACAGACTAGAATGTCTGCGGGGAAAGACGACCCAGTACGCTGGGGTCCGACACTGTGTGCTCTGTCGATCGGGAGTGCTGTATCCTCCGGCCCAGGATATGATTGAAGAGCTCCCTGGTGAACTTGAAGAGGTCCTTATCCTCATCCGAGTGAGCCACTCCCCGAATGCGCACGTTGTGTTGTCTGGAACGGTTTTCCAGATCCTCCAAGTGCGATTGCAGGTCTACCTGTTGATCGTGGAGGCGTATAATTTCCTGTTGTAGTGCCTCAGTTTCAGTGTCTCGCAGTGGCGGTTTCTCACCAAGGGCGTCGGGGCTCCGCCCCCGTTACATTGAAAAAAGTGCTCACTGCTCAAATTGTAATTAATGTAAAAAAAATACCCGTTGTTTTAGGTCTTCTCCTTCAATATAATAATTATTAGTGAACACAGACAGGGCACTGTCTGCCCCAGAAGCCCCACTCACCATATTGCCTGCGCTGTGACAGTGGGCGTACTGAAGTCTGGATGTCACGTGAGGTGACTGACGCTCCTTGCAGTGTTTGCCGGCTGAGAACCTCACAGCCCTGAAGGCTGTGATGTCATCAGCTCGGCAAAGACTGAGATTCAAGGCCAGTCTCCACCCCCTGAAGGCGTGAAGGTAGAGTTAGGCCCGGGCGTTTTAACTCCAAGCCCGGGATCGCTAGCCCTCCACGTCAATCAGGGAGTGGAGACTGTCACCCAGCCCTTTTCCAACTCATTACAGGGCGTGGTGGGACCCACCCTGTGACGAGTTGGGAAAGGGGAGTGGCAGGCGGGAAGCAGAGGATTCGAGTCTGCGCAGACTCGACATCACACTGCTTCCCGCGTTGTGTGTGTCTGCACTCTGTGGTGTAACTCTCTGGACGAAGCAAAGGAAGCCATTTACACCGTCATCAACTCCAGCAAGAGCTAGACGGGCACAGACTGCAGGGATGATTCTGACTCGAGTCCCGAGACAGTCCAGCTCCAGGCTGTAGAAGTAGGTCGTCAGGAGTGAGTGAGTTGACCAGGCAGCGCAGGTAAGGCCCGAGCGGGCATTAATTAAAATAAATTGTCGATCCTGGCCTGCACCCTGCCCTGAAACAAATATGCAGTTTCTGGCCCTCAGATTTTCCACAGTGATAGCACGTAACTTAATGAATGGGGATAAAGGCATGGGGAGGGACAAGAGTGATAGATGCAGCAGCAGGTTAAAGGCTACGGCGTGCACGGGCAGCTGCAGGTGAAAGCAAGGACAAAGAATGGAACAGAAGATCGGACGGGGGGTGCTTTAATGTATTAATCATTCATGGGCTAAAAACGGACTGATGTGTGAAGGGTTGCAGTGGCAGACAAAAGAGCGGAAAAAAATGAAGTCCCTGAAATATCTGATTCATTCAGTGTGTGCGCGCTTAATGTGTGAGATTGCTTTACATACTGATGTTAAAGCTGTGAATAAATACGTTTTCAAAAGTGCAATGGTGGGCGCTAAATGTGGGCCACTATTATTTTAGTACCGGTTCTATTTTCTTCCCAAGTCCAACCCTGTGTATTATTATTTGAGACTATAAATGTTTTTTTTTACTCACAGATTTGTAGTAAACTCCTTCCTCATAATTACACAAAAATGGGTGCAACCACACTCATGGTATGCTGCTAAGGCCATTATCGGAAGCTAGTTTCAAATGTTCCTCTTTCCTGGAACCAAAGACAGCATCTCGGAGCTGGCTGTATATATGCCTCACTTTAAGAATAATCGTAGCAGCATTGCATGAATTATCTTGCAATTTCTGAAAGTTTTTCTTTTTGTTTTGTGATCTGCAGTGTACTCTCCAAAAACGTTTTGCACATTTTTTGTACTTTTTTGTTTAACACCCAACAAAAAATAGCATAATTCCAGCCACTTCTTTGTATACAGTAACAGTTATACGCATAGTTTATTTAGAAAGCAGCAGAAAACAATAATGTGCAAGTTGTAGGAATATAAGTATACCCCATGTCACCAGTGACAGTGTTGTAACCCTCCGCTTTCATTTAACAACTAATACATTCAAGAGTGTAGTCTTCTATCTCATCACTGCTACTGAAATACCAGATTACTGTAGTTTGTAAATAAAAGCCCGTGATCTGAGCACTGTGTTTTTGGTGACATATAGTTTCATGGTGGCCCTAATTAGGCATCTATATAACCACATGCACTTTACTCTTCACAGTCAAAAAGGAGTTGAGGGTTGGTCTAGGCTAATTATTAATTTGCTTAGGCCAACCCTCACCTCGTTTTTGACTGTGAAGATTAAAGTGCATGTGTTCTCAAATTTGCTTGAAAATACACTATTTGCCCACTCATTTTTCAAAATTTTCTCATGGGGAGAACCCCCGAGCCCTCCATAGGTAATTCGGGCTTGCTTGCTACTACCCTCTCTCGCCGCGGTGTGCTCCACCACTAATTTTACGCCCTACCAGTTTCAAATGTCACCAGCCGCCACTGGTGTCTCGGTTATCCTGCTTCGCCTTGAGATTCGCCACCCGTTCTCCCACTCCGTCCAGATCCAATCGCACTGCGCGGATCTCATCTGCAAATTCTTTTTTGACAGTGTGGATGTCTTCCCGCAAGGTCGTGAAGAGGGACTCGAGGAAGGCCTTTGTAATGGGTTCCGCGCCTTCCGCGTCCGACGCACCCCGTTTCGTACTAGCAACCGAAACGTCCTTAGCCGTCGTGGGCGATTGGGTTTTTGCAAAAATGTCTTTCACTGTCCTGTCTTTACGGACTTTCGAGCCCTGCGACATAGTAAGTGCTCGACGGCGGGCTCACCTCCCGGAGAGTCACTAGGTCCGGTATCAGAGCGTGTGTAGGCAGCGCCGGCTACCAGACCACGTGTCAACAGCCGTCTCACACCGCACAACAAAATGGCGCCTGACTAGGCCCTCGCCTCGGAGAACCGCGCTGGGGTGTACTACCCTCCGTCGAGGGCCCCTCCTCTAGGATTTCCTCCGGCTCCAATGAGCCCCGTCCGTTCCGGGCAGGGACCGCTTCCCGTCTCGCAGACACCACTCCTGCTTCCTTAGTGGTGGCTGTCGCCCAAGTTCATGGGCAACGACGTAGCTCCACCGTGTCACCAGGTTCAGGGTCTTGCTCCCGCCATCTCTCCGGAGTATTCCCTTTGGCAGGCCCGCAGTAGCAACAGATTTATCTCCTGTCTGCCGCCTCACGCAACTTTCAGGCGCGGGCCGGGCCTGCCGCGGACTCTCGAAACTGCGTAGGGGGCCTCAAATCACGGGCTCTCTGCACCAAGTCTCTAGTGTGGTCCCCCCTTCGGCAATCCCGGTCCTGGGCCCTGTCTTGCTTCGCCTCCAGCTAGGTCTCCATGCTCAGCATGGGCTTACGCTCACCACCTCCGCACCCACCTCCTCACTCCCGGAGCTCGGCGTGCACCCCCACCAATCACCACACTCTCGCTATGGCGGCGGGTCCGCAGAAGCAATCGGGTTGTGGAACCCCCGATGCCTCGCAACCGAAGAAGGCGCGGGTCAGACCAGCATAGGACTCACCGGGTTAGGTGGGGGGCACGCCCGATCTCAGGCCTCCAGCTCGGCTGCTGTTTCTCCGACTGGTCGCTCTGCCTCCAACGCCGGCTGTGGGCCCAGGCCGCGCCGCAGGCGGACCGGCGGTTCGCCACGCAGGCGGTCCCTGCGGGTCAGAAACAACCCAGCTGGGTCCTCGTGGTATAGGGACACCGGGCGGGCTAATGGGGTCGCTGAGAGGGGGCTCCGTGAGGCCGGAGCCCGTGCTGTAGAAGGCCGACGGCAGGAGCTCCGAAAAGTGTGTCTTCCTACGCCGCCATCTTGGCCACGCCCTGTTGCACATTTTAGAGGCAGACTCCGACAATGCTGACACTGCTGTGATATTTGCAGTAGACATGGAAAAAGCCTTTGACAGTCTGGAATGGGCATTTCTATTCCATGTAATGGGCATAATGGGTCTCGGTCTCGAGTTTGTGAAATGGACAGCTATATTGTACGCCGATTCCACTGTTAGGGTTAGGACGGGTGGAGTGATCTCAGAAGCATGCCAGGTGGGAAGGGGCACACGTCAAGGATGTCCTCTCTCCCCTATATTATTCTCACTAGCGGTGGAACCCCTGGCGGCACGCGCTAGATTGGGACGAGCATACTTGGGACTTGACGTTCACGGACAGATGCACCACATAGCACTTTATGCAGATGATCTCCTCCTCTTTCTTGCTGACTCTGGGGCGGCCTTACTGAGAGCCAAGAAGCTGCTTTGCGATCTCAGCAAAGTGGTGGGATTAAAAGTGAATTGGTCCAAATCATACTTCTTTCTGACACGAGGGAATAGACTAGGCCCAATGTGCACGGAGGGAGTGAACTGGGAGGACAGATGCTGCCCTACCTTGGCACCCTTATTTACCATGAACCTGCGGATATTCTTGAAGGAAACATTGGGAAGGCCGTCAGGGGGTCTAGGGCCAACTTCGAGTTTTGGGGTTCCTTCCCCTTGTCTCTCATCGGACGAGTGGCGCTCCTTAAAATAGTGACCCTCCCACGACTCCTGTATCTCTTTGGGACCCTTCCGATATGGATTCCGGCTCCTTACTTCAAACAACTCCGTACAATGATTACCGCTTTCCTGTGGGGCACGGGTAGGTGCAGGGTGGCCCTTCATACACTTATGCGTCCCCGAGCAGAAGGGGGTTTGGCGGTCCCAGACTATGAAACCTATTATTTAGCAGCTCAGTTCCAATGGCTCACACAATGGGTCGCACAGGCCACTAGAGGAGGGAAGAGCCAGGAGTAGTATTTGGGGCCCTGATGATTTTGTCCTGCAAAGCACTGCGTCTCACGATCGGTCCTCAGCCTCTCACCCTAGAATTTGCCACAGCGCGGAAATGCTGGAACCGATACCTGCGGAGGGCCTCGATCAAACGCCCTTATGCCCCAGAGATACCACTACAGATGTGCAGGGCCTTGTCCCAAGGGGGTACCTGGCAGAAATTGGAGGATTGTGCACAGAAAGGGCTAACCAAGATGGGGACCTCTATGAAAGGGGAGCCCTTCTCCCGTTTGATACTCTGCTGGCCCGTCCCGACTTGCCCGGAGGCGACTTCTTACAGTACACTGCCCTCATGGCAGCCATCAGAAAACATGGGGTACGGGATTGATGGAGCCGCCCATCTCTATGGGATGCCAATACGTGGTGATGGCGGAAGGTACATTCAAGGCAGTGACATGCCTCTAAAGACGCATGACACTGGAATCATTACCTTCCCTTTCTGCTCTAAAACTCAAGTGGGAAACGGACATAGGGACTGCTATTCCTGACAAGGCATGGGACGCGAGGGCCTGGAAAAGCACAAGGAATGGGAGATTCCAGGTAATACACTACCATATCTTTCACAGAGCATACCTCACCCTGCAGAAGCTACACACATACTTTCCGACCCACCCTGAGAATTGTCAGAGATGCTCGGCAGACAACGCGGATTTCAAACATATGTTGTGGGAGTGCCCGGTCCTAGATAGCTACTGGGAGGAAGTGACAGCCTTACTATCAGACATAACTGAAAGGGACTTGGACCCCTCCATGCCCCACTGCATCCTACACTGGTTTCCCCATACCTCCAAATATAAAATTACCAGTAAATGTATTGACCTGGGCTTCCTATTAGCCAAGAGAACCACCACCACACATTGGAAAGAACAGCGGGCTCCTAGTGCCGCTAAGTGGAAAACAGACCTACTGAAATGGGCTGAGTGTGAGGGAGTGATCAGATTGCACATTTTGTTCATGATTTATCCAGAACACTGGCGCAGGACTTACTCAGGGTTCCGCCCAGACCATAGCGTTGGGCAACCCACGGGGTGTGCATGGTTTCCTTCGATTAGGCATAAAGGCCTGGGACTATTTTGGGCTGCTAACAAGTTGGTTTGAAAATTGATACGCACCATTGTCTGATGATATGTTTAGGCCTTCACTAATCTGCGTAATATTTGACGACTGTTGATTATATGGGGCACGTAACCATAACCCCTTGCTTCTCTTCATGCTTCATGACCTCTTTGGATGTAAAGAAAACCAATAAAAATCTGTTTAAAAAAAATCACCATCCCTGCATGCACAGACGTTCAGGAAAACATCCCAGGTCATTCTTCAAATAAGGTAGGGAACTGATAATTCCCACTCCACCATTCAGAGAGGGGATGAGAGAGTGTCCTATAGACATTCTGCAGCTACCCTGTGATAGGCTATGAGGCAGAGTATCGACATTAGCTGACCATTTGCTTCTCCAAGATTCTGTTACCGTACGATTGAAGCCTTCCTTACAAGTTAGAATTGACGTTGAATTGGACACAAATGTGTTTTTGCGCCTGATTTGACATTATAAGTTGTGCATAAATTTCACACTGACTTTGTGTATTTCCCAGCACAGGTTTCGTCAGTTAATACCCGACAGAAAAGTACAATTCTGAGTTTTGCTTCTAGGAATAAATGAAAATATGCAGTTTCCGCACTATCCCTTGTTCTGATATACAGGAATTGTGTTGGGGAGGGAAGACCACAGCACAAGGTGGTATCTGTATTTCTCAGGGTGGATTTATTGCACCCTAATACCCTTGGAATGAGAGCCTCTTTTCTTTCAATAGGAGCTTCTAGAGGTCTTTAGAAGTACACACATTTCCCAGGAGTCTCTAGGAGTAAAGTTCTACTACCCAACCAGCTGGCGATTGCCTTTCATCATACTTCGACAACACCCACATTAAGATCTCAAATGGCATCACCTCAGATCATGTCTGAGCCTCTTTCAATGCAGGTTGTCTGCAATGTGATTAAAACTGCTGGGCCTCTGGGGTGATTCTAGCCCGTGTTTGCAGTCATCTGAATTAGAAAACCAATTCAGCCTCATTCCTTCTCAAGCCACTGCGGAAATCTAGCCTTTCTTCTCACCAAAACATCATCTGCTTCATGGTCCTGACCCTTGCCCTTTCAATCAAAACATGGATAAATGCTCTGATACCACTCATAGTGTTTCTTATGTATCCCCTCAACCTTGACACCAGTGCCCTGATATGATTATCCCCCGCTCCACAGTTTGTAAATGTGCTGTATGTTCCCATTCATGGAGTGCAAACACTCTTTACTCTCTTATTACAGACCACCATGACCGGATCTCAACTCAATAGGTACCTCCAATAAATTAACCTAATAAGACTACCCCCTTTCTGCCTTTTGCATAAAAGTGTCTTTCCCTTGGTTTATCTTCCTTATACCTGTATGCATTCTTTGCCTGTTCTGAATTTTAAACTGCTTCTTTACAACTTCAGAATAATGTTATTGTAATATTTTATAAATTAGAGCCCTGTTGGTAACTTAAGTCAAATATGATAAGAATGTGTTTAAAAGCTGCATCTTTATCACCCTTTATTTTTTTCCTAATCTAGGATTTATCCGAAGGGCTTTCCATGTTTACGGGAGAGGAAGAGGTCTTTGCTTTTCAGAGAACCTTATCAAGACTTACGGAAATGCAGACTGAACAGTATTGGAACGATGGAGACCGCAGTCAGAAATAACCACAAATGTTAGCTCTTGCACTTCTCTTTGGGACATATCCTATTTATAAATGAGCGGAAGCACTTCCACTGTAAATTTATGAACTGCAGGTTTTTATTCTTGCCGCACTTTATCCTCTGGGCCATCTTCCAAGTCAGTATTTTTATGACCACTTTTTAAAGATACACCGTATTGTTTTCAGATATTTATATCTATGCAGATTTTTTGGCTTCTCTGATGCATTTTTATGTTTTTTCTGCCAAAGGCCCTCTTCCAGAGATGTTTTAAACGAACAAAATGAGGCTGCCTTATAAAGAACTTCAAAGCAAGCCACACTTCTTCAGGCGAGACATGTCTTGAGACGAAGTGAGAGATGTCCACGACTTCTTGCTTTTCATGTATTTGTTAAACCCATGGTTTCTGTTTAGTTAAGGTTGATGCCAGTTATTGGCTGCTATATTCACTCCAGCTTTTACATTAGCAGAGCAGAGATTGTTCTTTCATGCTTCATATCCCGTGTATCCAGGTAATCTGTAAAATCCTAGAGACACCAAGAGTGATTGCTGCCTTCCATATCCAGTAGGGTGAGTTTTGGTTCATGCAGGTTAATGGGTACTGTATTGCCTTTTTATACTCTTCAAAGACTCCGGTTGTGTTGTGGTATGGTACTGACTAACCTACTCTACGTGAAGGTCAGCAGGACATGCGAAATAAAGGACACAAGGACCGCGCTTACTCTTGTAGAGTATCTGTCCATTCTTACCAATGTACAGTACTGTAGCAGGGATCAATAAAGAACACTACAACACGCCTACAAGCTACTCTGCTACCCTCATTCTTTAAACAATTGTTTCATTGTATAATATACTCCCCAAAATGCACGTCAGATTGTGTTGTTCCTATGATTCATGTGCATCGAATGATGCGCATATACAACAGCCGGTGAATTTTTTGCATTCATAATTGAGTGAACAGTGCTGGGCTGGATGGGAAAGTCATCACCCCCTTCTTTGCCCCTCCAGTATTCAAGCACTGCGGATTGGGTCATGCTTTTAGTATTTGCACAGTGTGAACATCCATGGGGTTTGTAATGGCTTTGAGTGGGATGGACATTTGTAAAGAGAATTGATTTTACCAAATGTTAGCAGTTGAGACACTGTGCCTTGCTCCACTGAATCGTTAATGGGCAGAGAAGGGGAGGGGCGTATGGACTTTAAGAACCTTAGAAGAGAAGGAACTGTGGGTGAATTTCTGCTCTCAGGGTCTTGAAAATTTGAAGGATTGAGTTGGGTGGGACTGGTGAGGAGTGAGTGTGTCTGCTGGAGGTTTTTTGTATCAGTAGCTGGTAATGGATGTTTTTTTGTAGAGGACCGTATTCCATTTATAATTGTTTAAAGTTCATCTAGAAAAGAGTTGTCAGTAAAGTCGTTGTTGGATTAAGCATGCTTCTTAAGTAAAATTGGAAATATTTGCTCTAAGGCCACAAAGGCGTATTCATTTAATTTTAATTATTGTTTATATGTGGTTCAATATATGCCTTATTAAATAATATTAAATAATATCAGTGAATATGTACCCTCTAAAACACGAACATATTTACATAAATACTTCAGTAATCCTTAAGCAAAGTATTTAAAAGTCAATCCTTGCCTTGTTGTCTGTGATTTTGCAAATCCAGTTATAATTGGCGTCAGTATCCCTGTTGGAAATCAAATGTCCTGAATAGTTTATTCGGACATGTTTTTTTTTTTTGTAGAACAATGCATTAACAGACAGCACTTTCTATCAGTAGTCAAAAAAGCAAAAAGATTCAAAAAGTGCTAAGTGTCTGAATGTATTTCTCTTGTATGTTTGGATTTTCAGATAGCAAAACCAGTGCTTCCTAACATTCAAGGTAGGCGGCACTATTGTAGAAGCCACCCTAATTACATTAATTCACAATCAAATATGGAAAAAGTTTTCACATTTTCGATTTTGCTTCTTTATTTGTATGTACTTTATAAATTTTAATATATTTTAATATTGTATAAAATAGTCGCAGACCCCCTGAGTAGGCATCATAGTCCAACAGGATAAGAACCTGTAATGTATTCTGGGTATCGCAGTCTTGCTATGCTTCCATTAATCTACTTAGACTAGACTAACACACCTGAAAACAATGATTTGTAGGTAAAATGTTCAGGAATTTAGTCAATGGTTGTAATTACCTGGAGTGAAGTGATCATCCTAGAGGCTGCACATGCAGCTACACTTGATATTATGAGACTATATGTCAGAATATGTTGGGTGTGTAGGGCATATGATGGTTATGAATGGCTATTTAAGGGTAAGGTTTTTGGCATGCTTGTGCCTTTTTTAGTCTGAAATTGTATTTTTTAGTCTGAAATTGCCTTTTTTAGTCTGAAATTGCCTTTTTACTGGGATAAGCATATGATAGTTGAACCTGTGCAGGTGACCGCTGTGCCCTGATAGATCAAGTCTGTGGTCCTAGCGTATCATGAGTACACTACTTAATATGTAATTCATTAGAAAAAATATTATCCACTTATCCAGTCTAACAGGTACAAATTAATTTTCTTTTAAAAACACACAAGGATATTATAAGGTTGAAATCACCACATAAGGGTGCAACGCATAAACAAGGGATACGAGTGGAAGTATATAGTTGGTGTGCTTACTTCAGATTTATGACTCTGGGATTACAAAGGAACAACTAAGATAGGAAATACCTATAAGTTGGTACAACACACGATTTTACAATGCTGAAGAGCCAAAATAATAGGATGCATTTTTAGTTAAGACTATAAATAATTAAATAATAGCACCTTATTTTGATGTGACTTAAACAATTTAAAGTAATTAACAATGAATGATGCAGGTTTTGCCACCAAGATATCACAAACGTATCAAGTACAGTTGAAACAGGCACTGGAGTCACTCTGTATGGGCATGTTTTGCCACCAAAATGTCACAAGAGTATCAAATATGGTTAAAATAGGCACCAATGTCACGCTGTTTGGGTTCGAAGTGATACTGACTTTTCAGTATTTCCACATATATTATAGAGATATGCATTTCTTTGTCTTTTAGCCCTGAGGAAGTCGCGGATATTATCCTAATGCGACAAAACACGTGTTGGCTTGAGGCTTGAGACCAGACTTCTGAGAACAAATTAAAAAGAATATAAGAAGAACAAGAATTTGGAAACTGTATTACTTGAATGCAACTGCTTGAACACGTTTATGCACAATAATATTTGCGTGTGCTTCGAAAAACAAAATAATTAACATTTTGTAGACTACGGTCACACACTTGGGGAGTGGGTGATCTCTCTACCTCAGAGCACTTCAAAACAGATATGGACAACTGAATTTATGTGTATAGACCCTTAGAGCGCCACACACCTTCGAACAACCTCACCCACCACAAGTTTTCCATCAGTATCTCGGAAAGAGAGACACATTTGATTGCAACAATGTCCAGGACCGACATGAATATCAACATGGATAGAGATAGGGAAGCAGAAGAATTGTTTAGCAATCTAAGTAGAGAAAACAATTTTGGAGAAACAAGTAGAACTGAGAATTTACAGCACAATGAGGGATTAAAGGAAAAAAGATCAAGACTTGATAAACTCAAAAGAAATGAATTGTCTAAATGGTGAGATGGGGCCAGTATGAAATAATACTTAAACCTCAAACGAATACTGAGGGGTTTTAGGTCACACATTTTCCCCATGTTTGATGACTTAGTTTACAACATGCTAGCATCTTGGGAAACATAATTGATAATGAATTCTAACAATTTAATGAGTTTTCTAATTGAGAACTCCGAGAGAAAGGTTCTGAAACTACAAGCAGAAATAGAGGTATTGGAACTAGAGATAAAAACCTTAATCTAGTAGAAGCAACGGAAAAGAATTACAAAATTCTGAATGATATTCTGATCAGACAGACACTAAACAACGTAAGGCTAAAAAACTAAAAAGAGAGGAAATAGACTATGAGAGTGGGAGGGTCTTTACATTTGCTAAGAAATACGATCATCTCATACCAAAAGATACCTATAACAGAACACCACACAACACATCGGCAAACTCAAGTTCCACCTCACTGAACACTCCACAAACCAGTGAGAGCGAGTCAGAAGGGAATCAGGGGACAACACGGGACACTCTTACTAGCAATCGTTTTTTAAGAGAGGTACAGAAGATAAAAAAGGGAAATCGAGAGCAAACACTGCATATGAACATTACAAGAAGGGGAAAGAGAGGGGGCGGCCCAGGAGGAAGGAAAAAGGGCAATTAAAACACAATCGTGGAACAAAGGCAACTAGATGATATTGTAGTAATCAACCTAACAGATAGATCGCTAAGCACAGATATGATTTCACTCCTACAAAAGGGAATGAGTTTATGCCCGAGTAATGTGGGGACATTTGCAAATTAAAAATTGATGTTTTCAAATATATCAGACGGTTGAAAATTAAAAAAGTTTTTTGCACTCAACACACAGGCAATGAAACCAATAAACTAATATTAACAAGATTGTGTATGTAGTGGTTTATCAATGCAGGATACCCACGACACTAAGACATTACTCTCAATAACAGATTTTGAGGGGGGTCCGACTACAACAAATAGGGTTTTGGAGGATTTAAATATCCAACTAGTGTAACTAGTGGACTCAAAGAGAAATCGGAATGGACACCAAACTTACCCATGGGGAACAACATAGAAATTTTCCATAAGTTGGTCTTAAATGATCTAGACAAAGCTAATCCTATAAAAGTGACATGAAGTGGAACGCCTGACAATCTCACAAAAGGAGAACGCAATGCATTGAAACTTCTAAGGGTGGATGACAGTATTACCATCTGAGAAGCTGACAAAAGGGCCAAAATAGTGTTAATGAACACCAGCGACTATGAGAATGACATATTGTCACAGCTGAATGACCAGATGTGCTATGAAAAACTTGACAACAATCTAATATGGGCACTGACACATAACATCAATCAATCTCTTAAGTCCTGGTATGAAGCTTGCATTCTAAATGAAAATGAATACATGTACCTGAAAATCAATTGCCCCAGACATCCATGCATATACACCCTACTAAAAATACATAAAGATCTGCCTGTCCCACCAGGCAGACCAATAATCTCCAATACAGGTGGACCGATGGAGAGACTTTCAGAATATGTAGACATATTTCTACACCCTCTTGTGTCCAATTTACCATCACACATAAAAGATACAAAACACATCCTGAATTTACTGTCAAATGTAACTTGGGAGTCCAACATGACCCTAACAACATTGGACGCTGTTGCCCTGTACACGAGCCTAGGACATGACTTGGGGATCCAAGCATTGGAACAAATAATAATCACAAGATCTGCTAGTCTATGGGATCCTACGAAAATGCTGATAGAAATGGCGAGACTAATATTGGATAATAATGTCTTTTTATTTAAGAATGACTGGTACATGCAAAAACAAGGAGTAGCTATGGGACTTTGATACTCTCCTTCGAACGCCAACCTGTTCATGGGCAGATTAGAGGAGTAATGGCTATGGGGCAACAAAGGAACACAATGGAACAAATTTACATTGTATTGCGGCAGGTTTATAAATGATTCTCATGATCTGGACAGGCACAACTGAGAAATTACATGAATTGTTTAGCCATTTAATCAGCAACCAACCAGAGCAACATCAAATTCACCTATCAATACAGCAGAGAGAAAGTGTTATTCTTGGATTTGGAACTATACATACAAAATGACAGGATTCATAGCAAATTATATTGCAAACCAACAGCTTGTGATGCAGTCTTACATGCTGTAGGAGAGTAGGGTCTGCAATCCTATGATCACCCAGATTTTTTGCTTTTGTTTCACTGGTTTACGACTTTCTCTGGCTGTGGGCCTGCCAATCAGACCCACAGCCTAGCTGTTCTCTCACTAAATTGACATGTGTACCTTAGGTGCATTATCCAATTGGTACTGGGCCACCTTATCAGACCCTGTAACTCAGGGCATAGGTGTACCCAGGGCCTACCAGGGGCTGAAGCATGTATTATGCCACCCCTGGATGGCCATCTAAATCTGACACAACTGGCTGCACGACAGCTGGGGCAAGGTGGTGTAATCACCCTTTGCTTTAGATATAGTATACCTATATCTAACCCTAAAAATGGACACACAGATTCCTATCAGTCACTCCTATGGCAGGCCTTGACAATCCTGAAGGCAGAGTGCTTGGAAGTGTGTGAGATGGTGCTCTGGCATGAGCTGAGCCCGTTTGCAGCTTGCGGAACCAAGTCCTAATAGCTGTTCCATGATAACGCATACCATATACTCTTAAGTGCATTATAATCCTCGCGGTTAAATGCTATCTTTGGTATTGCTTTATCAAAACATGTCGAGTAAGGTGTCATACGAATTGGAATACTAACCCCTCGCCAATTCTGGCGACGGGGTTAGCATTCCACCCTTCTAGAGGGACACGACATGTGTGTAACTGTGAACCCCGGTTAAAGTTAACTGAAGCCTCAGCTCCACAAAATGGATGCTGCCACCACAGACACAAGTCTGACCTCCTGCTGCTGGGAGTCCTTCCAGCGAGGAGAGCTTGGACAAAGGGTTTCCTGTCAGGGGCGGTGCTAGCACCATCCCAGACAGGGTTTTGTGTATCCTGGGTAGGCAGGGCTTTACAGGAAGGTGACTGCAAGTGGCACCCCGGTGCTCACTACGCATCTGCCGGCTAGAACCAGTTCCAGGGGCACACCAGCCCCTGGCCTGGGGAAAGTCCGGCATGGGAGAGGGGTGTAACCACCCCCCTTCCTGGTCCCACCCCTAGGGCAGGACCTAGTCGCGTACCCACCCCTTTCTTTAGGATAAAGGCAGGAGCGGGGACCCTTCCAAATTAGATCATCTTTGAATCAAGAAACTACTTTCTACGAAAGGAACTCTCGACTTCTTCTCAAGATTTCTCCCTTGTGGCTAAGGAGTAGTCACCCTGCATCCGCAGGCACCATCTAAGAACTCTGCGGTTTGCTGCACGTCCTTCCTCAGGAATCCGACCGACCAGCACGACGAGACCCGGCTTCCCTGGCACCTCTGACCTCTACCTACCTCTACAGCTAATCTGAGAACCGTAGGTGCGACGAGACCTCGAGGGACTGGCCATCATCAGAACTGCACAACTTCTATCCAGCACGACCGCCGAGGGATCCTCTGGTGAGTGCTTTGGGGTCCGAGAAGCCCCGACCCTGAGCAGCTCCAGCACCGAAGACCAGCCTCCCAGCATCTCCACGATCTGCGTGGGGCCCTTCTGCTTTTTGCTGCTCACCGCGTTGTTTGGCTACTAGCCCGCTGGCTGGTGGCCTTCTTAACGACGCCCGACGACATCACTGCTGCTGGTCTGGTTGCTCCAGACTGGCCCTTGCTCCCTTCCAAAAGAGGAGCACCCCGGACCCTCCGGGTCCACTCAAGACGCCATTTTAGGCCCACCGCGTGGGCTTGAATTTGCCAAGGCTTGTTGCCCCAATCCTGGGTCCAGCGACGTCGACAGCATCATCCATCGTGGGACAGCTCGCACCTCCATCCTGGTCGCCGACAACGCCTCCTGGTCCGTGAGATCTGCAGAGCACAGCGTCGCCCACTCACCTAGTCGAGGTGACTACCATCCGGTGCCCTCCTGGTGCCACCTGACTACTGGCTAGTAGTCACGAACTTGGTCCCCTCTGCTTTCAGGTGTCATCCATCTTCGATCCAGGCTTGGATCACTCGAACTATCTTCACTGGTCGCCTGCCAGCAACTCCTTTCTTCAGGCTCCTGGTTCGTCTACGAGGATTCCCGACGTCTTTTGAGACATATGCAGCTGCAGCCCCTGGGCTAGGTAAACTCGGCATTTCGGTGCCCCAGCATAGCCTCACTATCCAAGGGTCAGGATCCACTGTCGTTTTCGATCTACCTAGTCGGGTTCGCCGAGAACACAAACTTTGTGAATTCTAGCTCCCATAGACTTTGTCTCGCATCCCGCGTGAGAGTGCACACTCTGCACCCGAGTCCCCTAGGCCTCCTACTAGTAATCTGAAGGTTCAGTAACGTAGTCCTAGCGATTCCAAAGCCTATTAGTACAGTACTTACCTGCTAGTAATTTCGCATTCCACTTCCATAGTATATGGTTTGTCGTGCCCCTCGGGCATTTGTGTAAATTGTGCAACTTAAAGTATTTTCGTAAGAGTTTTGTTGTGTGCTTAGAACCCTGTCCTCATAAAGAGTACAGGGCTGTTGTGATCTAAATAAATACACTGTTTATTTTCATAACACTTGTGTGGTGTCCTTTCACTTGGTGTTCAAGGGGTATATGTGATGGTATAACAGCTGGCTTAACACGCCCTCTAGAGTTTAGCCCGAAGACTGCTCGTATCCACGCTACTAGGATAGCTGGTCTATAAGGTTGACTTACAACCAATCACCATAAGGGTTGTTTGGACTGATACAAAGTGCTCACTAGAATAGTGAACATTATATATCAGGCCAACTTCTCACACATGCCACGAGCGCACATCCTAGACATCAAATACAGGCCAGACCTTATGGGGAGATGGTGTGTGCAAGACGCAACTGTAGTAATAATTCAGATTTTAAGAATTGTGTGGAGGATATGAATCTCAGGTTCATCAAGAGAGGTTATGACAGAGGGGACGTGGCTTGGCGCCGACTGTAATGGCGGCGTAGCTGTGGTGCTCCGTCAGGGCCGCAGCATTAATTGAGAAATCCGGCATTGAACCGCAACCCTAAAGGCAACACAAGTGCTGCTCGGACCCCTGAAGGTGCGGACTGGTGGTGGGTCCGTTTCCGTAGCTCCAACTGTCTGCAATAATTGGTAATCTGGGCAGTTAAAAAAACGTGCAGTGCAGATCCGACCTCGGCGGCAGTGGGCGGAGTCACGTCATGAACTATGAGGTAATGAGGCTGGGGAACCACAATACAGGAGAGCCGCAGCTTTTGGCCTAGAATCGCAGCTTACATCGTGACCTCTGAGAGGCCCATGAAACCACGGACCGGGCACAAAGATTGAGCACTGAGGTGAGACCCGGGGGGAGGGAGGGGGGGTGGAATTACTGGCAAGTGTCCCTCCCTCCCCCACAAGCAAGAGGTGCAAAGAGAACTGAAAGCCCGGGATCCTTATTGAAAACGAGATAGTGGCAGCCGGAAGGGAGGTAACACTCCATGACTTGGCAATCCGGAGAAATACATGTGGAGATAGCAGAGACCTACAGAGAGGCATAGAAAGGCTACTTGGCGGGCATGCTGCTGTTGCTGCGGAGGGGAGGACTGGGGGAAGCCTGAGCCTGACAAGCCACGCCGAAGAAGGCATGAATTTACGCTGCCGCTACTGCATGTGACACTATCATCCAGAAGAGCAGAGTTCCGGCCTAGCTGTGTGGCGGAGGAATACGTGGGCAGAAGCTCTGAGTCAGGCTTCCGGTCGCAACTGCAGGAAAGTAATTATTATGGATCAATAGACACAGCACCACACCGGAGGATAGCGGAGGGGCAGTAGTGACAAGAATACAACCCGGTGTGCCATAAACAAAGAACTGACTGCTCTGGATCTGTGGACCCCTCCTCCCCCCCCCCATGTGTGATCACTTTTGAGCTGCTGACAGAGCCGTCAAGACACCGCATTTGACAGGCTGAAATCTCGCCATCCTGAGACACATTGGACTTATTGAGTCACACGACCACCACAAGACAATCGATAACCTAGGATGCTGCAGCGGTCCCGACAATACAATGTGGCATCTGGATTCACTACTCTGCATCAACATGACGAAGCTGAAAGGCAATACTACCTCCATTCAAGTCAACAAGATGGATAAATACGCAGGCAGTGCGGAAACAGCTTGCGACCGACTCCGGGGTGAATGAGGAGGCCACACCTGTGGAAGAGCCCTCCCTAGGTTCAATAATGGCAGCGACACAAGCAGTCGGGACTAACTTAGAGACCAAAATTGATATGGTCACGATCGAAATGAACCTTATGCGGGCAGATATGCGAAAAACGTCTGAAAGAGTCACGGCCACGGAAGAAAATGTGAGTACTCTGCAGGACGCAACACATGAATTGGAGAAAAAGGTACAAAAACTGGTTCACCATCGTAAAGAAATGGCACTACACCTCGACGATCAGCCGGTCATAACAACATTCGAGTGGTGGGGGTGCCTGAAGGAGTGGAAGGACCCAGCATACACCTCTTCCTAGAAGACCTTATCCTCAATCACCTGAAGCCCAAGAGACTCTCCCCGCTATTTTCTATTGAGAGGGCACACAGAACCTCGATCCCGAAACCAAGACCTGGTGCATGCCCCCCCCCCCACTATCATTGCCCGTATTTTGAAGTTTCGCAAAAGGGATGCACGCCTTCCAGCAGCTAGGGTGAAAGGTGACCTCCCTTATGATAATGCGACAATTAGATTCTTCCCGGACTTCACCCTGAAAGTGCAGAAAGACCATCACTCCTTTGAAGGCATCAAACAGGCACTCGGAGACAAGGGACTTAAATACATGATGTTCTTTCCAGCTAAACTGAAAGTACTAGATGGAGACAAATCCGGGTTCTTTACGACACAAGAAGACGCACAATGTTGGCTTGAAGGGGGCCCTGCTGCGTCCCAACGCCAAAGAGAAGAAACCGCTAATAGGAACGCCGATTATCACTCCAAAAACTCTGACCGCAGACTTGGAGACAGACGACGCTCCCCATCAAGATCCAGAAGTTCCAGGTTTGGTAGTCCTGGCAGCGACATCGCATGCTCCAGTAAATGAAGGGCCGCAGGGACTACAATGGTCTGTAGATATCTCATTCATTGTTCTGTATATGATGGTGGGTAGAAAGATCCCGATCTGAATGCCTCAGTGGCTCACTATCAACAAATTAGGGGTGCACTGCGTCAGTAGGAAAATAGAGACAATTGTCTGCATCATTATGGAACTACGATTAAGCATGGGCGAATTTTGCGAATCTCGCGTTCGCGAATTTTGCGGATTTGCGAACTCGCAATCCGCAAAATCCGCGAATTCTCGCGAATTTGCGGATTTTTTTTTGTGTGTGTTTGCGCGGGTTTCTGCCAGTTCGCGAGGGTTTTGTACACTTTCGCAAATTGCGAACTTCCCTTTCGGGTCGCAAGTTTCGCGAACTTGTTGTTTCTACGTGTCCAGCCTGTTTGGGACACTCTTCTTCATCACTGCCACTCTCTGTCACCACTGCCACTCTCTGACTACTCATGCCACCCTCTGGCCCACCCATGCCACCCTCTGTTTCATCACAGCACCCTCTGGTTGTCCAGTCAGTGTACATTATTGTGGCAACGCAAGCACACCTTCCCTGCCTCAAGTGACCTGAATTAATTTGGGGCTGATTAATGTGTCACAGAATATTTTTTTAGCTGGCACCTGCTTCCTTAGTGCTTCCTGATTAGTGATCTTTTGTACTTGCTAAGTGCTTTCATTGTTGCAAAATTAGTTACAACACCTGCCCTGCCCCAACTGACAATAATGAATTAGGGGCTGATTAATGGATTTGAACTTCCAGCCTGGCTCCTGCTTGTCTCCCTTAGCTGTAATTCAGGACCTTTGTGGCATATGTGTAACTATTCTGAGGTTCAGAGCAGGGTCACATAATAGTTGCAACTGGCAACTGAACTCTGGAGGGGCCCCTCAGGAAGCACTACAGGAAATGGCTACTAATGATGAGCCTGAACTTTTGAACCTGGTAAGTAGTTTCAGTTTTGCTAAAATCGTATTTCTGCAATTTTGCACTTATTCGCGGGGCGCGAAGTTGTACTGGGAAGCCGCGAACTCACGCGAACAGTGCGAGCAGTGCGAGCAAAATCCGCTGCTCACGGATTTGCGGATTTTGCGGGAGATTCGCGAATCTCGCGGATTGCGAATTTACCGAAAATCTGCAAAATCCGCGAGCGAAACGGATTTTCCGCCCATGCTTAACTACGATGTGATTTTGCGAATGTTGCGGGCTCGGGAGGGAGAGACTATTAGGCGCTAATACCGCACGACCCTGCGTTTATGGTTTATTCATTGTTGGGGATCATAGGCACTATGCTATTGGGGTGGTGGGTAGTTCTGAACCTACTAGGCAGGGATGCAGGGAGGGGGATGTCTTTGGGGGGTGTAGGAAAGACATTATCGGTACCTGTTTATTTCCAAGGTAGGAATGCTTTTCATGTTATAGTTCTAATGGTTATTGATCTGCAACTGTCACCATATATACACTTCAGAAATATGCGCATAATGACCTTCACAGCTCGACATGCCAAGACTACGAACATACCCAATGTCATCACTTGACCCAACGACACAACGCACCACACGGCCAAAGCTGTCCTTCCTCTCTTGGAATGTCAATGGCCTGAGGGACAAGATAAAACGGGGACTGGGGTTACAATACTTAAAACGCATGTCTCCGGCTGTTATAATGCTACAGGAGACACACTTAACGGGCTCCTTGTGTGGGGCCCTTGAGAGATGGGGGCTTCAACTAGTGTCACATTTAGAGTTCACCACTGGATCCCGGGGGGTAGGGATTCTGATACGAAAACGGTTTCCCCTTATCATCCATCGTACCTTTAAAGATGACCAAGGCCGATTTACGGCAATCTCGAATCAATGGGAGGGAGGTATGATCAATTTTGTATCTGTCTACATACTGCCTGCGCTGCAATCCCCCGCCCTTCAAGATCTGGGTAAATTTCTCCTAACGTTGCCAGAAGGGGACTTAGTAATAGGAGGCGATTTCAACATGACCGCAAATGCCGCACTAGACCGTACACCTGTTCGCCCACAACACCGTGCCAGCTCGCCTCTGGCTGATTTTTTAGACGTGCATGACCTGTTAGATATGTGGAGGTTCCAAAACCCACGTGAGGAACAGTACACATTTCACTCAGGTGCTCATAATAGCCTATCCCGTATAGACTACATACTTGTGACAATAGATAGCTTAGGCAAGCTCGGCAAAGCCACATAATTGCCATGGGGAATCTCAGATCACTCCCTGGTTAAAGGTGAAATATTGACACACCGTTCTACTCAAAGTCGTTTGTATCCTATTTATCCGGTGTTTCTCCTGATCTCTAAGATCAGGAAAGCCTTGATCCTGCAACCACAACACTACTTTCAAGACAACAAAGTGTCAATCCGCTCCCCAGCAACAATGTGGGAAGCATACAAGCCAGTGATAAGAGGTTAGGCTATCTCACTTATAGAGGGACATAAGAAGGGGAAAAACAGGATATAGGGGCAATGGAGCATGAGTTAGAGCACTTGGAATCCCAGCAGGCAGCAAACCCCAACGATGGGAACATTCACACACTGCGCATAAAAAGACAGGAATATCGAGAATATCTCCGGAATGACGCCAAGTCCCGTATGACAGCTACCCAACATCGGATCTACGAATCTGGAGATAAAGCGGGCAAGCTCCTCGCATGGCTCGACAAAAGGGAACAAACACATAGATGGATAGCGCAGATAAAAACGGATAAGGGCGAAATTACATCCGACCCACAACTCAGAGTTAATACACTGGCACAAGACTATGAGCAAGTATTCACCTCCACTAATACCACTGTACAGGAAGCACTTGCCTTCCTTAAGGATATTCATATGCCGTGGCTCACATCCCAAGAAACTGACAGTTTAGAAGTAAACATTACGGTGGACGAACTCAAGGTAGCCATCACCAAAATACAATCTGGCAAGGCCACTGGTCCAAAAGGTATTCCAATAAAACTATATAAATACACAGCAGACAAGATGGCCACATACCTGTTACGTATGTATGAAACAAGTTGGGACATAGGGACACTCCCTAGAGACCAACGGCTGGCTACTATTGTACCAATACATAAGCCGGGTAAACCAGTGGAGGAATGCACATTGAAATCGCCCGGTCTCATTAATTAATGTAGAAGGAAAAATATTAGCCAAAACGCTGGCGCTTCATCTTGCGCCCTACCTCACCAAACTGATCCACACAGACCAGTCCGGTTTTATGCCCGGCAGAAACACGGCTCTAAATCTTAGACGCCCACACAGCATGTTGGGCAGAAAACACACTATAAAGGAAGATGCCGCAGTCCTCTCTCTGGACGCGAAGATGGCTTTTGATTCGGTGGAATGGGCCTTCCTTGTCGCGGTCCTCCAACATTTAGGTTTCAGACCGAAATTTTGCTCATGGATACATTTACTCTATACCAACCCCATAGCGCACTTACAGCCAGATTCATGAAGGTACCATTCTGCGATTAGCAAATTGCGAAAATTTGCGAATCGCAGTTCGAGAATCGCAGAATGGAATTCATGTAGAAATGCCATTAAAAAAAGCGAATCGCAATTGCCGGTTGCGATCTTGCCGCAATCGCATATAAATCGCAGAATCGGCA
Source organism: Lissotriton vulgaris (assembly GCF_964263255.1). Taxonomy (NCBI): domain Eukaryota; kingdom Metazoa; phylum Chordata; class Amphibia; order Caudata; family Salamandridae; genus Lissotriton; species Lissotriton vulgaris. The sequence continues at coordinate 701,550,359 of NC_141694.1, read as the reverse complement.
ATTTTCTATATATGTTGAAATTGCGATATCGCTATTTGCGATCTCGCTAACTGCGAGATCGCAAAAACGAGAAGTCGCATTTCGAGCCCACTGATGACATCACAACCAGGAAGTAGGCTCACCACACCCACAAACAGAACACAGAGCCAGGGAGTGGCAGCAGGATACTGAGGAGCACCAAAACCTACACTGTGCAGCACCCCAGCCAGAAAAAGTTTCCCACGATGTCCCAGGGAGCAGTGGGCAGGAGAGAAAGCGGAAAATTAAGTTTTCTGAACTAGAACTGGAGCATCTAATTGAGGGGGTCTGCAAGGATCATGCCCGGCTCTTTGGAAAAGACTCCCGGAGGGTGGCAGAGGCAGACAAGCGCAGGATCTTGCAGCGCATCCGCGCTAAGGTCAATTCTGTTGGTGTGACCCAGCGCTCAATTGACGACCTAAAAAAGCGCTGGTACGACCTGAGAGGTCTTTCTAAGGAGCGGATTGCTGAGAGGTTTGGGGAGCGACTGGCCACCGGTGGAGGGGAACCTGTAGCCACACCCAACACCCCATTGGAGGACCTGATAGAGGACACCATTGCGCCAGAAGCCTGCGTGGGGGTCCTTCAGCTGGACTCATCTCGACCCTGCCAACAACCTGAAGGTAAGTGCCATGCGACTGCGACCCTGTCCCCCAACAATGCCCTTAAGTCCTGAGCTAGCAATATGACTTCTGTAGTAGGGGATCTCTGTGTATAGTCATAATCTAGTGAATAGTCCCGCCATGTGCGTGGACCCCGGCAATCAAAAATAATCTCTTAAATTGTCAAATCATGCAGAAACTGCAAAGACACTTAAGAGAGAATTTAAAGACAAATAATGCAGCCTATATCCACAGGCTACACTGTCCAGTACTTCAACTAGAAATTCCACCAAACAACACCACACACAACACAGCCTGCCCAGTTTCTACCATAGAGAAACTTGCCTCCACCAGTAAAAGACTCTGGAATGATAGAGAGGAAGGCATGGACAGACAATCCCCATAGGCTGCCATTATGTGGCTTAAATAGGATACTGTGCCTTTAAGAGAACTTTCCAGAACTTTCTCCCAGTATCCCAGAATGCATAGCAGGTCCCTCTTACTTTCAGTTCTTTTTTCCGGCTCCTGCTAACAGGACCCTGGCATTGAGCTCTCCCTTGTTTCAAGGGTTTATTGGATTTTTGTCACTTTTTTGTATAAAAGTGTTTGAGTATATCTTTCTTGGTGCTTCTCTTCTCTCCTGTGTGTTGGTTCAGGCTTTTTAGGGCTCTAAAATGCCTGGTCTTTTCGACAAATGCCCAGCATGTGGAAGGAAGAAGGCCAAGAGTGATCCACACGACGTCTGCATCGTCTGTCTCCCTGACACACATGTCCCTGAAGACTGTGACATCTGCCAGCAATTTTCAGCAAGGACCCTGAGGGACAGGCTGAAGATTAGGCTTCAAGGCCTTGAAGAGAGACAACTGCAGGCTGCAGGTGGGTCTGGGCAGGCTGGGAAGGTTCCCTTTGCCGAGGCCTCTGGGGGGCTCCCCAGAGGCAGGAAGGCCAGCAAACGGTCACGGTCTCCTTCGGCGTCGATTGCAACGACGACGTCGAGAGGGATGACGACGGTGTGTTCCCCATCACCCCGGGGCTCCGGGTCGAGACGGCGTGAAGATTCGACATCAAAGGGCCTGGATAGGCCGCCGTCGAAACCACCGTCGACGGCATCTTCATCGTCATCGTCGACGTCGGAGTCGACCTATCGACGTCGAAGCCGGAGCGACAAGCATTGGCGCGCGCCGTCGAGGCGACACCGCCGATCGCCGTCGAGGCAACGGTCGGCGTCCAGGGGCTCCTCGACGTCGAGGACCTCGAGAAGGAGGAATCGACGCTCGTCGTCGAGAATGGAACGGTCGACGTCGCGGAGGCGGCGTTCGACGTCGTGGAGGAAGAGATCGACGTCGCGGAGGCGGCGTTCGACGCCGGAGTCGCGGAGGCGACGTTCGACGCCGGAAAAGCGACGCTCAACGTTGAGAAGGAAGAGATCGGCGTCTAGGAGTCGCTCCACCTCTCCTAAGCGACACAAGAGGAGTTCTGGTGCCAGAAGTCAGGCTGGATCTAGGGGAGGCCGCAAGAGGAAGCGATCGCCTGCTGAAGGGGCTGGGTCACAGTCCCCTTCGCCGAAAGAGTCACCGGGCTCGGTGTACTCGGTGGTGTACACACCAACTCGGCCTAGGTCGCCCCCTCCTCCTGTACCTAAGGAGGACCCTCCCACCAACCCTCCACTTCCCCCAGGCCGACCACTACCACCACTTCCACCGCATGGGCCTGCCCCTCGGTCAGTGATACCTCCAGTCCCTCCGCCGAGGTCGACGTCATTACCACCTCTGCCGACACCTCCTAAGGGGACTCCGAAACCTAGACCCCAGGAAGGAACCAAGGAAGACGCCCCCACGGAAACCTGTGGAACGTCCACGGTGCGGGAGATCACGCTCTCGTTACAGGAGGAAGGAGCGATCGTGCCAAAGGTCGTCCACGCGGTCGAGACACCGCCATAGGAGGCACAGATCTCGCTCTCGCACGAGGTCCTCAGGGACCAGAGTCTACTCTCCGACCTTGTCGGGATCACCGGACACGAGGGTGTCTCCGATTGATGACCTGGTGGCGTTCCATGTAGTTCTTTTGAGAGGCGCTGCAAAATTGGACATATGTTTGACGGTGCCCACGCTTAAGACATCAGTCATTTTCGAGACACTGCACCAGAAACACCTGTCGCGTCCACTGCTGCCTCTGGTGCCGGGCCTGGAGGAACCGGCCATGGACCTTTTCCTCACCCCTGCGGTGACGAAGGCGGCCCCATCGAGATTGCTGAAAAAATACCGGGCTCCCGATTCGGACCCGGCCTTTCTAAGGGCGGAACCTCCTCCGGATTCTGTGATTGTGACGGCGGCCCGCAAACAACATGCCACCACCCCGTCATCCACGGTTCCCCCGGATAAAGAGTCTAGATGGATGGATTCAGCTGGAAGGAAAGTATGTGGGAAATCGGCGACCTCTATGAAGGCTGCGAGTGCCACGGCTTTGTTGGGGCGCTACGACCGCGCCCTCTGGGACTCCCTCCAGCAGTTTGCGGAACACTTGCCTCGCGAGAAGCGGGAAGATTTCCAGGAAGTGCTGAATGAAGGGATGCTGGTAGCGAATCAGATTATCAGTGTTGCAGCAGACTCATCCCTATTAGTGGCACATGGTTTTTGCCATGGGGTTAACCAGCGACATCACACCTGGCTCCGCCTTAGGTCACTAAAACCGGACGCACAGCAAAGGGTAGCCAACCTTCCTTTCTCTGGCGAGACCCTTTTTGGGAAGCATGCGGATGACGAAATGGCCCGCATGAAGGCGGAGGCCGAAACGCTCACGGCTGTGGGCCTGGAGAAACCCAAAGAAGCAAAGAAATCGTATCGCCCATTCCAACAGCGGTTCGGTGGGCAGGGCAGAGGACGTGGCCAACCTTCGGGACAGTCACAGCAACATCAACAGTTCCGTAAGCCGTTCCAGAAACGCCAGAAGGGCAGAGGAGGCCAACAGTCGGCTCCAGCGACCAAAGGCCCGGCCGGGTCTAGGCCCTGAGCACTTACTTTCCCCGGATCTGTTACCCACTCCGGTAGGGGGAAGTATTCAATTTTTTCTGGCAGAGTGGAGAAAAATTACTCAGGACAAGTGGGTGCTGAATATTGTTTGCAATGGATACAGTCTTCAGTTCACCAGCCCGCCTCCAGCAATTCCACCGGTCAGCTCGCAGTTTCAGCTGCGCGAGCTTCAGGCGGAGGCAGATACCCTGTTAAGGAAAAGGGCGATAGAAGACGTACCTCTGTCTCAGAGAGGAAGAGGTCTGTACTCCCGGTTCTTCCTGGTTAGCAAGAAGGACAAGAACGAGTTCCGGCCCATTCTGGACTTGCGACAGGCAAACAGATGGATTCGCAGGGAAAAGTTTTGCATGCTGTCGTTGCATCAGATTTATCCTCAGTTGCAACAGGGAGACTGGCTATGTGCTATAGACCTACAGGATGCGTACTTCCATGTGCCCATTGCACACAAACACAGGAAGTTCCTGCGGTTCCAAGTCGGCGCCAATCATTATCAATACACAGTACTCCCATTCAGACTAAAGTCTGCGCCGAGAACGTTCTCGAAGTGCATGGCGGTGGTAGCAGCACACCTAGGGAAGAACAAGGTGTTTGTCTACCCGTACCTGGACGATTGGTTGATCAAGGCATCCTCCTTCTCGGAAGCGCGAGCACACTTCCAGAAGACGTGCGTTCTCTTGAACAAGCTGGGGTTGCACATCAACATGTCCAAGTCGGTCCTGACTCCGGTCCAATGCATACAGTACTTGGGAGCCTCCATCAATACGCGGTCAGCAAGCGTGTCTCCTTCGGAAGAGCGACGATTATCACTCCTTCGGAAGGCTCAGGCTCTTATGACAACTCCATCTACAACAGTGAGGACGGTGTCTTCTCTACTGGGATCGATGGCCTCTTGTATCTTCCTGACGCCACACGCGCGGCTGCACATGAGACCGCTGCAGAAGTGCTTGGAAGACCAGTGGGATCAAAGGAAAGGATCTTGGGACGACAAGATACGACTGTCTCTGCATGCTCTTCAGTCTCTGAAGTGGTGGTGTTCAGCGGAGAATCTCCTCAGAGGGGTTCCCTTCCACAAGGACATTCCCACGCAGACTGTCGTGAGGGATGCTTCTCTCCTGGGGTGGGGAGCGCACTCCGGAAGCCTACAGATTCAAGGAACGTGGTCCCCGATGGAGGCCACGTATCACATCAATTTCCTGGAACTCAGAGCTGTTCACTTGGCACTGAAGGCCTTTCTTCCGTCCTTTCAGACCAACTCTCTGCTTGTACAGACGGACAATACCACCACGATGTATTACCTCAACAAGCAGGGGGGCTCGAGATCACGCACTCTGTCGCAGGAGGCACAGACGATCTGGCACTGGCTTCTGCCAGAGGACTGACGATAACGGCTACCCATCTGCCAGGTGTGCAGAATGTTCAGGCAGACGCACTGAGCAGACTGGTTCAGGAAAACCACGAGTGAGTCATAAACAACGACGTACTAGGAGAGGTCTTCGCAAGGTGGGGAACTCCAGACGTAGATCTGTTCGCCACCGCCGAAAACAGCAAATGCCGAGACTTCGCCTCCAGGTACTACCAGCAGGGGACGCTAGGGAATGCGTTATGGATCAACTGGTCGAACAGCTTTCTGTACGCTTTTCCGCCCATTCCCCTGAGGGCTCGGATGATACTCATTGCCCCGGAATGGCCCAGACAGTGGTGGTTCACGGACCTGCTTCACCGGTCTCTCCTTCCTCACATTCGGCTGCCGTGCAGGCTGGACCTTCTCACGAAGTTCGGGGGACGGATGTTACACCCCAACCTCTCGTCTTTGAGTTTGGCGGCATGGCTCCTGAGATAGTGCAATATGGCCATCTGTATCTGCCCGATGATTGCATGGACATACTGAAGGAGTCTAAGAGACCTTCCACTAGGACTTCCTATGCTTACAAGTGGAAGAGGTTCTGTATCTGGTGCCAGTCCAAGAACCATGACCCTACGACGTGCAAGGAAGATGTCATCCTTCCTTACCTTCTACATTTGGCGCAGTCTGGACTTAATGTTCATTCCATTAAGGTTCATCTCGCTGCATTGACTGCCTACAGGAAATGCCCTTCACAGACTTCCTTCTTCCAGATCCCTGTGATCAAAGACTTTTTGGAAGGCTTGAAGAAAGTATTCCCTCCTGTCAGGCTTCCTTCGCCTTCATGGGAACTGAATGTGGTGCTGTCCAGGTTGATGAAGGAGCCTTTTGAACCTATTCATAAGGCTTCGTTGCAGCACCTGTCCTGGAAGGCGGCGTTCCTCGTGGCCATTACATCGGCCCTCAGGGTGAGTGAAATTCAGGCGTTGGGTTGCCAAGAACCTTATACTGTATTTCATGCTGCTAAGGTTGTTATGCGTACTCACCCTAAATTTCTTCCCAAGGTTATTTCTGATTTTCATGTCAACCAGACCATAACTTTGCCTACGTTTTTTCAGAATCCTTTGTCTCCAGCGGAAAGGTCTCTCCATTCCCTGGATGTTAGGAGGGTGTTGAAATTTTATCTGGATAAAACCAAAGATATTCGTAGGTCTGACCAGTTGTTTATCAATTATGAATCAGTCAGGACGGGTCTTGCTACCTCTAAGCAGTCCATTTCTAGGTGGATTGTGTCCTGCATACAATTGTGTTACCAAAAAGCTAATAAGACCGTAGGAGGTAATTCCACCAGGGGCAAAGCTGCCACGACAGCCTTGCTCCGTAACGTGCCGATTGCTGAAATCTGCAAAGCAGCCACTTGGAAGTCGGGTCATACCTTTGCTAAGCATTACTGTCTGGACACTGATGCCAGGGCAGATGCTCAGGTTGGACAGGCTTCGCTGCGGAATTTGGTCGCACAATAGTGGTGTTAATTTCTTTCTCCACCGACGCTTTGGTGTGGGGGTGGGCTTGCCATTCTATTCACTAGATTATGACTATACACAGAGATCCCCTACTACAGAAGGAGTAGTTTCTGTCCTGTAACTCAGTTCTGTAGTAGGGGTATCTCTGTTATAGTCATAAGCGCCCGCCCTCCTCCCCGGTGGAGATATTTCTTCATGTAAGGAATGCTAAAGGTCCGGCGTGCTACGCCTTCAAAAAGAACTGAAAGTAAGAGGGACCTGCTATGCATTCTGGGATACTGGGAGAAAGTTCTGGAAAGTTCTCTTAAATGCACAGTATCCTATTTAAGCCACAAAATGGCAGCCTATGCCTTCCTCTCTATCATTCCAGAGTCTTTTACTGGTGGAGGCAAGTTTCTCTATGGTAGAAACTGGGCAGGCTGTGTTGTGTGTGGTGTTGTTTGGTGGAATTTCTAGTTGAAGTACTGGACAGTGTAGCCTGTGGATATAGGCTGCATTATTTGTCTTTAAATTCTCTCTTAAGTGTCTTTGCAGTTTCTGCATGATTTGACAACTTAAGAGATTATTTTTGATTGCCGGGGTCCACGCACATGGGCGGGACTATTCACTAGATTATGACTATAACATAGATACCCCTACTACAGAACTGGAGTTACAGGACAGAAACTACTCCATCCCCAACTATGCAGCCCATGCTCACCAAAAAAGCCCCATTGCATTGTGGAAGTTGTAGTGTAATCATGTACCCCCAGTTAGCCCAACACTGCCAGAGCAGTCAATGCAAAGTAAATCCAAAAGCCAGTCAGGGAAAGCAAGGCTACATGCATGTATCAACATTGCTTGCGCAAGATACATAACATTAATAATGCACCCTTTCACATTACAGGTGCAGGTGAGCAAGCCAGCACAGACAACGAGGCCCTGCACATCGCCGAGAGCCAAGAGGACACTGAGGGTGAGGGCCAGTCCTCCCAACGACCCGGCCCATCACAGCCACCAGCAGTGCTCCCGCCACCACCACCACCACCACCCCGTGCGGACAGGGCCACCCCTGCAGCCACAGCCGTGCAGCCAACACCCCAGCAAACAGCCACAGCAGTGGTACAGGATCCACCACCAGCGCCTAGGAGGCAGACGAGGCGCACAGCTGGTGCCAGGTCACACACCAGCGCACTGAGGCGCCAGCAGCGCCAGGGCCCAGCAGGCACCGGCAGGGCACTTGAAACACCAGATCAAGACCTGGCCATCGAACGCCGCATGCTGGCGGTGCATCGCACACAGGCGCGTCACATTGCAGCAATGCTCACCCAGATGCAGGCGAACGGCCAAAACATAGCCCAGCTGACCGCTGCAGTCCGTGAGAACAACCAGCTGCTGGTAGCCCAGCAGGACATGACCCGCCGACGCCACTGCCACTAGATCCAATCATGTAGTTGGGAATGCTACATCATAGCTGGCACGCAGGTCTCTCGCCATGCAGGCCCAGATGGTGCAGTGTTGCCAGGATGTGGCCAGGTCACTAGATTTACTCACTGCAGCAGTGCTCGGCAGCCAGGCCACTGCCCATGGAGAAGCAGAGAGGGCTGACGACGCAAGTGAGGCTGCGTCAACCAACAGCAGTGCATCCGTGCCACCGATGCCTGCACGTCGGCGCAGCAGCAGGCCAACAGCAGCAACTAGGGCCAACACCGTCCCTCAGGATACGGAGAGACGACTTGGGGCGTCTCGTCGTCACCGACAGTGAGGACTCAGACACTCTGAGGGAGGCCATGCAGTCAACCCCTGCAAACCCACTACCCCAGCATGGGGAGGTATGGAGCAATACTCTCTCCATCAGACAGTTGAATAAGTAAAGGCCAATTTATTGTGCATAAACAATAAAGAGTAATGGTCAAACTTGATTCACACTCATGTCATTATTACATTTGTCATGCATGGGTGCAGTGTTGTGAGAGGGGAATGGGTGCACTAGAAACCGTTAATAGTGATGTGGTTGCGGCGCCTGTGTCCTTCGGCAGGATCTTCTCCGCGTGCATGACGTACATGTGGAGGCGGCGGGTTGTCACCTTCAGACTCACTGCCAGATATCTCCACTGGTATCCTGCGCTTGGTAGCAATGTTGTGGAGTATTGCACACACGGCCACGATGCGGCAGCAGACCTCAGGTGTGTATTTGATGGCCCCACCAGTCTTGTGCAGTAAGCGGAAATGGCTCTTCAATAGGCCAAATGTCCTCTCTATGCAATTTCTTGTTCGTATGTGTGCAGCATTGTAACCCCGTTGCTGTGGTGTGGCAGGGTTGAGGTATGGGGTGAGGAGGTACTCACGTAGACCGTAGGCGCTGTCACCTGCGGGTAATAAGCACAGGGTGAGTGCCTATTCTGCGCAGATACATGCTCAAAGTGTAGTATTTGGGGACATGTGTACTTACCCAGTAGGTGTCCTTCGCCAAAGTTTCCCCTTGCCAGTCGTGTGTGAATGCCGCTGTGCTGGAAGATGAAGGAGTCATGTGTGCTGCCCGGATATTGTGCCACAATGTCCGTGATGTAATTCTTTGCGTTGCACACCATCTGGATATTGAGGGAGTGGTAGGACTTGCGGTTGCGGTACATGTATTCCGTTTGTGCTGGTGGGCAGATGTGGATATGGGTACAGTCAATGCATCCAATAACATGCGGAAAATGTGCAATGTTGTAGAATTTCAGCTTGGTGTCATTTAGGTCCTGTTGGGTGGTGGGGAATGAAATGTAGTGGTGTAGCCGGGTCAGCATTGCATCCAGGAAACTCCTTAGGCAGCGGGACATGGTGGGCTGGGATATACCCCCAGCGACAGCAACTATCCCCTGGAAGCTTCCGGAGGCCAGTAGGTGCAGGCTGCACAATACCTGTACATGGGTGGGAACAGCATTGGTTCTCCTTGTTGGATGCTGCAGCAGGGGGTCTATGTCCTGGATCAGCTTAATGATCATTGGGCCACTTAGGCGGTACTTAGCATAGATTTGCTCCCTGGTTTGGCCCAGAAGGGTGACCCGCTGACGGAATATCCGCTCCTGGATCCTACGCCTGTTCTGTGCTGCTCGCTGCAGCCTACGCCGCCTGACCACCATGTAGAGTCCTGGCATTGTGAGAGTCCTCAGTCTCCAGCTGCATGTCCTTTAGTGTGTTTGGTCAGGCCAGCACCTGTTTGCAGTTAACTTTAATCAACCTTTTTTTTTTTTTTTCTTTGCTGGTTACCACCTGGTTTGGGTTCTCCTTAAATAGCGCGTCGCAAATTGCGGTTTTCGTATTTTTCGCAATGTGCGATTTTTCATGAATGGCAATAGTGATTATTTAGCGATTTCGCTAATGAATTCGCAGAATCCGTGGTTTCTCGCTATTTCTAATTCGCAAATGGGCAGGTTTCAGGATTCTGCGAATTTATTTGCGAATTCGCTATTTTTATTTAGCGCTTCCGCACTTTTGCTACTTTCACTGTCATGAATTGCTTTTACTCAATTTGCGATCGCAATTGCTATTTCGCAGCAATTGCAATTGCAATTTGGCTTCATGAATCGGGCTGTATGTTGCTAATGGTCACATATCAAAGGAAATCACCCTGGGTAGAGGGACAAGACAGGGCTGCCCATTATCGCCCTTACTATTTGCATTGGTCCTAGAACCATTGGTGACCTGGATAAGGTTGGACCCCATGATCCACGGTCTAAAGTGGAGGGAGAAATGGGAGGATCGTTTCTCCCTCTATGCCGACGATGTATTACTATATATCACCTCACCCACGCGATCCCTCCATGCAATACTTAATATCTGCGCTACGTTCGGCTCAGTATTGGGATTTGCCATTAACTGGGACAAATCGGTACTATACGTCCTACATGAGGCACCCCCACGGTTAACAAGAGAATGCAAGGTTAAGATAGTCATGAATAGCTTTAAGGACCTGGGCATACATGTCACCTCGGATCAAGATTCCTTTTTTGCCCTTAATCTACAGCCCCCTTTGCAAAAACTGAAACGGGACATTAAACATTAGAAGGCACTACCGCTGACGCTGCTAGATAGGGCGGTGCTTTTTAAAATGATGGTCCTGCCCAGATTCCTATATGCCCTGCACAATACACCAAATCCAGTCCCTGATGCATATTTTAAAGCAGTGAACTCAGAGGTTGCGCCCCTTTTGTGGGACAGAAAACCGGCCAGAGTGGCTGCACATAAACTGATGCCAAGTTGGTATGACGGCGGGATAGCCCTGCCGATATAAAGGCGTATTACTGGGCCTCGCAACTCACAGTAATCAATCAATGGGTGCATGTACCAGACACAGACCCCACATACCACCTAGACAGAATGACCCTGGGGAATGGAGGAGTTAGCAAAACACTTTACAGCCAACAAAGAGCTCGTGACTTCATGGGCCCAGCGATGCACACTATTTGCATATGGCACGCGGTTAACAGACACCTGGGATGGGCAGGCAGACTTACACAACACACACCTTTATGGGACACAAGCCAACTAGGAACATTAGGCAACAGTAAAGGGTTTTGAAACTGGGACCTGATTGGCATCTCCCGGCTGGGGGACCTTCGGCGTAATGGAGAGGTAGTCAGTTTCGCCTTTCTGCAAGAACAGTACACAATGGCCCCGAGAGAACAGTTCAGGTATATGCAAGTTAAACATGCCATAGAGGCGTTCTTCCCTCCTGCCAAGACTCTCCCGGAGTCATCACCTCTAGAGGACCGATTGCTCACGGACTATCTATATAAACGAGCGACTTCACTAACCTGTAAGAAAATAATCAATAACCATGCAGATCCACTTGTCCGGCTCAGGGAGTCCTGGTAGTTAGAGGTGCGAGATATGGATGGCCCTGACCGGCGAGAAGTCATAGTGTCTCCAAAGGAGTAGGCGATCTCTAGGTTACGATTGGTGCAGTTCAAAATATTACATAGGACCTACTACACCAGGGTTGTTTTACACAAGATGAGGATGACCCCTGACCCAGTTTGTCTACGACAGTGTGGTGACATAGGTACCTTTTATCTCACCTTATGGGGCTGTATGAAACTTGTGCCAAACTGGGAGACAGTGGTAAGAACCATTAGTGAAGTTACAGGGAAACATGTCCAGCTAGAGCCTAAATGCTGTCTTCATAATGTATGGAGATCTACGGATCTCACTTACGCCGAACGACAATGGGCAACGACAGGCATTATAATAGCCAAGCGAAACATTGCTCAAAAATGGGGGATAGAGAATGTACCATCTGTAATGCAATGGGGTAACAACATGGATATAGTCATGGTAGCGGAGAAGGCCACATTTATCAATAGGAAATGCCCCAAAAAATGGGGAATAGTGTGGGGAACACATATAGGGGAAACTTCTGCACCCCTCCAGAAGAAGAGAGTGATTCAGACGATGACGTGAAATAGTGGTGAAGGCATATGTGAATTAATAAGTATGCAAATGTATTGACTAAATGTAAAGAAGTGGAATTAATAAGGTAAATTGTACATGCAGATCTCTGTTGTTTTCAATAAAAAAAAAAAAAAAATAAGAGAGGTTATGACAAAGGGAGATTATTGAAAGCAAATAGGAGAATTTACAAAATATTGAGAGCAGATACGCTAAAACAAATGCCAAAGAAACAGGATAATCCTCAGATAATCCTCAGAAGGTACCCATGGTCACAGACTTTTCTTATAACTCAAGATTATTAACACAAAACATTAAGTAACATTGGAACAATCCTCTCCAGGCGGATAAAAGCGTGGAGGAATTTACCTCGCAAAAAAACGATATCACTTTCCGTGAAGGTGCGCCCCGCAGAAATGTACTGAGCCCTAGCTAGCGCATTACAACCCAGCAGAGACACGAGGCTTCTGCAAATGTGGTCATTCTATAGTCTGTAAATCGGCACTAGACCAAAAGAAAGATGTTGTGGGTGTACAAAATCAGATATTTATTTATTTATTTATTTATTAACAGTTTTCTATAGCGCGGACATGACCCATGGGTATCAGAGCGCTTAACATCAAAAGGTAACAAAAGGTATAGGTTACAAATAGATTTTACATGTATCGTTGAGCTTTAAGATGAGCTTGAGAAGAATGTCTAACGATCATGACAAGTATTCAGTAGTGCAAAACTTGGTTATGGGAGGAATTTGCTCATAAAAAAGTTCTTAATTTCTTTCTTGAATATTGTTGTGTTTCTAATTTTTCTAATGTTTGCAGGAAGGGAGTTCCAAATCTTGGGAGCTACACCTGAGAAAGTCCTTTCATATGTTTTTTTCTTCTTAAAGATGGGTGGTTTCAGGAGCAGATAATTCACACTCCTGACAAGTCTGTTTCTTCCTGTGATTTCTATTTTGTGGGCGAGATATTTAGGTGTGTTATGGTGGATCGCTTTGTGGGTGATACATGCCATTTTCATCTGTATTCTGGCCTCGTATGGTAACCAGTTTAAGGCCTTCAGGTGAGGTTTGATGTGGTCGAATTTCCTCGATCCTGTAATAAGTCTTGCCGCAGCATTGAGGCATGCTTTTAAAGGTGCAGTAGAAACTTTTGGTAGGCCAGCAAGAGTAGTACAACCATATCCGATCCTAGATATGACCAGTGATTGCACCGCCAATTTCAGGTCTGTCTCTGTTAAAAAAGCTTTCATCTTTCTCAAGTAGTTCAAATGGAAACTGGCATTTTTTGCCATGGAGTTAATGTGAGTTTTCATATCCAGGTTCACATCCAGTGTGATTCAGAGGGATTTCGCCGAGTCAACTAGAGTTGGGATGCAATTTAATGCTGTAATCCTTTTGGACCATTCTTTTATTAAGGATTGATTTTTTGGTGGTGAGATGAGTAAGACTTCGGTTTTGTTAGCGTTGAGCTTGAGATGATTGTTGGTTAACCAATTCAGCGATGTTTTGAAGGCATCATTCATTGTAGTTATGTCTTCCAGGCTGACGATCTTGATGTAAGGTTGCGTGTCGTCTGCATACATGTGGTAGGATATTTTTGAGTTCCGTAGAATTTCTGTGAGAGGTTTGATGTATAAGTTAAACAAAGAAGGAAATAACGTGGATCCTTGCGGTACTCCGATTGTGTTTGGGCAGGAAGGCGATAGTGTTTGGTTTACTAGGAATATCTGTGTTCTGTTCTTTAGAAATGATTCGCACCACTTCAATACCGTGCCAGATATTCCCATCCTTTCTTGAAGTCTGATCAGTAATTTTTCATGGTTTACTGTGTCAAATGCTGCTGACAAGTCTAGGAGGATGAGTAGACACGATTGATTTCGATCGAGAGCTTGCAGTGCATCATCTACAATGTGAAGGATTGCTGTTTCCGTGCTATGATTAGCTCTGAATCCCGATTGGCCGTCATCAAGTAAGGAGTAATTGTCGATGTGTTTACTCAGTTGATTCTGTACACATTTCTCTATGACTTTTGCGAGAAAAGGGATGTTGGTTACTGGGCGGTAGTTGTTTGGATCTGTTGGGTCCACTGAGGGTTTTTTAATGATCAGGATTACTTGACCCGTCTTCAGGCATTCTGGCAGGCATCTCTGTGAGAGTGAGGCGTTTATAATGTCTGTCCATATTGGAATAATATTATGGCTGATTTCTTTCAAGCATTTCGATGGTATAGGGTCATTAAAATGGTTATTGGGTTTTGTGGATGCAAGTGTTTTAGCAATTTCATTCTGGTCTAATAATTTGAAGGTGTTCCATTGTGCCTTGTTTTTGGTTGTCCTGTTCTCATCGTTTGGAACGGAAGGCGGAGTAGGCGTGATGGCTTTGATGTTATCTGTGGCGCTCTTAAGCTCTTTTTCCAATTCATTGGACTTGTTTATGAAAAATGCAGAAAATTCATCGCAACTTATTTGTGTTTTAATGACCTCTTGGACAGATTTTGCTAGTTTGTTGGATTGTTGTTTTATGATTTCGAATAGTTTACGTGGTCTGTTTTTGGCGTTATCCAATTCAGTTCTGATAAATTCCTTTTTTGTGTTGATGATCTTCTTGTTATAATCATTTCTGCTTTTTCTGAGAGATTTCAGTGTAGGGGAGGATGGGTGTTGTCTCCATTTTCATTCTGCTCGTCTCAAGATACGTCTTTCTTCATTCAGCATTCCATTAAACCAGGGATTTTTATTCTTTTCTGTAACTCTTTAATTTGAGTGGAATGGTGTCATTGACTATTTTCGTTACTCTGGTATTGTAATGGTTCGTTAGGTCGATCACATTTTTCAAGTTGTCAGGTGGGTTCAGGTCTCTCTTGCAACTTTCGGATAGCAGATCCATATTGGCGTCTCTGGTATCTCGAATCCATTTTTTCATTTTGGTAGTTTGAGTCATTTTTATTTTTTCCTGCGATTGTATTCGGAAGGTTATGGCATGGTGATCTGACCAGTCGCACTGTTCATTGGAGAGAATTGAGATGTCCTTGATCCTCGAGATAATCCAATCCAGTGTAGCTCCTTTTGAGTGCGTTGGTTGAAGACATGCTTGGGATAGTTTCATATCATTTAAAAATTCTTTGAAGGCGTTGACCTGTTTGTCGTTGTTGTCGTTACAGCGAAGATTGAAGTCACCTAAAAATATATTATTGATGTCGGAGTTGGCGTTAGAAGGGATGATTTCCATCATTTGGTCAATGAAAGTCATATTGTTTCCTGGTGGATGATATAGGGCATGTAACTTGCAGATCTGTTTGTTTGCCGATCTTATGTTGAGCCGTAGGTATTCGCATGATTCAAGGGGGTCAGATTGAAATTGGCTAACTTCTAAATTTGACCTATAGATACAGGCAATACCTCCCCCTATCCTTATCTGCCTATCTAGTCTTAATATGTTGTAGTGCGGTGGTACCAGAAGGTCCATGACTGGCGATGAGGATTCAGACAGCCAGGTTTCAGTCAGGATTGTTATGCCTATTTCTTGATTGATGATGATGTCAGCTATGTCCGAAGCATGTTTCGCCGCAGATCGACAGTTGAGCAGCAGACATTTTAGAGAATTCTCCGATCCGGTTGTGGTCCTGTTTAACGGATCTGAGGATATTTGGATTTGTTGTAAGTTGTTGAAGTTCAATTCCCTTGTCTTCCTAGTGGATTTTCTGTCTATGTCTATCTCTACTCTTTTTATTTCTTGTGTTATCATGGGGTTTGGTGATTCATATTCCTGGAGTAGTAATGTTATGTCTTCTTCGGTTAGATGGTTTTGGTTCCTAACTGGCCTGTTTTGTCGGTCTGTCAGTGGTAGAGATTTATTATTATTTAACGCAATCGACGTAATGACTAACTCTTTGATAAGTTCTACTTCATTCTGGGTCTTCTTAGAGATATCACATAGTTTTTCAATCCTTTTCATGGTGTTTTGTAATTCTTCTGCTAGATTGCTGATTTGTGTTTGGGATTCGCAGATTTTTCTCATGACCTTGGGTGTCATCGTGTGAATATTCTTTCGTAAGTTCCCAGTTTCATTGTTTCTCTTCCTGATTTTCCATTTGGGGCCATGTGTCGCTGCATTCTTGCTCTTTTCCTTCAGTCTATTATTATCACTCTCATTTTCTGAGTTAGCCAATCTATCATACTTTGTTGAACTGTAGCAATGTTTGTTGTTGTATGTAACTTGTGTTCTCTCTGATTTATTCAGGCTTGATGATTTTTCTATCTCGTCTATGGCTCCCGATTGGTGGTCTTGTTCCCGTAGGTTATTTGATGGGGTATTTGTTTGTACTCAAATATGCTATAGAGTACAAGAGCAAGCTGAGATATGTGGGCAGCACTATTAGGACCCTCTGGGAGAGAAGTAGTGAACACATGAGAGCTGTCATACATAATGACATAAGATACCCCAAAGCAGCACATATTACAACATGCGACAAACAAGGAGCACATAAATCATTTAACTTCTATGGTATGGGAACATATACCCAGAGATCCACGAGGTGGCAACAGAGAACTTGTGCTAAGGAGGAAGGAAGCTATTGAAGGAAGTGACCCGATGAGGGCCACCCGGGTCAATTGCGACCACCTCTCAGCCGTCCATACAAATGAAGTGTCAGTCAGACAATAGAGAATACAAACGAAATATATTTTATTCATGTACACTTGAGCGGAGTCCAGTATGACCAGCCTCCTAGGATTGCGCTAGAGGGACTGACTTCATCAAACATAGAGATACATTTTGTACATTTCTGAATCAGGAATATCCTGCCCATAATGGAAATCTACTAGCAGGTGCAGCTAAAACAAAAAGTACAGTAAGACGAGTCTCAACTCTGAGTCCGGGGACACATTATCTTATTACCAAGGTTGTTTGGTTTGTGCCTATCGCTAGGCTAGTGGGAGAAGGTCTCTATCTATGGGAAAGGCATAAGGTAATAAGAACAGTGTATTCATTAGCGGACCAAGGACTACCCTTGGAGAAATTAACATTTCCACAGCCTGCTTCTCGAGTCAGAGAATACGCAGCTGACGACATGATGCAAAAGGGCGGCTGAACATAAAATGGTGCCGCGAATGCTAACTTATCATGAGAACAAAGCACAAACAAAATGGCAAAACATTTTCATTTCATCAGACCCTCCTTTTAGCATTCGCTAAACATTTTCATATTGGTAATGGAAAAGATGTAATATGCAGAGAAACAAAGGACATCAACACTCAGAATTATCCATATACTCAGTATCGGGAATAGATGTTGCAAGGGATGATGTAGAATCAATAATGCCCTTGTCTATCTGCATCATGTCGGCATTGTCTTTTTGAAACATGATAGCAGCACTGTAATTGTAATTGTAATTTATATTTATAGCGCATTATCACCAACGGTCTCGAAGCGCTTGCTTTGGGAACCCGTCCTGGTTTTTCCCTGTGAGATAACCCGTACTGGGCACCCCGAAGGTGAAAGCCAGGCATCCCGCCGCGGGGGCCATAGAGGAGATTAAGCAAGCTATTGTCCGGAGTTGCAGAGTGTGAACCTGTGATTCGAGCAGGCACCGAAGCGAGAATTATCGAGTCCGTGGACATTTTGGGCTCAACCGCATCGGGAATTGAACCCTGGTCCCGGGTCTGACCTCTGCTTCATGGTCTGCCTCTTCTAACCATTGAGCCACACTTCTCACTTGTGTCAGGATCTGGCTTTTTCTGTTTAGGGGTGAGAACACTAATACAATAAGTGCATCAGGTCGGGAGACAGTGTATACAACGGCAACATGTGAAGAAAATACCAGCAATCACAGCTAGAAAGATAAGGATCTTCCAACCCCAGGACTTGAACATACTCCAGAACCACCCTGATAGAGTCCAAGTACCATTCTCTTGGTGTATGTCAAAGGAGAGTCTATGCAATTTCTGTATGGCAGCCTACACATTGGGGGTATGGTCAGGTATGTACACACAACAGCTACTGCCAATGACACGACAGGCGCCACCCCTATCTGCAAGTAGAACGTCTACACCATCCGGTTCTGCAATGTAACTAACCGTGTAGCCTGAAGCTCAGCAGTGACGTTTGTCAATATACCAGCTGTTGTAGTAATAGCCCCTTCAACAACCCTTGTTAACTGGCAAATTTTAAGGCTATTGGACATGGGGCCCCAAAAAGGTACGATGCCCTTCATGGCATCCTCAAACTGTTGTAAGGTGGTATCTGTCTGATCTATATCCTTTGTGTAAAAAACTCTTCTGACTTGGGGCAAGTATACACTCCTACACCGCAGCTGATGGTCTTCATGGTAATTGGACGGAGCTATATACACAGGGCAAAGGAGAAAAGAGAGATAACACCTGCCCGACCATCCCCCCGGGAGCCAAACATAAGCTTGGGATCAACAGACAAAATAGACATTCGGGGGTGGGATTAAGGGCAAACTATCAGTCGTTCTCAATCTGTATGTAGAATTGCATCTGCTCTCCCCCACCTGCATCCCCTCGGTCCCCTGGACACAGAAACTAGCTGTTGTGTTGACCACTGACACTGGTATTGGCTGGTCCTTGGTAATATTACAAGCCTGGAAAGTTTGGAAATACTCAAACATGTTAAACCCTTGGAAATCAGCTATTTCCATTTGAAACCAATTCTCGTTCTTTACTCTTTTATATGCGTTCATGCAGGACTTTAAAAACAATTTACCAAACATCTCTTGTCCTGACGGTCCTACAGAGGGAACCCTGTGCTGGAAATATACATTCTGTACCATGGTGCGAGAATCGGCAGGTGTTCTATCCAGAGTAGAGAATTGGGGATGGGGTCGCACCATACTGAGCAATTCAAAACCAACCAACGCAACTACTGATGTATGACAGTGGCATGAACAACAAATGATCACTTTTATGAGTCACTGAGGGAAGCAAGCCACAAATCCAGCAATTAGTGTATTAGACACCTCATGGGCCTGATGCAACATTTGTATGAATACATTATCTTCATAAGTCTTTCGGTGCTCTCTTTTGTGAGGGGCCAAAGTAACAAACATGTGTTCAGGGGGAATGGGTGTTGTACCAACCAAGTAATGTACAGGATACTTTTCCTTTAAAAACCAAGATATTTCAAGTATTACTATCAGGGAAATCACAACTATTGATGCAAAAACTATTTTACTCTTTGTAGACCAACCCTGCTCTGGACGTGGTGGTGCAAATGGCTGTTCCTCCTCAGTAATAGGCTGACCAAACGGATACATTATGAATCAAAAAGGGGAATGCAGTAAAAGTAATAACGAAGGCAATTGTTCCCAGTGTCCGTCTGATCCTCACTGGTACAGGCTCCTATTGTTCATCAACATTGGCGCTCTTGAGCACCGGCGGTGGAGCTGCTCAGTCCTAGCTCTCGAAGAATCCCACGTTGCACTGGGTAATGTACCCTCTTCCAAGGGAGCACGTTCGATCTATCAACAATGCACCAATCTCGCCTCACCCGAAACAAACACTGTTGGTACTATTGACATAGTACACCCTAACTTGCACAGTCCATCCCTACTAATCTGACTTCTCCTTTGGTGCACCCTTCTTCAACCGAAAGCGCAAATTGTACCTGGTGATTCCAGGCATAAAGGGGTCCACAAAGAGGACCTCTTTTATTGCTCGAATCTCATGGGGGACTGCTGCATTTAGCACGTCGTCTTTTTCAGTATCCGTTTGGGTCCATATAAGCCGCCCGTCACTAAACGGGACGAACTGAGATATCTTCTCTGCCTCAGCATCCCCAGTACCATCCCTCATCCATTGGCCATAGGGTAAGAGCAAGGGTACTATGCTGCAAGAGCTGGAATGAATCCAATTCTTTCGGCCAGCGACTTTCACAGTGGTCCTGGTAACGAGGACCACCTGCTCAGGCCCCTTCCACTAGGGTTCCAAGCACTTCTTCCACTGAAAGTTCCGGAGCAACACCCAGTCTCCCGGCTGGATGTTATGACCAGGCCCCTCTGGTATTGGGTGAAAGGTGTTCGTGAATCTATTGGTGAATAGAACACAGACTTTTAGTTAACTCACACAGGTAATCTGTCAGCAAAGGATATTACATTTCCGAAAACGTACGTGGACGCGGGACAC
Organism: Lissotriton vulgaris; assembly: GCF_964263255.1. Lineage (NCBI taxonomy): Eukaryota > Metazoa > Chordata > Amphibia > Caudata > Salamandridae > Lissotriton > Lissotriton vulgaris. The sequence continues at coordinate 701,530,288 of NC_141694.1, read as the reverse complement.
CCCAGACATTTGCCAGGCGTCCAAACACGACCTCGTAGGTTGACAATCCTGTCCTAGAGTGTGCTGTTTTTCTTGTGGACAAAAGAGCTAGTGGTAAAGCATCTGGCCACTGTAACCCCATGGTCTCCTGAATCTTTGCCCATTTCAGTTTGAGAGCACCGTTGTACTTCTCAACCAAACCTGCTGACTGGGGGTGATTCGCAGCATGAAACTTCTGTCTGATTTGTAGTCCTTTACAAACTAACTGAATAACCTTGGCTGTGAAATGACTTCTGTTATCACTCCAGATCAAACGGGGCAAGCCGAAGTGAGGAAAGAACTCCTTCGGGAGTATCTTTGCAGTCGCAATGACTGTATTCTCTTTAGTGGGTTAAGCCTCAACCCATTTACTGAACACACAAACAACCACCAACACATACTTCAGATTGTTAACTCTGTCCATGTCAATAAAGTTCATTTGAAGGACCTCAAAAGGGAAAGTGAAGGGTGCAAAATTACGGGCGACCCCGAAGGCGTACTGGCTGTCAGTATAAATATTAACAAACAGCCCCTCGCTCAATTCACAAGCTTGAATAAGGGTGACTAACTCAGCTGCCCTGGCTGACTGATAAGGAACTTGTGATATCTCAACTACTGTACGCACCGTAGTAATTGCGTATGCTGCAGTGGTGGTGCCATCAACATATAGTTCCCCTTGGGGGTCAGATAACGGAAACATCAATCAGGTCTACCCATCCTTTCATTTCTTCCTCTGTCCGAAAGATACAATCATGTATGTCAATCTCCTCATTCTCAGAAGGGAGGGTAGTTACATGGCTGGATTCAGAGATCATAATGTGCTTTTGAAAGAGCGTTAGCTCGAAACCGGTCAGACGTGCACTGGTGAGGTGCTGGGTCCTTGTCTTATTTAAAAGTGTATCCACAGCATGGGGTACCATAACTGTGAGGTCAGTATCAAGTACGAGTCCAGCTGATTGTCTTATTGAGAATGCCACAGCCATGACTGCTCTTAGACAGCTCAGGAGGGCTCGGGCGACAGGGTCAAGCACAGCAGAGAAATAAGCACACAGTTGTTGCTTATCCCCAAACTTTAGTGTTAAAACAGAAAGCGCATAACTACCGATCTCATAGGACGTACAATACAAAGCGTTTTGCGTCATTTGGGGTACCAACCACTGGAGCCAGCAAATTGTGGTTTTTAATTGCTAAAAAGACTGTCAACACTCTGGTATCCAAGGCAAAGGTTCATGTACATCCTTTAGTGTTATCGCAAGCAGGGGCTTAGTAAGCAACGAATAGCCAGGTATACACTGCCTGCAATAGAAAGTGATACCTATGAAAGCACACACATCTTTCTGAGTTTAGGGATAGACATTTTAACAATGGTACTGATGCGCTCAGGGGTCAATCTCCTACCCTACTTCAACAGTAGGTGACCTAAGTAGGTGCCCTGTCGACAATACTGAAATTTGGAAAGGGATACTTTATGGCTATGTTGAGCTAAATCTAGCAGCATTTTGACTGTACTGTCTCTGCAACCTTGTTCTGTATCAGAGGCGATGAGCAATTCCTCAACATACTGGAGCAATACATTACCTGTAAAGAGTGACAAGCAATCCAGCTGACCTTTCAATGCCTGACTGTAGATACTCTGACTTTCTGTATAGCCTTGAGAAGCGCGACAGAATCTAAAACTTCTACCGGCGAGGGTGAACCTGCACAGATATCTCCTATCAGGATGAATGGGAATACTAATAATGCATTTTTCAAGTCAATGACAGAAAAGAATTGAGCAGAAAAAGGAATCATCGTCAAGAGAGTCATAATATCAGGGACCACCGGGAACTGGGGAATCACTACTTTATTAATTTCATGCAAATCAATCACAAAGCGATAAACGTTTTCTCGATACTCAGAGGGACCCGAAGGTGTCCTTTTAAGAAAGGGAAGAATAGGGCTATTGCCAACATTAGCAGTTGTCTCCTCAACCACACCTTTCTCAAATCCTGCACACTCTTTATCAAAGCTCGCTCACCTGCCTGCGGTATCTTATACTGAGGAATACAGGGTAAAATAGCGCCTTCCTTGACATGAAACGAAACAGGCGATATCTGCAACAAACCCACATTTGTGTCGGCTGTTGCCCAAAGCGCGGGCGACACATCTTTAAATTCAGCGCGAAGGGACGCATCTTTGGACAGACACTGCTTAGCACACACCACATCAGGACCCATCGTCATATAGACGCCAGCTGGGAAGCAGTAAATCGTAGCATGCAATTTCTTCAACAGGTCTAAACCCATCAAATTCTCTCCACAATTGGACATCAACAAGAGTGGCTAATCCACAGTAAAAGGACCAATAGTCAATGCAAGAGGTTTTGAAATGGGTCCTACAACCGCTACCACAGAAGATCCTACAGAAACATTATTATGGCCAGACAGAGCCTCCCTAGGGACCAAGGAACGAGAAATAGAGCTATTTGTTGCACCTGTATCCACCAAAAACTCCTGAGCCGAACCATGCACATCCGCACTAACATACAGACCGCGTTGGTCTACAGGTATCCAAACTGGTCCCTCACTCCCTGGCTGTCCTAGCTGTAAGACATCCCTGTCACCTCATCCATATCATAATCGTCATGATAGTACTGTCCACCCGAGTATCATCAAAACAGTTCTGATCAGAACTACCTTGAGAGGCCACTGCATCCTGCGTCCTGTTCTGTCCACAAGCCCCACACCCTGTCCACGAGAACCTCACCCTCTAGGGGCTGCGACCTTCTGCAACAACACCGGACACTCACTGCGCCAGTGTCCCTCCTCTTTACAGTATGCACACTGATTCGGTCCTACAGGCTTACTATTCCTGCTAGTACAGGGAAGCTGCCGGGCCATACCACCACGAACTCTACCATTCTCTCTAGAAGCCAGCTGCAATAACACCTTAGTCTTCAAATGCTTGTGCTTCTTTTCCACCTTCTCCTTATCCTCATTGTCCCTGTGCTCACAATTCTGTGCCATATTCAAGATAACAGAAGGAGAAGATGTGGACCAGGTGCTCTCGAAGCTTGTAATCGAGTCGCAATCCCGGGGAGCAAGTTTGAAACAAATCTATTGACAAACACACACCACCTTCGATCGACAAGTCCTGCCCACTACAATCTAGAAACACACCTTCAAACCGAGTGAAAAAATCAGACACACTCTCATCTTTCTTCTGACGACAAGCCGATAGCTTGTCCCAATCAACCTTTCTAGGCGGGATAAGAGAAAGCATATAAGTGATAATGCAGCCGGGCAAAGCAAGTATTTCTGCTTTAGGCTTCTCACCAGGCTACCTCTCCTGGTCTCATACTTTAATTTGATCCCAGGTACCTCCCAATTCCGCAACATGATCCTGTGTGTGTACTTGTCTCCAAATATCAACTGGAACCAACAAACCAAAGAACATTTCAACATCTGCAAGCGTCACTACCGTCAAAGAAGCTGTCTAAGTCAATTCTTTATAATATGCAGTGGGATTTTTCCTAGGGTCAGGTAACTGAGTATTAAGGGACAACACCTCACTCCTTTTCCATGGAGTATAAACCCACTGTTCTTTTAAACAGACCACTATCCCTGGTCTAGTAAGCTCCCGCAGCTCTGGTATTTCAGGGTGATATATGGGGTGGACCTCCCTCATCGGAAACTGAGTTACTGTCTTCGGGCTCTTCTCAAGCAGCCTACTCCGATAAGCGGCCAACGTCGCAACATTTCCAAAAACTTGACCATGTGCCATATCAACAACGTATACCTGATCCTTAATATCATAGATAATCTGTAATGTTGCTTCATTGAAACACTGCTCCCAAAGACCGATAAGAGTAGCCGACATGTGCTTAAGGGCATGTTGCTGTACAAAAGGCTCATAATCTTCCATCATACTCCACACATCTTCCACACTGTAAATGGGGTTATGAGCCCACTGCTCAGTCTAATTAGCCACTACCTTTTTCTCTGCATCACCCACATCAGATCGCACCAACGTTTGCCCCAATCGTTCCCTAAATTTCGTCCAGTCTCTATCCTCACGGCCACATACTGGTGTCCCAATACTCTGTAACATCAGTGAATGGAGGAACACAGTGGGAGTGAATACAGAGGTAGTGGGCATTAACGTTGCTGCTGGATGGGTCGTGGGTGTAAAAGCTGGCAAAAGGGATGCCGAAGCAATAGGTGTTGCAGGAATGCTAACAGTCATAGTTGCCACAGACGGCGAAGACAAAGAAAGGACAAGAGGTGCCGTGGCCAAGGCAGGCTGATCAATAGTAACAGAAGCAGAAACAGCAGAGACAGAAGAACCGGGTAGCCGGACCTGTGGGGAAAGAGGAGGATATACCCTCTGTTGGGCACACAAAGGTGGTGGTCGAGTATCTAACAATTTCTCCACAAACGTATCATTTTCTTCTTGGGACACATATGATTTATCAATCTGTAACCAGAATCTCCAATCTTCACGTTCGATTCCTACCTCCTGCTTCTCTGTATCATTCGCTACAGCCTTCGATTTACACCCGCCTCTGTTTAGCTTCTTTTTGCCATGTTCTGAGGGAATCAGACATAGACTACCTACTTCTTCTTGCAAACAACTTCTTCTGTAAAAACCCAATTGTTTGTTCATCAAAAGTGCCTGTCAAAGGCCACTGTAACTCGGCATTGCCGCTCGTATATTTGTGCCATAACGTACTAAACATAATAGGGCCAAGGCCATGTTTTACATACATATCAAATTCAGAGTGCATTCCGGAGGTGCTGGCTGACTTTCTTCCAGTCGAGCATCAGCAGAACAACAACGACAACAGAAAACCAAAAAGCGACTGAACACCGGCATTTTCGGAAAGTAAGCCAAATTCATTATTTTGCCTGACAAAGTGTCCGCAAACACCTTGTATCCAAAGCGGTCCTCAACCGTACCAAATGCAAACCAAGATCGGTCCTCCCACTGTACCAAAGACAAACCAAAATGGTATCATATCCACTAAGTACCAAAACAAACTCACCTGGTGCACACAGGTCAAACTAATTCATTCTCCACTTCTGACTCTTCGGACCAAACGGTCAAATCCAAGGTTTTGCCATTCAGGACCCCAGTCGGGATGACTGCTGGGCGAGGCACCACCCGGTCAGACAGATGACGCAGCTGCGAGTTCAGGTCTCTCTCGTGCAGGGATCCCTGCTCCGTCCATCCGACCAAATGATGGCCCGACCTCCACATCCATCAGCGGGCGAGGATGGGTCACCTGATGGAGTCCCTGTTCGGGCACCAACTGAAGGAAGTGACCCGATTATGTCCACCCGGGTCACTCACGACCACCTCTCAGCCTTCGATACAAATGAAGAGGCGGTCAGACAGTAGAGAATACAAACCAAGTATATTTTATTCAGGTACACTCGAGCGCAGTCCAGTCTGACCAGCCTCCTAGGATTGCTGCAGAGGGACTGACTTCAGTAAACATAGAGATACATTTTGTATGTTTCTGAACCAAGAATATCCCACCCATAATGGAAATCTACTAGCAGGTGCAGCTAAAACAAAGAAGTACAGTAAGATGATTCTCGACTCTGAGACCGGGCACACATTATCTTATTACCAAGGTTGTTCTGTTCTTGTCTATTGCTGGGCTAGTGGAGGTAAGCCTCTATGTATGGAAATGAAATGCGTTACTAAGAACAGTGTATTCATTAGCAGAGCAAGGCCTACCCTTGAAGAAATGAACATTTCCACAGCCTACTTCTCAAGTCCGAGAATACGCAGCTGAAGACATGATGCAAAATGGCGGCTGACCATAATATGGTGCAGCGAATGCTAACTTTACACGAGAGCAAAGCACAAACAAAATAGCAAAACATTTTCATTTCATCACTATGTGGATGTTATGCTTGAGATGTGTTGAAATGGGTCTCAACACAGATCACGAGCTCCAATACTTCCTAGGCGAGTGATTGGACATATATGCTGTTGTTAATGAGTCCGTTACATATATTAGGTGTTTCACTTTTGACCATAATTGTGAATATGTTATAGGAAATGTTAGTATGCATAAGATGTTGGCAAGGGAGTCCTGAATGAAGATCAATATAGATTCACCAATAATGCATTGTGTTATATAATGACAGAAGTGTATCATATATATGATAGGTTGAATTATGTTTAGATAAAGCTGGAATAGCGGGTGTACACCCAAGATAATAGACATGATAACATTGACTGTATATAGATTGAAATGTCTTAGATATGCAACAACCAAGGTTCAGATTGTTTCAGTAAGGAACACATGGAAATGCTGTACCAATATGTTTCAAACCAATTGAGTATGTATTAATGACACCAAGATCACACCAAGTATGATGGAAATACACAAAGGTTTAACATAGGCAGAGACCAGATAATGACACGTTAGCAGTTATACAGACCAACACTCAGTTGAGGCCAACTGCAAATGTTTCACTATGAGGAATTGGCGTGCTCAAAATTGAAAACCTTTTAGAAAAATGAATTACTAATATAGAGGACGTAGAAATATGAATTTGACTAAAAAACAAGAACCTACCGTGATCTGAATCATTGCCATTACAGTATGACGACCGTTCACTGGTAGTTCTGTTCGCCAGATAGTCCCTTTTCTATCTTCACCACTAAACTGTCTTTATTGAGACAGAACGCTAACAACATGTGGGAGCCGAAAAAGCGTACTCGCTTGAACGTGTGGGATTCGACTGAGCTCACTCGCCAGCCCCAAGGTAGCCTGACTCTGCAAGATCACCTGTAAGCATGGTTTCCTTTAGCAGGTTTGAAGCTAGAATAACTGTGAGCTATCGTTAACTAAGTCAGATATTACTAACTATTATCTCATTTTGATACACAGAGCTTATAGCAACAGAAAAAGCCACCACAGATAGGGGAATACTTGATATACAAAACGGGAAAGCTTACCCGGATTATAAACAAATGGGGGAACCAGGACAGAATTAGAACCGGCTCTAAGGTAGGGTTACAAAACAATGTTACTTCTGACCCCAACTGTTAAAAGTACATTTTGTTATGCATATTGTACATAACAACGTACTGAACTTTTCTTACTCCCAATATATTTTCAGATAAATGTAAACTTATCTAGAATAACGGGTACAAATTAATTTTCTTTTAAAAACACACAAGGATATTATAAGGTAGAAATCACCACATAAGAGTGCAATGCATACACAAGGGATACTATTAGAAGTATATAGTTGGCGTGCTCGCTTCAGATTTATGACTCTGGAATTACAAAGGAGCAACAAAGATAGGAAATACCTGTAAATCGGGACAATAGACAACTTTACAATGCTTAAGAGCCAAAATAATAGGAAGCATTGTAAGTTACGACTATAAATAATGAAATAATAGCACCTTATTTTGATGCGACTTAAACAATTTAAAGTAATTAACAATGAATTATGCATGATTTGCCACCAAGATATCACAAAAGTATCAAGTACAGTTGAACCAGGCACTGGAGTCACTCTGTGTGGGCATGTTTTGCCACCAAAATGTCACAAGAGTATCAAATATGGTTAAAATAGGCACCAATGTGATACTGACTTGTCAGTTTTTCCACATATATTATAGCGATAGGTATTGTCCTAATGCGATGAAATACGTGTTGGCTTGAGACCAGAATTCTAAGAACAAATTAAAAAGAATATAAGAAGAACAAGAATTTGGAAACTGTATTATTTGAATGCAACTGCTTGAATACGTTAATGCACAATAATATTAGCGTGTGCTTGAGAACAAAAGAATTAACATTTTGTTGACCATGGTCACACACTTGGCAAGTGGGTGATCTCCCTACCTCAGAGCACCGCAAAACAGATATGGACAACTGAATTCATGTGTATAGACCCTTAGAGCTTCACACACTTTCGAACAACCTCACCCACCACAAGTTTTCCATAATAAAAAATAGCCACTAATCTGCAGTAGTTTTGTGATTTTATTAATCCTGTATTTGTTATTTTTACTTTCTGTAACATATTTTTTATCGGAAGGTCATTGGGGCTCAAAGGTTATTTGAAGTCATGTGATGCACAGGTGATGTCACTTCTGTTACCCCTGGTATTTTGGTGACTCATTGTCCATGTTAGTGTGGAATAAGATACGGCATGTGCGGTATATTAAACTGAGTCATCTTAAACTTTACATTCTTTGATACAACCTTGTGGAATTCCATTGCCCATTCCATGTTCTTTAGCTGCCTGCATAAGTCTGTGCCATATATACCTGAGGGATTCCAAATCAATCTTCGTTTGCACTAGTAATGCCTTTGAACATTCCCATATGTGAAGTTCTGGATTGGCATGGGGGTTCAATATCTGCACACTCCAGCGTCTGCCTGATCAGCTGGATTAGATCACCATGGGCCAAAAAATGCCTGATTGACATTAAGCAAGATTGCCACACCATAAAAGTTTGTAGTGTCCCATGTGAAAAAAGGTTGGCTAGTTTTAGTATGCTGGCTCTGGGACATTCTGCATAATTACATTGTTAAATAGATTTTTGAAGTTTGGGTGTAGCCAGTAGGGGGGTGGGATTATAGTGAATATGTTTCAGGGGTATCAGCACGCACAAGGCACTTTACGCAACAAAGCTGATTGTGTCGAATAATCTTGTGTGGTTTTGATGTGCTTCCTGTGTCCAGTGTGATTTTGACTAGGGACTCGCTATGTAGGGGACCACCAATGTATCTCAGTTCTTCAGCAGCTGGATTAGTGAATCATTAAGCCACGCACTGGAGCTGGTTAGACAGGTAGTCATTTTCGTAGTGTTGGGCTCTCAGACACCCTTCCAAAATTGGCAGTTGTAGCTTCATTTTACCAGTTCAATCAAAAGTGATTTTAGCAGTTTACAATTATTTTAGAAATGTTTACTGCTGTGATCATAAAAGAAGTGTTGCAGTTCAATAATTTTCGAGGGAGGCAGCCTTCCCATCACTGAGGGCATCGATTTCTTCCATAATTGAAACAACCCTCTTGTCACCAAGACTGCTTTACAAATATTCCACTTTTTTCTCTGCATTGATGTTATATACTTGGACCTCCAAGTTGTGGAAGGTTTACAGTTCCTATTTTGGTGGGAAGAGGGAAAACTATGTTTGTCCTTGGGGTTCTGTGATCGCAGGAGAACAGGCAGGACTTATTTTCTGATATACTTCTAACCGCACATTCCTCAACTATAATTCCCAGTTGTCAGGCTGGATCTAGAAACTTTTAAGCAGTACCTCTGCATGCCGGCTTGGTGCTCAGGTCAGTGAATACCAGTAGCTTGTTGGGGCACTATTCTCACACACTTTGGGACTTAGTGGCTTAAGTTCTCCCAGGTGTCCCTTGTGATCTCAGACTGGTCCGTGGCCAAATTCACAATTTGTTTAGGCTCGGACACCACTGATTCCATCTGGGGGACCATTAGCATCAGTGTCAACATTCTATGTCATGCTTGGTTGTAGTCTACCGGATTTTGAAGTGATATCCAGTCGTTCCTCATAGACATGGCATTTCGACGTAACTCACTTGTTTGGGGACAAGGAAGACTCTGCTCTCGAGTGGTTCATGGAAAGCAGGGCTACCACATGCTCCTTGGGCTTATCTGCCCCACCTTGTCAGCCCCATCAGCCCTACTGTCCCTTTTGTGCCTTCGGAAGAGGAACTCCCTACCATCAGCCAATCCAGCTTGGCGCATAGCAATTTCTGCATCATGGCGGTGGTGCTCTCCGCCACCCACTGTCAAGGACGACAGGACACCCAGTCCACTACTGCTCCTGAAATGCACCTGCCAAATCCCTTTAGTAGACCCCTAGTGGAGCACAGCCACCTGGTAGGAGGCATGACCCGATGATTCTTGCTGGCTAACATCCGAAAGGTGGGTCCTGCAAATTGTTTGGAAGCAATATGCTCTACCCTTCGTTTTTGCACCACTGCACCTTCCACCATCCCACCCCCCACGACTGAGCAAGGACCATCTTTCTATTCTGTAACAGGACGTGTGAGACCTTTAGACCAAAGAGGCTATTGAAAGATTGCTTGCACCAGAAGTTGGAAGTAGTTGCTAATCCCACTAATTTCTGGTGCCCAACAAGGATGTAGGCCTTCAACCTATTTTAGATCTGCGCCTTCAATGGCAGAAGGAAAAAATTAGGCCTGGGCAAAGCACTACGCTACACTCGCGTAGTTTGCGAAGCTTGTGCTACTTCGCACTACGCGATTGCTCATAGCACAGTGCAAACACGCCTAGCGTAGTGCAGCGGTCATTTTGGCGAGTCAAGTTGGCGACTGCGAGTAAGCAAAATGGCATCCTGGCGAGACTTTTTCCTCTTTCGCGATCAGCAACATCAAGTTGCCGATCTCGAGCATGGAAAATAAACCTCCCGGAGAGATTCTCATCGCAGGGAGGTCAGGTTCTCATTGCGAGTGGTCATGTATGCTCGCAACTGCTCGTGATGAGAAACTACCAGTCCGCGTTGAGAAAGCTGCTGCTCGAGTAAAAATCTACTCGAGCAGCAGAAAACGAAAGCTCGCACTGTGCAAGATGCCGTTTTCAATGATTGCACAGTGCGGACAAGCATCTGGCACTGTGCAATCATCGCGAACAGGCTACTACACAGGTCGCGTAGTGCTACGCATAGCTCGCCTAGTGCGAAGTGCACTTCACGTAGCTTTGCATAGCGCTACTTCGCAAACTACGCCCAGGGTTAGAAAAAATCTAAATACTCACACTGGCACAGTCTTTTCTTCTCTCGAACCAGGACACAGAATGGTGGTATTGGACCTGCAGGACGCCTATATTCATATACCCTTTCTGTAGGCTCATAGGTGCTACTTGCTGTTCGCGGTGTGACAGAAGCATTTTCGATTTGCTGTGCTCCCCCTTGGTCTCACCAGTGCCCCTCTGGTGTTCACGAAAGATGTTTGGTGGTAGCAGCAGATCTTCAGAGGTTAGGGGTGCCAATCTTGCCCTAACTTAATGACTGGCTGTTGAAGGTGGGCTTGCCCAAGGGAGCCTTCAACCACCTTCAGTCAACGGTGAAACTCCTGTCATCTTTGGGGTTTTCAATCAATGTCTCAAAGTTGCACCTGACTCTTTCTCAGACACTCCCTGTCATTGGAGCCATTCTAGACACAGTTCACTTTTGTGCCTGTCCCCCTGGAAAGAGAGCCTAGGACATTCAGGCTATGATCCCAATCTTTCATCCTTGGTCCTGGATTTCAGTGAGGTCAACTCTGAGGCTACTGGGACTGATGGACTCCTGCATCCTGCTGGTCGATCTCTCCAGTTGACTTATGCAGGCTCTGCAGTGGGATCTATTGAAAAATAACTGGGACCCCCTTGTAGAATTGATGTGGCAATTCCTAGGGCAGGGACTATGCAAGTCAAAAGTATATCCCTAGGCAATCTTACAAAAACACATATGTCATAGATCTTTATATCTCAATGCTTATCATAAATGCAAATAAAGATAGAAAACAACTGAAGCATAACATCTAAAACTAATATTGTCAGGTTAAAAACACGATGTTATTAAAATACAAACACAGTAAAAATGACCTAGCTTAGAACCAGTGTCTTTTTGTTATCTCATATAACCATATGTACAAACATCAATAATTCCCATTTCATTTCTTAAAAACAATTCCAAACAATTACAACGTTTCTTGTGGCAAGGAAATTTGTAGTCTTCAAACAATTCCAATTAATTATAACGTTTCTTGTAGCAAGAAAAAATTGTAGTCTTTATTTGCATTTATGATAAGCATTGAGATATAAAGATCTATGACATGTGTATTTGTAAGATTGCCTAGGTATATACTTTTGACTTTGATCTGCAGTGGGATCTACAGGCGCAGTGGGCCCAACATCAAGATGATCTCTCTAACCATGTTCAGAGTTTGGAGGGGACTGCAAAAGATGTACAGTGGTGGTTACTGGACCACGATTGGTTCAGCGGCAGACCCCTCTCCCGTCCCAATCCAGAGTTCACAGTGGTGACCGATGCAGTGCTTCTGGGTTAGGGTGGCGATCTGGGGGGGGGGGTGGAGATCAGCAGTCTCTCGTCTCTTGCAGAGTCCTGGCTCCATATCAGCTTTTTGTAGCTGAGGGCCATCCACCTGGCGTTGAAAGCCTTCCTTCCAGCCATCAAGGGGTGGCTGGTACAGGAGCTCCTGGACAACACCACAGCCATGTCGTACTGCCACAAAAACAGGGCGGTGGGGGGTTGTGGACCTTGTCCCAAGAGGCCTTTGACTTCTGGAAAGGGCTGGACTACTGAGTGAACTTTCTGGTGGCGAACTATCTGCCAGGGTCATTGAATGCCATGACGGATGAGCTCAGCCATCGGCACCTAGTGGATTGTGAGTAGCAGTTACACCAGGAGGTGGCAGAAGGTCTCTTCCCAGAATAGGAAGAACCTTGGCTCAATCTGTTTGCCACTCCCAAGAATTCCCAATGTCTGCACTTCTGCACGTTAGAGTTTCCAAGGCGTCTCCCACTCGGAGATGCCACATGTGGTACTCAGGACTCCTGTATGCCTTCCTGCCCAAACCACTCATGCCCCAGGTTTTCAAGAGGATAAGACCTGACCGAGCACAGGCCATCCTAGTGACTCTGGCTTGGGTAGAGAGAGTATGATATCCAGACCTCCTGGGCTTGACCATCTTACCTCCGATCTGGCTCCCGCAGTGTGAGGAACTTCTTTCAAAGCAACAAGGCACAGTTCTGCACCCAGACCTTCACAATCTCTAATTTCTTGCTTGGAGATTGAGCAGTGACAGCTGAACACCTTCGACTTGCCTTCTGAGGTGGTTGAGGTCATCTTAGCAGCCATGTTTCCCTCAACAAAAACTGAATTTGCCTATCATTGGGACAAATTTGTTGTTTGGTGCTGTGCTCGGCAGATAGACCCCCTGCATACAAAGTTGTCTGACGTTTTGTTGTTTATTTTGTCCTTGTTTTGGGCACAGATACCTTTCAGCTGTGTTGAAGTTGCAGGACTAGCCCTCCTCATGTAAGTCTCCAGTCGTTATGCATATTTTTTTAAAAGATTTGCAACATTTGTTTCCTCCTTCTCCCTTCCTTATGCCACAGCGGAACCTTAACTTGGTCCTCAAGTTTCTAATGCTTACTCAATTTGAGCTGCTTCACAGCTGTTCCTTGTGGCTTCTCACCCTCAATACAGTGTTCCTCGTAGCCATCACATCAGTGCAGCATGTGAGTGAGCTTCAAGCTCTTTGTGTTAACCCAACGTACACCATCTTCTTCCCAAACAAACTGGTTCTGCGGACCCAGGCATCCTTGCCTAAAGTTGACGTCATTCCACATCGTCAAAACATTACCCTTATGGTATTCTGCCTTACCTCTCTATGGAGAAGGAGAGACTCCATCACTCGGACCCCAAGGAAGCGCTATGCTTCTACAAAGATCATACAGCAGGACAATCAGCTATTTGTGGGGTTTTCTGGAGTGAAAAAAGACTAGACTATGGTGTAGGAAACCTACCGCTAGATCGTGCTCTGCATTAGGATCTGCTATGTATTAGCTAAAAAGCAACCTTCGGAAGGATTGTGTGTTCATTTTACCAGGGACAAATCTGCTACTACTGTATTAGCACACGGTATCCTGTCCTAGACAGTCGCCAGACAGTTATGTGGGCGTCCCTTCATATGTTAATGAAACCCTGTTGTCAGGTTCACTGAGAGGGGCATTTTTCCCCACTAGGTTCTGCAGGACTTTCTGGTTTGAGTCATTCAACATCCCAACTTCTATATAGTAACTGCATTAGTGTCTATACAAAAGGTGAGGAATCTAAGGCTAGAAGTCTCTATCAGAACAACTTACTTAGTGTTGGTAAAGACTCTTTCTGGTAGTGCCTCTATCTAGCTGCAGATTCGTCGCCGATCCTTTCATCCTCTTTATTCCGTGGTTGGCCTCTATCCAGTAATAAGATCCCAAGTCTAGGAATCTGCACACTGGTCACTCCAATTCACTTTTGGGGCAGTGCTCCGGGGTGCAGACAGTCTCAAGAGCAACTGACGTCAGCGCATGGGAGTGGTGCACATAATTTCCGGAGTGGAACAGCTTCAGTGCAGCGCTGCACCGCACCACCTACCGATGCACAGAGGTACTGCTGCAGAGTTTACGGATCCAGTCTGATGCCTGGGGAATATTCAGAATGAGGAATCTGTGGCTAGCATCTCTGCCAGAAAGAGCATTAGTGAAGGTAAGGTAAATGTTTTTATTTCTCTTAGGCTTTATATTGAGCATAATCGTAAATAGTTTGTTCAATCCACACATGCACTGTGAAAATATAGTAGAACATCATCTACATATAGGGATATTACATGTGGGTAACCATTCAGTGCTATTCTTCTTGTTTGTCATTCTCTCCTTACTATCTCTGTTCCATGGCTATTTGGTTGCTTCTTACCCGGGCTGTAGAATAAGAGAACAATTGTTGTATCCACATCTTGATTTCACTTTGAAATCTCATCTTCTCTAACCATACAAATAAGAAGTCCCGGTCTAGGGTATCCAAGGCTTTTTTCATATCTATGGCAACCACCACTGGCATTTTGACTGTCATCAAAGAATGTTGAGGAGAATGGAACAAGCACTGTACCCTGACTGGTTTGGGTGTACTAGGTTCAGTACCTGGGCTATCCTGGATGCCAGTACCTTGCCCAGTATCTTATAGAGGAGGTTTCGCATCAACTGTGGGTGGTAAGAGTCTGTGTCAAGTGGGTACTTGTGTGGTTTTGGGAGCACCACAATTACTCCTTCCCTGTTAGTAGGGGCAGAATTCACCTGTCTCGCTGCCAGGTATGTTTCTAGTAGGTGTAGCATCATTTACGTTTTGGAAGGTTGCACAAAATTCAGTTGGGAGACAATCATTTCCCTGGGTTTGGCTTTTAGCTGTTTCTTTAATTGTAGTTCTAATTCCTCCTATAGAGAGGGAGGTGTCAAGTTGAGCTATTTGCTCAGGTGTCAGCGTTTTCAAGTGAATCCCCTGTACATAAACATGGGGGTCCAGGTAATTGTTAAAGAGGGAAGATGAAAAACTAGAGTCTTGTGGCACACCACACAGGTTACACATTTGAAGAGTAAAAAAGAACCAATCTATGTATTGGTTGTCTTATTATTTATTAATGTGATGTATAATATATTTACTGGAATTGTTATTCCTCCATTTCCATTTAGTGCCCACACCCCGGATTTACCCTTTGCTACCAATGAATAGGTTTAATATTGCAGTGATGTTTCTTCAGATAGTTATTGGGAAAATATTCTAGTACTCATACACTATGGAATGTAAATTATTGTTTTAAGGAAAATCAATCTTTTGTTTGTACTCCCTTACTGCTTAGTCATTGACTATGTGAAAAATTCTAACAATAAAAACATGCTTAAAAATGTCAAGCAATCTATTTAAGAGAATGTAATGGTCCACAGTATCAAAGACAACAAGTAGGTATAGCATTCATAGAAAGCAGGAAAACACAAAATAAAAACGTTGTGTTATCTATTTTGAGTGAATTTTGACTCCGTGTGTAGTAGACTGGCTTAGTATATGATGCACACTTATTTAAGTGAAGCACCTTGCACTAATCCAGAACACCCTTATGGTGATTTTAGTGGTCTTAGACAACCATAGAAAGCTCTCTAAGTGGTAGCTGTGGAGAGCAGCCTTCAGGCTTAGTCCAGAAGGAGTGTTAAGCAACTTGTGTTACCAGGTCTAATCATATAGTGTAGATTAAATGAAAAAGAACCACCCTGTGTAGTTATAAAATATGTCTATTTATTATACAACACTCACTAACACACTGGTATATCCCCTACCCGGAGATAGCTATACAAATACACACAATACTTCAGCTGGGGGCACAAGGAACCACCCAAGGTAAGTACCCAGAAACCACACGGAGGATGTGTGCAGAGTGGAAACACAGCTGCGTACTCAAAAGAAGTCAACGGGAAAGTCGCAGTTGCAGTTTTGAAGAAGGACCCTTCCCAGTGGACCCTGAAGACAGAAGGTTGAAGAGTCACCCCGCCCTTTGATACCCCAGGAGCCAAGATGCCTGCACCAGGGAAGCTGGGTGCATAGATGCAAAGTAACATCAGAAACCGCCGTAGACCACAATGGAGGACTTAAGTAAAGATACCGCTGTCGGAGACTGTGCAAGAGTCCAGTGGAATCCAAGGGTGGATTCTTGAAGACAAGAACCTGCAAGCAGAGGAGACTGAGTCTCTGCCATTCTGAGGTGACCATGGAGGCACGGAAGAGCAAAGTCCACTGAAGACGAAAGATGCAGTAGTGATGATGGTGATCTTGTCGCTGCATCTGTGAGGACCAGGCAATGCTGTGAAAGACCAGGAGCTGTTTAAGAGCTATCCCACATTGGTAGTCGAGAACCTGGGGGTTGGTGTCCAGTGGGAGCACAAACAAGCCTTGGCCACAGCAACAGACGTGGAAACCGATGAAGGAGCCACGTTGGGACCAGCAAGGTCTAAGAGACTCACCAAGTGCAGGAGAGTCAGGGAAGGCCCCAAGTAAGTAGGGGAGCCCACTGAAGCAGTAGAAGTCCCTCAAGAGGACACACAGGCCGAAGGCACAGGAGTCGCAAGAGGACCTTGAGCAGCTTACTGCTGGAGGCTGGAACTTATTGTTACGTCCAAAGATCTCTGGAGTGCAGAGCCAACAAGCCTTGGAAATGGCAAGTTGAGGCGGTACACAGGGGTTTTGTCCTAGTGGATCCGGCAATGGAACTGGCCTCAAACTTGCTGAGAGGATAGGTCAGGCCTCCGGGGATATGTAGAACCACCCCCTGTGTTGCTATGAAGTATATGGGATGTCAGGTGCAGCAGACCGGCCAGCTTTGTTGCGATGCCTGCAGATGCAGGGGAGTGACTTCTTCACTCTAAGGGCATTAGTTCGGGTGTCCTTGATACCCACAGGGCTGTTGAAGATACTGGAAGAAGTACAAACAACAAAGAAAACTTGCAGAACAGCGAGACCAGAAGCAGCAGGAATCTTCCTTGATGCAATCTCGCTTTAAGGGGAAGTCCAAGTATCCAGACGGTCGAAGAGTGAAGTGGTTTCAGGCTTGAGTCTTGTCCCATGGCGAATCTGAGGACCCACCCTCAGGGAAGCCCTTTTATACCCTAAGAAAGGGGTTAGGATGAATCCGGGGCCCCTCCCAGAGGAGGGGCTGGACAGAGGGGAGTATACTCCTATGTCCTTTGTCCAGTTTCGCACCAGAGCCAGGGGCTCCCAGAACTGGTTTTAACTAGAGTATGCACAGAGGGCACCCAATGTGCCCTGCAAAGAAGTCTGGTGGCTAACACAAAGTCCTGTCTGTGACAGGAAACTTATTGTTCTACCTTCCCCTGCTCGAGCTCAGCTCATCAGAAGGAGAGCAGAATCGTGTCTGGGGTTGGCAGCAGCACAAGTTTTCTGGCAGACCCTGGAAGTCTGTTACCAGGAGTACTGGGGGCTTCATACCCCAATACCGGAAACTGTGTTGGGATATGGTTCCAACATGTTTGATACCCATCATGCCCAGGTTCCGCACAGCCAATATATAGTTAGCCAGCGCGTAGTGATGCAGTGCCACTATATGTATCAAAATAGCTGACTGCACTTACAAAGCCTGGAAGATCGACTCCAGGGTTTGCAGGGAGTGTCCTGCTCATGCAGGGCACCCTCACACTTATAACCAAGCCCCCTGCCTTCACGATTGAAAGGCCTGCCTTAGGGGTTACTTATACGTTTTAAGTGTAGTAACCACAGATATAAGGAAGCTTATATCTGTCGTAAGTGGTGCCAGCACCAGCTTACACAGGCTGCAATGGCAGGCCTATAGTCACAGTTTGAGTGGTCTCCCATGGGTGATATAATACATGCTGCAGGCCATGGTAGACCCCTGGAGTACCTATGCCCTGGGTATCTTAGTACCCTATAATATGGACTTACAAGGGTACACCAGTAGCCAATTGTGGAGGTACCAAACTACGTATGACAAATTTAGGGGGGAACCACATTGGCCGGGGTCCTGGTCAGCAGTATCCCAGTCAAACTAGTCAAAAAATCATACGGACACCAGCAAAAAGTGGGGGTTACCATAAAAGCAGATCCTACTTTTTTTCACAACTTTTTCACAATATTGGTAGGGTTATTGTAGGCCTAGTGTTGGGATGAATTGTTGGATGAAGGTTTTTTAATGGGTCTAACTACTATTTGTTTTGTTTTGGAACAAACTCTTCATGGATAGACTTACAAAGTCTAAGACAAGTACTCAGAGCAATCACAAAAACCATGCTCTTGAGAGTAGCTAGGCTAGCTAAGGGCCTTCTGGTGAGTCAGTGTTTATCAGTAAACCTAGGTGTCTCTTTACAACAGTTACCGAGGTGAAACTCGATGCAAAAGATTCAGCCGTTGGAATATAAAAAATGTATCTGCCATTATGTGTGAGTTTGTGTGGAGAGTGTCATTTTGGCAGTCGCTGGAATGCCATGTCCTCTTTGGTTGAATTTACCTAAACGAAAAAATTAAAGGCTAGATGTACAAGAGATTAGCGATTTGCTAAAAAGTCGCATATGTATGTAAACACCTTATTGGTGCATATGATGTTAAAACTTAATAAAGAGATATGACACAAAGTCGTATATTGGTCAGTAATCAATTTTTAAAAAAAGGGCTTTTATCTTATGTACTTAGGACTACTCAGATTGATTTTTTGCAAACCGAATAAATAGCAATTCCTTAAATTTCCGACTCCAAATAACAAATCTTTATTTCCAATTACTAATAATAAATAATAATATTAAGGAATTACTATTTATATGTATTACAAATTTCCAATTATCGAATATTTGTAGAATGACCATTTTGCTTGTGCGTTTTACCACCAAATGGCCCCCAAAAGCATCAGCAGCGTCTTCTACAATAGCAGCATTGTAAGTGATGGCGAAGAGCACGTAGATACTGACTAGACTGCAGAGGAGGAAAAGGAGACTGGGAAATATTTTTGAGGTTAGAATTACAATCTTTTAACAGAGAGAGGAGGATATTTATGATCAGTATAGACCGAGTAGCCATGTTGTTTTGGTCCTCTTTAATGAACTACCCCTAAGAAGAGACACTTTCAGAAATCAGGACATAACTACCCATGTTCAGATGTTATGCTTCCTTCACATTCCTGGCCTCTAGTAGTTACCAGTGTGTCATTGCAGCAGCTGATAATGTTTCCAAAGGTGCATTATCCGGATTTCTTGTCAATTTCTTGATGTGACGATCTAAAATATTATCAATCATATATGTTTTCTAATACTCCCTTTGGACTTGCAATATACAAATGTAAAAGTTTATTCACTGCCACATTTTCCACATTTTTTGGGGATGTTTTAATTGTGCTTGTGTAGCAATATATCCGCCATCTGCAAATAAGTATTTATTTAGAAACCGAAAAAGCCAACACTTACTAAAAATACAAGTGGTATGCGATGTAACCTGTATCACTGACATAATTAGAAGTTTCCCAGGCAGCACCCACGGATTGTACTGGTTTAGTGGGATGTACAGCTAAATAGCTAGCGGAGACTATGATGATGGAAATGTACATATGAACCTTGTTTTTTTTGTGGCGAATGTATCATATTTGTATTATTAATAGGTGCTTATGCTTTACGGGCTTGAATTTTGCCTCCATATATAAATCCAAGCATCCCAAGTGAGCTAAGATTTAATAATACTCTCAGAAGACCAAACTTTGTATTAGAATGGACATTTATACTTCTCAAGGGAAGATTTGGTTGTATGCATATATAGTCCTGTGACTTTTTGCAAAAGTATAGCCCTATATGCTATATTGCATGATATAGCATCAAGAAAGGGACAACGCACAATTCTTCCAGATTCTGCAGATTAAGAACCGAATCCAGCTCCACGCCATGGCCGGGATGCATCAAGACAAGCAGTAGGAGGAACACACCATCATGACATAACAGATTACTATTTTTGAGGTAAGTGTGAAGCAATGTCTTAACACATAATTACACTGTACATCTTTTTTTGATGCTTTCGAAGCTTCAAAAATGTAACATTATTTTTATTTTCAGGCATTTATATAATAACAACTGTGGCATATAGCAATCCTTGTTTGTTTGATGAAACATAAATATCATTGCTTATCTTTATTTTTTTTATTGAGAAAGTATCAAAAGGTAAAATACAATTATCATTGCAACAGCATAAATACAACTGCATGTTCATAGCATTTTATAGAATTAATACTTTGTCATACCACCATAATACCCATAGTACCCATAAATATCACCATCAAAAGACACATTAACAAGATACATTTCATAAGATCTCATGAAGGTAACCAGGCATATGAGACGCAAACCCCAAATAGGATTATTCTGCATTATCGTAAATTACAAGCCACAGGCAGGAATGAATTCCTGCCAACACGCCTTGGATCTGGCGGCTCACTTTGTAACAATTCACTTGCAATGCCCAGTCGTGCCACCGTTATTGCAAAACAAATATCCCAACCAGATTGCGAGGTATCGCCCTTCAGTTGCCCAACATAATACATTTGGAATCAAAATTAGCATTCTGCTGTAACAAGTTATTACATTTATTAAATAATACAGCCCAAAATGGTAAAAGAATTGGTCAGGTTGCAAAAATGTGAGTAGTATCCTCATCTGGCCCAATATACCGAAAACAGAAGTATCTAAACCCCATTCTAAACAATTTAGAGGGAATATAATACGTATTGTATAATATCTCAAAGGAGGAATGAGTTTAGAGGCGAGATACATTAAGCATGTTTTGGGCCAGCTTAATACTAAATCTAATATCCTCAGGAGAAACAGGCCAGACCACATTGGTAGCCCATTAGCCGCTAGATGCAGAGAATGTTGTTATTTAGAGCTGAAGCTCATAAGATCTGGTAGAGTGTCACTAGAGTGACGTTTAGGTATGCGACGCAAATGGTACCAAAAACGATTTTGCTCCATTGCAACTTCATTAGCTAGGAGATGAGCAATAAAATCTCCGAGCTGCAGATATAAAAAAAAAATCCTGCCTATGTATACCAAATTAATTCTGTAATGCATCAAAAGAAAGAAATACCCCAGCAAAACAGATGATCGAGGCGTTCTATGCCAATATAGCGCCAGAACTGTTCATATACTGTGCATGCAACAGGGGGCAAGGAGGGGCGCTTGCCCCCCCCCCTGGAGCGACCCTCTTTGCCCCCCCTGCGGACGCCCATGAAAACCGTGACTTCAAGACGGGGTTCTCACTCTCTTTCCTCACCTTTCTTTTATTTGCTTCCCTGTGAAATGGATCCAAAAAAGAAAGACGCTTTTGCTGGAAATGTAGTATTTTTCTGACATTTTAATTCCAAAGTGCAGCATTGGGAATAAAAGGCAAAAAATATGAAAAATAGATAAATAACTAAATAAAGTAAGACAGAGTGGTACCAAACTGGCCAAACGTATTTTATTCACACTGAAACACATTAGCGCCACTTTTACAGAGTTTGCCAGTGAAGCGCTATTTTTGTTTTCTTGTCTTTGTTTTCCCTGGACTTGGAACTAGTGCACCAATCCTGGAGGTACCAAAATGTGTGAATTGGAAAACAAAATGTGTGCTGCGGCTCTGCGTCCAGGGATGTGGTCTTTTTACCATACTGCTTACGTTTTGTAAGGATATAAGCAATGGCCATTACAATGGGTCCATTCAGGGCCCTGTAGTTGTGTCCTTAACTTTTCAGGCAAAAGCACTCACTGATTTCTGAATAGTGAGTGTAAAAGCAGTAAGGTAACCATGTTGTTCCTGCTTACATTTCCCATGGTTTGCTAAATTTTGCATTCCCTATAAGTGTTTGCTTTTTCCAGGATGTTGTTCCTTTTTTTTTTGTAGGCCGCATATTGATGTTGTCTAGTGCGTAATTTAAATTGCGCATCCAGCTGTTTATAGCGGGCAACAATTGGGTTGTAGTTGAAAACAGTGGGAGTTTTTCTCAGTGGGGCAGTACGGTGTTCAGTGAAGGTGAGGGTGTGGCACTATGGTCAGAGCTGCTGAATTTGGAACTGGGAACCAGGTTCAGCCTTAATAACCAGCCCACCAGACCACTCTCCTGCGAGAGCACAATCACATGCTAGACCTTAGAAGGCTTCGCAACACCTTAGAAGTCCTGGTGTCTTCGTACCAGCAGGTGGACCCTAGCATGACAAGTGTGGGTTAACCTTCAAGGCTTGTCCACCACTATCCATACTGAAGTTCACCTCCAGTCTTGCGGGCAGGCCTATGAAGCAGCACACCTTAGAACAACAGTCACTGAGCTCACAGGACCCTTGAGAAGGGCCAGCTCTAGGGCGGTGCAACCAGTGTGACCGCACCGGGTGCTGACTTTAGGTGAAGGCATCATGTTTGCAAGTATATTATGGTTTTAAAAACGTGTGCTGCCTCCTTCCTGGCTTCCAGCAATTTTTTGGCAACAATAAAAATGTCATGAGGACTCTGGTGATTAATGTTCTTCCTAGAGAGAGATCGGAATTTTGTCTAGTGGAAGTTTTGACTCATGGAAAGGTAGCTCAGATGGTTAATGTACCGGCTGCAAAGAACATGCGCCATGCAGATCACAAAGTGCACATAATGTAAATAGGTCAGTGGGCTACTGCTTTTGTCAGAGATCCTTTTGTCACTTGCAGTTTATAAGTTAAAATCCTAACTTAGAACAGTGAGCTATTAACTGTTATCTAAGAGCTGCATACATACTGCAAGGTATAAATTTGAGCGTTATGTTCCCCGCCTCCCATCCCCCAGTCTTTGATTATCCTAATGTCCCAAAAAGTGTTTTTTTGGACAGAAATCAATTCAGATTATTAAGGAGAACCCCCAACCATGGTATTAAGTTTTATATTCTGGTATTGTGTTTCTCCAGACCAATCACTATAAAACTATACGGGCTACTAGTATGGTTGTCATGTGACTCCTACACCTTGTAGTCCTTAGTCTTATGTAACATTTTCTATACAGTGATTTACACACATATTGATTGTCTCTGTGTAATGTGTGTGATATAAAGTGCTCTGACACCCTACAATGGTATGAGTGGCACTGTAAATCAAATTAAATGCATCTGAGAGAGAGTGGTTATGGAGACTTGGGGGGCACAGTTATAGGGTGGTAGTGAGGGAATCCATGGCAGAGGTGGTCATTGGGGGGCACTAACAAACATTAATGTACAGGACACCACCAGTGCTATGGCTGGCCCTGCCCTTGAGGCCAGTCTGCCTCACCCAAAGGTACCTCCATTGGCCTTGTTTCAGCAGCAGTCGCTGCAATTCATCAGGGATTGTCAATGCAGGATTTTCACACACCAAACTAAGTTCGCAAACTTCAGTCTCCCTGCTTCATTCACAAGCTCTTTTAACATGTGCTGCCTGCTGTGGGGCCACTGGAATTAATTATGCATCAAAGGATGACAACATTATGCCGTAGTGTTGACTAAATTATGCATTAAAAAAAGGCTGCAGCGTAATGCAGTATATTTTCAGATATTTTATTATTTTGACGTGTGTACACATGCTAACAATCTGTGGAAAGAGTGTAACATACAAATGCAGCAGTGAGAAAGGTGACCAGTCAACCTTTACAATAGGCCATCCACTCCGCAGCAACACAAGTCACATTTTATATTAACTTTTGATATGTTTGAGCTACAAACAATTTATTAGTTTAAATGGTCAGATCATGCAGCAGATCTTGCATTATGAGGCAAATATGGCAGAGCCATCATTTTAGAGAAAACACTTGCAAACTAGGATATTTTGCCATTCATGTTTGAACTGCTGTTTTTGAAAAAGGGTGAAGTGCTGATGACAGAAACTCCATGGCTCGGAGACAAAGTGCTTGTGTTTTCACATTTTATCATATTTCGTACATTCTGTGATTAGAAGCATATCCCACTTTGTGAATATATTTTAATGTCAATAACTCGTTATAACCTTAAATAATCATGTGCATCCATTGGTTGATTAAACTGGGCAGTGAAATGCCAAACAAATACTAAAAATTGGGATGTCTGCACATTCTAGCCACACCTCTGGCTCCACCCACAGATCCAATCCTTGGGTTATTCCCGCCCTCTGATTCTCCGCCCCCCGTTCCCCTACTTTTTATCCCCCACTTCGACCACTGTGTAAGACTCCGCATCCCTGGACCTGTGATAAGGCGCCGCATGTGCCACACATTTACGGTGCTGGGCTTCCGCATAAGGGAGCTGGCCATTATTGTATCCCTAAACGTGTGCACAATGTCAGGTTGACATTGACTACACATAGAGGGACTCTAAGTTTCTTTTAAAAAATATAGCTAACATTTGGACCTATACATTTTATTTTGTATAAATTAATTGAATGTGTGTAAAATTTAGCAATGCTTGGGGAATTCTAGTAAAGGGAGCACCTACTGTCAAATCACTCGCGTGTGTGATTGCTGCATTATTTATTACTAACTTTGACGTTGTGCTTTAACTTTGGAAAAAAGTTATAATGAATTCTAGCACCAAGAAGCCAATATTCGTAAATATGTGTGCTACAAATAATCCCTAACATACACTGTGCATACAGTATATTTAATCTGGTGCTTTAATCATAGGCTGTTTTAAAGTATTCTGATAAAAATCGAATCATGCTGAAGACAGCCTTGATTGGTGTTGGATCGAGGACTCAGAAGTCGGCACACCTAGCAGACAGAGATAAAGCACCTTGTCAGAAAGTTTAGCGTTTTCCCTACAGGTGGTGTTTGTTGGCCCGTGGTAGGGTCAGTCACATGTTCTGGATTCCTGGCATTTAATTGAGTCTATCCTAGTTCTGCGCCCCAGTATTTCTTGTGCCCCACCTGGCACACATCATGTTGGAGGATGGTGATGACGTTAACATTTTGCCCCCCCCCCTGGAAAAATTTCTGCGGACGCCCATGGCTGAGGCATAATAGGGTTACACCCAAGGGATGTGTACTGATTAAAGCTTGATATATTATAGTGGGCAGTTGTAAAGTAGCAAGAGAGCAGCCCCAAATCTTTCGCTTCAGCCCACAGTCCAGTCTGCCACGTCCTTCTACTTACTCTCAGAGAACAAGAAGGAAACTGCTCCCGCCCGCTGGGAGTGAAATTTGCATCTGTTTCCCTGCCTACTGTGAAGCGGGCAGGAAAACAGATGACAGAATTTCGCCCACATGCAGGGAGCAGCATTTTTGGAGGTGGGGAGCCAGCAGGGACCGGGGGGGCATTCAGGCTCCCCACGGTCACCAACACAGCAGAATGGATGCCCTGGGTGGGCTCCCAGGAGTAAGAGGCCAGGCCCAGGAGGATGGGTTCCCCTCAGCTGAAATTGGCTCAGGAGGTGGGGCAGGGGGAGATGCACGGCCCCCTCCCCCATTGAAATTTGTCCGGGCCCCGGGGATGGGATCCCTGGGACTGAAATCAGCCTGGAGAGGGGGGCCATGTGTCCCCCACCCACATTGAATTTTGGCCAGGCCTCTGGGGATAGGGTCCCCGAGCTGAAATTCCCCTTCTCCCTTTAAGTTTTGGTGGGTCATTCTGGGCATGAAGCTCATTTCACAGAAATTAAACTTCAACGGGAAGCAGTTACAAATATAAACATAGCAGGTGTCACTGACCATGTCATGAATGATGTAATATGTGAGGTCATAAGCAGTGCATTGCGGGGGATGTAAGTTATAGTTTGCTCAGGTAACTAAAACTGCTGACATACACACACACACTCTTACTCACTCTTTGTGTCAGCCCGCTGCTGCCCCAGTCAGCACAATATGAATATTTTCTTTCCTTCTCTTTTTTCTTTCATTATTAAAGCTTGTTACAGCTCCAAATATTGTACTAACTGTTTGCTTGCTTGCAGCTCACTTCATATGCAGTGTACCACAACCTGCATAGCTGCTGTATCTAAACAAGCTGACCATCATAAATTGGCAATGCCTACTTCGTATTTTATTTTACAATTGCAAGATGGTCATTGCATTGTTTCTAAGCATGGCAACCAGTTGTAACTACAAAGCAACAATGTACAATACCCTTGCAAGACAGCTACCTGCTGCTTTCTTTGATTTTGTAATTGCAAGCATTACCCACCATTTCTAGGTGACTGCATGTTTTCTTTTTTTCTACTTTTTTTTACTTTAATTCATCCTGTATATGTGGCCAAGTGTCTATATCCATTTTGTTGTGGTTGTGTAAAGGGGGGGGGAATGCAAGAATAAGTCTGTGATGAATGAATTTACGAGTGCACGGGTGAGTGAAAGAGTGCATTTATAATGACATATTCAGTGCCTAACCTCAACATGAAGTAAGGAGGCACTTTCCTTTTAAGCCAGAAATGTTTGGCATTGTCAATTCTCCTCAGCTATCTTTGTGGTAGCTGGTTGATTTGCCTAGTTGCACATCTCATCACTTGGTTGCGCACAAGCAAGAAAAGTGTGCATGCACGTTTTCTATTGCTGCACACGAGAAAAAATAATTAGAGAGAACATTGGCTTGGCAATGTTTGAGTTGAGGGTTCTACTCTGGGTGCACGTGCCTCACTTAGCCAACTTGCCACTTTCTCCAAGGTTCTGCATTCAGATGATAACAATGTTTTCTAATTTGATCAATGGTACGCTGTGTGACCCCTGCATAACTGATCTTCTCCTGAATGCTGAACCGTATTTTTTTCTGACATTCAAGGACTCTAAATTATGATTTTTCAAATAGCTCATCATTAAGGGGACACATTCTTCAGTAAGAATTTCTTACTCTTTCTCATTAAACTTTAATTTCCTTTTCTCCCCCCAGGAATGGCAGATTCCCACAGTAGAGACTTACACCCACAGCCCTCAGATACAAATAAGAACTTGCCAAATCAGAGGACAAAATAAACACCAGCTAAATACCCTTTAAGAAGAAACTGGAAAAAGTGGGACAATTACTCAGTAACTTGTTAGAGTCTGCAGAGGTAGATACAGTCCTCAGTCAAAGCAAAGCTACCCATAAAGGCACAAAGAGGGAAATGACTAAAACCCCATATAAAGCTACTGGCAATCTCATCCAAAATGGCAAAGCAAGACCCCTGTATGAGGTAGATGGATGTCGTGCCATAATACTATGTGTGAGGGGTGAATAGCAAATAAAAAGCTCAGGTTCACTCAGATTATCGGTCCTCTGTGTGCTCCAGGCCTTTACGGAGCATCCATTCGCAATTTACCAAAATACTATATGCGATTCCGTAAATTGCAAATGTGAATTCTACCAAATCACTAAAACGTTCCTACTTTATTACATATGGAATAGCAATTCCCTATTTGCAATGAGTAATATTCACAAATTGTGAATCTTTATTCCAATGCTTATTACACCAGGCCCTTAGATTTATTGCAAATATAGGTTGCAGAGGGGATGCTAGAGTAAAAGTGCCAGGGGAAGTCGTGGAGGCAGCAAGCTTGAACAGATAAATTGAGTACTTTTTTTATTTATTAATAATGTCAGCACAATGTTGTCTTATTGCTTCAAATGTGGTCATGAAACCCCCAATTGCTGAATACAGACATAGGAAAAGGCCAGTGTCTAATGCCAAATTCAACTGTAGGGTCTTCGCAGACCAGTAAACCTCTTTATAGCAACAATATTGTAGTTATAATAAACAGCCTGCTATTGATACTGCGTAAACTTGACCTTGGCTTCAGGGGTGAATTGATTGTCTTCCCCATCCTGGGTACCTGCTAGTGACTATGCCACACACAGAGCTTAATATTACACTTCTTTATTCGCATGTGCATAACTGTAAACTCGACATTCTAAAAGAAGCTATTTCATTGCCTTCCGCTACCGCGCAACTCTTTGAAGCCGATAAGGAGCCAGAAGGGTTCTATCATAAAACTCGCACAACACTACATCTCCCCCTCTGTTAAATAAAAAAAGTTTAGTTTTTTTACAAATCAGTATATGTATGTACAATTGCATCTCTTCAATCAACCTTCTTGGCGCTTTAATTATTCACCCTGAGCAGGTTACTGGAAGCTGTCATCTTCAGAATCAGATATTTTCCAACACAATGAAAAGGAAACAGCAGTCACTTAGTTTTCAGGTTCAGTCTTTCTTTCACCATCTGGAGCAGAAGACCGATGAATTAATTGCCAAAAGTGAGAAGAGTCTTTGGTAACAGACTTTCTAGGACATTGGGCAGTCAACATGTGTCCATTGGTGGATACTACATGAAAAGGTTCAGCACCATACGGAACATCAGATTTCCTCCTTCACATTTGTTGTGCGATCACTAGATCTCCTTTCTTAAACCTGATGTTCTTTGCACGTCTCCTCTAGTCTGCATAGGCTTCAATTTTTTGCTCGTTAACCGAGTCCTTTGCTCTCCCGAACATCAAAGTTGCTGGATTTTCACTAGTGGTCTAGCGAAATGTTGAACGATAGCCTCATATGGCGGAATTCAATACCGTTTTTAAACTGAGCCTCTCAAGTTGCACGCTGTACTACTTTCATTAGCATACTTGTGCTAAAGTAGGATCTGCTTCTATGGTTACCAACACGTTTTGCTTGATGTGATGCTGTGTTTGACTGGTCTGACTGGGATCCTGCTAATCAGAACCCCAGTCCATCCGCTCTCTCCCTAAATTGTTTACTTAGTACCTAGGTACAAACCCAGATTGGATACTGGGGTACCCTTATCAGACACTAGTATATGGTACTAAGGTACCCAGGGCATAGGTACCCCAGAGGTCTCCCAGGGGCTGAAGCATGCATTTTGCCACCCATGCGAAACCATACAAATGGGGACTACATGCCTGCCATTGCAGCCTGTGTAAGTTGGTGCTTGCAGCATTTACTCAAGATATAGGTTTCCTAAATCTAAGGGTCACTGCACTTAAAACCAGAAGTCACCCTTACAGCACGGCCTTTGCAGTCCTGAAGGCAGGGTGCTAGGTTCTAATTGAGAGGGTGCCCCTGCATGCCTACGGAGTTCATTCTCCCGGGTTGTCAGTGAGGCAGCCATTTACTATATAGAGGGGCACCGCGTAATTACGCAATGATCATCTCGAAAACGGTAGCAACGAATCCTATCATGTTTGGTATCAAACATGTTGGAATCATACCCCCACTCCGTAAATGGTGTGGAAAGTATGATTCAAAGGACTGGAAGAGCCCTCCATTAGGCGGTCAGTGTTCCAGATGCCAACCTTCTAGACCCGGACAGCACAAAATGGCTGCTGCTGACCAGAGACACATTTCTGCCCTCATGCTGCTGAGCCAAGCTCGAGCAGCAGAAGATGGAACAATAGGCATCCTGTCACAGGGAGGTGTGACCACCTCCCAGACAGGATTTAGTGTATTGGGTGTATTGGTGGGTCGCTTGGCAGCGCCAGAAAGTCCGAATGAGGGGCACACTAGGTGTCCCCATGCATAGTCTAGTTCAAACCAGTCTGGCGTGAAACTGGACATAGAACATGGGAGTAACCTCTCCCCTGTCCAGACACTCCCCTTTCCCTAGGGTACTTAGGGCCTACCTGGGTGTTGGTCCCTAGATTCGTTGTGGAATAAGATTCAGATCAGACACCACTGTACCGTCTGGGCACTATGGACTTCGTTTGGGCCTGACTTCATATCCCTTCCAGTCTGCTGCATCGTCTGTGCCTGTGCATCACACAGGGACCTTCCAAGGCCTGTGAAGCATCAAAGACACTTGAAGAAATCTCCCTTGGATTGACTGAGTCACTCCCCTGAATTTTTAAGGCACGGTAACTAAGTCGACCGGTCTGCAGATCCTGAGCTTCTCCGGACTCCGTGGGCTCTGCAACACAGTTGGTGTTTTTCCACAGGTCCTGAGGCCTGCCCTGTCCTCTGACTTTTTATGGGCATCGATGCAGTCCATGTGTACACTTTGGTTTTTGATGGTGTAAGTCAGTGCAACGGATGTAATTCACTGTATTTCTCTTCAGGCATTATGGTTATCGATGCACCACTGTCGATAATGAAATGTAACAAGCAACCATTTATTTTCAATGTAATCTTTGGACAATATTTTATGACTTTGGTGCTTTGGCATATCGACTTTTCTTTAACTGACATTTTTCCTCACATGCATCCAGTCCAAAATGCGCACTTTTCTCTGAGGTAAACATCCACATGGCACAACAATCTTCCTTACTTCTACTTGATATTGAGGTGGAAGCACAGTTTGACGAGGATTCAGATGATGATCAAGTGAGTCAAACGTTGCAGCAGTGTTGTAGACCAGTGTGGAACGTACATGTGTGTTATATACATGTGCTGGGTGTATGTGTGCCTGTGAATGGTACAATATATGGAAGATACTGGGTTCCATTTTGGGCAACCCAAGGCGATTAGGAAGAATATTAGGAGGTATAGGAATACCCCCAACTGACTTGTGGATTGCTTCATTCCTGTGAGCTCGGTGAGACACACTGGAGAAAGGGAGAGCCAGGCTCTTCAGTACACTTCAAAGGGTGCTCTTTTATTCAGATAGAGGTCCCTGGGAAGGGACCTGGCCAAGTCTCATGAGGAGATAGGGCTGTTAAGAGAATGATAAAGAGTAGGGCTGAGGCCCAGGGATAACCTTGAGATACCTATCACTGTGGCAGCGATCCAGGTGTGAGCCTCTAGTCACTCCCATGGACCAAGTTGTGGCGTCACGTTTGGAATAACTCCTGCTGTGACAGACTGCTGTCTGGAAGAAGGGCAGGGTGGAGGAGGGCACTTCAAAAAGAAGCAGACTCTTAAATAAACTTCAAAGACTCAGACTCTAAATCATATTTGGTGTCTGGAAATGGATTTGAAGAAGGGGATATTGAGGCCCCCAAAAGGGTCAACTGACAAGCCGTCAATTGGGTTATGTGAGGAGGAGAAGCTCTAAAAGACTTCTGACTGTCACCAGGACTGAGGACCGAGGGCCTGCCAGTCTCCCAGCTGGGTGAGGGGTCATTATGTAGGGACTCCAAGACCATCTGCTCCTGGAGCCTGAAGCACCAGTGCCTGCCTGCTTACTGAGCCCAGTGTGCCCTATGAGGTGGAGGAGAGCACTGGAGGAAGCGGGGTCCAGTGGGGGAATCCTGTTGATTGGATTCGTGTAGCGAGGTGTGAGGAGATGGCTGCTGCACCGATCAGGTCAGTGCCCATGTGCAGGGAAAAGTAGATGACCCCTGTATGCTTGAAGAGGGCCACCGTGAAGAGGCCTTTGACATCTGCTGCACCAATCAGGCACTTGCCTGTGCGCAGGAAAAAATAGACAACCCCCATATGCCAGAGGAGGGATGCCATGAAGTGATCCATTACCGTTCCTGCCCCGGGTCAACGTCTGTGCGCAGGTTGTATGTTGGCGACTCGATATGTAAGGCAGGGTCACCGTGAAGAGGGCTGCCGTGCATATTGGGCTGTAACTCAAGTGTATAGCTAAGTCAGCAACCCTGTAAGCCAGGTGAATCTGCAGCGAAGAATGCTGCTGTGCCATTAGGGGCATAGCCAATGTACAGAGTGAAGTCAGTGACGCAGTATGCCGGGGATTATCGGGAAAAAGGCAAGGAGCATGTACTGGTTAAGACTGTTGTTGAGAGGAGGAGGCCCCATAGTGTCTAAGGACAAGCCTGGCTAAGGACCATCACCAGGAGCTTTGTGACCCGCCCCTCCACCTGTGGGGAGGATCCCAAGAAACTTACCAACATCAGAGGGGCATCAAGCACTCCGCAGCCGCTGCCTCCTCAGGACCATATATGAGGAACTCAAGAACACTTGACAGCTGCCCACCTGGCTGTATATGAGGAACTTACTTCAGACAGCCTCTGCAGCTTCTACGCCCGAGAAGGGGGCGCTCTCTGAAAATCCGATCACTCAGATCCTAAAGGTGCATTTAATACTGATTTATGGGCCAGACTACCTTATAGTGCTTTGGCGCTGGAATACTTTTGACTTCAATAAAAAGTCTGAGTGGGGCTACTGAAACTTGGAGTGGGGCTTTACCTGAATTTCGCCTTCTATAGGATGGGGAATACCCACTACCATTAGCGAGGGAGTAGTGGGACTCAGGGACGCGTCTATAAAGCACTAGTCCTCTGACCACAGGGGACTGAGTATATTGTTTGTTTGTTCATGTTTTACTTTGTGTTTCAGTAAAAATACTCTTTTTCTTTTTTTGTATAAAGAAAAGCAAGTATTTGACTGGACAAACATGTATTACTCCTGCTCAGTGTATTTTGACTTGTCAGCCTGTGTTCATATCCCTGTGTCTACTCCCCCTCCACCCCCCCCCCCACCGAGAAACCTTGGACTGCTTGATCCACACTAACACTGAGAGTCAAGTGCTGAAATGGTAGTTGGCCCAGTTAATAATAAAAGGCCACAAGCCCCACAGTTTGTCCCAATAGCTCCTGCTTGCCCCCTGACCTTCTGAACAGGGTACCTAGGTAATACTATTAATAAGCTTTAAATATATTTTGGGAATTCAACCATTTGTCTGCAAACATCAGTTGAGTTCTGAAAATATACACGTTTCCATCTTGAACGCACACTTTTCAATGTTGGTATGCATGTATTAATTCAACCATGCAAAAGCATTTAATTTAGTAGGCTGGGCAAAGGAGAGGTACTTAAAAGTAGCTGGAGAGCTACCAGTAGCTTGCGAACTACTCGTTGGAGAGGCCTGATCAGGCCTCTTCAACGAGTAGTTTCCAAAGAAAAACCACGTGAAACACCTTATGGTAACGTGAAATCAGGCCCACCAGCCTGTCCATTATTAACAGTTCTATAATCCTGGCACAGCATAAGGCATTTCAACTCCACACAAGTGTTAGTCATAATCTTCTATGTGGGTGGTCACATGGTAGGCATTTATACATCCTGTTCAGGAGGAGTTAGACACGGCGCTTTCAGTGGCAGAGGTGCGGGCGACCCTTGCTCGCCTGCCGCGGGCAAAGACGCCGAGCAGTGATGGCTACCCACCAGAGTTTTACCAGGAATTCGGAGCCGTGCTGTCGCGTCTCCTAGTACAGGTCTACGCCGAGGCCTTCGAGATTAGGGCACTCCTGCCGAGCATGTCCAGTGGAGACATATGTATGATCCTTAAACCGGGGGGGGACAAGCTCGACCCTTCCGCATATCGCCCTATCACCATGATTAATACCGACGTTAAAATCTTAACTAAGTTATTGGCCACTCGGTTGGCCCCCCACATGACGCATCTGGTCCATCCGGACCAATGCGGTTTCATTCCCGGACGTAACACCGCCATGAATTTGAGGCACTTGAACCATATCCTGCATGAAGCTCAGGGGTCGGAGGAACAGATGGTGCTTGTATCGGTAGACCTGGCTAAGGCGTTCGATACCGTGGTTTGGGTCTACCTACAGGAGGTACTTCGGGTGATGGGCATGGGCCCAAACTTTTGTCGGTGGATCCGTATCTTATATGCTTCCCCCCATGCACAAGTGCGGCTGGGGACTGCGCACTCGGAGGAGTAGCCTTTGGGGCGAGGTACACGGCAGGGGTGTCCCTTTTCGCCACTTCTCTTCGCTCTAGCGATAGAGCCTCTGGCTGTCCGGATTCGTCTGGAAATGTCGCAGCGGGGCATACAAGAAGGAGATACGTGTAACATTGTTTCCTTGTATGTGGATGACGCTTTATTTTATCTGAGGACCCCAAGGGAGGCACTCCCTCTGTTGCTCGAGCAGTTGGACAGGTTTGGAGATGTCGGGGTTCCGACTCAATAGACGTAAGTCCTTTGTGTACCCACTGTCGGGATTTGACTCGGTTCCTGAGAACGATTTACCGGAGCTCGGGCTCCGCTGGGAAACGGACTCTTTCCGCTACCTGGGAATTCAGGTGGCACCCATGGATGCGAGATCCCTGACCTGTAATATTGATAGGGTGCTTCAGTCCCTGCAGCGCTCCGTCTCCTTCTGGAACACCCTTCTGGAACACCCTTCCGCTGTCCCTTATGGGCCGGTTGGCTGTAGCTAAAATGGTAATGTTGCCTAGGACTCTGTATATTTTACAAAATACGTTGTGCCCTCTCCCTCCTAGGGTCTTTCGCACGCTGAATACGCTCCTCACGTCCCTGCTTTGGGCGGGTCGGCGTAGCCGGGTTGCACTTCATACAGTGGTGCGCTCCTTTGACGAAGGAGGCCTTGAGGCCCCGCGTTTTGACCTATGTTATTATGCTGCGCAGTTGCTGCCGGCTGCCAGATGGTTTGCGGGAATATGTCTGGGAGACGCAGCTGTTGGCAGGAACAGCGACAGTGCAAGCGCTTCAAGTCGCATTGATGAGGGGACGGGGGGCGAGAACGAATCTGCCCTACATTGTGAGGCATACGGCAAGTGTCTGGCACCGCTTTGTGGAGAGGTGCTCTGTTCAGCACCCTTCCACAGGGACCTGTCGCTTTGAATTCTGGAGCCCCTGGTGTCGTTGGAGGAATAGATGTCTTTCCGGATCTGGCGAGAGGGGGGATGTGAGACCCTGGCGGATTTATATCCCTCCGAAATCTTCCTATCTTATGAAGAGGCGGAGGACACTTTTGCCCTGGGTAGAGGTCAGTTCCTGCATAACCAGGGCTTGCGTGACAGTGGTGCGGTCGCATGGACACATTATCTGGAGGTTCCCCCAATGACTCACACCCTGGACATTATTTTGTCTTGTGGCAAGGGGCGTCGACTTGTTTCACTGTTGTATGCGGCCATGCGCAGGGATTCTGCCCTTCTGGTCCCTCCGGCGTGGGCAGCCTGGGAGGCGGATTTGGGAGCTCCGATTGAGCGGGATCAGTGACAACGAATAGGGACCCTCACAAAGAAGGTCTCATGTAATGCGCGTTTTAAGTTAATACATTTTAATTTCCTGCACCGCACCTATCTCACTCCGGTCTTACTGCAGCGTTACGCCCCGGACAGACTGGATGATTGCCCCAGATGTGGAATGGGGGGGCGGGGTTCCTGCACCTGTCCTGGGAATGCCCTATGGTTCGGAGTTTCTGGGAGGGGGCGGTGGAACATATCACTGCCACTACGGGGATTCGCATCCAGCTGTCACCCCTATACTGCTTGTTAGCTTTAGTACCTAGACCTAAGAAGAGGAAATTGGCATATAAATTGATGCATTTGATGCTGGTGCTGGCTAGGCGCGGGGTGGCTATCACCTGGATGAGTCAGAGGGCCCCGTAGATTCCCAGGTGGTTGAGTGATGTGCCGGAGTGGTCCTTGGCGGAGGAAGCTCATATGGAGAGCTGTAAGAGGGATTAGAGACTGCAGGAGGACCTGTTGGTATGGTGTATGCTATGTGCTGAGATTGGGGTTCTGGATCATGCCTCGCATAGTGAGTCAGAGGGGGAGAGTGGAGAATTATTCTCGCCATTGGATTCGGGCACTGAGGAGGAGGATGGAGTCATGGACCCCGGTACTGCGGTGGAGGTGTAGTGAAGAGCGGGTGCTGGCCCAATACTCACAGGATGCTAGCTGTTGTTTGATATTTTGCGTAGTGTCATTGAAGCCTATGGATCTCGGTGTGACCTCTGGTCGTTCAGACGTGCCTTAATGAGTCTGTCAATGTGCATATGTGCCGTTTTGATGCCGTGGGGGGGGAAGTTGTTGTACATTTCTTTTGTGAAATGCCAAAAATAAAGTTTAAAAAAAAAACATTTATACATTAACAGTGACGAAGAACAACTGGCATGGTAAAGTACCTCCCATCCTGAAGAAAATCTTCTAATAGCAAGTATTTTGCGAAAGTTATCAATGAAAACAATGAATATTCCCATAACTTGATGCCTTGTTTCACAGTTGGACAGAATGTTTCATGGAAGGGCAAAGAAGCCCGCCTGGAATGACAGAAAGCTGTTAATACAGCCAGGGTTTTTGGGGGGAATTCAGCAGGTATTGCACTTAAAGAAACCTTTTCTTTGTGATAGCCAGGTGTTACTTTCAGTTATTTTAGGGCTGCTTTTGACGAGAGAGTTACTCATTGAGGGTGCACTTCTGTATGTCACAGAGAGATTTCTGGGAAGGAGGTGGCCAATAGCAGAATCATTTAGAACTAATGGCCAATTGCGTCTGATGATACTTCACAACTCTTTATTCTGTTGGTTAAATGCAAGTATCAATCTAATTTGAACTTTCCCTCCTTTTTTGTCACCTTGTTTGTCAATTTTAGCCACTGGTTGACAGCCAGCTTTATCTCTACATTTTGTGTTGGGTAATAGATCCAAGCTGTTTAACTGCTTTGATTTGGTGATGGTTAGATCTACAGTTTTTTGCCAGTAGCCTCCTGCTAAAAATCTGAGTTTACTTGCCTCTTGTACCATCTCTAAGTATGTACTGTTGCTACACATTCTTTTTAACCTAGCGACGCTTGACCTTCCAAGTAGGTCGCTCCCCCCCCGCTGCAGCTCCAATCAGTGCTTTGTGCCCTGT
The DNA here is from genome assembly GCF_964263255.1 of Lissotriton vulgaris. Classification (NCBI taxonomy): domain Eukaryota; kingdom Metazoa; phylum Chordata; class Amphibia; order Caudata; family Salamandridae; genus Lissotriton; species Lissotriton vulgaris. The sequence continues at coordinate 701,493,725 of NC_141694.1, read as the reverse complement.
GCCCTTGGCTTGCCCCCCCTGCCCACCGGTTTTCCCACCGCAGCTGCCCCTGCGGCCCCGCCCCCCGCGCCCACTCGCTGACCCCTGCCTCCTGCCTCCTAGCTGCTCCTCCCTCCCAGCTCCCCTCAAATTGGTGGCAGCTGCGCAGTGAGGAAAGTGTCCCTTGACCTTCCAAGTAGGCCGCTCTCCCCCTGCAGCTCCAACCAGCGCTTTGTGCCCTGTGCCCTTGGCGTGCCCCCCTGCCCACTCGCTTTCCCGCCGCTGCTGCACCTGTGGCCCCACCCCTCGTGCCCACTCGCTGACCCCTGCCTCCCGCTTCCCACCTCCCAGCTGCTCCTCCCTCCCAGCTCCCCATAAAATGGCGGCAGCTGCGCAGCCACGCCACTGGGGCGCCTAAGGCAAGCCCATCTGCCCCCGGGACCCTGCCCAGCGCCAGAACCCCTGGACCCCGCGAACGCCATGATATCAGACTCCACTACGAAGCCTGCAGCCTTCATGCACTCAATGCCGGCCAAAACCACACCTGCTTCCAGGCCACCCCGAAATGGACCCACGAACCCTTCTCTTGCCGCACCTGCAGCTTCACTTGCGACAGAACCACCAAACCTCCAAGGACAGGAGCCAACCAGCTCCGCTGCATACTCCTCAACACCCGCTCCGCACGCAAACACGCCTTCGAGCTCTGGGATCTGCTCCGCCCAGACGTGGCCTTCCTGACCGAGACCTAGTGGAACGACTCCTCGGCGCCCGACATTGCCATAGCCATCTTGGACGGCTACAAGATTACCTGCAGGGATCGCGCCAACGGAACCGAAGGAGGAATAGCCATTGTCCACAAATCCACCCTCAAGGTCACCACCCACGCAGATGACACCCTCAACACCGCTGAACACCTGCACTTCTGGATCCACACCGACCCCAACACCACCCTCAGAGGAACTCTCATCTACAGAACCCCCGGACCCCGGGCTCAGTTCAGCGACTCCATTGCCGACCTCGCCAGCATCCACGCACTCGCCTCCATGGACTACATCCTCCTCGGGGACCTGAACTTCCACCTCGAGAACAACAACGGCGCCAACTCCGCCACCCTGATCGACAACCTCGCCAACCTCGGCCTCAGACAACTCGTCACCGCACCCACCCACGCTGCCGGCCACACGCTGGACCCCATCTTCTCCACAGGCACCCACGTCGCCTTCGACCACACCACCAAACTCCACTGGACCGACCACCGCTGCATTCATTTCACCCTCAAGAAACCAACCACGCACCACCGCATCCAACAGCTGCCTCGCCGCTGCTGGAGCAAAGTCACCGAAGACCGGCTGACCACCACCCTCGCCCAGAACCCACCCAGCAACCCCACCAACCCAGACGCCGCCACCCACAACCTCAGACAGTGGATCGACGACTGCGCCAACACTCTCGCCCAGGTCAAGAAACCCTCCAACAACCACGCCAGCAAGAGAGCCACCTGGTTCACCAACGAGCTCCAGACCACCAAACGCGCATGCCGGAAACTAAAGAAAATATGGCTCCACGAATGCACACCGGACAACCACGCAGCCCACAAGGACGCCACCCGCAGACACCACCACCTCATCAGATTAGCCAAGAGATCCTCCTTCAAAGACCGCCTGGATAACAATGCACACAATAGCAAAGAGCTCTTCAGCATCATAAAGGAACTCTCCAACCCCAGCGCCAACGCCAATGACATCCCGCCCGCACAAGAACTGTGCGATTCACTAGCCATCTTCTTCCACCGCAAGATCGCTGACATCCACGACATCTTCAACACCACGACCTCCCCGACTACGCCAGACTCCACCTCCCCTGTGAACACCACCAGCGCCATCCGCCTGACCTCCAGGTCCAACGTCAACGACGACGAGACACGCAAGGTCATGAACTCCATCCACTCAGGATCTCCGTCAGACCCGTGCCCACTCCACGTATTCAACAAAGCAGACGCAGCCATCGCACCCTAACTACGGAAGTTCATCAACATCTCCTTTGAAACTGCGACATTCCTGGAAAGCTGGAAGCACACCAAAATCAACGCCCTCCTCAAGAAGCCCAAGGCGGACCCAAAGGACCTCAAGAACTTGTTGACTGGGTGGGAGTGTTTGATTGGTTCAGATGCTCCTTCCATCACCACCCCCTTTTGTACTGCTTTGTTTGCCATAAGTTGACAGGGTATGCTCAGACGTGAGTTCCTTGCTCACTTTGCCACTGGATTGAAGCAGGCCTGGCTGAAGACGGTTGTAATGGTATTTGGAAAATGGGGGACCCCTACTGTTACTAAGTTTGCTAGTCGTAGGGAACAATGAACAAATTAGGAAAAAGAGAGAGAGAACTCTCTCTAGCAAACACATACTAAACAACTGGCCATTATGTTATTCAATATTATAGCGACTGTTTGTAATTAATAAACAAATCAAAACCATACATTTAGATACAAAATACTATTTTTGTTTTCATTTTTGTATATTCTTTTTTATATATAAATATTTTAGTTCATTTTTCATTTCATTTGATATACTTGTTATAAGCATTTAACATTTTACAAACATAAATACATATATATGACACATAGAAAATAAAACTGTGAGACAAGAAGGACATTTTCGGTCGATGTAACAATGAGGTAGGCAAAGCGGTGGAATAAAACTACGCGCGTTTCGGCCAGTAGCCTTCGTCAGGTGACCGTCATTCGCAATTTACAAGACATAACATTGTGCAACATAAATTTTCGAAATAAGACTGTGGATATTTCGGAATTCTATCTTCTATTTTTATTTTCCCAACTTTAGATAATTTCCAGCCAAGTAACTTGACTTTTAATTTTGCAGTAAGTAGTCTGGAAAGCAGCTTTGTAGATATTGTGCACTGCTAAGCACTTGTCATATGAAGAAGGTAACTCTATGCTGTACAGTCATCGGGTTTGGTTTAAACAATATGGGTATTGTTTGTACGGATTCCGTCTTCTATTTCTGATAGAAAGAAGTGTAGAGCCATCCGATTTCCTTAGATGAATTTAATTTTGCATCTTTGTTCCGTGATGGCTCTCTCTTATGAAGCGAATCTCCTCTACGGCACACCGAGTAGCCGCAATGATGCTGTCAAAAAAGACAGCTGTAATGCCAGAAACCGGTCCTAGGAAGCTTGAATCCGGTCCAGGGAAGGCATGGCTAGGCAGTTCAGGCTGGACTGTTCCCATGAGGCACAGGGTCAAACTGATTTGCATTTGGCCATGTCTGAACTGGGGTGGCAGAGTGGGCTAAAGAACGGTGATGGATCAAACCCAGATCTGTTGACTGGGTGTGAGTGTTTGATTGGCTCAGATGCTCCTTCCATCACCACCCCCTTTTGTACCGCTTTGTTCACCATACGTTGGCAGGCTATGCTCAGCCGTGAGTCCCTTGCGCACTTTGCCACTGGATTCAAGCAAGCCTGGCTGAAGACGGCTATAATGCCAGAAACCGGTCCTAGAAAGCTTGAATCCGGCCCAGGGAAGGCATGGCCAGCCAGTTCGGGCTGGACTGTTCCCATGAAGCACAGGGTCAGACTGATTTGCATATGGCCATGTCTGAACTGGGGTGGCAGAGAGGGCTAAAGAACGGTGATGGATCAAACCCAGATCTGTTGACTGGGTGTGAGTGTTTGATTGGTTCAGATGCTCCTTCCATCACCACCCCCTTTTGTACCGCTTTGTTCGCCATAAGTTGGCAGGGTATGCTCAGCCGTGAGTCCCTTGCTCACTTTGCCACTGGATTCAAGCAAGCCTGGCTGAAGACGGCTATAATGCCAGAAACCGGTCCTAGGAAGCTTGAATCCGGTCCAGGGAAGGCATGGCTAAGCAGTTTGGGCTGGACTGTTCCCATGAGGCACAGGGTCAGACTGATTTGCATATGGCCATGTCTGAACTGGGGTGGCAGAGTGGGCTAAAGAACGGTGATGGATCAAACCCAGATCTGTTGACTGGGTGTGAGTGTTTGATTGGTTCAGATGCTCCTTCCATCACCACCCCCTTTTGTACCGCATCACAACCTCACCATCATCTCCTGCGCCAACGACTCCCAGCTCATCCTCTCCCTCACCAAGGACCCACACACCGCCAAAACCAACCTCCACGAGGGAATGAAGGCCGTAGCTGACTGGATGAGGAACAGCCGTCTGAAGCTGAACTCGGACAAGACGGAGGTACTCATCCTCGGACCCACCCCCTCAGCCTGGGACGACTCCTGGTGGCCGACCACACTGGGAGCAGCACCAACACCCACCGACCATGCACGCAACCTAGGATTCATCCTCGATCCTCCCTCTCCATGTCTAAGCAAGTCAACGCTGTCTCCTCCTCCTGCTACAACACCCTTGCATGCTCTGCAGGATCTACAAGTGGATCCCGACCGAAACAAGAAGAACGATGACACAGGGCCTTGTCAGCAGCAGACTGGACTACGGCAACTCACTCTACGCAAGAATCCCAGCCAAACACCTACGACGACTACAACGCATCCAAAACGCCTCAGCCCGACTGATTGTCAACGTCCCCCGCCGCAGCCACATCACCCCCCACCTGAGAGACCTACACTGGCTCCCCGTCGACAAGAGGATCACCTTCAAGCTCCTCACCCAGGCACACAAAGCACTCCACAACGCCAGACCAGCCTATCTGAACAGCAGACTCAGCTTCTACACCCCCACCCGCCAGTTCCTCTCCGCCAGCCTCACCGCTGTCCCCCCCATCCAATGAACGACCTCCGGTGGCAGATCCTTCTCCTACCTTGCCGCCAAGACCTGGAACACCCTCCCAACCCACATACGGCAGACCCATGACCCACTCGCCTTCAGAAGACTCCTCAGGACCTGGCTCTTCGACCAGTAGCAGCACCCCCTCCCCTCAGCGCCTTGAGACCCTCACGGGTAAGTAGCGCGCTCTACAAGTACTCTGATTGATTGATTGATTGATTGATTGATAGGCATCTCTCCATAGGGTATACTTTCTATTATATATTTCACTTAGATTACTCTTCACGCATGGTAAAGGCATTTGTCGTAAAAAAAAATGTGTGGTAAAGGTATGCAAGTTGAAAGCATGCGTTGTAATCTTGTACAACTTCTGGAAAGTTGTGTTTCTCAACTCAATCACTAGTGTGTGCATTCCCACAGCTATTTTCCTTTTGAGAGTAAAGCTCAGAGCGACATATATCTGCAAAGTTCTTATATCTTTAAACCCATTGCAATATTACCACTTGTTGCCCAACTATTGCAGTGCACCATGCCACCATTTCCTCCTTAGTTAGGTCAGTAAAGATTTCCACTAACGAGGGAGGCGTGCATGGAATGCGAACTCACACGTAATTTAACTGAACTTTTTTCAAGGATTTGTAAAGTCATTTCCAGTTACTCTCTTGAATATGGATTCATGTCAAACACTGTGACGTACACTCAGTATTCGTCCATGTAAATCAAATCATAATTCTTCAAAGAGAAGGGGGCACTCTCTCCATTCATTCACAGGAAGCATGTGAACTCAAATCATTCATTATTCCCCACGGGGCCAAAGTCTGTATCACTTGCAGGCACTGCATTTCTGGTGTAAACTTTTTATTTTCACCTCCTCCGCTTAGTTGATCAACATTGTATGCCATCTGGAATTGAATGTAATCTACAGTACTTCTGTTTTCCATAAAATAGTGTCATTGGTTACTTAATATTTTTCTTTTTTTTATCATCGACTTATGTTCATTCCACTTTATCTGCACGACTAGTGTTTATTTTTAGTATTTCCTGCAGTGGCACTTACAGAAATATGGGATGTATGTGCTTAAATAGATACAACATCTTCTGGTATGTATTGATTCTCTTGTACACAGATGCAAGATGGTTTCACCCTTAATTATATATTCTTATAGTAGCCACATGTCAGACAGGAGCAGGTTCCATAGTTGTCTGTTCATCTTTCCTTTCTACACCTGTTTAATAAATACGTCTTTCATGTTCTTTCATCTCCTTCTACAAAAAAACTAACGGTGAATGTGAAACCTCTATATTAACACAGTTTTCCTACTGCACAGCAACCTTTAATTGGCCAGCTATTGTATAATCATAGCCTGAGCGTGTCTGTCCGTCTGTCTGTCACACTTCTTTCTCCATTGTGCTGCTAGGCGCTGCCCCCAAGACAAGATAAAAGCACCTCTCTGGTCACTCATGCACAACAACAAAAGGCTCTTGGTGTAGGCTCACACCCCTCCAACCAAGCACTCCCAGAGGCGTAACGCAGGGCCATGCAGCAGAGGTTTGAGGGATGGGGGGTCAATTCTTCAAGGGGCCCCCATTCTGCCCAAGGCCAATGAATATCTGTGAGATATGCGAGATTCAGGGGCCCATCATCACATTCTGCAGTGTGTGCCATCATTTTGTGTTACTCCACTGAGCACTCCCCATACGGTTTATAGTGCTACCCATCTGATTATGTTGTTCAGCACCTCGCAATGGGGAAAGAAGTGATTTAAAATATTACTACTGCTGTACAATATGTCTTTTGCTGGTATGCCTTAGTAGTAAGAAATTAAATGGGCAGTTGTATTTGGAATAGTAGGATCCGAGCTTTAAAAACATAAGATGTGAATATTGTTAAAGAATGAAAGTAAGGTTTTGAAAATCATTGGATATCATCATGTGAAAAGGGTATTCCTTGTGAACTGATGATAAAAAAATGAGTTGAAAAGAATATACTGAATGAGCAATATTCACATAAATAACTATGATTAATACTTTTTCTGAAGTAGAAGGAAGTCCAAATTAGAAGATGTAACTCGATTTTCAAGCAAAACGGTAAAATCTGTGTAAGCTACATAAGGAAATTATAAGAATATTTTGTCATTAAAACAAGAGCCAAGCTTTCAGTATTACTAGACAAATATAAAAAGTAGTTGGGCGAGCTGAGGGTTCCCTGAGGGAGGTAAGGGACGCCTGCGGAGCCCTACATTACACCGCTGGGTGCCCCCTACTCTGCCGAAAAGATTCTGCATGATTTCACTTATGTCATTTGATGTATTTCATGTTAGGGGCATCACTTTTATAACAGATTCTGGTTTTATTTTTGCACAATGTGTTTTATCGGTACAACGTCAATGTAGACATTGGTGTAATATATTTGTTTTTTATATACATGTATTTGCCCTTTTGTAACGATCATACATTAAAATGTAATGTATTTAGTTCTTAATGATTTTTCAGCCAGGTAAATCTACTAGTGTCTTGTGAGCATCACCTCATGGTCTAATTTAACTCCTCCCCGATTGTGCCTGCTGTACCAGTCCAGTCAATCTATAAATCAACCAATCAATCAATCAATCAAACAAACAGACCGGTGCTGTGATCTATTTCAGTGGTCTTGGAAGCTACATGCCCATGTTCTAGTGACAGAATCAAGATATGGACAAGTGCTTAATTTGAGCTGGTGGTTTCCGGTGCTCGGCACTGGCACTTAATTGTCAACACTGGCACTCAGGCAGTCTGCCACAAGGTGGCACTGTCTGCCTAATTTAGAGATGACCACAACAGTTAATTATTAATTCAATATAGATTAAAAATTACTATTACCCGCCGCCCAGGGCATTCTTATAGTTTTAGGGGCCTGAAATAGTCTGAACTGTCACATTTGTAGGAGTGTGATGGTTAATAGTTGTGTTGTTACTATCATTGGTAGCATGGCAGGGTCAATGTGTGGTGCAAGCGGCAGTGGCCTCCTGACGAGAGCCCTGAAACTTAATTTTTTACAAATTAAGCACTGACTGATGGACATTTGAACTTTCTGTTTTAATGCCCAGCTCCTTATCCACTCTCTTTCCAGTTCAGCATTTATCATTGATGATTTTCAGAGGCATTTAAGAGTGTGTGAAATTGTACCACATGAGTAATATTTTACGTACTCTTGCATACCCTTGTGAATCAGCACCGAAAAGACGAATTCTGTATTAGTAAAAGTGCAAAGAGGGCACAGTCCTTTCTGTTCCTATTAATTGTGTATGACTGATCCATCCCTGAATGAATGCTCCCATTGTATATCGTGTGTGGGTAAGTCACAAAGGCGTGTAATAAATAGCACGTGCACAAGTGCTTCACGATTATTACTTTAGGAACTTCGAAATGCCTCTGTGGATAGCCCCCAAGGTGTTTTGAAATAGAATTTCGCCGGTAACATGTATGAAGCAAACGAACTGCTTATTGAACGGTAGGTAAACATGAACTATCTAAAGGGGAAAAAAAGTTCCTGATGCGTTTATATGAAAAAAATGCATTCGTAAATGACCATTAAGTTATACAGTGTTGTTAAAAACATTATTTATTTCGTACTTTAGTATTATGCAGAACTGTATTTGTTATCCTTTTTTTATACATTGATGTTAAAGTAGCAAGCACAAAAACGTTGTTGCAATTACATGAAGTTAATAACATCTGCTCTGATTACATTGAAAATGCTCGAAAACGGATTACACACAACACTGCGTTAAAAACCAACATTCACAAAAGGTTGTAAAACGCGTATGAATGATTCCAAGACCGCTCAGTGAGTTAAGAGTCTGCTGTTGAGATGTGTGTACGTACTCTGCGGTCGGCAAGGAGGTACCTGGGAAGGGCAAACTCAGCCTTTCGGGTCGATAAACTGAGTATGGTTTAACTGGGTAATACGTAGTAAGGAACACCTGTCATCTACAGCGTGCAGAAAGGACGTAAACGGTCTGCATAAATACTACATAACAAGATATTTTTAAGTAAAACAGTTTATAAAATGTAGATTGCCCAAACACATTATTCCGACCTCAATTTCTGACGACCACAAAACGGGTCTTCCCATTCCAACAATACTCTCACCCTCAGGTGAACATAGCGCTTTGTGCCAGCGTCAACATCCTGGCTGCCTCCCTCCCCGCTCTCCTTTTCCTCAACCTAAAGCCCCCCCCCCCCCCCCCCCCCCCCCCACCCACACACACACACACGCACACACTCCTCCTCAGGTGGGGGCGCCCGTTACCCTTCGAACTCCAATCCCACTTTTAAAAAACGTTTAAGTAAAATCACTTCCTCAATATTAGCATTGTTGATAACTTTTTAGTTTGTTTTTCGTTTTGCCTTAATCTTTGATTTTAACTCGATATATATAGCGCGAGCTTACGAACGTTTAAGGTCAACCAGCTCCATTTATATAGTGCTTGTGTTTTAAAAATACTCCTACTATGAGCGGCCAATGTGCCTAACGACAATGCGCAATTTATCAATCAAAAGAAAAGAAAGTAAACGAAAAGAAAAAACGTGTGAAGCACACAAATTTTGCCACGTTTTGTGTATGATCAGTGTACTGCGTGTAACACAAATGGTTTCTAATTATAGACTGCACCTTAATGCAGATGTCAACTGACATGTTAAGAGGAACACAAAATAGACCAATACAACATCTGTACCAAAAAATGTCCGCAGTTAGTGACTGGTGCGGCATTCGGTAAAATGTTGGCTAAAGTCGATGAATAAATGTCCTCTAGCGCCACCAAGTGTTATGAGAGCAGAACTTCTACCTCTCTCTTTTTAGAAACTCCACGGTGCAAACCATAACAGAAGCATCCACCATGGCATGTTTTTTTTGCTGTCATTCGTAGCGGTACTAATTCTGGACAAATGTTTACAGTGGGATGTGAAGCTTGTAAATGACCCTGTATATTGAACATTCTCGACTAGAATTTTATTTACCATGTGTTTCATTAGCATCAACATTAGAGCTCTCGGGTACAATTTATTCTTACACATACACTTTGTATTGTAGCCTTACCAAAGTGCTTTCCTATCTTTTGCTGAGGGCCCACAACACTTACTATTTGAGTGAGTGGATGCTCTATTTTGTTGTACATGGAGACCTAACTCAAAACGATGGGGCCCCCTGCAGAATATTATGAGGGCCCCTGAGTTTCTCGTAATTCACAGACATTTATTGTCATTTGGATGAATTGTGGCTCCATGAAAGTTTAAGTAATCCCCCCCCCCCTCCCCCACCCACCCCGAAGCACCTGTTTGTGCATCCTGGCAAATTGGCGTTGGTGGGGGTGTCGGGAGAACAACTTTAAGCTTTCTGCCCGTGACACATCAGACATAAACCCAGTGAAAGTGTCTCTTTGGGAACATTCACTCTCTTAAGGTAATCAAAGTGCCATCGGTCAGGCTAGTCTTCATGTCAGTGGAACGAGGGCTGCCGCTTAGTTATCATTGGTGCAGCAGATGCAGTGGCACCGGGGCCCCAAAGTGTGTGAGGCACACTGCAAACCATTTACAGATTTCTTTTACTGCCCAGCGAGGGGTTGGGAACCACTTTTCCTTGCTTGCGTTAAGACATTAGGACCCTGTGCAACCTTACAGCTCTGCTTTCACTCTTTGAAACTACATATACCGTTATTAGTCTCAGGCGCGGTGCGTCCATTTGGGCGCCCGCAGCTCCCTCAGCGTCCCTGAGCTTAAGTAAACTGAATCAGTTTACTTAAGTTCAGAGACGCCGAGGGAGAACTGACAATCAAGTCAGAGTCTGAAGGGGTGGGCGGTCTGGCGTCATGTTGACTGACATGATTGTCACCAGGCGCAGCAGGCAGCATCAAGTGCTCATGAGTGGGGACGGAGGGTGTATTTTTACCCGTGCCCACTGATGCGCACTTGTGTTTTCACTTAATTGTGCATGCCCATTAGGAGCCCCTGGGGCTCCTAATGGGCATGCTGCGGGCGAAGAGAAACCTGTGCCCCAAACCAATCCTGGCGCTGCTGGCAGCGCCAGGATTGGCTGAGAGAGGCTGCCAGTCCACTCCAGGGCCAAGCCAGGGTAGCAGAGGTGGCGCGGACTGGCTGTGGTAAGTAAGCTTTACTTCATTTTAATTCCCTGGCACCCACCCCCGCGCGATCCCCCCCTCCCCTCTATGCTTTCAAAGTTCGTTTGTCTTGGACACAATACTAGTGCAGCCCTAGTAGGCCTTCGAAAGAAGAGACATGTGGCTAATTAATGAAATATCTGCACTAGCGTAAATCATGATTGCAGAAGTCCTACTCATGCAAAATTGTACATTGTGAGGGCTCCCTAAAGACATTTGTGTATTTGGGTATCTGCCTGCTAATGGTAGACTCCCTTTAATTTGATTCCCTGCGAAGCTGCAGACAGCTTCTTTATTCTAGTCCTGCCGAAAGTCGAGTTCAGTGTCTCTCACTATAAATGTCCTTTATCGACTATGTTCTCATTCTTTCTAGCCTAACTAGGGAACCAGATGGTTTCTTGTCCTCATACCACAGAGTACCTGTTTACTGCTGATAAATGCTGGTACATCTCCATTTAAAGTATTGCACCTCTGCAAAGAAGTGCGGGGACTCAGGTCCATATTTATCAATGTGCAGTTTTTAAGGCAATACAGCGATTTCCTGTCCCTTCCCATGCGCTGGCGCATGATGGGCTGCCAAGTGCCAATGCATGCATTGACTGCAAGATTATTTTTGTGCAGGAAGGGGCACCTTCCTGCCACAACCAATCATGAGAGGTCTCACTATATTTCTCCTCATTACGCCTCTCCTGGGGAGTTGTATCTTTTTGGCGTATTCCCAGGTTTACAAGTTCTTCTAAATCAGGGAATGCGTCAAAATCCATGGATGTTGCCTTGGAGCACCCACTGAAACATCTCCTTGTTGCAGAGCAATGCAACACAGTGGTTTGCGCTGCTTTACATTATTTGCGATTTATGAAGCCACGCAGGTCCACGCAAGGCGGCCTTGCATGACTTCATAAATCTAATTTTTCATTTGGATCGCTTTCATGGTGTATATATTGTCTCTGCTTGAAACGTGCAAATGAATATGCGTCTGTATCCCGCAGTCTTTTTGTCCGCAGGGAATCACAACCCAGTCGTTACAACGACCGCGTTGTGATTCCGCATACCATTACTCCTCAAGTCGTTGGGCGCTGGATGTTGGAATAGTATTATTTACTATTCCAACTCCATGCTGTGCGGACAGTAGGGCAGGTGTTGGATTTTAAATCCAATACCTCCCCCTCACCCCCCCCCCCGCAAGTCATTGTTCCGACTTGCTGAGTAATGGTATGCGGAATCACAACGCAGTCGTTGTAACGACCGTGTTGTTATTCCCTGCAGAGAAAAAGTTTCTTTATAAACATTGTTTACTGGTGCAAACATTTATGAGGGCGCGTCCTGTGGGAAATCAATGTAAAAGAAACCGAGGCAAACTATGAATTGTGGCAGTTTTCTCATACCGTAATTAGCTTAAGAATGCTAACTGTCATTCCCGTCGTCTGAAGTATTATTATAATTGCTTCTTCCATTAATCTCTGAGTCACCTGGTCCAGATGCTGACAAAAATACGCCCTTTCATTTTTTGGTTGCTCAAGGCTGAAATAACGATCTTCAAACTCTTCATTTTTTTACACATCACATCAAACCACAACACCAGTCAGACAAACTCTCACTGCTAGCATGCGTGCAAGGAGTGATAAACAAAATAATGATATTGTATCCCCCACATTTTTGTGGAGTTCTCTGCCTTCTAACTATTAAAATTACTGCGAACCTTAACACCTTTACGTTTACATACTCTGCCACACTCTTCCACTATTTTGGGTGAAACAGCTCACTGATGTATGTGGAAGTGGCATTGCCAGGGCTAAGGGAGTCTTCTTCCTGTAACCGCTGTGCCACTTAATAGCAATTACTACCAGTTTGAAGCAAAAGGTGTCAAACAAGGGTTTCTTGTTAGAGGAAAAAGACTCAAGGAACCACTTAGATAAAATAGGTACAGTGGCGGCTCCTCTATTTGGGCGTTTGGGCGCCGCGCCCCTGCTTTCTCGCAGTGCGAGAAGGCGGAAACAAATGGTAATAACTACCATTTATTTCTGCCTTCTCGCACGGCGAGAAAGCAGAAGTTCCTGGTTGAGAGTGGGCGGTCTTTCTCGAGGGCAGGCGGGGAGTGGCTTGCCCACTGTTGTTAATACTGTCTGGGCAGCCTGAGGCCGCCCAAACAGACAGTATGAACAACAGTATGCTGCAGCATACAGAGAGAAAATGACGCTGGTGGGGCAGCGGCCTAACCAATCACAAGGCTGCGGTGGGGAGGGAGGCTGCCTGCCGCCTTCCTGATGACGTGCACTGCAGGAATTGAAAACCAGGACGGCGGGAGTCTCCGGGACGGTAAATTTACTTTATGTGATATCTTTTTTTTTCCCCTTAAACCCTTCCGGCCTCCCATCCATCCTCTCTGCGGCACGACTTATCCCTTTCCTCCACCCCCCCCGTAATGCCGGCCGCGACTGGACACACGTTCCTTCTTACTTGGCGGGAGGCTCAAACAACTTGTGATTCTGCCTCTGAAAATCACTTGATCTCCCGTGCCTGAAAAATTAATGTGTCCGTCATCTGCACCTTTAAACAATCAGCGCATAGCGCAGCACTTCAGGGATAGGTGTGTGCGGATTATACACCTTTCATCTGGCAGTCTTGGATTTCCCACTGCAATTAAAAAGATTCTGTTAAAAGAAACAGACCTTTTGGGGATGAGGTTTTAACACCGATGTGAATGATGGTGACACAGAGGGCCTTTGAAATGTGGATCGTGGTGAATTTTAAATCGCACCACATAGCGCGCCGCACCTCTGAGTTAAAAGAATATAAATCATGTATGTGTGAAGAGAGCCATGGGAACAGAGCACTTAGCCCATTACCCCATTGTGTTACTGTTTATAATGGTAGGCGGGCGCGCTGTAAACCCATGAAGGGAAATGCGCTGGCTGTTAAAACGTGTGAAAACTTGTGTCTGTGAGAGTGAAAGGAGTAGAGGGGAAGACAGCGCAACAGAGATTCTGCGTGTGCGCATGTGCAAAAGTGGCTCTGTATGTGTGTTGGTGTTGGAACGAGAGGTGGCGATTCTGCCTGTATAAGTGTGTGTGAAGGAAGCAGAGAGACGGGCCGGGGCTTGGGAAGGGGGTGGGGGGCGAGAGACAGCAAATCCCTATGTGGTTCGTGTGAAATAGAGAGACAGAGTGGAAGGGGGGTGTCTATATGCGTGACCCTGTGTGTAATGTATAAATGAGGGATATTTATAAAACACATACATTCTATCAAGAATGCAGTGCAGGAACTGGACCGGAAGACCCGCTTTCCACCTATGATGAGGCTTGTTGAGTTCCGGTGCCAAGAGCTGGTTGCCTTCTGAACGGACCTGGGTTTAGAGTTAGGGGTGAAGGCAGGAAAAGGTCATTTGAATATAGGTTTTGATCTTGCAGGGCTCTGTCTGGTCCGTTTTGTATGTCTTTCTTTTGTTTGTGCCTGAGGTGCATTGGCCTACTTTTTCTGCTTACTTTTTGCTTGGGGGGGGCTCTGGCCTGGTTTGTAGGTTTTTGTGATGCACTGGCCCGCTTTTGCTGTGAAATGCGGCGCATTGACTGTCCTTTAATTAGACACACTACAACGCCCTTAACAAACGCAGTTAAGTTCTTGCTGTAAACAGGCGGGCAGTCCCTTAATAAGGGTCTCACCCGCTCTTCCTTTTTCAAAATTTGCCCTGAACCCTCCCCGTAGGTGGTTCAGGCTCGCTCACCAAAGTGAAGTAAGACAATTTTTTACGCCTCGCCACTTTAAAATGTCACCAGCTGCCACTGAACAGGTACAAAAATCTGTAATCAAGGAGAGAAGATCACGCTTACAAGAAGTTAACGGAGAGCTGACAACACATGCTACTAAAGGTTCTAGCTTCTTATAAATGGCAAAACAGGAAGTGGCTGGCAAGATGAAGCAGGAAGTGACAAACAGGAAGTAATGTCGGCATGATGGATTGGGAAACAAGAATAACAAGTGACTGTGGTGGCCAAGATGGTTTGGGTAAAACAAAATAGGCAGCTTCTTGTTCCCGGTGCAGTGAGAGCTACGAGTGGTGCTCTATTGTCATGAAAAAGAATTGCTCCAGAGAGAGATTAGTTGGTGTAATGTCAGAATGTATATTGGAGGCGCGAGAACCCCATAAGGATATGGCCCCAGTGGTGCTAGAACTATTTTCAGAGTGGGGCGGCTACATTCAATGTTACATCAACAACGTCAAAGGTATTTTGAAAAATCCAAGCTTCACACAAAGAACAAGTGAGCTAATGAGCCACACCCATTCAGGAGGAAATTGGTAAGGGTGTTGTTGGACCTGGGGTTACCAAGTCACATAGAGTAGCCTGGCCTAGGGCACGACAGACAGATCCTAGAAGCAAGAGTGTAAAGTTTGCGTTCCACCCAGTAGTACCTCAGTGTTCATCCATGCAAAAATGACACCACACCAAATTTAGAAGAATACGGTCTGCTTTATAAAAACTCTTTGTTAGATTTACGGCTTATTAGCAGATTTCAGTACATTAAATATCTTCACATGCCATTATTACTTTGTGTCAAATTCTGTATGATATTAACAACTCTTCTTCCCCATTCAAAGTTTCTGGATGATGACCCTGTAATGTAAACAAGCGTTCCACACTCTACAATTCTAGGTTAAGTTTCAGCAGGTGACAAGCTCTTTTTCAATACCATGAAGCTGAACTTTACCACCGTAGTTTCATGAATATTTCATACGAGTTGCACAGGTTTACAGCCCAATTTCAGTAATGTCACCCATTGACTTGATGTAACAGCTGGGGCCTAAAAAGAGGACAAACAGGTAGTTACTTTTTCAGATTCAAAGCTACATTAACTTGCTCCCGAACCCACTTTAGGCTATGTGGGCCCCCTCTACGAGCGTTGTGCTTCTGGGTCAGATGCAGCTCCCACACCCTTTCTTATCCCCAGTTCGGCCCCTTTTCCTGGTCTCTGGTACTGGCAGTACAACAGTATTTAGCCTCGTTTGACCGGGGAAATCCAGTCACATAGGGTAATGTTATTGCCTCTACAACCTTACTCGGAAACCGGTCCTCAACTCGGGGAGTAGTTTACAGTCTCATCCGTTGTTTCGTCACACTCCCCGTGAAGCTCTTCACCTCCCTCCAGTTATGCGGCCCTGGCTTACTTGTTTAGAGTTAGATGGCCAGTCAAGCTCAGACTGACGCCGGTATCCGGGGACACAACAGCACCTTCTGTCACTCCGGATTCTCGGTGCGCCCCTGTCCCTGGTGGAGACGCTTCACCCTCAGAAGCGTCGCCGAAAGCAGACTCCGCCGCCCGGTGCACTCCTCAGAGACCCGCACCTCTGAGCCTGCGCAGAAGTCGACGCCGCTGCACTACTCCTGGCGTTCTTCCATAGGCTTCTGGGCTTGCGCAGTAGCCGACGTCGCTGCACTTCTTCCGACGTACTCACTCGGCTGCTCCTTCTTCGCTGTCTCCTCACGCCGGCGGTTCCACCTCTCTCGTCCAGTCTCCTCCGATGCTGCTCCGCCTCCTCGGATGCCACTCAGAACTCTGTCAACTGGCAGAGGAAATCTGCGCCGGATAGGGTGCCCTCACCCCACAGAGATGTCAGCTGGTCTCACCAGATCCACGCACGGTGAGTCCTTGATGAAGGGAGCGCTAGCTCCTTACAGGCATTATGGGAAGGGAATTCAGCGCCGCAGTTTCTAGGGATGACCCTTCAGGGTTAGACTTATTCACCCTTCCAATCGCGACTCGTCACAGAGACCCCAGAGCCCTTGGAATGTCTTGGGGGTCGCTTAAGAATTTTAGGAATGGTCTACCATGGCAGGGTTTGGTCAACACCAGTGGGAACAGGTCAGTACAGGAGATCAGCCGGCCCACAGGTCAATCCCACTCCTGGTAAAGCGCTGTCCTCCTCCTCAGAGTCGCCTCCCTCCTCACCAGTTCCACTCTCTAACACTCACTGGTCAACAACAAAATGGCTACCTCGCATTCCGCCTTATATAGGTTCCCCTCCAAAGGTCCAGAAGATTCTGGAAGGTCCCTATTCTAGCCTATGGGTCTTTCTCCTAAGGTGGGAGTTATGGCAGTTACTGTCCACCATTTTGTGGTTCTTGTGGGTTTTTAGTCAGGGAAGGCACCTAGGCCTCAGGGAAAAGGACTATGAGGACAGAAAGAGCATCTAGCCCCTAGGTCAACACCTCAAAAAATCTAGTGGACATAAAAAGAATGAAGGGTTATGAGGAGCAAGAAGGGGACAAAATAAATAATTAATAGGAGGGGCTACCCAAAAGGGCAGACAGGTCTAACACGCGACCCCCCAGCTGAAAGTGGGGAGAGCTACCCAACCCCTTGGGTGTCCTCATCACTAAGGCGGGAATACCTAGAGAGACCGTCTGCATTGGCGTGGTCCACTCCAGGCCGATGTTCCACCCGGAAGTCCATTCCCTGTAGAGAGATGGACCATCTCAACAACTTGGGATTTTCCCCCTTCATTTGCATCAGCCAATGAAGGGGTCGGTGGTCGGTCTGAACCAGGAAGTGCGAGCCAAACAGGTATGGCCGCAACTTCTTCAGAGCCCATACCACCGCAAAAGCTTCCCGCTCAATTGCACTCCACTTCTGTTCCCGGGGAAGCAGTCTCCTGGATAGGAAGACTACAGGCTGATCCAGACCCTCTTCATTGAGTTGCGATAACACTGCCCCAATGCCATGTTCTGATGCGTCTGTCTGGACAATGAACTCCTTGGAGAAGTCTGGGGCCCTAGGACCGGTGCTGCACACATTGCCTGTTTCAATTTCACAAAGGCTTGCTGACAAGCCTCTGTCCAGACTACCCGTCGAGGTTGTTTCTTGGAGGTGAGCTCTGTGAGGGGCGCTACAATAGTGCCATACCCCTTTACAAAGCGACGGTAGTAACCTGTGAGGCCCAGGAAAGCTCGGACCTCAGTCTGGGTCTTGGGGGGTTCCCAGACCATGATTGCCTCAATCTTTGCTGGAGGGGCTGCACTGTTCCCCTACCCACTAAGTGGCCTAGGTACACAACCGACCCCTGCCCAATCTGACATTTGCTGGCCTTGATTGTCAAGCCAGCCTGTTTCAGGGCATGGAGAACAGCTTGCAAGTGTTGCAAATGGTCCTCCCAACTGCTGCTGAAGACAGCAATGTCATCCAGGTAAGCAGCAGAGAAAGCCTCCATTCCGGAGAGGACCTGATTCACCAGCCGCTGAAAAGTGGCAGGGGCGTTCTTGAGCCCAAAGGGCATCACACAGAACTGGAAGTGTCCCTCTGGCGTGGAGAAAGCTGACCTTTCTTTTGCTCCATCTGTAAGGGAGATCTGCCAGTACCCTGAAGTAAGGTCAAAGGTACTCAGACATTGGGCAGCTCCCAGCCGGTCAATCAATTCATCCGCCCTAGGGATCGGATGAGCATCAGTCTTGGTCACTGAGTTCAGTCCCCGGTAATCCACACAGAACCTCAGTTCTGAAGTGGTGCCCGGTGGGGCAGCTTTTGGTACTAAAACCACCGGACTAGACCAGGGGCTACTGGAAGGTTCAATAACTCCTAGCTCCAGCATCTTGGTAACCTCACCGTGGATGCTGGCCTTCACCTTGTCTGACAGCCGGTAGGTCTTTGACTTCACTGGTGGGCTGTCTCCTGTGTCCACATCATGGGTACACAGGTGGGTCCTTTCCGGGACAAGGGAGAACAACGTAGAGTACTGCTCCAGTATCTGGCGGCAGTCCTCCCGCTGCTCAGGAGTTAGGGATGGGGAGAGAATCACTCCCTCCACCGACCCATCCTTTTCCTGAGACGAAAACAGGTCCGGGAGAGGCTCGCTTTCCGCTTCCTCTCCTCCATCAGTCACCATCATCAAGATGACCTCGGGCCTCTCATGGTGGGGTTTGAGGCGATTAGCATGCAGCACCCGTAGGGGCTGTCGAGGGGTCTTAAGGTCCACCAGGTATGTGGCCTTACCCTTCTTCTCTAACACCTCGAAGGGGCCTGTCCAACGATCCTGGAGGGCACTTAGCTCTCCAGGCTCCATCACCCACACTTTCTGGCCAGGCTCCAACTCCACCGGGTGAGCATTGTGGTCATACCACTCTTTCATTACTGCTTGGCTGGCTTCCAAGTTGTCAGAAGCTTGCTTCTACAACTTTGCCATTTGGCTCCAGAAGGCCAGCATGTAGCTCACCACATCCTGGGGAGGCTTTCTGGGAGACTTTTCCCATCCATCCTTCACCAGGCTGACAGGTCCACGCACAGGGTGCCCATACAGTAGCTCAAAGGGGCTGAAGCCCACTCCCTTCTGCGGCACTTCCCTGTAGGAGAATAACAAACAGGGTATGAGGACGTCCCATTTCCTCCGCAGGCTTTCAGGCAGACTTCTTATCATGCCTTTCAAGGTCTTGTTGAACCTCTCTACCAGTCCATTGGACTGGGGGTGGTATGGAGTGGTGAACCGGTAGGTCACTCCACACTCCTTCCACATTGCCCGCATATATGCTGACATGAAGTTGGTTCCCCTGTCGGACACAACTTCCTTGGGGAAACCCACTCGGGTAAAGATCCCCATCAGGGCCCTTGCCACAACAGGTGCAGTGACAGTCCTCAGAGGAATTGCCTCTGGGTACCGCGTGGCGTGGCGTGATCCACCAGAACCAGGATAAACCTGTGACCAGCTGTAGTTGGTGGATCCAATGGCCCCACAATGTCGATGCCCACCCTTTCAAAGGGGGTGCTAACGACAGGTAGTGGTTCCAGGGGAGCTTTCAGCTTCACCCCCCTGTCTTCCCACTGGCTTGACAGGATACACACGTCCGACAGTAAGTGTCAGATGACACTTTCATCTGAGGCCAGTAAAAGTGGGGGACAAGCCGGGCAAAGGTCTTGTCCTGACCTAAGTGTCCTGCCAAGGTTATTTCATGAGCCAATTGGAGAAGAAAGGCTCGGTATCGCTGAGGGACTACCACGGCCCGTGATGAACCGGGTAAAGGTACCTTGGGTTCACTGTAGAGGAGTCCGTCCTCCCAGTAAATGTGGTAGTGCCCTGCAACGTTCCCTGCTGCCTGGGCTTCGGCCTGTCGCCTCAGTCCCTCAAGGGTAGGGCACTCCTTCTGGCCCTTACAGAACTCCTCCCTGGTAGGTCCTCCCTCCACATGCCACTCGGCAGGGATAGGTAAGTCCTCCAGGGAGACTATTTCCCCCTCCATGGACACCTGGCCCACCACCGCAGGTGGCCGATCTGTCTCATGGGGCGTGGAAGCCGAAGCACGCTTCTCCCGTCTTCGGGTCTGTCCCTTTTTGGCAGCCGGCTGGGCCATTGTTCCAGGCTCCAGCCCAGGCGAACTCCCTCTCTGGGCAGTCGCAGACCTGGTGCTTGCACAGGCCCAGTCAGGTGTACCCAGCATCTCCGAATGAGTCCGGTATTCCACCTCTCTCCAAGCATTGTGCTCCATGTCATTTCCCAGCAGACAATCGACTGGCACGGCAGGGCTTACGGCAACTCGAAGTGAACCTGCAACCCCTTCCCACTCAAATGGAACCTCGGCCACAGGATAGTAGCCCATTCTGCCGTCAGCCATCGCGGCGGGGTGGAGTATATGTGGAATCACCTGCTCTGGAGACACCAGTCGACTCCTTACCATAGTCATACTGGCTCCTGTGTCTCTCAGAGCCTCCCCTCTTTGGCCATTGATGGTGATCCATTGCCCATACTTGGTAGTATTTGGGGGCACCTGGATCTTAGGAACCATCTCCCGATCTCCCAGGGACACTAAGGTGACACTCGCCCACTCACCCCCCTTATCTAAGGGCAACTCCTCCCCGAGCGCTACACTAGCTACTCCCGGGGCTTTTCCTCCGGTGGGAGGGGGTGGTCTCTTTGGGCACTTGACATCTCCCTTATAATGTCCAACACCACCACACTCAAAGCAGTGGACAACCCTTGGCTGCTGGCTTTGGCCAGGATGAGGGTTTCTGGGCGGGTTAGCCTTAGGGGTGAATCCTGTTCCCTTTCCCTGGAAACTGTTTTGGGGACCTTTTGAGAACTCCCGCTTTTTATCTCCCCCCTCCTTCTTCTGGGGGGCGCCCTCTCCAGCCCTTTGGGAATCCCCTCCAGTCCCCTTTGATGACACCCGGGTACTTGCCCAGATGTCCGCCTCCTCTGCAAGCTTCCGGGGGTTGGTCAGCTTGCTGTCCACCAGGTGTTGACGCAGCTCGGGAAAACATTTCTCGAGTAGGTGCTCTTTAAGAAAGAGGTCGTACAACCCCTCATAGTCCCTCACCTCGCTGCCTTGTATCCAGCCCTCCAAGGCCTTCCTTGCATAGTCCAGGAAATCCACCCAGTTTTGGGTGCTTAATTTGTGACTCCCCCTGAACTTTTGCCGATACTTCTCTGGGGTCAGCCCAAACTTTTTAATTAGCGCCACTTTCATGGTGGGGTAGTGGGTCTGCTCTTCCTGTTCCAGGGCCAATAATGTGTCCCGACCAGTAGGAGGCATATACTTGTATAAACCACCCCCCCAGTGTTTTTCCTGGATCCCATGGGCTCTTAAGGAGACCTCATAGGCAGCCAGCCACTTGGCGATGTCATCCCCTTGGCTGTAGCTGGCAACTATGTCTTTAGGTAGGTAGGGTCTGGATTCCCTGGTCAGTTCTTTTGTTTCGCTGCCACCATTTGGAGAATTGGAGGGTCCTAACTGTAGGGCCTTGAGTTCTAGCTCTCTCAGTTTTAACTCATGAGCCATCCTCTGTTCCTCCCTCTCCTGCTCCAACCTGGCTAACTCCCACTTGAGCTGTCTTTTTTCCCTCCTGTCCACTAGTTCAGCTTCGGTTAAGCTTCTTCCGGAGACACTGCTGCCCCCCCTTGAGAAGGTCATAGGTCCTGGAAGTAGGTTTCCCATCTCAGGATGGAACAATCCGTCTACCCCTATGACTGTGTCCCGGTCCGTCCCCTCTTCCTCCTCCTTCCCCTCTCCATGTGCTGCCACCCAAGCCCTCAAACTGGTCTGGAGTTCCCCCTTCACCCTGCTTAAAAAACACTCCCATCTTTTGGCAAAAGTCTCTGAGCTGGGCTGCAGAATAAGTTTCCAGTTCCTCCAGAGCAAATTCCATTTTGCTGATGAGAAATGTAGGGACAACCACATGGAAAGAATGGATTCAAAAGGGGCAATTTGAAGCTACCTCCACCCACCACCAGGAGTAAATTTAGAAAAAGCAAAAGTAGTAATTGGGAAGTCCGCCAGGAGAAAACTCCGGGTGTAGGCCTGTGGAGTACACTTAGTTACTAAAGAGTGGACGCAAACACAGTTCTCATCCCACTGCTAGACACCAATTATGTTGGACCTGGGGTTACCAAGTCACATAGAGTAGCCTGGCCTAGGGCACGACAGACAGATCCTAGAAGCAAGAGTGTAAAGTTTGCGTTCCACCCAGTAGTACCTCAGTGTTCATCCATGCAAAAATGACACCACACCAAATTTAGAAGAATAAGGTCTGCTTTATAAAAACTCTTTGTTAGATTTACGGCTTATTAGCAGATTTCGTACATTGAATATCTTCACATGCCATTATTACTTTGTGTCAAATTCTGTATGATATTAACAACTCTTCTTCCCCATTCAAAGTTTCTGGATGATGACCCTGTAATGTAAACAAGCGTTCCACACTCTACAATTCTAGGTTAAGTTTCAGCAGGTGACAAGCTCTTTTTCAATACAATGAAGCTGAACTTTACCACCGTAGTTTCATGGATATTTCATACGAGTTGCACAGGTTTACAGCCCAATTTCAGTAATGTCACCCAATGACTTGATGTAACAGCTGGGGCCTAAAAGAGGACAAACAGGTAGTTACTTTTTCTGATTCAAAGCTACATTAACTTGCTCCCGAACCCACTTTAGGCTATGCTAGGCTATGTGGGCCCCCTCTACGAGCCCCCTCTACGAGCGTTGTGCTTCTGGGTCAGATGCAGCTCCCACACCCTTTCTTATCCCCAGTTCGGCCCCTTTTCCTGGTCTCTGGTACTGGCAGTGCAACAGTATTTAGCCTCGTTTGAGCGGGGAAATCCAGTCACATAGGGTAATGTTATTGCCTCTACACCCTTACTCGGAAACCGGTCCTCAACCCGAGAAGTAGTTTACAGTCTCATCCGTTGTTTCGTCACACTCCTCGTGACGCTCTTCACCTCCCTCCAGTTATGCGGCCCGGCTTACTTGTTTAGAGTTAGATGGCCGGTCAAGCTCAGACTGACGCCGGTATCCGGGGACACAACAGCGCCTTCTGTCACTCCGGATTCTCGGTGCGCCCCTGTCCCTGGTCGAGACGCTTCACCCTCAGAAGCGTCGCCGAAAGCAGACTCCGCCGCCCGGTGCACTCCTCAGGGACCCGCACCTCTGAGCCTGCGCAGAATTCGACGCCGCTGCACTACTCCTGGCGTTCTTCCATAGGCTGCTGGGCTTGCGCAGTAGCCGACGTCGCTGCACTTCTTCCGGCGTACTCACTCGGCTGCTCCTTCTTCGCTGTCTCCTCACGCCGGCGGTTCCGCCTCTCTCGTCCAGTCTCCTCCGATGCTGCTCCGCCTCCTCCGATGCCACTCAGAACTCTGTCAACTGGCAGAGGAAATCTGCGCTGGATAGGGTGCCCTCACCCCGCAGAGATGTCAGCTGGTCTCACCAGATCCACGCACGGTGAGTCCTTGATGAAGGGAGCGCTAGCTCCTTACAGGCATTATGGGAAGGGAATTCAGCGCCGCAGTTTCTAGGGATGACCCTTCAGGGTTAGACTTATTCACCCTTCCAATCGCGACTCGTCACAGAGACCCCAGAGCCCTTGGAATGTCTTGGGGGTCGCTTAAGAATTTTAGGAATGGTCTACCATGGCAGGGTTTGGTCAACACCAGTGGGAACAGGTCAGTACAGGAGATCAGCCGGCCCACAGGTCAATCCCACTCCTGGTAAAGCGCTGTCCTCCTCCTCAGAGTCGCCTCCCTCCTCACCAGTTCCACTCTCTAACACTCACTGGTCAACAACAAAATGGCTGCCTCGCATTCCGCCTTATATAGGTTCCCCTCCAAAGGTCCAGCAAGGTCCAGAAGATTCTGGAAGGTCCCTATTCTAGCCTATGGGTCTTTCTCCTAAGGTGGGAGTTATGGCAGTTACTGTCCACCATGTTGTGGTTCTTGTGGGTTTTTAGTCAGGGAAGGCACCTAGGCCTCAGGGAAAAGGACTATGAGGACAGAAAGAGCATCTAGCCCCTAGGTCAACACCTCAAAAAATCTAGTGGACATAAAAAGATTGAAGGGTTATGAGGAGCAAAAAGGGGACAAAATAAATAATTAATAGGAGGGGCTACCCAAAAGGGCAGACAGGTCTAACAGGTGTGATATGAAGGTAGACAGCTGGGGGCTTATTTACAAACCCATTGTGTCACTTTTTTGATGCACCGGAGACAGTGTGCCTGGCCATATTTACCAGGGTGAAAGGAGTGTTCAATGGGTGTTGATGTGGGTGTTCCCACGCAACATCCATGGAACCCGACGTATTCGCAGATTTACAAGGTTTTGTAAACCTGGGAATGCATCAGATTCCTACTCCTCCTAAGGGGAGACGTAAAGGAAGTGCAAGGAGGAGTAATACCTTTATTTCTCCTCTTTTTCCCTTTTCCTATGTGTGCTACATTTTGAAGCACACATAGAAAGAGGAAAACACCTCTCGCGATTGTTTTTGTGCAGGGATATCTTCATGTACAAAAAAAATCACCCTACAATGCAGACACCCTTGCACCATGTTGTAAGGGTGTCTGCGTTGGTGCATGGCAGCCCATTGTGCACCAACGCAGGGAACAGAACAAGAATGCACTATCTCTTGTAGATACAGCACATTCCTGCCCTTTTCTTTTGACGCAGGACCGAGCAGCAGGAAGGCTTGCGGTGCTCCTGTGTGTGTAAATATTGTAAATGAGCCCCCTGGTGTGCATTTTTTAACACACTATTGCAAATATATTACTAAAGCGGGGTGTGATAACTCACGGTCATTTACAGACAATACCCATTTTTATTTAAATGGCTACTAAATTTGCACAGACATGCAGTTATACTGATAAACCTACAAAGAGCGCAAACAACATGTGGAAATAGAGTATCAGTGAATAGTTGCCATTTGCACATCACTAAGTAGAAAGTCTTGATTTGTTTTGATCCAACTAAAATATTTGTTTCTATTACAACAAAAGGGCTTCATTCCTGCTTTCCCAACTGCTGCCACATTTTGAAATATTTGTACGGTCTACTTACAGGTATTTAGATTTTGTGGTGTTTGGAAAAATTGATATTCTACAATCTCTCCTTTCACACCCCCTATACTCCGGCAAGATTGTCACATAGTTCACTTTACATAATTATCTCTCATTGTACTCGGAGAATGAAAAGTAAATACCAATTTCCCAGGAGAACAAATACGCAGTTATTTGTCAGAAGACATAGCTTAATATTTGACGTTTTCCTTTGAATGCACCGCAAATGTGACAAAAAAAATACAAACTAAAGGATAGTTATTTCTGGGGGTTCTTCTGCCCCTCCCCTGCATTCCTTCTTTCAGCGCCTATGTATTGCCCGTGCCTTGAAGGAGGGGAAATTCAGTTTGCCAGAATGAAGCAGTATCCAAGGAGTAGGTTGTACCACCAAGGGTCTGCAGGTGTGGGTGGCCATATTCGAGGATTATCTTGTGCTCTTGTTTGCCATGTTGCCATTAAGACAGGAGGATGTCTTCTGCATGGTGCCAAATGATTGGAGGCAGGAAACTGTGCAGCCTGTGGTCTGTCTGGGTCTTCTACACTACCCAGTCGAGTACTCCATTAGAAGTGCCACATGGACATTTAACTCCCCAGTGATAGGCAGCACACAACTAGGGAATTTTGTGAATTTCTCTGTAGAACAAGTTAAAAAAATGATGATGTAAGTAAAGTCTGGATCCCCACTATATCCCTGCCCCCATTTTCATTTCGCTTCTTTGGCCAACATACCAAGCCCTTTTCTGGCTCAAATTTTCAACCTATCCCTGTCTATGACAGAGTACAGTGATGCCAAGCATTAATACTCTCCTTAGCAAAAACAATCAGACATAGATGTTTCAGTCCTATCAAACCATTGGCTAATCTCATTGCTCTCCTACATGTCAAAAGTTCTGGAAAGGCTAGTCAATGCCCCGCTTATTGCCTTTCTTGAAAACAGTAATCTGGGATTTAGAGCTAACAGCATAGAATCCACCTTCCTTGCTGTGCTAAATAACATCAGATTAGAAGTGGATTAGTGAAAGGCCATAGCCCTGATACTACTTGATCTTTCCGCAGCATTTGATACTGGTTCGCATTATTTACTGATAAAAAAACTTTATGAGATTAAGATTCCCTCCAAAGCCCTAAAATTGTTTGCTTCCTTTATAAGTATGAGAATCCAATTCGTGCAGTTAGACACTTTCAGGTCTCTTCCCATATATCGAAATACAGAGTCCCTCGGGGCTCCTTCTTAAGCCCAATACTCTTCAATGTGTACATCTCATCCATTGGGAAAATGGTCCGGAACTGGGGGTTTGAGATCTGCTCTTATGCAGATGACAACCAGCTGCTAATTTCGATAGAGGAAAGATGATGGGAAACTAGGGAAAATCTTAAGGAGGTTTCAAGCTGGATGAGAGCACACTGTCTGAAATTAAACACCCAAAAGACAGAGATATTGCTCATTGGTGGTGCTTAACAAATCTGGGACTCTTCTTGGTGGCCGACTGCTCTGGGCTCAGCTCCTGAGCCCAAGAAAGTGGCAAAAAAACATAGGGGTTTTAATCAACAACTCTTTATCCATACAGGAGCAGGTGAAGGTCATGTGTGGCCGGCCCGGACTGGCCATAGTGGGCACCGGGCAATTCCCCGGTGCGCCGCAAGGGTGAGGGCCGGTTTTGGGACCCTGTGGGCCGTTTTTGTTACAGGGACGTTTTTGCAGCATAGCTGCAAAATCGGTCCTGTATCAAAAACGACCGAAACCGGCCCTGGCAAAGAGCTTGGCGACACCTCCAACCCCCCCGAGTGGGAAGGGGGGTCCGGCCGAGCACTTTGCCGGGGCCGGTGGTGGTTCCCAGTCCGGCCCTGTGTGTGGCACATTTTTAAACATACTTAAGCACCTGGATTGGGCATAGAACCATAGTCCAGGCACTAGTCACAAGTAGACTTGACTACGAGAATGTCCTTATGTGGGCATGGCTGGCTTCCTATTTTCTCATCTTCAGGTAAATCAAAATGCAGCAGCCAGACTCATCAGCAACAAAAAATATTTAGCTCAGTCTCAGACTGTTTAAAATGCCTCCACTTGCTACCTATGCGCAAAAGAGCAACATTTAAGCTTTGTTGCCATGCACACCAAGCACTTTACAAATCAGGCCCAGCAATACTATGTTCCAAACTAGGATTATGCACACCAACTTGAAACTTGAGATCACAGAACATAGCACTAGCCAAAACAAAGTGCATAAAAAAAGTAAGGACAGGGGGGCGCTCCTTTTTCCATCTAACTGCAGTCCAATGGAGACAACTACCTCTTCTCATCTGCTTCATGGACAACGACATTATTTTCTGAAAAAACTTTAAAACCTGGCTTTTCCCAGACTAATGTTTATTTAACTGAATTCTCCTACTCCTGTAAAAACCCCAACCTCCGACATTTGAGTACTCAGCAACCTCAGCACCATGATATTCCCTAGGGGATGAGTGATCACACCTAAAAATACGGTAAATAAAGTAAATGCTCACTGTCATCTTCCTGAGGAATGTATTTGCAAGTTGTCACCCAGCACAATATTTGCTTTCTGCCCCAGCATCTGTGCACTGTCTTTACATCTTGACGTTGTTTACTTATAATGAATGGGAGCTTGCATTTTCTGAGTAAAAGCTTGTCTCTAATTTCCTCGTTATAGGTGACTTGTTATGTCTCTAGTTATTGTAATAAAGTTCCACTCTGATATATTTCTACACTGGACTAATGACGTCACAATGCTTTCTGCCACTAGCCAGGGTGAAAGGGTGGTCATAGAGCATATACATATATGTCTTAAAAATTATGGAAGGTTGTCCTGGTTCGCTCGAGGAGTGTCACCGGCAGCTGGAAAAGATACTGAGGCGCCTGGGGAGGGGAACAGCCTCTCTCTCCTTAACACGCTCATGGCTCCATCTGTTGGTCTCTGCCTGTTCTGTAATCCTGCCACAAGCAGGAACCTGACTCTAGTGGTGATGATCTATCTTAATGTGTATGCTGCCTTATTTGCCTATTCACCTGGTGGCTTAGTCCTCTTTCTCTTGGGCCCCGGGGCCCATTAGATAGTTAAGGGGCCCCTTCCCGCCTGATGGCTGCTTTGGTCTAGCCTTGTTTTCTTTCCATGCTATGATGTACCCCCATCTCTTTCCCCCATTAAGATGAACAGGACGATGCTGTGTTTATTGGTTTCCTTCGCTTACCTTTTTAACAGGACAACAGATGCTTCTAGGGTAGAAGTTTGGGAAACAGTTGGTGTTGTTGGATGGGGTTATGTTTGCACACTGTTGTTTGCTGTTTTTGTTAACCTCCCATTTTTTCTTCTTATGTTTTGGCACACACTGGTTTCATTATGTGAAGTCTCAGGGTGGCATCACTTCACAACACTCCCTCAGCACGCTTATTGGGGTTTCACCAGCCCCTACGAGCCCCTTCCTTATGGGCAGACTGATGTACATCCTTCACGATAATCCCAGTCTCACACCAATATGACCATCCGAGTTATGTCATGGAATGTTAACAGTCCGCTGGATAGAGTGAAGCGAACGGCGGTGTTCCCCTTCGCTCACCGGCACCGCCCTGAAGTCCTGTTGCTGCAGGAAACCCACCTCATGGGTGAACTTTGTCATTTCTTAGCCCATAAGGGATATGACAGAGTCTTCCACTCGGGATGCTCTCGGGTGGTCAGGGGGTTGCCATCCTTTTTCGCCATTCCTTTCTGCTTGTGGTCGAATGTGTAACACGTGATCAGTAGGGACACTATATCACTTTGGAGGGTACCTTAGAGGGCCAGGTGGTTCTATTATTGTATGTCTATGTACCACCCACATCACTAACACTGTCCTCTGGTCTTCAAGAACTCTCCTGTCTTCTAACCCACCTTCCACACGGGGCTCACAATAATAGGGGGCAAATTTAACGCAGTGCCTGACCCTGACGTGGACTGCTCCGGCACCCCCATTGCCTCCCGTGGGATTGGTGCTCACCGCTTACTGACTGGGCTGTTACTTTGGGACTAAGCGATGCTTGGAGATTCTGGCACCCTCACCATTGGCAGTTCACACACATCTCGGCAGCTCCCCACGGCCACTCTCGGATAGACCTTACCTTCTTACCCGTCCTTGATTTCCAATGTGTTGACCCATATTCAGATTCTGGCCTGCGGTATTTCTGATCACTCCCCTTTGCTCCTTCATCTTGGTCTCCCTCCGGTGTAAACACCTGGTACTTTCAGGACAAGAAGTTCACACAACCCATTTGGTTCGAGCTCCGATCTTATTTTACAATCCATGTGGGCTCTGTGGCGTGTGTAAGAACACTATGGGCCGCGAGTAAGGCAACATTGTGAGGCTTTGCTAAGATCTATATTAGAGCCCAGGAGCATCACCATTCTGCTCTTGTAGCTCGGCAGGAGGCACGGGCTTCCAGCTGGAGCAGCAGCTGGAGTCTAGCCCCCAAATGGGTACTGTTTGCCGGTTAGGCCTCATCCGTGAATATATTCGTCCAAGCACCTCTGAAGGCCCACAACTGCTAGAATCTACGGCTGGAGGGATGAAAATGGAAAGCTACTCTACTGGCTGATCTCCCATTAATAGGACAACAGGATTGTTCCTGAGGTCCTAGATGAAGCCAGTCAGTCTTAGCGGTCCCTTCCAGAGACAGCCCCAAATTTTGCACACACCTACCGAAGATTATACGCCAAGCCCATAGATAGGGACACAACTGTACCCCGGGCTTTCCTTGACTCAATCCTCCTTCCTTGATTGCCCCCCTCTGAGGCCCTTCTGCTAGACAAACGCTCACCACAGAGGAGATTGGTGAGGCACTGTCCGGCATGCGGATGGATAAAACCACAGGCCCAGATGGCATTCTCATGGAATATTATACTGCATTCTGGGAAACACTTATCCCATATCTTTAGGTGCTGTATCAAGATGTCTGTTTGGCTGGATCCTTTCCGATGGAGGTAGACTCAGTCACTATAGTAGCGATACCTAAGACACAGCCTGCCTCCACCTCATGTGTGGATTATCACTCGATATCGCTCCTTAATTGTGAAGTCAAGATTTTTGCAGCAATACCAGGTGGGTCCTGACGCAATTGGTGCAGTTGGGTCAATGTGGCTTTATGCCAACCCGGAGCACGAGACACTGTATCCGCAGGCTACATGTGGTCCTGGCCCACTTTCACCAACTACCTTCAGATCTAGCCTTGCTCGTTATCGACTTTGAGAAGTCCTTCGACATGGTGGACTGAGGTTACCACCAGTCGGTGCTGGCTCGAGCCGGCCTTTGGCCGAGATTCCAAGGCATGGTCCAGGTTCTTTATTCCAATCCCACTGCTTGGGCCCGGGTAAACGTGGTCCTCTCTGACGTTTTTCCCATAGAACGGGGGACCAGACAGGGTTGCCCCCAGTCTTCCCTCCTCTTTGCCTTAGCAATAGAGCCTCTGGCTGAACTTATCTGTGCGGACCCCCAATACACTGGTAGGGTTTGGGGCACAGGCCATGAGGACCACATCGCGTTGTATGCGGATGAAGTCCTGCTTTATCTTGCCTGTCCAGCGGTGAGTGGATCCACATGTCTCCTGTTGCTTGAACAGTTTGAGCAGGCCTTATGTCTAAATAGGTATGGGCTCCCCTGACACCCTCTATGGACTGCTTAGATGGGCAAATGACAATTCCTCTTCGTCGGCTCAGTTTTAAATACCTGGGCATAAGGATCTCTTTGCATCCCAAACTCACCTGGGCCCTTAATCCGCAGGCCCTGGTTCAGATAGCCAAGTCAGACCTCACTAAGTGGCGTACGCTCCCCCCTCCACGTCCTAGGGTACATGCCTTATATAAAATGAAGATTCCATTGTGCTTCCTTTATGTTTTTCCAAACTTACCACTTCACTTGCTCAGGACATGGTTCTCTGCACAGGACTGTGCAACTAACACATTTCTGTGGCGGGGCTCACGACCACGCATTGCCTTCGCGCATTGCCAATGGGGATCCTATGATGGAGGCCTGGGCATGACCATTCTCTATCTTTACTGTACATCCTCTCATCTCTTTGTCCTCCATGACTGGTTTAATGGGCGGTGGTCAGACCCTACCCACAATTTGGAACTGTCCTTACTGGGTTTTCCCCATTTCCAAGCCATGCTCTATGAGGCTTCGATCTCTCTCTCGCTGCCACTGAAGACCCGGGTGGTGTTACTTGCTTGGAAGGTGGCCCTATGGCATGTACAATGGGAAGACACACGCAGTAGACACCACATTGGCACAGCATTTGGTTGAATGAAACATCTGCTTTGAGGTGCTGGAATGGGATGTTCCCCTTTCTTCCTTGTTGGTTCTTCTTGGGGTGTGTCAGGGCTCTGGGGCACGAGGGCTGAGAGGTCAATCAAGGGCACAGCTTTTGTGTTGGTGAAGCGGGACATTGCCTTTCAATGGATGGCCCCTGGATAGCCTACCCTATCGAAGTGGAGACGGGGTGTGGATTCGTGTGCGCAGCAGGAGCGGGTAGTCTTGGAAGCTCATGACTGCCCTCAGAAACATGTACTGGTGTGAGGGGAATGGTTGGGGCGTTTTGCTTGAGCTGATGTAGCTCTGTGCTGGTGGATATTCTGTGTGTTTACTGCCTCACTATTACCGGATATGCCTTTTATGGACTGTTTCCCACTCTCAATGCTGTACCATATGTGTACCATGTGTGTGCCATGCACAGCTGGTCAAAAACTCAAGGTCTAAAACTCAATAAAAATGTGTTTATAAAAAAAAAGACATTATGCAAGGTTAATACTTTGATAGTCTTTTAGTTTAAAAATCAATGCTTAACTTATTAAAACATAAATTATTTTTTAAAAGAAACTAATATATTTAGATTTATTATTGAATAAATATTAATTTTAAAGGGATAATGTGCTCTTCCATTTTAATCATATCAGTCCTAGTGTAAAAATAATTATTTTAATTAATTTCACATTCATATTTTACAATAAAATACATATATTTGTTTTTAAATGAACAAACTTTAATCATATTCCCTATTCTTTCCCAATTGTTGTCTTACAATGCTCGAGTTGGAAGACAATGGGAAGGGTTCACCAACAAGTTAAGCAGTTTGAAAAGGGTACCCAACTGATTGAATATTGTGTCAATAACGCTGGCTGAATAGATTTACTTTGTCTGTATAACAGACTTGTTAAGGAGTCTGTAATAATGACTCTGTATATATGTTTAATGTGTACTTTCTGTTCTAAGGACCTTTATTATAATGTGCTAATAACTTTAGCACCATTCGAAAAATCTTCATCAAATTAGGCAACTTGGGGCCATATGCATGAACACATTTTCCCATAGACACGGAATGGACAAAACCCTTTGATGCATCTGGCCCTAACTCTTTGAGCGTTCTTTTTTAAAAACTATTGTATTAGTTTCAGAAATATATAAAACATATCTCCCAGTCTTTTACAAGATATTAGACAACCATAACATAACAGTATAATCCATTATGTCACTTCATTCAAAACAATTCATAGTGCATTGGTGCTGTGCTCTATACAAGCAATATAAAGTAAGATAATAACGGAAATTAGAACATTGGAATGTTGGGAGCTCCATTGCAGACAATGGAGTGCTCCCTGCTTCTACGGGCCGGTAAAGGCCCGCAGAGCAACATTCCATTGTTCTACAAAGGCTTCTCGAAGTTCCAGGGGATTTATATCCCCTCGAACTTCGAGAACCCTTTGTTTAATTTGTTAGAACATTCTGCCCTCTAGTGGCAGAATGTTCTAATAGCCTTATAGCCCTTCGTAGAAGGGCTATACGGCTATTAAAGTCCCGCTGTTTCGTTAAAGTCCCTCGCCTTCGGCTCGGGCCTTTAACGATTCAGCGGGCCTGTAATAGCCGGTATAGCCCGCTACGGCGGGCTATAAGGCTATATTAGAACATTGGAATGTTGGGAGCTCCATTGAAAACAATGGAGTGCTCTGGGCTTATAATGGCTGGTATAAGCCTGGAGCTGCAACATGCCAATGTTTCTTTGTTCACAGCTCTGGCTGTGAACAAAGGCTTCCGGGAGCCTGAGGGGATTCCAATCCCCTTACGCTTTCAAAAGGCTTTGTTTTTTGTTAGAACATTCTGTCCTCTAGTGACAGAATGTTCTAATAGCCTTATAGCCCTTCGTAGATGGGCTATACCGCTATTAAAGTCCCTCTCCCTTGTTAAAGGACCTCGCCTTCGGCTCGGGCCTTTAACGCTGGAGAGGGCTTTTAATAGCCGGTATAGCCCTCTACGGAGGGCTATAAGGCTATATTAAACAGATGGGAGGGAGTGTCAAGTTAAGAGATCAATTGGTCAATTGCTTACCCAGCATAGCTCTTGGGGCGTGTCACCTTACACCCAGTATATACAATTGATGGTCTCAAATATGTGGGGGTGGAGATGGTCACCTCTTCCTCTATAAACTATTGTTTTGGCCATTTGGTCTATACCCCATTCAGTCATCTGTTTCTTGTGTGCTTACACAGTACCCAGTGTGATCTAGATCAGGGAAATCCTCAACAATTGCATCCCAGTCCTTTGCTATACTCTGCCTACACAACCCTTTTCCCTTTCCTCAGAGCTGCACCCTCGCATTCAGTCCAGTTTTGTAACTCTGTGCCGGGGGTCTCCAAACCAGTCCTGGAGGGCCGGATCCATGCCAGATTTTTAAAATTACTACATGTATCTCAATGGGGATATCCCAAAAATCTGGAATGGATCCGGCCCTCCAGGACCGGTTTGGAGACCCCTGCTCTATGCAATGTCCATAAGTCGGGGACCAGGGGCTCTTCTAGCACATGGCAGCGTTCCGCCTAGCCAGAAGAAGAGCCAGAACAATAAATCTACTACACACCTTGTTTGCTTCAGTGCATGGAAATGGACCGATCAGGCACACCCTCGTTGTGTTAGAGGATGTACACTACATAACCTCCCCCATGACTTGTAGCAGCAAATCCCAATAGGGGTGAAAGTTTGGGAAACTCCAGACCATGGTATAAAATTCAGCTCTGTCTTCCTGGCACCTACGACAGCTGGCCCATGCTACCAGAAACATGTGATTAATCCCACTAGAGGCAAACTAAACCCTTTACATGTAGCGGTAGTATATACGTTTGAACCTAACATTTTTGAGAACCTGGGGCAGTGAGCCAGTAGTACAGCAGTCGGCTTCCGAAAGAGGAGTTCCCAGGTCTATGGACCAACTGTACCGCAGTCCCACCAGGTCGCCCTTAGGAGCCCCTAGTAATGCCCGGTACAATAACATGATTGCCCTACTTGAGTCAATCAGAGAATATATGTGCTGCAAGCAATTGTTTTCAGCAGCTCAGCTGTGCCAATCCCCCACCATGTACACCCTGCTCCCGAAACAGCCACAAGTAACAAGAAATGACTTGTAGGGATGCCATATTCTTCACATATCTCCAAGCAGTCTGTCCAAACAGCACCCATATAAAGATCTCCCAGCTCTATGAGGCCTCTCACCATCTAGTTCTCTAACTTAGTCCTATCAGAGAGGTAATGGGACTTTCTGTGGAGTATGGTCTCTTAGTGTGTGCACACTGGAGCATTCTGGCCTGTACATAGCAGAACTTTCTAACTAATAGACCCTCATTTATAACAAGTTACAGCAATCAGCTTAGTTTTGCTATGTAAAGCTTCATTCAGATCTGTCCAAGAGGAAAATATAACAAGCATTCGCAATGCTTATCCAGAATGCGGCGGCAAGACTTCTGCTGGGCATCCCTAGACACATCAGTATAAGATCACAACTGGCCACACTCCACTGGCTGCCAGTGGCCCAAAGAGTACAATTTAAGGCTCTGGTTCTCACTCACCGAGCCCTACATGATACTGGCCCGGCGTATCTGAAAAAAAGAGTGACACTTCACGTGCCCAGCCGACATCTCAGGTCGGCTTCTCAACGCAGGCTGGTAATTCCACGCTTCAAGCGCTCTAGACTGGGTGGCTCATCTTTTTCGGTTAAAACAGCTACCCTCTGGAACGCCCTGCCATTCACTCTCAGGGACACTAAAGATCTGAACTGCTTCAAAAAGCTACTCAAAACTCACCTTTTTAATCAAGCCTACTAATACAATGCTGTGCTCTCTCTAGGACTTCTCTGTGGTTATGATCCGCGCCAGGATACTCAAGAGTAGTTGTGCGCGTAACAAATACCCATATAACATAACATAACATATAACAATGCAATAGGTCTCGCATTTGCGAGAGTTTAAGTTATTGGCATAGTAAATGACAATGCCTTTTATTTATGCTTTTTAAAAAAACAACGGATAAGATACAGGCATTACCCTTTAGAATGCCAATAGCTCAAACTCTCACTAATGCGAGACCTATTGCATTGAAAATGCTTTTTTTTGTCAGTTTTGTATAGCGCGACCCGAGGGACCCGAGAGTTACATTACGGAAGGACAGAGTCTTTTTTATTAGGCAAGGGGAGATTGTGATTTGCCGAGAATCACAGGATGCTGAGCCGACGCCGAGACTCGAACCTGGTTCTCCACCTTCAATGTTTGCAGCTGTGACCGTTACGCAACAACGGTAGCACTTGATGATGGTGGAAGCCAGGCATCAGCCTTGCCCTTCTTATTACTCTGAAAACAGTTTCTCTCCATGATGCTCTTTTGAAAGACTGTGCCACCAACATTGTATCAAGAGCCACCTTTGCACCTTAACCAAAACTGAACATCTTGGGGCAGATTTACAAGCCCCTTTGCGCCTCTTTTACGCCGCCGTTGCGTCACTTTTGTGACGCACCGGCATCGCAAAGCCAGTGCCATGCTGCGGGGTATTTACAACGTGGCGCATCTGTGAGATGCGTCCCGTTGTAAGGCCCTGCGCCACATGTGGACGTTCCGGCGCAGGGGGGGTGCGTTCCGGTGCAGGAATGCCTCCTAAAAGTGGCTGAGTGAAATCTACAAGATTTCACTCAGCCACTATTAAGGCCATGCTGCCTCAAAACCCTGCGCCTGCTTGAAGCAGGCGTGAGGATTGACGCAGCATTTTAAGGATAGGGCACCCTCGAGGCTTGCGGGAGCTGCGTTGCGCTTGCAACGTAACTCCAGCAATGAGCCGCCTTTACGGCAGCAGATGCGTCACGCGTTTGTCCATTTTTGCCCCATGGTGCAGCGCATTGTAAATGCGGCGCATCCATGGTGGCGAAGCCGTGATGCACAATAACTGGCGTATCCCTGCTGATATGCAGGGATGCGCCAGTTATTGTAAATCTGCCCCCTTGTGCGGAGCTCCCTATCCCGAGGTTTCACGTAGCTGCATATTTTGTGCTTCAGCTCGCTAAGCCATTGCCTACAAGTGTCCCTTGTCAGCACAGTTTATTTAGCAGAAGAAATGCTTTCATGTGTTCACCACTCTGCCTGCTCAGTAGCAAACAAAGAATACAGAGTGCATGAGCCACCAAACGTTTCACCCACACCTGCATCACATCATTCATTACAGCTACCCAAGCACTTCACCGGCTCCCTGTGACTAAGTGCTCATCCTCTAAAGCTCTATGCATTGCCCATAGGGATATTCCTGAACCTGGACCACAAAAGTTTTGTGATACATAAAAACCAGAAAACTCACTAAATGCCTCTCGTTTAACCCCTTCGATGCTTGTGACGGAACGGTTCCGCACGAGCGCCGGTTGGGCTGTGCTTATGACGGAACCGTTCCGTCACGGCCACGCCCGTTTCTTAGAACCTTCAGCACAGCGCGAAAATTCGCGCCGCGCTGAAGGTGTTAAAAGGATGCGCAGTGGTAGTACTTTGTACTCCATGCAGGGAGCAAAATTCTGGACCGGTTTCCTTACAAAGATCAGACACACTGAAGACCATCTGTGAATCATGACAGCAGTAAGGACCTGGCTGCTCCCTAATAGAGGACCTCTTCAGACACAGTCATTCACACCCATATGAGCATACACAAATAAGTCTCGCTCATTTTTTCTCGAGTCCATGGAAAAGCACACCAACAACATTGCAACACAATTTGTGCACCGCACCCCCTCTGTTCAACATACGTGAAAATAAAACCCCGCCTTCTACAGTAAAACATACATTCTACAAAGCAAACTCAACAACAGCCACGGCCGGTAGTGGGAGTACTGGCCGGGCGGTGAGGTGCGGAGGGGGAGGGGCAGGGTGGCGGGTAGTAATGTTTGGATTACGGAGTTTAACAGGTAAGTAAACATATAAATAAAACTAATTTTGTTGCGTGCACTGCATCACCATATGCGATGCAGTGCGCACAACAACATTTGTTTTATTTATTTATATGTTAACTTATCTGTTAAAATCCGTAATCCATACATTATTACTCCCCACCCTGCCCCTCCCCCTCCCCACGTCACCGCCCAGCCGGTACTCCGATTACCGGCCACGGTTGCTCAACAATGGTATGTATATAAGCGTATCTCTCTGACTTTTTTGCAACATTCTACTATTCAGTGTTGCTACATATTTATCACGTCAGGACAGGAGCACCCTGCATATTACCGCAGATGACACCAATGTTCTTTCCGCATAGGCTACTCTATTATCCAGCCGCGGCCGGTAGTGGGAGTATCGGCTGGGCGGTGATGTGGGGAGGGGGGAGGGACAGTGTGCGGGGTAGTAATGTATGGATTTCGTATTTTAACAGGTAAGTTAACATATAAATAAATAAAACAAATTTAGTTGCGCGCACTGCATCAGAAATTCGTTTGATTTATTTATATGTTTACTTACCTATTAAACTTCGTAATCCATACATTACTACCCGCCACCCTGCCCCACCCTCTCCTCACGTCCCCGCCCGGCCGGTATTCCCACTACCGGCCGCGACTGCTATTAACCCAAAATCTCCCAAACAAGACAACCCAAAGCAAGAACTTGCCACCTATCTACTGAGGATCACTTAGTGCGCGACTGCCATTAAAATGACAGGATGATGCCTGTGTAAAGTAGCAACCAGCAGGAAGTGATATGTGTGTGTGCGCAGGGAGGGCCGGGCCAGGAAGGGTGGAAGCACACGAGGGTGGGGAATGAAGCATGGTAACACAGGCTCTCCCCTCCCCAAACAGTAAACAAAGCCCAGGACCACTGCTCATGTAAAGGGCTGACTTACTAGACAGTAAACTGACAATATGAGGAGCCTGCTGCCACATGGGATCACATGTGCACGCTGCATAGGCTTAACCTAATGAATATGTCTGTGCTGGGTCTGGTGGCTCAGTGGACTAATGCATCCATTGCAGGGGCTTGTGTTCGACCTCATGGTCACAGGTTCAAATCCTGGCGGGTCCACTCAGCCTTTCATCCATCTGTGGTCGATAAAATGAGTACCATTGAGTTGGGTAACAATGAACATCTGTTATTCAGCGCCAAGAAACCTCTGGGTGAACGTGCGCTTTACAAATACACATGTTATGTTATGTCTGTGTGAGGTGGACTTTCGATTACTTCAGCTGCTGCAGTTCGTAAATCCCAGTGCTGATAATCGATATAGGTATTGTTGCTTTAACAATTTCTGGCTGATATCTGAAGAGGACCCCTGCTGTATGACACTTTCAGTCAGCCCTGGTTCTTGCCTAACAGCACTTTGCACTCAGGGACTTGCAGTTTTCAATATTTCTCATTATACTCACTGGATTAAATATCGCGGCGAGCAAAGTGTAACTGTCTGTGGGAAACGTGACGCTGTTGATAATAAGGCACCCAGATGTTCAAAAAAATGTTTTCATATTAAAGATTTTTAATTTCCATTTACAATACATACTTTAGCACAGGGTATCTTGTGAGTAGTGATAAACAGTGAAGTACATTCAAGCATGGCAGCTAATCCCATATCTTTTAAAGTGAACGATTTCTGCTCCGCTCTGAACAGGAGTTGCCTTGGCAAAGCACTAGGCCCAGATGATATACTAATGGATATTTTTAAGAATAATACTGACTTTGGGGCACCCATTTTTTCAGTTAAAATGCTAGGGAGGATATTCTTAGAGGAATTGGAATTATGGGTGTAGAAAAATTAGATATTGTCTGTTGGGCCTGGCCCTCTCTGCAAGGTCATCTCCAAACTTTTTGCTTTCACCCCTCTAGTTTTCTGAACCCACTTTTGTTGGCTTTAGGGCTTTTCAAACGTTACCGCTGCTAACCAGTGCTATAGTGCATGTGCTCTCTCCTTTAAACATGATAAAATTGGCTTGCACCAAATTGGCATATTTAATTTACTTGTAAGTCCCTATTAAAGTGGTAAACCGTATTCTCAGGACTGGTAACTTAAATGCTATTTGTAGGCATGTAGCACTTATTGTGTCACCCCTCCACCCCTTAAGTAACCCTGTAAAATCAGTCTCTGGCTTACCATTGCAGACTCTGTGCGCAGGTTAAAACTGACATTTTGACCTAGCAATGTAAACGTTTTGCTAGGCCTAAACCTTCCTTTTTAATACATGCGCTATCCCAAGGGTAGACCCCTAACAGCCCATAGGGCAGGGTACGTTGTATTTAAAAAGTTGGACATGTACTTTTATGCTTTACATGCACTGTCAATGAAAAACTCACAAATCGATTTTTCACTACTGTGAGACCCACCTCTCTCATAGGATAACATTGGGTCACATTAAATAAGAGATAACATTTGTTTGAGAGCAGGTAGAGGGTCATGTTTGGGTGGGGTTAAGGGAAAATTAAGGAGTTGCTTTGGGAGGGACATGCTAATACAAAAACACACCCACAAAAGAGTAAGACTACTGTAATTCACAAAATACGCTCCTAAGTTTAACATAAACTTAATTGTGTTAAAACTGACTTACATGCACTCCAGCCTAGTCATTAAGTCATTCAGAAAAGAGGGTGGTGATGAACAGAGTGTCTGAATTAAGCAGACCACTCTTACCCAGTCCAAAGATCAGGGCTTGATCCATCACCGTTTTTAGCTCACTGCACCATCCCAGCTCAGAACCTGGCTACATGCAAATTAGTCTGTTCCTGTCCCAGTGCATGATGGGAACAGGGCAAACCAAACTACCAAGCCAATTCTTATACTGGGAAGGAAACAAGCTTCCGGGGACCGGTTTCTGGCATTTCAACCGTCGTCGGCCCGGCTTGCTTGAATCCTGATGGTGCAATGAGCAAGGGACTCACATCTGAGTATACCCTTCCACGCTTATGGTGGACAAAATGATTCAGAAAAGAGGGTGGTGATGAACAGAGTGTATGAATTAAGCAGACCACTCTTACGGCTGAAATGCCAGAAACCGGTCCCCGGTAGCTCGGAGTCTTTTGCTTGATTCCCCTCTTTGCTCCTCGAGCACTCATGACCGGGGAAAGGTAAAACGTGTAGATTAAAGTTTCTTTGTTTCCTGTCACTGATTTCTGCTTCCCAAGGAACCGGCAGGTCAGGAGGATTGATATCAGGACAATTAGGTTAACGCCGAATGCCTCTTTCCTGGTAAAAATCTGTGAGGGGGAGACAAGAGCACACCCTGCAGGGCTCGCTCCCGCTGCTGCTCCGCCCCGTTGAGTACAAACGGCGTAGGCAAAAGAGAGAAGGCAAAGAAGCTCCGAGTGAGCCTGAAGAGTGCTTGCCCCCTCGCACTCTGGCGTTGTAATGCTGAGTAGTCCGCTCCCTTTCGCCACACAACGCGAATCAAGCCGTCGCTGTCTCCGCCTCAGGGGAAAGTGTTGCCGTGCACCGTTACCGAGCATCTTTCATGCAGGTCAGCTAGCCGATCAGATCTGCATGCGTGACTGGCGTGCGCAGCCAGACAGCGCGGTGCTCACGCTGACACCATCTTCGCTCTCCGAATTTTGTCGGACGTAATATCATCTATCTTCAATGGGGCTCTGCCACCGGATTCATGGGCTTACGCCAGGATTTCTATCTTTTTAAAGAAAGATAAATCCCCTTTGGACATGAGTTCTTATAGGCCCATTACCCTCATCAATAGCGATTCCAAAAAATTTTCCAAAGTGTTAGCCTCTAGGATCTCTCAAATAGTGGAATCTCTAGTATCTGACTGGCAACACGGGTTCATTCCCAAGAAAGGAACTACCGAACACGTTAGAAGAGTGATCACCCTATTTGACGCCGCACAGGTCGCCAGAGACCCAATGTCACTCATTTTACTCGACGCCGAAAAGGCTTTCGACCGAGTGTCCTGGCGATATCTGTGGAAAGTTATGAGCAAGATGGGGTTCGGAAACAAAATTATTCGGGCAACACAGGCACTCTATAACAATCCAAGGGCTAGCGTCACCATAAACGGACTACTTACAGACCCTTTTACCATATCTCGAGGGACCAGACAGGGCTGTCCCTGCTCCCCCTTACTGTTTGCTCTATACCTGGACCCCTTTATCAAACAGATAGAAAAAAACGAGAGCATATCCCCGGTATGCTATCACCAAAATTGCTGCAAAATTTTGGCATATGCCGACGATCTTGCCATCACCTCCACAGATCCCGCCGGCTCTATTCAGGCTTTAGAACTCGAGGCCCAGAAATTTGGCAAACTGGCAGGATACGCCCTCAACAAAAATAAAACACAGATTTTGGTAAACGCGAAAATTACATGGACTGATGAACGGGTGGTACCCAATGCTAAATACTTAGGGGTCCAAATCTCACCCAAACTGGAGAACATCGTAGCAGAGAATCTAATACCCCTTGCAGCCCAAACAAGGAAAGCGTTACAACAAATAGACAACTTGCATTTAACGCTAGTGGGTAGATGCAACGTTATAAAAATGACGTACTTCCCTAAACTACTGTACTTCTTCCGCAGTATACCCCTAGAATTCACCAAAAATCACCTACTTAAATTCCAACAAATTTTTACTCAATTCATCTGGGCATACGCTCAACCCAGACGCGCCCTTAAACATCTTACCTTGTCAAAAGAAAGAGGTGGCTGGGCCCTTCCTAACATCATCCTCTATTACTGGACATCAGTCGCGGAGTATAGCTCAGAGCTGGTTATGGAATCTACTCTCTCTACAGTCGGTCTGCCCTCACCCTTCCAGATCCTACTGGGGGATCAATATTGGGGATGCCTACTACGAGAAACAACTTACGGCTACTACAACCGGGTCAAATTTAAGACCTTATTAAATTCCTTCAAAGTATTCCGTAACATCCAAGGAATATATGGGATAGGCAGATTTAATTTCTACTCACCCATAATTAACAATAATAATTTACCAGCTATCTTTGACACATCATACTTTTCAGAGTGGTATCGGGCCGGAATAGTTAAACTTGGGGACCTGATTACCACCGAGGGAATCAACCCTTTTGCAAACCTACAAGCCAAATTCAATCTGAGAAACCAAGACTCCTTCAAATATCTGTCTATCCACGCCTTTCTTTCCAATAAAGTCAGGGGAACCTCGGGCTTCTCAGAAGTTGAATTTTTAAATACACTTCGAAACACTATCACTCCCCGCATTGGTTCTCTGTATAACATACTCAATAGACAAACCCCCGATGACCTAGAGGCCATTGCTGGAAAATGGCACCTCAAACTTAACTCACCAGAAAGTATCTTTTACAACTCCCTCGCATTATCACAACAGATTTTAATATCTGCCAAGCTGCAAGCACAACACTTTAAAACTATCTTCTTTTTATACATGACACCCAGTAGGATCATCAAATGGGGGACTGGTAAAGGAACATTATGCCCACGTTGCTCTGAAATTGGGGCTGACTCTATACACATCTTTGCGACATGTTTAACTATAGCTCCGACACTACTTAAAATACAAAATACACTTAGCGAAATAGTGAAACACCCAGTCTCCTTAAACCCTACAATTATTCTCCTTGGTACACAATCCGACTCACCAAGAATAAAGGAAGAAGGGCTGGTATTTATCGCTATGGCAATTTGGAGACTATGTATCTCCTCAAGTTGGTTAGACACAGACTCACCCTCCCACGCGCAATGGCTGGCTAGGCTGGCTGCCACCTACTACTTAGAAAAAGCAATCTATGCCAGGAAAGGAAGAAGGAAAAAGAAGATAGGGTTGGAAATATGGGAAAGATTCTCCTCTTGGACAGAGCAACGGGGGCAATCAGGCCCAGTAAATCTATAGGAGAATGTTATATGTAAAATTAGTTTGAAACTCGTATGGCTCTTATCCTTTTCTTAATTCTTTAATCCTTCACCTCTTTTCTGCTATCAATAACTGCTTTCATACATTATCTTGTACATGCATAACACAATGTTTTTTTTTTTTCTTTGTTGTTTTTTTGATTTTTTTACTCTTTGATTAATCGGGGAACAATTAGCACCGAAGGAATACCGGGCTCCCAGGGGTGGGCGGGGGGGGGGGGGGGGCGAAAATTAAAATGAAAGGCTTCCTGATGTTAAGATTACCTGTAACTGCAAAATAAAAAATAATAAAAAAAAAAAGAAAACAGTGGAACAAGGAATTAAATTAACATCCCTAATGAATTAATGCTAAAATAACTTGACTAATTCTTAATTTAAATTATATATGTCAGTGCTAAACAATTTAGTATAAATACAGATCTTAAAAAAAGTAATAAGCTTAATTAAAA
The DNA here is from genome assembly GCF_964263255.1 of Lissotriton vulgaris. Lineage (NCBI taxonomy): Eukaryota > Metazoa > Chordata > Amphibia > Caudata > Salamandridae > Lissotriton > Lissotriton vulgaris. The sequence goes on along the minus strand of NC_141694.1, from coordinate 701,449,902 downwards.
TTATCGTTTACTTTAAAAAAATCAAATATTCGTATTAATAAAATGCATATTTTTACCAAATTTACAACAAATTAAACAAAAATAAAAGTTTTAGTGGTTAATTTTACTTTCAAATTATTGTTTAATAAATATTTTTATAAATAAAATGATTCCATTAATATATTTGAATAGTATAATGTAATAAAAAAGAATTTGCGGAGGTAGCATGTTGTAGCTTTATATTCTATTCTTTGCAGGTTGATATTTATTAGTTTAAATCAAAATGTTATTAATAATTTAAAAAATAACGTCATTCAATTTCCCTACACTTTCCTATAGGGAGATCTTCGCCTGGTGGTGGAGATATTCACCAATAGGTGAAAAGTTACTAATAGTAACTTTACACTTGTAAATTCAATCATTGGGGGCTTCATTCCATCCTTGGGGGGCTCCTCCATCTCATTGGTGTTGTTAGTCTGCACCTCTGTAGATGCAGAGAGACCATTGTCACAGAAATTAATTTCTCATTTTTATTCAATGCTGCCATCTTGTGGCTTTTTAGCATTCTACATGTCTTGCTATTCCCGTTTCTATTCGAACTCCATAACATTTTTAAGTGTTTCTAATATCAATGTGTATATTTATGTAGGATTCTGTGAAGTGTGAAAAAAGGGGGCAACACAATTTATGACTTAATGTAGAAAATATACGTGGCAATAAGAACTTCCCAAATTAAAATAGTGATGGGCGGAATGCTTGAATTAATCTGAGTCACTGGTAATTAATTGCTCAGGGCTGCATTATAGTTCATGGTGTTTTTTGCATACTACGGCACTCGAGATAGAGGCCAGCCGTTTACAAATCAGACATGGTTTTGTTTAATTAGGAGTAGCTTAGCTCCAAACACCAGGTCCCTTCTGCATTGGGACATGCAACTCCAGAGCAGTTTAGACTGTTTTGGCCTCCTCAGAGAAGTGCAGCTCGAGTCCTATTGCACTGTGACCAGAAACCCACACTTAGGTAGTTTGTTTAAAGACTCAGGGGCAGATTTATGAGGCCGTTGCGCCTCTTTGCGCCGCAATTGCGTCACTTTATTTGACGCAACTGCGGCGCAAACAATGCGCCCTATTTACAACGTGACGCATCTACGAGATGCATCACGTTGTAAAGCACTGCGCCATAAGGAGGCGTTCCTGCGCAGGAACGCCTCCTGAAAGTGGCTGAGGGAAATCTATGAGATTTCACTCAGTCACTTTCAGGGCAATGCTGCGTCAAAACCCTGCGCCTGCTTGAAGCAGGTGTAGGTCTTGACGCAGCATTGTGCAGATAGTGTACCCCCGAGCCTTGCTGAAGCTGCGTCGCGCTTGCGACGCAACTCCAGCAATGCGCCACATTTCTGGCACAGATGCGTCACGCATCTGTGCTATTTTTGCACCATGGTGCGCCGCATTATAAATGCGGCGCACCATGGGTGGCGGAGCTGTGGTGCACTGTGTCGCACGTTAACTGGCGCATCCCTGGGGATGCGCCAGTTAACATAAATCTGCCCCATAATAAGTAACTGGGGTTAAGAGGGCTCTGGGCCAGCTTGTACACATATACTGCAGCTTATAGTGTGGAGCATCATGTTCACGGCAGCTGCAACACTTTAAGTAGTCTGAACCTCTCGAAACAGGGTTTTAATTGGGGCTATTATTCAGCTGTATGCCACCAAATTAATATTCAGCACCTGATTTAAAGCTAAAGAATGGCGGGAAAGTGAATTGCAGAACCACATTTTTCAGTAACCTTGACGGCACTGAGTGCATGTTCCTAGTTTTTAAAAGAATTAACATTTCATTATGAAAGTAGCAAGGTTACAACTTGGTTCGATGTCACGATGACAATTTATTTTAATTAGTAAGCTTTAATTTAAAACAGAAGTGCCCTTCTTCAGTTTAACTAACCACTGGGAGTCTGAGTTGGTTCAATTGAGCTGAACGGACCATGAAAACCATGATTTGTAAAAGGTGAGTCCAGGATTGAAGCAGTTGTGCTTTCATAGTCTGGAATTGCATGGTAAAGCTACAGAAATATCAGCGCTGTACTTGTAGAATGCTATGATCCAGAATACGGGTAGTGGGGGTGTAAGGAGCACACCAACTTTGTCAATTATCAATTTTATCTATCGGTGCTGCAACTGTTTAGGTTTGTCATGCCTGTTGTGAATATCAAGTTATGATGGGTTAAAAACTCATCTAGTTGCGCACTGTGCACTTGGTGTTGTCCTACACCTTAAATATTTTTACTCGTTCACTTCTTTTATTCAATTGATTATCAGTTATTTATTTTCATAATCTGATTTGTTCAAATTATCATAGCAAAATACATTGTTTTTACATTTGTTAACTTTCAATCACAATTTATACAATACATTGTTTAGTGATATCAGTATTTCCACAATATAACCATTGATCACATTTCACATTTTTCACTCCTTGCCCAATGCATTTCGGTACCGACTGGTACCTTCATCAGGGGCTTATCTGAAAAAATATAAAATAAACTGTATGAATGTTGTGTATTTGATTTGCCCATGGGTGTGTAAATTTGCAAATGTTGCGATTTCCTACCTGCTTCTTGTATGTTTACGATCAATCAGCTGTAAAATAAAGCCACAGTACCTAATGTTACATCTAAGACATAAGGTTTGAGGGTTCAGTCTGAGCCGTATAGTCAGCGTCATTGAGCTTACCTAGTGTTTTCTATAACCTGAGGCTTGTTAATCTGTCGGGAAAAATACATGAAAGCCCTGTGGTTAGTACTACTCGTTCCTATCTACCAATAGGCACCATAACATAAAAACAATGTTTTAAAACAGTCGGGTCCTACCTGATCTTCAATGGTTGTAATAACCTGTCAATACATAATGGGATACTTTAAACTTATCTCAGGATCACATTAATAAATGTGTCCCAGCTGTGATGTTATTTAGACATACCTGCGAAGGTATACTCTGTCGACCTACAAGAAAAGAAACGCATAACGTTTATTATGTTATGTCGTTCAAATATACCTCAGTTTGACTTTCTGAGGTTACGCTACCTCTTATTAAATACCTGTATATTTGTCCGTTGGTGCTCATAAAAGCTGCTGCACCATAGATTCGCTGTGTTTGTTCTCCGCTAAAGTGGCGCCATGCTTAATTCTGCCATTTACTCGCTTCCGCAATTTAATCGACACTATTGACGTACTACATCTTCAAAAGTACCTCTGCAAGTTGCTCTCTGGCAACGCCATTTTGAAATGTACGCCAGTATTACGTATTCTAAGGCAACATTCTGATAATATCGAATGTTTTGAGGATATTTGTTTCAAGAATCTTTTATATTTTATATTGCCCGGCAATGCGTTGCCGCAAATATTATTGCTGGAGGGGAATCTTATTTCTAACTGTTGTGACCACTATGTACTAGCCGCGATTCTCTCACGAAAAACCAATCTAGCATATAATGAGCGGTGCATTAAACTCCGTTATACCCATAGATGTGCTGTTTGGGTCGTGGATTCCGTATAGATGTTATGTGTGAGGTGTATGAAAGCAAATGTTGAACAGTATGTTTGTGTGCATGTTCGTTCGACTCCATGCTTTGTTAACTATGGTATAGCATACTTAATCGTCAGTACATCACTTCTTTGCTCACTGTAAACATTGTGGCTATGTACAAATATACAACGTAATCACTTATTCCTGCCTTTACATACTGCTGTGTGATAGCGTTTTAACAGGTACACAAATTCCTTGAGTTAAGTAAAGTTATTATGATCTTAGTGCTATTGTGTGACATTGTAAAATTCACTCAATGTTACTGAGCTAAATGATCAATTTGAATAACTGCCTTCTGTGCTCTACAGGTAACATGAAAGGTCATATCTATCGTTTAACCAGATTGGGTGCATTGTCTGTAGGTATTTAATCCAATATAACTCTCGTTGTAAAAGTCTCTGTCTGTTATCTAGAATACAACACGTTGTGCACATTATTAATGCTCACTAAATCAATAGTTAGTCTTTCTTCCAGATGCGTCTTTTTTTCATCCTTACAAAAATTCAATAATAAAATTTGCCTATTTCATTTGATCATCCATAAATAACACTCCCTTAATCCAATTAGCCACGTTTGACAGTCCTAATGTATTTTCCTGCTTTGTGTGCTTCTTTCTATTGCAGCTCTCACCTGCACTGTGTGCACCCTGGCATGGCACCTACTGATAACTCAGAGTATCCTTTTACTGCCTAATCTTATGTTGTGGGTAAGCGCACTTCATTCACGAAAGTTTATTCCAGTCATGGTTCAATTTAAGAAGTTTCTTCTATTTTTTGATATTCCTTTATTGTATTTCAGTGATGCCGACCCATTACTTGACTAAGGACAGAGGTGAGCATCCTTTCACAGGCCAAGTTTGAAACATATTGGCTTGTTTAATTGAATAACTATTGTCCTCTGTCCTCCCACTGAGTCTCTCCTATATGTTGTCCTGATGAAGACCTTGTTATAAAGGTTGAAACGTCGTCTTTTGTACTTACATCTAAAATGAAAAGTCTGGATAGTTAATGTTTCTGCAGCCAATTTTTTTCTTCTGATTTGAGTTGATTTTCATTTTTACCAGTCACTATGTCACAACTCATGACCACTGTGCAGTTTCACTAAGTGTATTGGAGCACCTTGCTTTGTTTTGATATTGCTCATTTCCTAAACTTTCATAAAAAATACATAAGACTAAATAGTCCATGGGGACTATGAGTTTCCTTTCATTTACTGTTGTTTGGGAATACATAGTTTGATCCCAGCAAGTATTATTCAAGCATTAAATAGGTAACTCCCATGGAACCATTGTTATTATTATTTCTTATCCTCACCATCAGTTGCTAGGTGGCTGAAGGTCAAAAGGCATTTGAACCAGACTTCTATGGTGTGGGCAAGCTCACATAGTGCCAAGAGATGACTTTGGTGTCAGCTGTAGTACCCCTCCCTCCACCATATCTTCCTCCTCAGCTACCTTCCATTCCTAGCAGGTGTCACCATGAAGGCCAAGAGGGCAATCTGCATGTGTAGTATGACTGTCTAGGTCCGTTAGTGAGAGTACTCTGAAAAGTGGTCATGTCAATTACGTTTGTGGTACATGAGTGCTGGGGCGGGGTTAAACAAATATATGCTTCACAATGAAAATTCTTGTGCAATGTGCTAGTTCTTGTTAAATTCACATTATTCCTGTGCGTGCCATTTCAGAAGTACTTCGTATTGACATAGTGCCTGATGCCAGTGGCACTCCATCCTGTGGATGTCCAATATGTCATACTTCTGCCTCATTCCCTACTGTCTTCACTCTCCACATCACAGCTATACAACTAAATAGGCACAATGCAGCAAACATTATCTGGTTTGTAGGCGAAGACTCCACTAGTGCGGTACAGCCACTATAAACCACAGCCAACGGTGTCCGTCTGCAGATCTGTGGACTATTGTGTTTTTGCTCCTACTTAATCCCCGATTCTCTCACAAGTGTCACAAGCCATATACAGATATGAACCAGTGTTTTTTGTTTGGATATGTTTATTGCAATTCAGTCATCGTACAACATTACACATATGCAAATGTAAAGAATACACCAAGCTGTAGTGCAAATTATTCATCGCAGATCAACGCGGTCAACATTATACATAGAAGAGCATAGTAGTAAGGACCAAGAGATAGGCAGCATAAATAAAACAGCATGGTCGATTCGGTAAAAGGCTGGCTTATATGTAAAAGAACAATAATCAATAATTGCAGCACTCGATGACGGAGAAAGTCAGATCTGTTTCCTGATGGCACCGCAGACTTGTTCATTGTAAGTGCAAAGGATGCTGAATCAGCAACATTAAGGGAAGTGGGCCCATCAATAGCGCAACATATATCCAAAGCTGCATTTCAAATCAATCAAATATAAAGAAAAATCCAACAAACATGATAAACCAAAAGAGTGGGTGGTGTCTAATAACAAGCGTGTGCGTGTGTGTGATGGTCTTGGGGTAGGTGTCGTCCCTCGTTAGTTAGGAGGGTTTAAAGCGCCGAAGGAGCCGCGTGTATGCCAATGGGAGGGGGGGGGTCAGTAGTCATACAATGCCGTCCTGCAGGCATCTCTGGTGATAGGACGCCAAGGCGATGTCCCAGTCTAGCGCTATTGGGAATTTGCGGAGCCTCGCCGTTCCCTCTCTATGGAGCGCTACACTCTCTGCCCGTGCCCAGTTATCTACTGATCTACGCCAGTGTATTGGTTGAGGGGGGACATTATGTTTCCAGAGCTTTGTAATTAGCCGTTTCGCTGTGATCAGCCCCAGATCCCAGAATCTCGCCTGGACTTTCGTCTGTTTCGTCCTCTTAAACAAGCCCAGTAGGCAAGCCTCCCACGTAATCGGAAAGCTGCCCCCCGTTGCCTTCGCCAATGTCTCTGCCACCGCAGTCCAGATATGAACCAGTGTTAATGTGGATGTTAAGAATCCTCAAGTACCTGCACATATGATGAAATTTGTTTTATGCGCATGATGATTATGATAGATTACTTTTACTACATGACAAGGTATGAAGGATGAAGGTACACATCACACCTTTCTGCTGGCATAGGCGCATCACTTCATGTCCTCACTTATGTTATCAGTAGCCCAGTGTTTAATACCTGTAGCGTCTACCTTTACCTGTAAGTGGTACCTGTATGTATGGCCTGACCAATAGGTTCTTGACCAACGAAGTGTTGAATCTCTGTTAATGCTTTTGTTTTCAACTGCTTCACAGTGGCTGGAACTGTGCTTTGATTTCACATGCATTAAACATCGATTCTGTTCTTCAATTATGGCAAACGCTGCACGCACAAGCCGTTTTGCTGGACCATGACAAACTCTCTAAAAGACCACTGTGAATCTTCAGGGTACTTATCCCCTATCTCATCGCCATTCATAGCGTCTTCCCAGCGGGGGTCCCAGTAAATGACAATGCCACACTAGAGCTTTGTATCACACATCTTTATTCTTCTGTGTGTAACTACAAAATCAACATTCTAAAACAGCCTTCCCTGAAATAGACTCCATTCATTACGTCATAGCTCTACGAAGTTCATTAGGGGCCAAATGGGTTCCGTCATTTTTAATTTGCAAGATACTACATCTCCCCCTCTGTTAAATGAAAACTTTCCAATTTTTACAAAAGATATACACATATATACATTTAAATCTCTTCAATTAATCTCTGTGGCACTGTAATTGTTTAACCTGAACATGTTGTGCCAAGTTATGACTTGTCAACATCATGACCCAAGATATGATGGGATCTTGAAAAGGCACCAGCAGTCACTGGTGTTTCAGAATCAGTCTCTCCTTCACCATAGAGATCTGATGAACTAAAAATTAAACGCCAAAAGTGAGAAGAGTTTCTAGTAATAGACTTCTCAGGGTACTGGTCAGTCACCATGTGTTCTTTGGTCGACACCACTTGAAAAGGTTCTGCATCAAATGGAGCAGCAGATTTTCTTTTTAGCATCTTGCGTGCAAGAACTCTGTCTCCTCTCTGGAAGACGATACTTTTTGCATGTCGTCTATGGTCAGCATACTTTTTCATCTTTTGTTTCTGAATAAAGTCCCTTGTACAAGTTTCATTATCATCTCTTTTTCTATGATTGGTCCACTTGGGTATCTTGATTGTCATTGCTGTCCCAAAGATTAATGTTGCTGGACTTTCACCAGTGGTCGAGTGAAGTGTTGAATGGTAAGCTTGCAATGTAGAGTTTAACAGTTTGCAAATTAAGCTTCTCAAGTGTGGCACGCTGCACGTCTTTGTTTAGCATTGTCATGAATCATTCAACCAGTCCATAGGCCTCTGGCCACAGAAGAGCGCTCTTTTGATGCTTTATACTCAGATGCTCTAAGAAGTATTTGAACTCCTGACTATTAAAAGGTGGGCCATTTTCAGTTTTTAGTATGGCTGGAACACCTCATGTCACAAAGATGCCATTCAGTTTTGCAATTACTTGTTCTTGAGTGGCGGATGAAAGCTCCTCTATTAATGGATATCGTGAGTCACGATCAGGTGATGTCTATTGTCGAGTGGACCAAAAAAGTCAATGGCGGTTCGCTCCCAGGCATGCTTCGGGAGTTCTGACATGTTTAGGGTGTGTTGAGTAACTTTAGTAGATAGGCAGTTGCATAGATGATACGCCTTTAATTCCTTCTCAACTTGCTCATCGAGATATGGAACCCAGACTTGATATTGAAGAGCTTGTTTTGTGGCCACGATTCCCCTATGTCCTTCGTAGGCTACTTCAATCATTTTCTGCAGACTCTCCAGAATCAAGATTCTTGACCCTTGCAATAGAACTCCATCTTGAGGTATGGACAGTTCATCTTTGACATTTATGTAATTTTGATATTCACCCTCACTGGTGGGAGGTCGAGTGTACTGGTTCCTCAATGGATGTGTCCATTCATCTTTCAACTATAGCATGTCACTATCATGGCGTGTGGCAGTGATAATCTAGACTAACGAAATAACAAGGGGCGGTTTAATTTTATGATGAAGTAGATGTAAGCTTCAGCTGACCTGGATGGAGTGCTTTGACCTTGAATGGGCACTCTGGAAAAGGAGTCAGCAGGGTTCTGATCCCTTCCTGGATGATGCACAATGTTATAATTGTACTCTTGTAGAGCCGTAGTCCACAACTTTCAATGCGAGGAGGCATCCTGGCCTTTGAATTGCCAAATATGGTTAATAAAGCTTAATGATCAGTTACCAGCATAAAACGCTTTCTGTATAGGAATGCATGGAAGTGTTCACATACCCATACCGCAGCTAAACATTCTTTTTCAGGATGTGAGTAAGCACATTGTGGTTGGGACAAACTCCTACTGGCATACGCCAAAATATGCCTTGAGCATTCGGGTGTCCGCTGTGCTGTGCAAGGATAGCACCTAACCCCACTTGGCTAGCCTCAACAACAAACCTATTTGAAGTTTTGGATGATTGAAATAAGCCATTTTGGGTGCACTCATAATGGCGTGTTTAGTTTTCTTTAAACAGTTCCTACGTTCATGGGGCCACTGAAATAAAATATTCTTTTTTGTAATCCCTCTCAATGGAGCATTTACAGTGGCAACATCTTGCATATATCTAGAACAGTAGCTGGCCATGCCAAGAAATGAATGCACCATGGAAACATCTTGTGGGGGATCAGCATTCGAAGGGGCTTGTACTTTAGCAAGATCCAGTGTCATACACCCAGCATAAAAGTTATGGCCTGATAATTTCAGCTTTGTCTTATAAATCTCACATTTGCCTGCATTCAAGGCCAAACCTGCTTCAGCAAGTAAACAACATACTTGTGTAAGAGCTTTATCATGTTCTTTTTGTGCAACTCCGAAAACCAATATGTCATCATTGTAATTGAACGCGTTCATGATAGGCTGTATGATACGTCGAATGATATCTTGAACAGTTCTACAGCGGTTGACACACCAAAACATAGGGGCATATTATCAAGGCAGGCGATATTAGATTATCGCCGCTTTTGCGGCCGTTTTTGGCCGCGAAGCAGCGATAGTTAGCGACAGCTTGTAGGCAATAGTGAGCGGTTTGGGGCCTGCTTTGCATGTCGGGGATATTTATCGCTAATGACATGCAAAGTAGGCGTACCCAACCTGTTAGCGACTGAAAGCAGTCGCTAACATCGCTATCGCCTATTATCAACGCTGGCTTAGCGACAAGAAAATTCACGCTAAGCGCGAATATCGCTGAAAACTAACGCCTGCTCAGACCAGTTCTTAGCCTGTATATCCAATGGCAGGTGGATATTCTGGCTAAGTCCCTATTAGCGATAATGCCTGAATATCGCTGGATTACCAGCGATATTCACGCATTTCGCCCCTATCGCCAGACATTTTATCGCTTTAGAGATAAACATTGCTAATACCACGTTATCTCTGCGATAAAATCTGGCGATGCGCGGCGATAAAAATAATGGCGCTAAGCATATTTAGCGATAAATATCGCTAGTTGTTGATAATATGCCCCATAGTCTTTTGTATCAAAACAGACCAACATGTGTAGAAAAGGTTGTAATATATCTGCAATCTTCTTCAAGTTCCAACTGCTGATAACCTTTATTTAAATCAAGGTGAGAGAAGACCTTTGCACCATTCAGTTGCGTTATCATGTAAGTAATGTGTGGACCTGGATGTCATGCTCGTTCAAACGCCTTGTTTGCCTGGTGCATGACAACTCATATGTGTACCGCTTATTCACTGTCCTTTTTGGACACTACCACGATGGGAGCACCCCCGCGCGGTGGACCAGTAAAACACTCAATGATATCATGCTTAAATAAATGCTCAAGTTCTTTTCCAACAGCATCTTGTAAATGAAAAGGAATTTGCCTATGTCTAAGCAACAGGATGGATGTCCTCATTATTATGCAACTTTACTTTCATAGTCTTAAGCTTTTCCAAACCATGAAACAACAAAGGGAACTGATTTAATATTTCATGGTGAGCATTCATGTTGTAGTGTACGGAAATCAGTCCCATATCAGCAGCTGTGCTGAAACTAAATAAAAAGGCACTCAACACTGTCACTTGAAACACATGGAAGGGTGCATGCACCTTAGTTTTTTTTATGTTTCCTTGTAGCTACAAATGAACCTTGACTTTTTAAGGGTGTTGATGCAGCCCATGTATACGGTTTGGTTTTCGATGGCATAAGTTGTTATAAGGAATGCAATTCATTATATTTTTCCTCAGGCATAATGTTTATCAATGCACCGCTGTCAATGATGAAAAGTATTGAACAACCATTTACCTTCAGTGTAATTTTCTGACAATGTTTAAATGACTTTGGTGCTTTGGCATGTCAACTTCTCTTTGACTGGCATTTTTCTTCACAATTCGTCCAGTCCAACATGCACACACTTTTCTGAAGTAAACTTCAACATGGCACAGCCATCTTCTTAACTTTCACTTGACTCTGACATAGAGGAACAATGACTTCTTTCTGTGTCAATTCGTCGCACCTGATGTCTCCACTGGGCCTTGTGTGTGCATGTCAAGCGTTGCTTCTTGAACGTTCCACCAGCCATTTTGTCTTCGCATCGTCGTGACACATTTGTTTTTCTTCTTTCTTTACCCACCATTATGAAATGGTTCTCCTTCGCACCGCCCTTACATATTTGTCCAATGGTGGGACATTTGTCTTCATGTGAAAACGAAAATCCACATCTAAAACAAAACTTCTTTTTACATGTAGACATCTCCTAGTGTCCTTCAATCTTTTGCTGTGACTTGCTTGTCACATTCATGACTGAATAATTCTGGGCACCTCCGACCTCCATTTCAGCAGCTTGTTGATCGTCGTGGTCATCAGCTCTAGCAGCCATCAACACTCGTTCAAGACTCAGAGTTTTTCTCAGCATTCCCTTCTGAATGAATCAGACAACCATCAATCAATGACCCTGAGACGTATGGTCTCTTCCTCATCATATGAATTGAACTTACTTGTTGCAGGGATTTTGCTTATGCAGAACTGTGCCTTGGGACAACAGAATGTCAGAATGCAGGGACTGACTCTCTTTGTTACATCAGTGCCTGTCAGCCCAAATGTCATGGTTAGCTCACAGTCCCTTACCTGAATTCCTAAACTTCCCAGAGTAGCAGGAAATTGTGGCATCCTGGAACACAATTCTCTCGTCCCCAAGGGATCCATGGAAACAGATCATCACCTTTTGCTTCTCACTCATGCGTGGCCATAATAGACAAAACAAAGACACAAGGAAAATTTACAATATTTATCAAAACTATTGTGCCCTATTATGAAGGAAGGGTACTGCAATTAGAAAACATATGCAACTACTAATCAACATTACTAGCCAACTGTATACAATGATAAGCCCAAACATGGTAAATCATATACCTGTCTAAGCCTACCCTCACTACATGCAAAACACACAAGGTGATGGACGGAATGTTGCACATCGGCAAAACATTCACCCCCAGTCACAGATCTGGGTTTAATCCATCGTTATTTTGCTCACCACGCAACCACAGTTCAGACATGACCATATGCAAATCAGTCTTGAGCCTGTGCCTCATGGGAACAGTCCAGCCCGAACTGCCAAGCCATGTCTTGCCTGGATCGGAATCAAGCATCCTAGGACCGGTTTCTAGCTATCAGCCGTCATCAGCCAGGATAGCTTGACCCCAGTGGCGTAGTGAGCATGGGACCCACGTCTCGGCAAACCCTTCCCACATAGGGCGCACAGCAAAACACACAAGGTGATGGACGGAATGTTGCAAATTGGCAAAACATTCACCCCAAGTCATAGATCTGGGTTTAATTCATCGTTATTTTGCTCACCACGCCACCCCAGTTCAGACATGGCCACAAGACCAATCAGTCTTGACCCTGTGCCTCATAGGAACAGGCCAGCCCGAACTGCCAAGCCATGTCTTCCCTGGACCGGAATCAAGCATCCTAGGACCGGTTTCTGGCTATCAGCCGTCATCATCCAGGATAGCTTGACTCCAGTGGTGTAGTGAGCACGGGACCCGTGCCTGGGCATACCCTGCCCACATAGGGCGAACAGCAAAACACACAAGGTGATGGACGGAATGTTGCACATTGTCAAAACATTCACCCCCAGTCACAGATCTGGGTTTAATCCATTGTTATTTTATTTTAAAACAATCCAGTAAACTGATGAATTCAAACAACAAAAGGGGGTAAAAATATACAGTAACGAGGAGCCATAACACATGGAGGTAGTCCTGGGGATAGCAAACAAAGTCAACCAGTCAAGAGAGCCTAGCCACTTAAGGTAGGAATTTGCACATCAGAAAACTCTTAGCTTCCATTTTGAACTCTGTCGTCGAGGAGAGTCTGCGTACTTCCGGTGGGAAAGAGTTTCATATCTTTGGGGCAGCACCAGAGAAGACTCGGTGACAAGTTCTCCTTTTGCTAAGGATGAGAGGTTTCAGGAGGTAAGTTGTGTGCTTCTTGAAGCTCTCTCGCCACATGATAGTTCAAATTTTTGTGCCAGATACCTGGGAGACTTGAAGTGGATGGCTTTGTGCACCAGAACTGCAATCTTTAGCTGGATTTGTGCTTCAATGGGTAGCCAATTGAGAGATTTTAAGACTGGGGATATGTGCTTGTTTAATTTGGAACCTGTCACCAGTCTAGCCGCGGTGTTCAGAGAAGCCCTTAGTGGAGCCAGGGCGTATTTGGGAAGGCTACAGAGGGTAGCACTGCCATAGTCTAGCCTCGGCAAGACAAGTCCTTGGACCACATGCTTGAAATCACTTTGTGGAAGGAAAGGTTTGATATTTCTGAGAGTCCTCATCAAGTGGTTTGCTCCCTTACATACATTGCTGATTTGAATATTCATATTCAGGTGCTTGTCCAAGGTAACTCCGAGAGATTTGGCTGAGTCTATGATGATCGGTGTGCAGTTGAAGGCAGTGAGGTGAGTCAGCCAGAGATCTAGCTTGGGGAGGTGGTTTGGAGGGGAGATGAGCAGGAACACGGTTTTGGAGGTGGTTCTCAGTTAACTAATTTTGAGTAGACGTTAAGATAGTGTTGAATGAGATAATGTTATCCGTGGATGAGATTTTCAAGTATAGTGTGTCATCGGCATACATGTTGAAGAGAATGTTTGCGGAGTTTAGTGCTTTAGCAAGAGGTTCCAAGAAGAGGTTGAATAGGATAGGAGAAAGGGCGGACCCTTGGGGGACCCCCATGAGAACTGGAGAGGGCTGGGAGAGAGAGTGGTTGGCCTTGACTCTTTGTGTTCTGAGACGAAGGAAGGATGAGAACCATTGTAGCACCAGATCGGAGAAACCCAATCTGTTTTGCAGGATGGATATGAGATTGACATGATTAACCGTGTCGAAAGCTGAGGACAGGTCAAGAAGGATAAGTAGACAGGATTTATTTTGGTCGAGCTTTTTCAGAATGTCATCTATAACGTGTGAGAGGGCTGATTTGGTACTGTGCCCTTTCTGAAAACCGGATTGATGCTGGTCTAGAAGTTGATAGTTCTCTATGTGAGCACATAGTTGGTATAGTACACATTTTTCTAGGAGTTTCGCTAGGGTGGGGATGTTGGAGATGGGACGGAAATTATTGAGATTGGATTTATCAGCGTTGTTTTTTTAAAAAAATAGGTGATACCTGAGCTGCTTTTAGGCAGTCAGGGATCATGCCTTGTGATAAGGAAGGGTTTACAATCCTAGTCCAGGTGGGGGTAAGCGAGACCTTGATCTTTTTGAAGATGGCCGGAGGCAGCGGGTCACCAAAGTGGTTGGACGGGCTGATAGACTGAAGAATTTTGTAAATGTCTTTTTCACTAAATGGGGTAAAGGAGCCCCATGACGCATTGTTCTTGGACTTCAAGACAGTCTGGTTGCACTTTTCAAAGAGGTCAGTGGGTGTGGTGGCAATAGAGGAGGGTAATAGATCCTTCTTGGAAGCAAGGTCAGTGGAGATAAGTCGAGATTTCTCCGTGAAGAAAGCATCAAATTCTTTGCAGGAGGGAGGGTTGCCACCCAGGTGTGATAGGTTTGGACCAATAACTGATTGCTGTTTGACCTATTCGAAAAGTTTCTTTTTTTTTTTTTTTAATTTTTGATGAACCTTTATTATGAATGCGAGCAATTACAGGCAGAGGCCTACAACCACCTGGCCGGCCACTAAGGAAGTCATGATAATAGCAAAGCAATAATAGAAAAACATAGCAGCACACGGCCAGGAGTTCCCATAAAGGCAGGACAGAACGTAGGAGCAAACGTGTGTAGGCAGTCAGGAGTAATGAAGGTTCGTTTTCAAATCTTTAAATCGCAGGATCACTATCAAGCAATCGTTCCAGGTCCTGCAGGTAGTCGGCACAAAGGGAGAGGTCAACAAGCAACACGAATGCAGTAGGGAAAAAGGGCTACGCGTACAAATCAGGATGAATCCCAACACAGTCACATATAATAGTACACCAGCGCCCCCTCCCTCAAAACCGAAAACACTGCAGAGACCCTAAGGAACGGTAATACAGAAAAAGAAAAAGAAAAAAGGGCCATAGAACCAAGGAAGAAACAAAGAGCTAGAAAGAAAAATCCCCCCCCCCAACCCCCCACCCCGCACCCCTGCAGAAGGCCACGGCCTACCCCCCCCCCAGCAGTGTGCCTGTCGCCCTAAATAAGAGACCCGAAATGTAGTAAGTTAGAAAGGAAGAAACAAAGAAAGCAGAGGAGGAGAAAAATCAGTATGTCAGCACCCAGTCACCCACCCCCCGAGCCCAGAACCACAAAGTCGACACAGAAGCGAGAGCAGTGGCAGTCAAAACAGTGCGCGCCCCTCGTAGTCACCAGGTAAACCAACACCATTAATCAATGAAGCAGTCTCAGCCCTGCCCCGTGCGATCGATTGCACCAGCAAAGTACATCCAACCAGCCGCCATGATGATGAACGTGGGCGACAAGGAGAGGCCAGAGGATTGTTTTCCAACGTCCGCCGTAAGCAACAGTGTGCTGTGAAGGGTGCCAAAAGAGAGGTCCACGAGCGGCACCAGTCCTCAATCCCTAGCGACAGCCAATAGTTCCGTTGTCATCATGGGAGACTGGCCCCCCAAAGCCGCCATATCCACTGGGAAGAACTTAGCCCACCGCTCAAGTGTAGGGTGTGGCATAATGTCCTGAGCGCGCGGATAGTCCAGCAAGGCGTGTCCAGCTACGGGAGTAATGGCCTCCAATTTGCGTCCCAGGTCGCGAGCACTGCAGTCCATGGCGACACGAAGGGCACCGAGGGCAATCATTACATCCCGGACCCCTGGCGACGTCCCATGAGCACAATCCACGGCGCTCATCCCTACCATAGGCTCTTCAGCAGGCTCCGCCATGTTAGTAAGGGTGCCACTGACCCACGCATCTGGTCGGGCATTCTCTCGCCCCCCATCAGAGCACAAGTGAGTCACAATTGCGAAAGTGGCAAACTCCATGATGTTTGCAGAAAATGACACGAAGGCAGCCTCAGCGGTGTCAGGGTCTCAATCACACACCAGTGCCCCCAAGTCTCAAACACCGATCCCTAGGCGAACAAAATGGCGCTCAGACTTACTTCGGGAGAAATGTAGGGAACGGCCGAGCAATGCACAGATGAAAAATCCCAAATGAAGTGTAATCCCCCGGTTCTTCAATGCGCCACCGGCACTCAACCCGCTGGGTGGGCCGGAGATCGTAGCAAGAGGCAAACAATGCGGGCGGATCACTCCGGGCAGGCGGCTCCTCCCCGTCACAGGCAATTGTCATCATGGTATCGGGGGCCGGCCGTTCCTCGCACGCAAAGCCCCGGACCAGCAGCCATGGAGGGCCTGATAAGCGGCTAGAGCATTTCCCCGGTTCTACGGCTGATGGAGAGTTCGGGAGCACATCACCGAGCGCCGCCACACTTCCCCTTCATAGGAATGCGGCTCGGGGTCAGGATAGAATTCAGGATCAGTGCACAAAACAACAGAGTCGGCGGAGCTGAGTGCCTAGGCGGCCATCGCGGTCTCCGGCTTGGCTCCTCCTCTCGAAAAGTTTCTTGGGGCGATTTGCCACTTGGTCTAGTTGTAATCTGAAATAGTCCACCTTGACTTTCTTGATCTGCTTGTTGTAGAGGCTCCTGATATCTCTAAGGAGTTTTAGTTGGTCCGCGGAGGGATTTGATCGCCAGGAGCGTTCAGCTGCCCTAAGGTTGCGGCGTTCGGTGTTTAAGTTATCATTATACCACGGTTTGGATATTTTTGAAGAGGCATTTTTAAGTTGGAGAAAAGCAATATCGTCCTTGATGTTGGCTGTTGTCACATTGTAGGTGTCAGTGAGTGTTTGCACCTCAACAAGTCAGCTTGGGAGGAGAGGACAGATTTAAAGTGGGCAGCAAGATCATTGTGGTTTATTGATCTGAGGTCCCTTTTCCATATCTTTGATTTCAGAGGTGGAGCCTTCTTCAACACCACCTCCCTGTTAATATAAAAGAGGATGCTGTGGTGGTCGGACCAGTCACACAGTGTTATGGAATCTAAGGTCATGGTCTGTTCCTTGGAGATGATGAGGTCTAGAGTTTCTCCTTTAGTATGAGTTGGTTGGTCACAGTGTTGAGTCAATTCTAGATCATAAAGAAATGATTTAAGGCAAGAGACCGTGGGGCCATTGGGGTTAGACCAGTGCAAGTTAAAGTCACCAAGGAAGATTTGTGGCACAGCTGAGTCAACATTGCTGGAGATGATTTCCATTAATTGCTCAATGAAAGGGAGATTGTCTCCCTGGGGTGGTAAAAGGTGTGTCGTTTGCAGATTGGTAGGTACTCACTTGAGATGCTAAGGTAAAGGTATTCACAGGAAGAAGGGGAAGAGGACTCCACATGAGAGATCCAAAGAGTATTCCTAAAGATACAGGCTAGGCCCCCACCCAACTTCAAGGCTCTGTCTAACCGGATTATATCATGAGTGGGGGGTACTAGGAGGTCTAAGATAGGAGTGGAAGCGGGATTCAGCCACGTTTCAGTGAGGATGATACTATCTAAATCATTGTGTTGGATGAGGTCAAAGATATCTGAGGCGTATTTACTGGCTGATCTGCAATTTAGCAGAACACATTCGAGACGTAGAGGATTAGGGGGGGAAGGAGTCTGGGTGACATTCACCCTGATGAGGTTGACAGTATTGCTGCATTTCAGGTTGCGGGGAGGTTCTCTGTAAAGGTTGGAAAGGATAGAATGAATTTGCCTCGTCGAGGTCGTGTTAATTTTAGACCAGGTAGTGCTGCAGTTGAGACGGTCAAGGAGATCAGTGGACGTCGGGTGGGTCTCACTACTTTTGGAGCTAGGTGGGAAGTTTAGAGAGGGAGTAGATTTCGAGATGGGGTTGGGAGGGAAGATAGGAGAGGGAATAGAATTCAAAAAGGAAGGTGCTAGCGACTGACCACTGTGCTCGCTATCACAAGTAGCGGCTCTGGGACAGTTTGTAGAGGTGATGAGAGAGCTGATCATGGGGAAGAGATCATTTGAGAGGGCTTTCAGGTCATATAGCTTCGAAGTGAGATGTCAGCTGTAGAGATATATCATCTAGGCCCACCACCAGGTCTGAGTGTTGGGGGAGGGGTGTAAGGTGTGAAGGAGAGGCTACCAGTGACTGGGGGAGTCAGGGAAGGCCTGAGAGGTCCACAATGATGGTGGGTAATTCATGAGGAGGAAGATGGGCAGTAAGTATTAGATGATTTTGTAATGGTGAGGAAGGAACCTTAGCCCGGGGGGAGAGGTCAATGAGCTGAGGGTTGGTTAGAATAGGTGCCAAGGAGGAACTTTGCCAAGATTCGATCGGCGTAGAGATTGAACCCAAATGAACGTCAGCCGTCTGGCTTGGAGTTCTCATAGGTTGAAATAAACCAACCGGGGAAAAAGCAACTCTGGGGTCATCTGTCAGGGAGGGGTTTGGGGAGAGTGGAGAACTCAGAATTGTTAAGGGGGTGGTACTGGATAAACCCAGCGAAGAGGTAGTGGTTGGGTAGGGGTCAGTGGGACTGCTGTAGACAGCATTCCCAAGATTGGGGTACACAGTGGCCATCTTAGCTAGGTTGTCATTAAAGGCTTGTATTAAGATGATACCATTATTGTAGAGGGTGATTGTGGTGGAGGCTTTGAGGAAGGGCGAGGAAGAAGTTGTAAGTTTGAGACCATGTGGGGTATTTTTAGCTCCAGTAATTCGCAACATGGAGTAGCTCAAGCTTAAACATGAGCCTGACAACCTTCACAACTTGCCCCACTACTTTTTGCAGGTTCGTCTTTGGTTGCAGAAAAAATGCTCTCTATAAACTCCCAAAATCATCTTCCGGGACCCTCTGAAAACGGCACACTTCCCCATACCTTGAGGAACTGGCATTCACCAAATCCACAATTTGAGAGTGCTTTGATAGTGACCGCTCATATTCCCACAACATACGTTCTGAAAAACTGCATTCTCCCCATATATGTCTGCTAAGATAGTGTAGTCATATCTCATCATCAGATTACTGTGGTTTGTAAATAAACCCCAGGATTAGAGCACGGTCTTTGGAAACATGTAGTCTCATGGTGGGCCGTACCATATTCCATGCAATGCTACTCAACGTCACTCCACTCTACGCAAGGCCACGCCACTCTACGCTACAGCACTCCACACAACTGCACTCCACCATATGCCACCCCACACAATGTCACTCTGCGCAATGCCACTCCACGCAACACCAGTACACTCAGTGGAACTGCACTCCACTTTACGCAATACCACTACACTCCACTCCACGCAACGCCGCTTCACGCAACTGCACTCCACACCACTACACTCTACGCCACTCCAATATATGCCACTCCACACGCCACCCCATGCAACTACACTCCTCTCTAAGCCACTCCACTCTATGCCACTTCACTCTTACAATCTACTCCACTCTAGGTGTTAGTAGTGGTTCCTTTCTTTTTACTTCCTGTCTTTTTGGAGATTGAATTCTTCTCCACTTGAAAAAAAATTGCTATTTGTTTCATGCTTGCAAATGGAGGATACATCTTCCCGATGTTCTGACCTGTATTGGGTAAGGAATGTGGGGGGTGACTGAAGCTGTCTCTGTTGGAGTAGTTTATTTGCAGTGGTGCTTGTTTAAAAACTCTCCTCTGTGATATTGTACACCTTCCATTCAATTGTTCCTGCGTTTTGCATCTTTTAAATTAAATTTGAGGTTTCTTAGTATTGCATGAGGAGTTTCAAGAAGGTATTCTGTAAAAGGACTAATGTAATGATTATCTTCCATTTGACAAAGTTGCAACTAAGGAGCGGGCATGTTTCTCCTCTTTGAAGTACTTTATGATTTCTATACTAGAAGAGACCCAACGGTTCCTGTGTTGAACTGTCACTTGACATCTTAATGCGTTCTGGGAACTGTAGTCTTTGTGTGCTTTAATCCCTTGTCTGCGGGGCTAATTCCCCCGCTGTGCTGGGGGGTGGAGGGGGGCGCACAGCGCCCCGGTGCTCATAACGAGCTCAGCTCGTCATGAGCCACGGTGGCCGTGTGTGGCTCGGTGGGCGTGTGTGGCTGGGTGTGGCTCGTCATGGCCACACCTGTTTCTTTAGAATGCTCAACAAGGGGTGGTGAGGGACAGAGTCTCTGAATTAAGCAGAAAGCTCTCACCCAGTCAAGAGATCAGGGCTAGATCCAACACCGTTTTTTAGCTCACTGCACCATCCCAGTTTCAGAACCTGGCTGTATGCAAATTAGTCTGTTCCTGTCCCAGTGCATGATGGGAACAGGGCAAACCAAACTACAAAAGCCAATTCTTACACTGGGAAGGAAACAAGCTCCCGGGGACCGGTTTCTGGCATTACAGCCGTCTTCGGCCCGGTTTGCTTGAATCCTGATGGTGCAATGAGCAAGGGTCTCACATCTGAGAATACCCTTCCACGCTTAGGGTGGACAAAAATATTTACAACAAGGGGTGGTGAGGGACAGAGTCTCTGAATTAAGCAGAAAGCTCTCACCCAGTCAAGAGATCAGGGCTAGATCCAACACCGTTTTTTAGCTCACTGCACCATCCCAGTTTCAGAACCTGGCTGTATGCAAATTAGTCTGTTCCTGTCCCAGTGCATGGTGGTGATGGATCGAGCCCTGATCTTTGGACTGGGTAAGAGTGGTCTGTTTAACTCAGACACTCTGTTCATCACCACCCCCTTTTGTAAATCGTTTTTGGCCACTATAGGTGTGGCAGGGTATACTCAGACATGAGTCCCTTTCTCACTGCTCCATCAGGATTCAAGCAAGCCGGGCCGAAGAAGGCTGAAATGCCAGAAACCGGTCCCCGGTAGCTTGTCTCCTTTCTGGTGAAGAATTGGCTTGGTAGTTTAGTCTGCCCTGTTCCCATGATGCACTGGGCCAGGGACAGACTGATTTGCATATAGCCAGGTTCTGAGCTGGGATGGGGCAGTGAGATTAATAACGGTGATGGATCAAGCCCTGATCTTTGGACTGGGTAAGAGTGGTCTGTTTAACTCAGACACTCTGTTCATCACCACCCCCTTTTGTAAATCGTTTTTGGCCACTATAGGTGTGGCAGGGTATACTCAGACATGAGTCCCTTTCTCACTGCTCCATCAGGATTCAAGCAAGCCGGGCCGAAGAAGGCTGAAATGCCAGAAACCGGTCCCCGGTAGCTTGTCTCCTTTCTGGTGAAGAATTGGCTTGGTAGTTTAGTCTGCCCTGTTCCCATGATGCACTGGGCCAGGGACAGACTGATTTGCATATAGCCAGGTTCTGAGCTGGGATGGGGCAGTGAGATAAATAACGGTGATGGATCAAGCCCTGATCTTTGGACTGGGTAAGAGTGGTCTGTTTAACTCAGACACTCTGTTCATCACCACCCCCTTTTGTAAATCGTTTTTGGCCACTATAGGTGTGGCAGGGTATACTCAGACATGAGTCCCTTTCTCACTGCTCCATCAGGATTCAAGCAAGCCGGGCCGAAGAAGGCTGAAATGCCAGAAACCGGTCCCCGGTAGCTTGTCTCCTTTCTGGTGAAGAATTGGCTTGGTAGTTTAGTCTGCCCTGTTCCCATGATGCACTGGGCCAGGGACAGACTGATTTGCATATAGCCAGGTTCTGAGCTGGGATGGGGCAGTGAGATAAATAACGGTGATGGATCAAGCCCTGATCTTTGGACTGGGTAAGAGTGGTCTGTTTAACTCAGACACTCCGTTCATCACCACCCCCTTTTGTAAATCGTTTTTGGCCACTATAGGTGTGGCAGGGTATACTCAGACATGAGTCCCTTTCTCACTGCTCCATCAGGATTCAAGCAAGCCGGGCTGAAGAAGGCTGAAATGCCAGAAACCGGTCCCCGGTAGCTTGTCTCCTTTCTGGTGAAGAATTGGCTTGGTAGTTTAGTCTGCCCTGTTCCCATGATGCACTGGGCCAGGGACAGACTGATTTGCATATAGCCAGGTTCTGAGCTGGGATGGGGCAGTGAGATAAATAACGGTGATGGATCAAGCCCTGATCTTTGGACTGGGTAAGAGTGGTCTGTTTAACTCAGACACTCTGTTCATCACCACCCCCTTTTGTAAATCTTTAGAATGCTCAGCACAGCGGGGGAATTAGCCCTGCATGCGAGCGTTGCGACCGTTATGACGAGCTCAGCTCGTCATGAGCACGTGGCTCATGACGAGCTGAGCTCGTCATGAGCATGGGAGGGGTTAATTGAGCCATTTGGATGAATGCATTTTAGAAAAAAAGGATTTATAACTGAAAAGCAGAGGTCTAGAAAGTATGGTGTTTTGTAGGAGTGCACAGAGTTAGCATCTCTAAGTAATTACATAGCTGGTAAGTGACCCAGGCCATTTTGATCATTTCCTGCAACTCCTGACCTATGAGTCAAACAGCACTTTGCAGCCTGCATTTTTTAACACATTTTCCAGTGGTAGAAGACAAACTCAAATTGTAATTTACCACTGGCTAAAAAGGAAGAAATGGACATAGGTGTCTCATAAGACATTAGCTTTTTGATAGTCCTGTAGTTGGCTACATAGTAAGTAGGTTGAGTCCCTACTTCATCGAAGTATGTACAATGTGCAGGCAGTGAAGCACATTCGGCCTTTCTGGATTTTCCTCAGATCGTGTTTTCCAGTTTTTTAATGCATTTTCTATAGAGATTTAGTTTTACTGAATACACATTCTATTCAGATTGTGTAATCTCAGCGATTTATTCTTCCCTGGTCAATCAACTGATTACTCTTCAGGTGGATGGTTACACCTCACAATGTGTAATATACGCTGGAAACTGTCATCGTTCGTGATTATGTTTTTATACATGTGTATTATGCAACTCTTTTTCTTGGTCATAGGGTAATGTTGGGTGTGGGTAGTGTCATCTATCGTTGTCCAAGGGCTGCATGTATATCTGCACTCAAATCGCCAAAACAAGTTACTCCCAAATTACTGAGGCAGCGGTAGTGAGTTTAGAAGTCAGATACATTAGGAAACTAGAGTAATCGCAAACAAAAAGGTCAGTATGCACGCAGAGCTATTAGTTTTAGAGGGCTGGGGGAGTCTTTATTTCCATACATTGAAGGCAGAGCAGTTAATGTAAGGAAAACCAAGGACAGATGGTCTAGCACATTTTGGGTTAGAGATAGGGCCACCACAGTTTCATGTCATTAAGGTTTTGCCATTATGCTCAGTAGCCTATAAGTTAAGCACTTGCCGCTGACCTTGCAGTAGACTTCAGGTTACATTTTCGGTATTGTCAACCATACCATCTGTCTTTCAATGGCTGGTCGATTACAGATGCTGCACTACAACATAGCTTAAAGACACTGGCAATGCTAATAGCTGTGGCTAAACACTTATATTATCCCAAAAGCAAGACCTATTGGTTATGCCAATACATGTTTGTTTTTCGAGGCTTTTGAAAGCCAACGTCCTTTATGGGGTGTAAAAACAAGCCAGGACATCAGGACCAGCCTCAACAGGCTTGTTTTTAGAAGGAGAAGGTTTGGTGGCAGAGGGCGCAGAAGTACATTTTATGGTTCTGCTCCCAAGGGATTGCCCCCTCTTCACACAGTGACATTTTTCTTAAGGTTGACAGGTCTGCGCTGTAAAGAGCATTTATGACTAAACCTAAAGGTGGGTCTCAATACTGCAACTAGCACAAAGGCATGGAATGGCTTAGTGGGAGCGTAGGCGGGCCAGGGGTGGAGTGTTGAGTTTGGGTAGGATGCTGCAGGAACAAATATGGAAAACAGAAACAGTATTTGATATTGATCCGGATGAAGAAGCATATATGGCACAGCATTAGTGTACCTTTAAAAGCAAGTCACAAGCATAAAATACACCATGACAGAAACTCTCACAGGTGGCAGATAAGATACTGTGCAGCAGCAGATAACAGCAATTTTGCTCTATTCACTTAAAATAGCTTTATATGTGTCTATTCATAATCACAGGAGTGAAGTCTGTTGTTTACAGCCACACCATCAAGAGTGAGAAGTGCAAAGGCTTTTTGAAGTCACGAAGGGAACGATTCACAGAATCAGGCCACTTGTAAAAAAGCCTTTTAGTACGTAAAAAATCCAAACTGCTATTTGTTAATATGTTACCGAAACACAATTTGGGTTTGCGACTACATACAACATTTTTATCTGGAAGGGATGTGTTTAGGGCAATCCTTCCAAGTACCGATTCGCCGTGGGTTGTATTAATCTTTTATGACTGAAAACCAGTCGCAAAACATTAATACTTTACCGACTACAAACATGTAGTAGTTACCCATGGGAAGGGGTCCCCATGGAACACCTTCCTTTTTGTGAATGTTGACAAAAACATTTTTCAAGGGTAGGCAGTGGTTCCTGGCACCCTGGGACTAGACCTACTATTAAAAAATTTACTAACACTTTTCTATTTTACGCATCCTGTTTTCCTGAAAGGAAAACACAAAGTATTAAAAAATGTTTGCTTTATTTCAAAGCAATCACAGACATGGTGGTCTCCTGACCCCAGCAGGCCACTATCCCTGTGATGACAGCGAAATTATAGTGGGTCACAATTTTCGACCTACCTCACTCATGCGGTAGGTTGAATTGCAAATCACTACAATTCTGTTATTGTGGACTGACCTACCATAACATAGGTATGTTCTGGTGTGAACCTGGGCTTCTATTGGAATTCTCAAGGGCATATTATCAAGCCCATTATCGCCGCTTTAGCTGCAGTTTCCTGCCGCTAAAGCGGTGATAATTTTAACGCCATTCTTGATAATATGCCCCTTAGTTCTATGCATTAGCGATTCATCATCCTGAGCTCCTCTGAGTACCAAATGGCTTGGAGTCAGGATCTTGTAGCATTGTTGTGCCTGAGGGAGGAAATGCAGTAGGCACAGGTGGTGACCCAGTTGTTGATAGATTCATGAAGACTGCTGTTGTGTTTGACCTGGTGTGTGGGACAGCAGTAGTTCAATCATTTTCTGGAATTTTGTTCCAGTTTCGGTGTGCAGGTCTGGCATAGGCCAGTCTGTGATGGTGCGGGATGAGAATGCTAAACTTGACGAGAACGTGGTCTCTCAAGGTGACTGCTGTGGGGTGGTCAACTGAAATAGTGTTGACGGAGGTAGATATTAGGTGCAGGAAGTGTCTGGAAGAGAGTGTGGGTCAAATGTACGCGTTGGGGGAGGCTGAGGTTTCTGAGGTTTTCTGCTAGGGCTGTTGAGTTCAGGTCAGCGCTGTCTTCCAAGTGGAAGTTCAGGTCTCCGAGGAAGATGAAAGCACTGGAGTAAATATGAGGGAAGGGGAGTAATCTGTGACGGTGCTGGCAAAGTTGATATGAGGTTCTGGTGGCCCATAGATGAGGGCTCTCTGTAAGGTGAAGTTGGCTGTGATGTGAAATTTGAACATGAGGTGTTCCTTGCTGCAGGTGGATGTCTATGTAGGTGGTGCAGTCGATGACATCCTTAAAGATAATGGCGACTCCAAGCTGGTGCTGTTGGTCCTACCTGGGGATCTTGTACCTGGGTACAGGGGCTGCTGGGTTCAGCCAAGTTTCCGTAAGGAACAGCAGGTCTAGAGCATGGAGAGGAGGGCAAATCCCACATGTGTCATCAGTCTCTTCTATCTTTCTCTAGGTGGTTACCCTGCATGTCTTCAAAGATACGTGACTGTGATACCTGCTCATTATTTTTACTCCATATTAATTTGATACAAGAGCAGAAAAGTGATTTTATAGCTGTAAAAGAGAAATGAGCCCTATTTTTTATTTGATCATCAGGCAGCTAAGATCCATCTCTTATGAAAAGCCAAGGTCTCTCGGAGTAAAGACAACCAATGTGACAGTGTTGAAAGATTCAGACTTTGTAGACCTCGTAAGTATCAGAATTGATGGGCCTGGGAAACTTAGAAATGCATAGGAGGACGTTTTCATGTGGGATTAAGGGAGTATCTTTCTGCTTCATTGCTACCCGGATAAGAGAGGATCGGAAAATAATCCATGAGAATCCGAAAATAGAGATATGCTGAGCCCGCAGACGTATAACTTATAAACTAACTCAACCCCCTTGTAAGGGGTGCCATGGTACTACCACAGGGTGGACTGAACTAGAACAAGGCCCAATTCTACAGGCGCCCCAGAAGAGACCAGCAGGTTAAAGACTTCCTGCCATACTTGGTCACAGACAGGTGTTTCTTATGTTCACTAGCCTTGATGTATCTGAATAAGGCATATGTTCCTGGGTGACATCATACATGATAGCAAAAAACACAGTTGATGGACAGAATGTAGAACAATGTCATACATTCACCCCAGTACAAGGATCTGGGCCTAAATCCATCGTTTTTTTGCACTCCACACCACCCTGGGTTAGACACTGGCTATATGCAAATCAGCTCTGACCCTGTGCCCCATGGGAACAGTCCAGTCCGAACTACCAAGGCATGTCTTTCCCAGACCGGAATCAAGCATCCAAGGACCGGTTTCTGGCTATCAGCCTTCATTCAGCCTGGATAGCTTGACTCCAGTGGTGTGGAGGGCCTGGGACTCACGTCTGAGTACACCCAGCACACTCGGGGTGAAAATTGCAAAAAACACAGTTGATGGACAGAATGTAGAACAATGTCATACATTCACCCCAGTACAAGGATCTGGGCCTAAATCCATTGTTTTTTTGCACTCCACACCACCCTGGGTTAGACACTGGCTATATGCAAATCAGCTCTGACCCTGTGCCCCATGGGAACAGTCCAGTCCGAACTACCAAGCCATGTCTTTCCCAGACCGGAATTAAGCATCCAAGGACCGGTTTCTGGCGATCAGCCTTCATTCAGCCTGGATAGCTTAACTCCAGTGGTGTGGAGAGCCTGGGACTCACGTCTGAGTATACCCAGCACACTCGGGGTGAAAATTGCAAAAAAAACAGTTGATGGACAGAATGTAGAACAATGTCATACATTCACCCCAGTACAAGGATCTGGGCCTAAATCCATCGTTTTTTTGCACTCCACACCACCCTGGGTTAGACACTGGCTATATGCAAATCAGCTCTGACCCTGTGCCCCATGGGAACAGTCCAGTCCGAACTACCAAGCCATGTCTTTCCCAGACCGGAATCAAGCATCCAAGGACCGGTTTCTGGCTATCAGCCTTCATTCAGCCTGGATAGCTTGCCTCCAATGGTGTGGAGAGCCTGGGACTCACGTCTGAGTATACCCAGCACACTCGGGGTGAAAATTGCAAAAAACACAGTTGATGGACAGAATGTAGAACAATGTCATACATTCACCCCAGTACAAGGATCTGGGCCTAAATCCATCGTTTTTTTGCACTCCACACCACCCTGGGTTAGACACTGGCTATATGCAAATCAGCTCTGACCCTGTGCCCCATGGGAACAGTCCAGTCCGAACTACCAAGCCATGTCTTTCCCAGACCGGAATAAAGCATCCAAGGACCGGTTTCTGGCTATCAGCCTTCAATCAGCCTGGATAGCTTGACTCCAGTGGTGTGGAGAGCCTGGGACTCACGTCTGAGTATACCCAGCACACTCGGGGTGAAAATTGCAAAAAACACAGTTGATGGACAGAATGTAGAACAATGTCATACATTCACCCCAGTACAAGGATCTGGGCCTAAATCCATCGTTTTTTTTGCACTCCACACCACCCTGGGTTAGACACTGGCTATATGCAAATCAGCTCTGACCCCGTGCCCCATGGGAACAGTCCAGTCCGAACTACCAAGCCATGTCTTTCCCAGACCGGAATCAAGCATCCAAGGACCGGTTTCTGGCTATCAGCCTTCATTCAGCCTGGATAGCTTGACTCCAGTGTTGTAGAGAGCCTGGGACTCACGTCTGAGTATACCCAGCACACTCGGGGTGAAAATTGCAAAAAACACAGTTGATGGACAGAATATAGAACACTGTCATACATTCACCCCAGTACAAGGATCTGGGCCTAAATCCATCGTTTTTTTGCACTCCACACCACCCTGGGTTAGACACTGGCTATATGCAAATCAGCTCTGATGAAGGCTGATAGCAAGAAACCGGTCCTTGGATGCTTGATTCCGGTCTGGGAAAGACATGGCTTGATAGTTCGGACTGGATTGTTCCCATGAGGCACAGGGTCAGAGCTGATTTGCATATATCCAGTGTCTAACCCAGGGTGGTGTGGAGTGCAAAAAAACGATGGATTTAGGCCCAGATCCTTGTACTGGGGTGAATGTATGACATTGTTCTACATTCTGTCCATCAACTGTGTTTTTTGCAATTTTCACCCCAAGTGTGCTGGGTATACTCAGACATGAGTCCCAGGCTCTCCACACCACTGGAGTCAAGCTATCCAGGCTGATGAAGGCTGATAGCCAGAAACCGGTCCTTGGATGCTTGATTCCGGTCTGGGAAAGACATGGCTTGGTAGTTCGGACTGGATTGTTCCCATGAGGCACAGGGTCAGAGCTGATTTGCATATAGCCAGTGTCTAACCCAGGGTGGTGTGGAGTGCAAAAAAACGATGGATTTAGGCCCAGATCCTTGTACTGGGGTGAATGTATGACATTGTTCTACATTCTGTCCATCAACTGTGTTTTTTGCAATTTTCACCCCAAGTGTGCTGGGTATACTCAGACGTGAGTCCCAGGCTCTCCACACCACTGGAGTCAAGCTATCCAGGCTGATGAAGGCTGATAGCCAGAAACCGGTCCTTGGATCCTTGATTCCGGTCTGGGAAAGACATGGCTTGGTAGTTCGGACTGGACTGTTACCATGAGGCACAGGGTCAGAGCTGATTTGCATATAGCCAGTGTCTAACCCAGGGTGGTGTGGAGTGCAAAAAATCGATGGATTTAGGCCCAGATCCTTGAACTGGGGTGAATGTATGACATTGTTCTACATTCTGTCCATCAACTGTGTTTTTTGCAATTTTCACCCCAAGTGTGCTGGGTATACTCAGACGTGAGTCCCAGGCTCTCCACACCACTGGAGTCAAGCTATCCAGGCTGATGAAGGCTGATAGCCAGAAACCGGTCCTTGGATGCTTGATTCCGGTCTGGGAAAGACATGGCTTGGTAGTTCGGACTGGACTGTTCCCATGAGGCACAGGGTCAGAGCTGATTTGCATATAGCTAGTGTCTAACCCAGGGTGGTGTGGAGTGCAAAAAAACGATGGATTTAGGCCCAGATCCTTGTACTGGGGTGAATGTATGACATTGTTCTACATTCTGTCCATCAACTGTGTTTTTTGCAATTTTCACCCCAAGTGTGCTGGGTATACTCAGACGTGAGTCCTAGGCTCTCCACACCACTGGAGTCAAGCTATCCAGGCTGATGAAGGCTGATAGCCAGAAACCGGTCCTTGGATGCTTGATTCCGGTCTGGGAAAGACATGGCTTGGTAGTTCGGACTGGACTGTTCCCATGAGGCACAGGGTCAGAGCTGATTTGCATATAGCCAGTGTCTAATCCAGGGTGGTGTGGAGTGCAAAAAACGATGGATTTAGGCCCAGATCCTTGTACTGGGGTGAATGTATGACATTGTACTACATTCTGTCCATCAACTGTGTTTTTTGCAATTTTCACCCCAAGTGTGCTGGGTATACTCAGACGTGAGTCCCAGGCTCTCCACACCACTGGAGTCAAGCTATCCAGGCTGATGAAGGCTGATAGCCAGAAACCGGTCCTTGGATGCTTGATTCTGGTCTGGGAAAGGCATGGCTTGGTAGTTCGGACTGGACTGTTCCCATGAGGCACAGGATCAGAGCTGATTTGCATATAGCCAGTGTCTAACCCAGGGTGGTGTGAAGTGCAAAAAAACGATGGATTTAGGCCCAGATCCTTGTACTGGGGTGAATGTATGACATTGTTCTACATTCTGTCCATCAACTGTGTTTTTTGCAATTTTCACCCCGAGTGTGCTGGGTATACTCAGACGTGAGTCCCAGGCTCTCCACACCACTGGAGTCAAGCTATCCAGGCTGATGAAGGCTGATAGCCAGAAACCAGTCCTTGGATGCTTGATTCCGGTCTGGGAAAGACATGGCTTGGTAGTTCGGACTGGACTGTTCCCATGAGGCACAGGGTCAGAGCTGATTTGCATATAGCCAGTGTCTAACCCAGGGTGGTGTGGAGTGCAAAAAAACGATGGATTTAGGCCCAGATCCTTGTACTGGGGTGAATGTATGACATTGTTCTACATTCTGTCAATCAACTGTGTTTTTTGCAATTTTCACCCCAAGTGTGCTGGGTATACTCAGACGTGAGTCCCAGGCTTTCCACACCACTGGAGTCAAGCTATCCAGGCTGATGAAGGCTGATAGCCAGAAACCGGTCCTTGGATGCTTGATTCCGGTCAGGGAAAGACATGGCTTGGTAGTTCGGACTGGACTGTTCCCATGAGGCACAGGGTCAGAGCTGATTTGGATATAGCTAGTGTCTAACCCAGGGTGGTGTGGAGTGCAAAAAACGATGGGTTTAGTCCCAGATCCTTGTACTGGGGTGAATGTATGACATTGTTCTACATTCTGTCCATCAACTGTGTTTTTTGCAATTTTCACCCCAAGTGTGCTGGGTATACTCAGACGTGAGTCCCAGGCTCTCCACACCACTGGAGTCAAGCTATCCAGGCTGATGAAGGCTGATAGCCAGAAACCGGTCCTTGGATGCTTGATTCCGGTCTGGGAAAGACATGGCTTGGTAGTTCGGACTGGACTGTTCCCATGAGGCACAGGGTCAGAGCTGATTTGCATATAGCTAGTGTCTAACCCAGGGTGGTGTGGAGTGCAAAAAAACGATGGATTTAGGCCCAGATCCTTGTACTGGGGTGAATGTATGACATTGTTCTACATTCTGTCCATCAACTGTGTTTTTTGCAATTTTCACCCCAAGTGTGCTGGGTATACTCAGACGTGAGTCCCAGGCTCTCCACACCACTGGAGTCAAGCTATCCAGGCTGATGAAGGCTGATAGCCAGAAACCGGTCCTTGGATGCTTGATTCCGGTCTGGGAAAGACATGGCTTGGTAGTTCGGACTGGACTGTTCCCATGAGGCACAGGGTCAGAGCTGATTTGCATATAGCCAGTGTCTAACCCAGGGTGGTGTGGAGTGCAAAAAAACGATGGATTTAGGCCCAGATCCTTGTACTGGGGTGAATGTATGACATTGTTCTACATTCTGTCCATCAACTGTGTTTTTTGCAATTTTCACCCCAAGTGTGCTGGGTATACTCAGACGTGAGTCCCAGGCTCTCCACACCATTTGAGTCAAGCTATCCAGGCTGATGAAGGCTGATAGCCAGAAACCGGTCCTTGGATGCTTGATTCCGGTCTGGGAAAGACATGGCTTGGTAGTTCGGACTGGACTGTTCCCATGAGGCACAGGGTCAGAGCTGATTTGCATATAGCCAGTGTCTAATCCAGGGTGGTGTGGAGTGCAAAAAACGATGGATTTAGGCCCAGATCCTTGTACTGGGGTGAATGTATGACATTGTACTACATTCTGTCCATCAACTGTGTTTTTTGCAATTTTCACCCCAAGTGTGCTGGGTATACTCAGACGTGAGTCCCAGGCTCTCCACACCACTGGAGTCAAGCTATCCAGGCTGATGAAGGCTGATAGCCAGAAACCGGTCCTTGGATGCTTGATTCTGGTCTGGGAAAGGCATGGCTTGGTAGTTCGGACTGGACTGTTCCCATGAGGCACAGGATCAGAGCTGATTTGCATATAGCCAGTGTCTAACCCAGGGTGGTGTGGAGTGCAAAAAAACGATGGATTTAGGCCCAGATCCTTGTACTGGGGTGAATGTATGACATTGTTCTACATTCTGTCCATCAACTGTGTTTTTTGCAATTTTCACCCCGAGTGTGCTGGGTATACTCAGACGTGAGTCCCAGGCTCTCCACACCACTGGAGTCAAGCTATCCAGGCTGATGAAGGCTGATAGCCAGAAACCGGTCCTTGGATGCTTGATTCCGGTCTGGGAAAGACATGGCTTGGTAGTTCGGACTGGACTGTTCCCATGAGGCACAGGGTCAGAGCTGATTTGCATATAGCCAGTGTCTAACCCAGGGTGGTGTGGAGTGCAAAAAAACGATGGATTTAGGCCCAGATCCTTGTACTGGGGTGAATGTATGACATTGTTCTACATTCTGTCAATCAACTGTGTTTTTTGCAATTTTCACCCCAAGCGTGCTGGGTATACTCAGACGTGAGTCCCAGGCTTTCCACACCACTGGAGTCAAGCTATCCAGGCTGATGAAGGCTGATAGCCAGAAACCGGTCCTTGGATGCTTGATTCCGGTCAGGGAAAGACATGGCTTGGTAGTTCGGACTGGACTGTTCCCATGAGGCACAGGGTCAGAGCTGATTTGGATATAGCTAGTGTCTAACCCAGGGTGGTGTGGAGTGCAAAAAACGATGGATTTAGGCCCAGATCCTTGTACTGGGGTGAATGTATGACATTGTTCTACATTCTGTCCATCAACTGTGTTTTTTGCAATTTTCACCCCAAGTTTGCTGGGTATACTCAGACGTGAGTCCCAGGCTCTCCACACCACTGGAGTCAAGCTTTCCAGGCTGATGAAGGCTGATAGCCAGAAACCGGTCCTTGGATGCTTGATTCCGGTCTGGGAAAGACATGGCTTGGTAGTTCGGACTGGACTGTTCCCATGAGGCACAGGGTCAGAGCTGATTTCCCTATAGCCAGTGTCTAACCCAGGGTGGTGTGGAGTGCAAAAAAACGATGGATTTAGGCCCAGATCCATGTACTGGGGTGAATGTATGACATTGTTCTACATTCTGTCCATCAACTGTGTTTTTTGCAATTTTCACCCCAAGTGTGCTGGGTATACTCAGACGTGAGTCCCAGGCTCTCCACACCACTGGAGTCAAGCTTTCCAGGCTGATAAAGGCTGATAGCCAGAAACCGGTCCTTGGATGCTTGATTCCGGTCTGGGAAAGACATGGCTTGGTAGTTCGGACTGGACTGTTCCCATGAGGCACAGGGTCAGAGCTGAATTGCATATAGCCAGTGTCTAACCCAGGGTGGTGTGGAGTGCAAAAAAACGATGGATTTAGGCCCAGATCCATGTACTGGGGTGAATGTATGACATTGTTCTACATTCTGTCCATCAACTGTGTTTTTTGCAATTTTCACCCCAAGTGTGCTGGGTATACTCAGACGTGAGTCCCAGGCTCTCCACACCACTGGAGTCAAGCTATCCAGGCTGATGAAGGCTGATAGCCAGAAACCGGTCCTTGGATGCTTGATTCCGGTCTGGGAAAGACATGGCTTGGTAGTTCGGACTGGACTGTTCCCATGACGCACAGGGTCAGAGCTGATTTGCATATAGCCAGTGTCTAACCCAGGGTGGTGTGGAGTGCAAAAAAACGATGGATTTAGGCCCAGATCCTTGTATTGGGGTGAATGTATGACATTGTTCTACATTCTGTCCATCAACTGTGTTTTTTGCAATTTTCACCCCAGGTGTGCTGGGTATACTCAGACGTGAGTCCCAGGCTCTCCACACCACTGGAGTCAAGCTATCCAGGCTGATGAAGGCTGATAGCCAGAAACCGGTCCTTGGATGCTTGATTCCGGTCTGGGAAAGACATGGCTTGGTAGTTCGGACTGGACTGTTCCCATGAGGCACAGGGTCAGAGCTGATTTGCATATAGCCAGTGTCTAACCCAGGGTGGTGTGGAGTGCAAAAAAACGATGGATTTAGGCCCAGATCCTTGTACTGGGGTGAATGTATGACATTGTTCTACATTCTGTCCATCAACTGTGTTTTTTGCAATTTTCACCCCAAGTGTGCTGGGTATACTCAGACGTGAGTCCCAGGCTCTCCAGACCACTGGAGTCAAGCTATCCAGGCTGATGAAGGCTGATAGCCAGAAACCGGTCCGTGGATGCTTGATTCCGGTCTGGGAAAGACATGGCTTGGTAGTTCGGACTGGACTGTTCCCATGAGGCACAGGGTCAGAGCTGATTTGCATATAGCCAGTGTCTAACCCAGGGTGGTGTGGAGTGCAAAAAAACGATGGATTTAGGCCCAGATCCTTGTACTGGGGTGAATGTATGACATTGTTCTACATTCTGTCCATCAACTGTGTTTTTTGCAATTTTCACCCCAAGTGTGCTGGGTATACTCAGACGTGAGTCCCAGGCTTTCCACACCACTGGAGTCAAGCTATCCAGGCTGATGAAGGCTGATAGCCAGAAACCGGTCCTTGGATGCTTGATTCCGGTCAGGGAAAGACATGGCTTGGTAGTTCGGACTGGACTGTTCCCATGAGGCACAGGGTCAGAGCTGATTTGCATATAGCTAGTGTCTAACCTAGGGTGGTGTGGAGTGCAAAAAAACGATGGATTTAGGCCCAGATCCTTGTACTGGATTGAATGTATGACATTGTTCTACATTCTGTCCATCAACTGTGTTTTTTGCAATTTTCACCCCAAGTGTGCTGGGTATACTCAGACGTGAGTCCCAGGCTCTCCACACCACTGGAGTCAAGCTTTCCAGGCTGATGAAGGCTGATAGCCAGAAACCGGTCCTTGGATGCTTGATTCCGGTCTGGGAAAGACATGGCTTGGTAGTTCGGACTGGACTGTTCCCATGAGGCACAGGGTCAGAGCTGATTTGCATATAGCCAGTGTCTAACCCAGGGTGGTGTGGAGTGCAAAAAACGATGGATTTAGGCCCAGATCCTTGTACTGGGGTGAATGTATGACATTGTTCTACATTCTGTCCATCAACTGTGTTTTTTGCAATTTTCACCCCAAGTGTGCTGGGTATACTCAGATGTGAGTCCCAGGCTCTCCACACCACTGGAGTCAAGCTATCCAGGCTGATGAAGGCTGATAGCCAGAAACCGGTCCTTGGATGCTTGATTCCGGTCAGGGAAAGACATGGCTTGGTAGTTCGGACTGGACTGTTCCCATGAGGCACAGGGTCAGAGCTGATTTGCATATAGCTAGTGTCTAACCTAGGGTGGTGTGGAGTGCAAAAAAACGATGGATTTAGGCCCAGATCCTTGTACTGGATTGAATGTATGACATTGTTCTACATTCTGTCCATCAACTGTGTTTTTTGCAATTTTCACCCCAAGTGTGCTGGGTATACTCAGACGTGAGTCCCAGGCTCTCCACACCACTGGAGTCAAGCTTTCCAGGCTGATGAAGGCTGATAGCCAGAAACCGGTCCTTGGATGCTTGATTCCGGTCTGGGAAAGACATGGCTTGGTAGTTCGGACTGGACTGTTCCCATGAGGCACAGGGTCAGAGCTGATTTGCATATAGCCAGTGTCTAACCCAGGGTGGTGTGGAGTGCAAAAAACGATGGATTTAGGCCCAGATCCTTGTACTGGGGTGAATGTATGACATTGTTCTACATTCTGTCCATCAACTGTGTTTTTTGCAATTTTCACCCCAAGTGTGCTGGGTATACTCAGATGTGAGTCCCAGGCTCTCCACACCACTGGAGTCAAGCTATCCAGGCTGATGAAGGCTGATAGCCAGAAACCGGTCCTTGGATGCTTGATTCTGGTCTGGGAAAGACATGGCTTGGTAGTTCGGACTGGACTGTTCCCATGAGGCACAGGGTCAGAGCTGATTTGCATATAGCCAGTGTCTAACCCAGGGTGGTGTGGAGTGCAAAAAAACGATGGATTTAGGCCCAGATCCTTGTACTGGGGTGAATGTATGACATTGTTCTACATTCTGTCCATCAACTGTGTTTTTTGCAATCATACATGATAGGGCCTTGCCTGAGGCATGTCTAAGCATGCTTAATGCTGGGCGTATTTTACATTGATCATACAACATGTGGTGCACCCAGTCATAACGAAAGCAACATCACTGCTCATTTCTCTCCACTAATGGACCCTCAGAATTATTCAGCCTTGGACTGGCTCCCCTTGAGCTCCCAATCTATTTTGATTGCATTGTTCTCAGTGAAACCAACAGGTGCAACTCAGCCCCAGAAATAAAGGAATTTGTTGCACTTTCACCCTAATCTGCACAATGAGTGACTACACAGATTCTGCATGGGGCACACTGGGGTCTCCCCTAAATGCACATTTCAAGTGAGCTGTAGACTCTCCCAGTGACTTCCACAAAATTAAGTTGTCAGGGTGGGTGTGGACTCCCCCAAACTGCTTAGCCACATTTGGCTGATGGCTCTCCCAAAGTGCGTTGTCAGAGGATGGGCCATGCCACGCCAGAGATGTGGTCAATGGATGGGTGCTGCTTCGTACAAGGTAAAGGCAAGCTGTCATGTATGAGTTTGACATTAATTCACACAAAGGTGCAATTCCCCAAAATAATAAAAAAATGCTATTACATTTTAATTAACACTAAGGCGCCTATAAACATGTTTAAAGGAGCATGCTGATGTCCTTTAGGCATTGTTCAAAATAAAGAAACTCAATCAAGTGCAGTCAGTGCTTAATTTGCAAAAGAATAATTGCTGGGGCCCAAAGTTTTGCTCAGAAGTCCACTGGCAGATGCTATCAATACATGCCAACGCTCCCGATTTAGGCGGTAGACTACCAATTTCAAGGCTACTCTCCCACCTCCAGATTCCTGCATGCAAAAACCTGTGGGCATATTAGCAACAAATAGCGATAATTATCGCTAAATGCGCTTAGCGCATTTTTTTTATCGCCAGATATTGTCGCAGAGATAACGTATTATTAACAAAGTTTATCTCTAAAGCGATAAAATATCCGGAGATAGCGGCTCAATGCGTGAATATCGCTGGAAATCCAGCGATATTTAGGCATTATCGCTAATGGGCACTTAACCTAAATATCCACCTCCAATTGGATATATAGGTTAAGTCATGGTCTGAGCAGGCGTTAGGTTCTGGCGATATTCGCGCTTAGCGCGATTTTTTTAATCGCTTCGCCTGCCTTGCTAATAGGCAATAGCTGTGTTAGCGACTGCTTTCAGTCTTTGCATGTCATTAGCGATAAATATCGCTGACATGCAAAGCGGGCCCCAAACCCGTAGCTATCGCCTATGAGCTGTCGCTAACTGCTGTTAGCAACAGCTTCCTAATAGGGAAATAAAAATATCACCGCTTTAAAGGGAAAAAGTCCTGCTAAAGCGGCAATATCGCCCTTGCTAATATGCCCCCTGATTCTTCAATTGACTTCTGCTAACAGGGACTGGTCTTGTGTGGCTCAGTGCACACTACCAGAAACCTTCTCCTGCAGGCCAATGCACAACATTTATGTCTCACTCTCTTTGCCTGCGATAGCCCTTTCTCCATGCTCCTGACATGTAAGAAAAAAATGTATCTTTGATTTTCTTATATCCGACCTTGCAGCAGCAAACTTGCAAGTCCCATACATGACAACAGACCTGTTTAAGGCCTCACCCTCAATAGAAGTCAATAGGAGAAATACATTCTCCTGATTCTTTTTTTAATCTCCCACTCTCCTCTTCTACAATGTTGGCTGTGTTTTCCCTCTCTTGCTCTAGGTTAAAGTCTGATGGGAAAAAATAAATTCAGGTCCTCAAACATGAGTGCCAGTGGGCCTCACAGGCAACCACCACCTCAAATTAAGCACTGCTTGCATATTAAGGATATTTACAAGTCGCCTTGGAGTTCAGTGCCCATGTAAAGCACTTTGCATGCAGTCACATTACCTTATAACCCACAGACCTCCTGAGTGACTTACCATGTCCTTATCCAGCACTATTGGGGATACGCTGTTATGTAAAAAAAAAATCACTCTTAGTACGTCATGAAATAAAGATTGAAAGGTGTACTAATTATTTTCCTGAATAAAGTAACATTTCACAAAGCAGCGACTAAATGTTTTGCGTCGCCTCACATTCCATTGCACTTCATGGCAATTGGGAAGAGGTAAAATGACCCCAAGATCTGAAAAAAAGTCTTCATCCAACCACTATGTTCCTGCTATTATTTCATTTAGAGACATCTTTTAAATAGTTGAGGTGCAACATACCCTTAACAAAGTTAACCTTCTTTTTCCAGGTGACATGGATGAATGCACTGCCACTTTCCATGCAGTGGTACATGCACTTAAATCATTTACTTACTGCTGGAATTCAAAAATCTTTATTCAGGGAGCCCATAGATTCGGGGTCAAGGTAAGGTAGTATGGGCGTCATGAGGGTGGAGTCATTAAAAGAAATGTGATAGTCTACATATGAATTTATTTCCAAACCGTGTCACAAGGAAATTGTCAACAAGGAGAAATGTGACAGTGAATCTGGTTGCAAAGACTGCATTTTAACATATTGTATGGGATGTATGACGTTACAAAGCATGCTTTAACCACGCATGCCTTTACAACGCGGTTTTTACATCGCAATCCATTATAACGCTTAGCGCTTTGGGGTGCTGGATAGTGAAAAGTTTAATTTACTATTCCAACACCAGTCCCCGTGGACACTAGGGAAGGTGTTGGATAGTAAATTAAACTTATTCCCTATCCTAGAGCGCCCCCCAGCGCAATGCGTTGTAATGGTTTGCGTTGTAAATACAGCGTTGTAAAGGCACTGCGTTGTGAAAGTTTTGTTGTAACGGTTGTTCACCATTGTATGGGGTGAAGCACCTGCTGCGGTGAGCTTTGTGTGACCCGCACATCTCAGGGACTAATTATAATGATATGCTAACTCTCGTGGTTCATGCACTTGTTGGAGAGATCTGTATTTTGTCTAGTCACTCTTTTGACTCATCATGTAGCACATTGGGTTATTGTGTCTCCCTTAAAGCACACCGTGAAACATTCCGATTTTTATTTTATGCAGATAGGTAAGTGGGTTACTGCTTTTGAAACAGAGATCCTTTTATAAGTAAAGAACCCACAAGCACAAGTTAAGTTACAAATCCCAACGGTATGCACCTCCCAACCATTCACTAGTAAGATTTGCTCCCTACCAAGAAAGACGTGTCACCCTCTACACCTTGAAAACCTCGTTGTCTTATGTATCCTGTACATTGTCTTATGTTTCATATACATCTTGTACATTAATTTCCACACATGTATGATTTATTGTCTATGTATAATGGGTGTGTGGAATGTAAAACACTCGGACATTCTATAATGGGATGAGTATGATGTATAATGTGTGTGTGTGTAACGTGAAACACTACGACATTCTACATTGGAATGAGTTGTGCAATAAAATAATTACATTTAAAAAGAATTGTGAGATTTGTTTAAATTGTTATTCGTATTAATACTCGTGCGGACGGATACATTTACAAGTCAAAATGTTGCTTCACATCTAATTTCTCGTATATCTTGTAAAGCGATTAAACGCTGTATGCCTTTGATTCCCTCCATTGCTCTGGCATCTAGGTGTTAGGTTCTAGATAGCTCCCAGCCATGATGATACTGGAACAAAAGGAGGCCTGATGGGCCTTTAAAAATGTGGCCTTTGTTTTGTTAAAGTCCCTCGCCGCCTGCATGTTGCTGCTCCAAGCACAAAACAGACACGTGTGGGCACTCCTTGTATTGTGTCCTAGTGTTGGCACATTACCCCCAGGACAAATTCAGCAAAGATCCCCATGACAAAATCAGAATGTTTCACTGGGATTGACCCGGATGGATCTCCCATCTAGGTCAATAATAGCTGCCGGGTCCGATATCGGGCTGATTCCCCCTCCCCACCCCCCTTTATTTCAACACTATGCCTAGAGCGTCTTTATGAAATATGTAAAGAGTGTGGGATACATCTGAGGAGGAGATGTAGCCTAACAGCTGTTGCCGACTTTGGAATTAGGGAACGAGGTTCGATTCCCGGTGTCGAATCAACATCCTGTGATTCTCCTAAAAGGAAAAAAAAAAGCAAATCCGTCCTTGTATATAAAACGGTATGTACAAGTGTCAGACATACATACACCATTCACAATTTAGGTGTGTTGATGTGGGGCCCTTAGGGCTTTTGTCTGCATCCCATTAAGACCATAACAAATCAGACTCAAATATTAGTATTTCACATACCATCAAAGGTATATAATATTCTGTAAAAGTATGTATTTGTTACTTTGTAGCAACATTTGCATTGAATTGCAAAGAAATGTAGTGCCTGTTAAAAATTGAAGTACAACAAAGGCAAAGCGAAAGACCGACCGAAGGTGCAGCGTGTAAGACGAAGAGACAATCGTGTCCAAGCATACAAGGGAACACTATGAACAAAAACTTATTTTCGGGAATACAAATAAAAAAAATTCGAAGCTTCTATTTTCTTTGGTGATGGAAGCAAGCGAATTCAGCGTGAAATGAGGGAGGAAATTATTTTCAAGAGCCCAGTTTACATTGTCTGCAATGCTTATATATACCAGTAGATGGCAGTATAGGATCACTGCTATATTGAAAACAGTTTTGGACTTACGCTTTCCAAACTCTGTGTCCCGACACAGTAGTGTGTCGCCTGCAAGTGGTGGGTGTGTCGCAGGATGAGGCACTTAACACATAATTGCTAATTAGGAGGCATTCCTTTGAAAGAGTGTCTCGGAGTCAGCCACAGCAGCAACTCCGAGATGCTCTGCTCTAGGGGGGCCGGGAGTTTCACAACAAAGCCCCATTAACAAGTAAATGGTCATTTAAAGACGGCTTTAACTTCTCAAAAACGCGAGATCCTTAGATTTTTTTTTATTTACCTGTTCCCTCAATGTTTAAATTGTAAAGTACTTGTGGTGTCTTAGCGTGGACACGCTCTAGTGTTTCTATAAATGTAATACAATCTACACCCACCCACCACAGACGTCATGGTGTCACATGACGCTGCCAATAAAAGAGGCTGAGCGCACGTGCTCAGGACCTTTCCTACCACTCTATCCTGGTGTCCGTGTCGTCCTTGCTGCACATACCATGTGGGCCCAGGGCCCACACTTTCATGCATTACAATGGCGACGAGGTCGGTAGTGCAACCACGCGTGCTACTACCAAACACTGCGAAGAAGGGGGAGTGGTGCCTGCCTGAAGGGCACCCCCCTGCAGCAAGGCACAGCGAGCCGAGAAGCCGGTGCAGGTCGGAGCCCAGCAGCCACCAAGAGGCGACCAGCTAGCCGACTGAAGCCACCTGCGACGGCCGCCACCAACATGTGCCTCGAGGAATGAGCGGACCGCCCA
The DNA here is from genome assembly GCF_964263255.1 of Lissotriton vulgaris. Lineage (NCBI taxonomy): Eukaryota > Metazoa > Chordata > Amphibia > Caudata > Salamandridae > Lissotriton > Lissotriton vulgaris. The sequence goes on along the minus strand of NC_141694.1, from coordinate 701,408,735 downwards.
GAGCCCACCTGAGACGGCCGCAAAGCAAGGACCCCACCAGAGTGGAGCACGGGCCGGGCGGAGTCCACCCGCCACGACCGCGACGCAGCATCTGGCCTGCCGGCCGAAGGTGAGCCCCTGGGGGGTGAAGAGCCAACAGTAACTGGGCAAATAATATAAGCAGGACCAGCGGAGCCTACCCGCGGTCTGCTCGAGTCATCCCCGAACCCCGCCGCGTGGGTAAAGGAAGCGGCGGGGCCCAGAGTAAGCCACGGCGCGTAGGGAAGGCGGCCGGACCCAGAACACAACTAAACCAACGAGGGGGAGGGAGCGGAGTAGCTAACCGCCTCCCGACCCCCCTCGCGACGTGGTCCAGGCCAGCGGAGCCCACCCGCGACCGGACGGCAGCACCTCCATCGTGGGAAGACACAGCAGCGCCAGCGGAGCCCACCCGCGACCTGCCGGCGGTGCCCCCAGTGAAGAAGAGACGAAGCGGCGCCAGCGGAGCCCACCCGCGGCCCGCTGGTAGCGCCCAGAGGAGGACGATGACTGCAGAAGCCAGCGGAGCCCACCCGCGGCCCGCAACAAGCATGGCAGGTCTCCGCCGCGCAGCGTGAGCAAAGAGGAGCTGCAGCGGCGGGAGACCGGCGAAAGTGAAGCCGGCCGTGCCAGAGAACCACTAACTGTTAAATAGGCAGAGCCGGCGGAGCCTACCCGCGGCCTGCCTTGAGCGCCCCTGCCCAGGGAGGAGTGACTGGAGCGACGTGCTCCCTCGCCGGAGTAAAGCAACTTCACCCCCGCCCGCGTGAGCACTGCCGAGGTGGCTGCGGACGGGGAGAGAGAGAGTGAGGAAGAAGCAAAGCCTGCAGGCAGCCAGCGCTGCAAAGCGAAGAGACCGTCTGCCAGCGCCGCCGTCAGGAAGGAGCCCCCCGCGTGTGCTCCGTGTGGGGCAGAGTGCCAGCAAGCGGTCAATACCGCCAAAAGTTTAAAATTAACCCACTGAGACACTAATCAAGTAGAACCACGGTGCACCCACAAAGACAGCAATAAAAGTCTGCCCAGCATCAATGCCTGCACAACACTAGAAAGGGAACTTAAGGGTGCTCCTCCAATGCCTGCCTGACACCAGCACAATTACAATTGGGAAAACAATTCTTACACACTTAAAGCAAGAGAAACCCACTCACCCATGTCAGCAGCAGCTTCAACCCGGGGCACTGAAGCAGTAGAGTGCACATCCCGGGAAAGACAAGGCAGGCTATTCAAAAGATCCAGCAACACTGCCACCCAGTGGCCAAAAGTATTACTGCACCACCATCTTGCAGCACAGAAACAAGCACAGAACAACGCAACAGGAGTAAGCACCATCGAGAAGCAACAGTCGGAGTAGCGCCCCAAGGGAAAGCATCTCAACGCCGCAAACCAGTAAGCGCGCTCCGCGAAGAAGTCAAGTAAGAGAAAACACCAACACGCACCAGCAAGGAGTCGGCATATGCCACTTCCAGAGTGACGTGGGAAGAGGCACCAACGCCTCACCAAGCATCCAAGCAAGGACGAAACGTCTGGAGAAGACAGCTGCCAAGCACTGGAGGTAGGATCAGGGAATAAGACTGCCTAGATCGGAAGACGGAGAGAGCAGTGACTTCTAGTGGCCACGGGAGATCACCGCAGAATCAACTAACGCCCGCCAACGGTCCGAAGCAGCAAACTTCTGACGCCATCCAAAGCAGCAAGTACCCGACGGTCCAAAAGCAGCAAAGTACTGGACGTCAGCCAAGCAGCAAGACAAAGGACGCCAGCCAAAGCTGCAAGTACCGACGACACGCAACAAGTGTCCGAGAGCCTTGAAGAAAACGGGCGCAGATAACGCGCCACGTGGCAAGGCACTGCCCCCACGAGATGGAAGAAGGGCACAGGTAACGCCACAGTGCAGAAGAGTTACCGAAGAAGACCACTAAGCGTGGCACCCCCAGAAGCCGATCCACAGAAAGATCGCGTACCAAGTATGACCCGCGATGGGTTCTCTAACCAACATCAGAAAGTCCGAAAGGACGACCGAAGAATCCTGCCAAAAACATCAGCAGGAGCGGGCCGCCAATGGTCCAGGACGTTCGACCTAGTCTAGGTCTCTAAACACCATCCCACGAACGTCACCTACAAGAATCCAGTGAAGAGGGTTCGCGACGCCAACTCAGGAAGCTGAGGAAGAAGGAGGAAGTGTTCCAGTCGGGGACAAACCAGGATCACACATGCAGCGGGCGCGCCCTGCATGGAGGAGCCAGGTCAGGAGAGAAGATGCAAGATTGGACTGAGTGATGTCGCGAAACAGAAAGGAAGAAGAGGAGAGATCTGCGTGGCACGTCCGCCACTGCGAAAAGTAAGGAAGAAGAGGAGAGATCTGTGTGGCACGTCTGCCACTGCGAAAAGAAAGGAAGAAGAGGAGAGATCTGCGTGGCACGTCTGCCACTGCGAAAAGTAAGGAAGAAGAGGAGAGATCTGCGTGGCACGTCTGCCACTGCGAAAAGAAAGGAAGAAGAGGAGAGATCTGTGTGGCACGTCTGCCACTGCGAAAAGAAAGGAAGAAGAGGAGAGATCGGCGTGGCACGTCTGCCACTGCGAAAAGAAAGGAAGAAGAGGAGAGAGCTGAGTGGCACGTCTGCCGCCATCAACAGAAAGGATGAAAAGGAGAGACCTGCGTGGCACATGCCACAGTGAAAAGAAAGGAAGAAAAGGAAGACAGGTGGCAACCCTGCCACGGCTTGAGAGCAAGGAAGGATATCCACGTGGCCGTTGCCACAGTTAAGCAGGAAGGACATCCACGTGGCCGTTGCCACAGTTAAGAACAGCAGGAAGAAGGATATCCACGTGGCCGTTGCCACAGTTAAGCAGGAAGGACATCCACGTGGCCGTTGCCACAGTTAAGAACAGCAGGAAGAAGTATATCCCAGTGGCCGTTGCCACAGTTAACAATAGAAGGAAGTAATCCACGTGGCCGTTGCCACAGTTAAGTAAAGAAGGAATGAATCCACTTGGCTGTTACTACAGTTAAGAGTGAAGAAGAAGTCAGGCGCAGTGGGTCCCCACAGTGAGCCCAAGGCCAACCATCATTCCACGGCGAACCACAAGAACTCCAACCGCACCCGTCACCGAGGAGGTCAGCAACAGAAAGACTGTGAGTACAACGGGGTTCCCCAAGGCTTGCAGACTGTTTCCATCGGCACCACCACCAGGCCTAAGCGGACAGTTGTTCCCCTAAACAAACTGAACTCCATCTGTCCAACCCCAAGCAGCGGCGAAGTGAAAAGCTTGGCGGAACTGAACACTTCACTGCATCCTGAGATATGTTATTTCCTACAAATGTAAACTCTGAGGCTTAATCTTCCCATAGATTAAAAGGGGGAGTGATGTGGTGTCTTAGCGTGGACACGCTCTAGTGTTTCTATAAATGTAATACAATCTACACCCACCCACCACAGACGTCATGGTGTCACATGACGCTGCCAATAAAAGAGGCTGAGCGCACGTGCTCAGGACCTTTCCTACCACTCTATCCTGGTGTCCGTGTCGTCCTTGCTGCACATACCATGTGGGCCCAGGGCCCACACTTTCATGCATTACAGTACTGACATCTGAAAGGAGAGTGCGCAGTAGCCAATCGATGCAAACATGTCCCAAATTTGCGAATTTACTGAAAAGCAAAAATAAAAAAAACACTCAGTCAATAAATGTGGGCCAATTTAAAAACTGCCTGTCTGTCCTTGGTAAGAGAAATGCATTGCTGGCTCGGCATTTACTCAATTTCCTCAGTCAAATTTCTATGTAAAAATTGCTTCTTTCTATAACGTGCGGCGCATTTAATTCTATGTTCCTCACTGGTCCATTTCGTATTTAAACTAGGAATAATATTTCTTAATGTGATCTTTTGTTCCGTTCCTACTTTATAAATCTAAAGTAAAGCAGTCTGCAGAGGCGAGGCAGCACTGAGAGCTGTGCTCACAGATTGGTGTCACCCCCCACTGATGGTGTCACCCGGTGCGCCCCCCCTACCTCCCCCCCCCCCCCCCCCCCCCCCCGCACCCCTCTAGTGACGCCTAAAAGACCTGCATGCCCGGGAGGCTGGGGTGAGGTGCCAGAGGGTGACAGGCAGAGGGAGGGAGACAGTGAGATAGAGGAAGGAAGACAGGGAGAGAGAGGGAAAATAGAGAGAGGGAGACAGAGGGACGGATACAGAGGATTGAGACAGAGGGAAGAATACAGAGAGAAGGGTACAGGGGGACAGAGGGGGAGACAGAGAGAGGGAGATAGAGAGGGAAGGATATATAGAGAGAGAGAGAGGGAAATCGATGGAGAGAGGGAGATGAAGAGAGAGAGGGAAATGGAGAGGGAGAGGGAAATGGAGAGAGAGTGGGCGATGGAGAGAGAGAGGGAGATGGAGAGAGAGAGATGGAGAGAGAGAGAGGGAGATGGAGAGAGAGATGGAGAGAGAGAGGGAGAGAGCGAGAGAGAGGGAGAGAGCGAGAGAGAGGGAGATAGAGGGAGATAGAGAAAGAGAGAGGGAGATAGATAGAGAGAGAGAGAGCGAGGGAGATGGAGGGAGAGAGGGAGAGAGAGGGAGATGGAGAGAGAGAGGGAGATTGAGAGGGAGAGCGAGAGGGAGGGAGATAGAGAAAAAGAGGGAGAGAGAGAGAGAAAGAGGGAGAGAGATGGAAAGAGAGAGGGAGATGGAGAGAGAGAGGGAGATGGAGAGAGAGAGGGAGATGGAGAGAGAGGGAGACGGGGAGAGAGAGGGAGATGGAGAGAGAGGGAGATGGGGAGAGAGGGAGATGGAGAGAGAGGGAGATGGGGAGAGAGGGAGAGAGAGAGAGAGAGAAAGAGGGAGATCGAGAGAGTGAGATGGAAAGAGAGAGGGAGATGGAGAGAGAGAGAGGGAGAGATGGAGAGAGAGAGGGAGATGGAGAGAGAGAGAGGGAGATGGAGAGAGAGGGAGATAGATAGAGAGAGAGGGAGAGAGATGGAAAGAGAGAGGGAGAGAGATGAAAAGAGAGAGGGAGATGAAAGAGAGAGAGATGGAAAGAGAGGGAGATGGAAAGAGAGGGAGATAGAGAGAGAGAGGCAGATAGAGAAAGGGAGAGAGAGGGGGGGAGAGAGAGAGAGAGGGAGATGGAAAGAGAAAGGGAGATGGAAAGAGAGAGGGAGATGGAAAGAGAGAGGCAGATGGAGAGGGAGGGAGATAGAGAGAGGGGGGAGATAGAGAGAGGGGGGAGATAGAGAGGGAGGGAGATAGAGAGGGAGGGAGACAGAGGGAGTGAGACAGAGGGAGGGAGAGAGGTAGAGACAGGGAGAGAGATAGAGAGGGAGGGAGACAGAGAGAGGGAGGGAGACACAGACAGATAGAGATGCAGACAGAGACGGGGACAGACAGAGATGCAGAGACGGGGACAGACAGAGATGCAGATAGAGGGAGACAGACAGAGACAGACAGACAGTGACAGACAGACACAGACAGAGACAGACAGACAGACAGGGAGAGAGACAGACAGAGGGAGAGAGACAGACAGAGAGAGACAGACAGAGACAGACAGACAGAGACAGACAGACAGAGGGGGAGAGAGACAGACAGAGGGAGAGAGACAGACAGAGGGAGAGAGACAGACACAGACAGACAGACAGATACAGACAGACAGACAGACAGAGGGAAATAGACAGACAGACAGAGGGAGATAGACAGACAGACAGACAGACAGAGGGAGATAGACAGACAGACAGAGGGAGAGAGAGGGAGGGAGACAGAGGAAGAGGGAGGGAGGGAGACAGACAGAGTGGGAGACAGAGGAAGGGAGACAGAGGGCAACAGACAGAGGGAGGGAGACAAAGGGCAGCAGACAGAGGGAGGGAGGGAGACAGAGGAAGCGAGGCAGACAGAGGGAGGGAGACAGAGGAAGCGAGACAGACAGAGAGAGACAGAGGGAGGTAGACAGACAGAGAAAGACAGACAGAAAAAGACAGAGGGAGAGAGAGGGGGAGGGAGACAGTTACAGAAAGAGAGAGGGCGAGAGAGAGGGAGACAGACAGAGTGAGTGAGAAACCCCCCCCAGCATCACCCTTGGGTAGTTTGGGCTCGTTACGCTACGTTCGCTCGCTACACTGCCTTACTGTGTCCCGCAATTATGCACCTCCAAAAAGTGTGTCCCTGTTAGACGGACCGGGAGGGTCGGCCGAGACTACGGGGAGAGGTCTCCGGGGAGAGCCGTCTCCAACGACTGTACAGACAAGTAACTTCCCCCCCACAGACGGACACCACACAAGGTTGAAGTTTAACGAGGCTTTATATGCAATTCTTAGGTTACGATGATATGATACAAGGAGGTCTGGACTCAGGGGTCCCCTCGGTTCTGGTCTCTGGTTTAGGAAAAGGGGTAGCGGGACAGTCTTGTTACCAATGAGTGGAAAATAGCTCTCAATCCTCGAGCTCGGCGTTCTAGATGATCGGGCCGCGGCGGAGCCAGCCGGTCCCGAGATGGACGAAGGAAAAACGACGGTCCGCGGCGGAGCCTGCAGGTCCCGGTGAAGATGACGGTTACAACGGTCCGCGGCCACGCCAGCAGGTCCCGACGACGATGAAGGAGATGAAGGTTGCGAAGGCTGTGGCAGCGCCAACAGGCAGGACGATGGTGCACAAGACAGAGCTACGGCAGCGCCAGTAGTCGGCCTAGGATGAGTTCCTCTTTACGTCTCTCGACTCCAAGATACAACTGCCTTCCTGCTCTGGAGCTGCCCCAGTTATAGGGCTGGTGTGCTTTGATGTCCGGACCCTCGCACTTGGAGGTCGGGAGGTCCGGGATGAGGGAGTCCAGACACCCAGCAGGGGGGTGGAGCCAACGCCCGGGGAGGCGATGGGCGAGCGGCACTTGGTGGTGGAGAGCCATCGACACCTCCTTCTCCCATTGACTTGCCAAGTAGCCCGCTCACCTCCTGGGTGGATGGTGGTGCCGGGATGTCTGAGGCCTGGCCAGGCCCAGGGTTGAGGTCGGCCGGGGGCCAGGCGGCCACGTGGGGGAGTGTCCAAGATGGCGCCCCAGGATGGGCGCGTAGGCTGGCAGTGGATCGGACCCACGAGGTGGACATGCTCGAGGGCAGGGGTCCCTGAGGGGACGGAGGACGTGCAAGGGTGGTGTGTAGTACCTGCGTGACCGGGCTCAGGCCTGGTCGGGCCGGGGGGAGAGCGGCCTTTCATGTGGCCTGTCCAACATGCGTCCCCCCCAGCTGAAGGCGGGGAGAGTTACCCATCCTCTTGGGGACTCTCCTCGTCGAGGCGGAAGAACCGGGACAGGCCATCCGCGTTGGCGTGATCTGGCCCAGGCCGGTGTTCGACTGTGAAGTCCATACCTTGTAGGGAGATGGACCAGCGTAGTAACTTCGGGTTTTCCCCCCGCATCTGCATCAGCCATTGCAGGGGTCGGTGGTCGGTCTGTACCCGAAAGTGTGTGCCAAAAAGGTAGGGCCGGAGCTTCTTGAGGGCCCATACCACAGCGAAGGCCTCCCTCTCTATGGTGCTCCAGCGCTGTTCCCGTGGTAGGAGTCGCCGGCTAATGAAGGCCACCGGTTGATCAAGGCCGTCGGTGTTCACTTGAGACAGGACTGCCCCAATGCCATGGTCGGAGGCATCCGTCTGAACGACGAACTCCCGGCTGTAGTCGGGGGCCTGGAGCACAGGGGCGGAACACATGGCGGCTTTCAATTGTTCAAAGGCAGCTTGACACTCTGGGGTCCAGTTGACTTTCTTGGGCTGGTTTTTCGACGTGAGTTCTGTGAGGGGCCCCACTATAGTCCCATAGTCTTTCACGAACCTTCGGTAGTAGCCTGTGAGGCCCAGGAAGGCTCGTACCTCGGTCTGGGTGATGGGGGACTGCCAGGACTGGATGGCGGCAATTTTTAGCTGCAGAGGGGCCACCAGGCCGCTTCCCACCTGGTGCCCGAGGTAGGTTACAGACCCTTGCCCAATTTGACATTTGCTGGCCTTGATCGTGAGGCCAGCCCGCTGTAGGGCTTGCAGCACTGCTCGGAGGTGGTGGAGGTGCTCGGACCAATGGTGGCTGTACACAGCGATGTCGTCTAGGTAGGCGGCGCTGAATCCTTCGAGCCCCGCCAGGACCTGATTGACGAGCCGTTGGAATGTCGCTGGGGCGTTCTTCATGCCGAAGGGCATGACGGTGAAATGGTAATGGCCATCGGGTGTGGAAAAGGCAGAACGTTCTTGCGCCCTGGGTGTGAGGCCGATCTGCCAGTAGCCCGCCGTCAGGTCGAAGATACTGAGGTAGCGGGCAGCTCCCATGCGGTCGATCAGTTCATCTGCCCGGGGGATGGGATGTGCATCTGTTCGGGTGACCGCATTCAAGCCCCGGTAGTCGACGCAGAACCGGAGTTCTGGTGTGGTGCCGGGGGCAGCTGCTTTGGGGACCAGTACTACAGGGCTGGCCCAGGGGCTGTCTGAGGTTTCGATGACCCCGAGTGTGAGCATCTTGGCTACTTCGTCCTGGATGCAGGCCCGTACCCGATCTGGCACGCGGTAGGCCCGGTGGCGGATAGGGGGGCTGTCCCCCGTGTCCACATCGTGCACACACCAGGAAGTGACACCTGGGGTGAGGGAGAACAGGCTGGCGAACTGTGATAGGAGGGCTTGACAGTCCTGGCGTTGCTCTCTGGTGAGGGCCTCCGAGAGTCGGACCCCATCCACGGAGCCGTCTTGCTCCCGAGTCCGTAGGAGGTCAGGGAGGGGCTCGGAGTCTTTTTCAGCCCCAGTGTCTGTGGCCATCAGGAGGTTGAGTTCTGTGCGCACAAAGTGGGGCTTTAGTCTGTTAGCGTGGAGGACCCGGAGTGGGTTCCGGGAGGATTCCATGTCGATGAGATAGGTGGCAGGGCCCTTGCGCTCGATTACTTTGAAGGGCCCCGTCCATTTGTCTTGTAGGGCGCATGGTTCGGTGGGGGACATCACCCATACCTGTTGGCCAGGTTCAAATTCAATGGATGAGGCATTCCGGTCATACCACTTTTTCATGTCCTCTTGACTGGCCTCTAGGTTGGTTTTTGCCAGTTCCCGGAACCGCCGGGTCTGGTTGCGGAGGGTTAAGAGATACCGGAAGACATCTGGAGGGTTCTTTAACGGAGGCATCTCCCAGCCTTCTTTGACTAGGCTGAGCGGCCCCCGCACTGGGTGTCCATATAGCAGTTCAAATGGGCTGAAGCCCAGGGATTTCTGGGGGACCTCTCGATAAGCGAAGAGGAGGCACGGCAGCAGCACATCCCACTGGCGACGGAGGGGCTCTTCCAACCCCCCGATCATCCCCTTTAGCGTGCGGTTGAACCGCTCAACGAGTCCGTTCCCTTGAGGGTGATAGGGGGTCGTGAATCGGTAGGTGACCCCGCACTGTTGCCAGAGGGATTTCATGTATTTAGAAATAAAGTTCGTGCCTCTGTCGCTGACGACTTCTCGGGGGAAGCCCACACGGGAGAAGATCCCCATCAGAGCCCGGCCGACTACCGGGGCTGTCACAGTCCGCAGAGGGACAGCCTCAGGGTAGCGGGTGGCGTGGTCCACTAGCACCAAGATGGATCGATGGCCTTGTTTGGTGCGCGGGTCCAGGGGCCCCACAATGTCTATTCCGACCCTCTCAAACGGGGTAGTGACCACAGGAAAAGGTTGCAGGGGAGCCTTTAGTTTGCGGCCGCTCTTTCCACTGGCTTGGCACGTGGGGCAAGATCGGCAATGCTGGTGCACATCGTTCCTCATTTTGGGCCAGAAGAAGTGGGTCACTAGGCGACTGTAGGTTTTATCTTGTCCCAGGTGTCCTGCCAGGGGGACATCGTGGGCCAGGTTGAGCAGAAAGTCTCTAAAACGGAGGGGCACCACTAATACTCGGTCGGCCCCCAGCTCGGCGATTCTTTGCTCGCTGTACAGCAGATCATTGTCCCAGTAGACCCAATGAGTACCGGAGGTATCTCCTGCGCTTTGGGCGAGCGCTTGCTGGCGGAGTCCCTCGAGGGAGGGACAGGTCTTCTGTTCTTGGCGAAATTGTTCTTGCGTGGGCCCCCCCTCTTGAGGCCACTGGTCGAGGTTAGCAAGGTCGGAAGGTTGAGCTGGTTCGGGGGGAACGTCACGGTCGGTGGTTTCGGCTGGGGCGACCGGGGGCGGTGGTGCCGGCCATTCGGGTTCTTCTGGGCGGTGGTTGGCACGGGCGGCCATGGACCGGGTGGTGACGCACGCCCAGTCCGGGACGCCTAACATCCCCAGGTGTTCTCTTCGCTCCACGGCTGCCCACGGAGAGCTTTCAAGGTCATTCCCCAGGAGGCAGTCTACGGGGGCATCGTCTCGGACCGTTACTTTCAACATGCCGGAGACCCCTCCCCATTCGAAAGGGACGCAGGCCATCCGACACAGACTTTCCGAGTTATCGGCTGATCGTACAGGGCAGAGAATGTTCGGTAAATACTGTTCTGGGGTCACCAGGTGACAGCGGACGGCTGTTACACTGGCCCCGGTGTCACGAAGGGCTTCGGCCCGGCGTCCATTGATGCTCACCCATTGGCTGTACTTCTGGGTGTTAGCGGGTAGGGGGACCCGCGGGACCATGTCTTTCCCCCCTAAGCATGCTAGAGCCATGGCGGCTGGCTCCCACTCTTGATGCTCTTGTTCGTATTCTTCCTGCTCCTCGGAGATCTGTTCTTCCCCTAGGGCCGCAGCGGCCACTTGGCGGGGTCTTGGGCTCTGGTACTGCGGGCAATTTGGGTCGTTTGCATAGTGGCCGACCCGTTGGCATCGGTGACACGTGACATTGGCTCTGTACCCCGGTCGCGCCGGGGTGCTGCCCCGGTTGGCCGGGGGGGTGGTGCTGGTAGCGGGGGTGACCGGAGCGTTGTCTCTTCCTCGTCCTTGGCCCCCTCCTCCTCCTCTGGGTCGGTGCTGACCATTGTTGTTCCGGTTCTGTTCGTAGGACCCATTCCGGCCCACTCTGGTGATCTCCCACCGGTCAGCTTCGGCTGCGAGCTGCCGGGGATCCGTTAACTTGCTGTCGAGGAGGTGCTGGCGGAGTTCAATGAAGCAATTGTTCGACAGATGCTCCCATACCATCAGATTGAACAGTTGTTCGTAGGTCGTGACGTTGCTTCCTCTGATCCAGCCCTCGAAGGCTCGGCTAAAGTAGGTTACATAGTCCACCCAAGTTGTACCCGGGATGCGGGTGCAGTCTCGGAACCTCTGACGGTACATCTCGGGTGTGAGGCCATAGCGGGTGAGGAGTGCCGCTTTCATATGGTCATAGGAGGTCATCTGGTGGTCCGGGAGCTGTAGCAGGGTATCGCGGCCCTCATTGAGGAATCTCCCCCATAGACCGGCTCCCCAATCGCTTCTATCGATCCGGTGTGCAGTCATAGCGATTTCATAGGCCTTAAACCATTGCTGGATGTCGTCCTCTCGGAAATATTCTCGGACAACATCCTTGGGGATGTGTACCTTTTTCTCTGTGGCCTCTGAGGTGTGGGGTCGCTCGGGCACCCCTACTTCTTTATTCTGCTTGCGCAGGTTGATCTCGGCTAGGTTCCGTTCGTGTTCGTACGCCAGTTTCTTTTCCTCGAGCTCCCTTTGTCTCTGTTTCTCCTCTCTTTCTTCTCGGAGACGCAGGTGCTCTAAGTTGATTTTTTGTTCGGCCAACTTAAGTTCAACGTCCATTTTGAGCCGGGCCATTTCTAGCTCGTGTAGTCGGGTTCTTTCTCTTTCCTGGATCTCGTCTTGCGAGAGACCCGTTCTTTGCCCTTCAGGGGCCGTGGTGGTTTTTTCTGCGGTGCTTTGATCGGGGGTTCCGGCAGCCCCGGTCTCTGCCCAAGATTCTAGGGCATGCTTAAAATCGTCTTTGGTGCTTAGTCCGGTGGTAGCGATACCCAGTTCGATGCAGAATTGTTTTAGTTCACGATGGCTGTACTCCTCCAATTTCTCCATTTGGAACTTCTCGGTTGATCCGCTTTCTTTAGTTGTCATTGTGATTTCGTCGTGGGGTGAGCTACTCTCTGTACGTTATGCGGTGATTCGGATCGCGCCGCTGGCCACCAATGTTAGACGGACCGGGAGGGTCGGCCGAGACTACGGGGAGAGGTCTCCGGGGAGAGCCGTCTCCAACGACTGTACAGACAAGTAACTTCCCCCCCACAGACGGACACCACACAAGGTTGAAGTTTAACGAGGCTTTATATGCAATTCTTAGGTTACGATGATATGATACAAGGAGGTCTGGACTCAGGGGTCCCCTCGGTTCTGGTCTCTGGTTTAGGAAAAGGGGTAGCGGGACAGTCTTGTTACCAATGAGTGGAAAATAGCTCTCAATCCTCGAGCTCGGCGTTCTAGATGATCGGGCCGCGGCGGAGCCAGCCGGTCCCGAGATGGACGAAGGAAAAACGACGGTCCGCGGCGGAGCCTGCAGGTCCCGGTGAAGATGACGGTTACAACGGTCCGCGGCCACGCCAGCAGGTCCCGACGACGATGAAGGAGATGAAGGTTGCGAAGGCTGTGGCAGCGCCAACAGGCAGGACGATGGTGCACAAGACAGAGCTACGGCAGCGCCAGTAGTCGGCCTAGGATGAGTTCCTCTTTACGTCTCTCGACTCCAAGATACAACTGCCTTCCTGCTCTGGAGCTGCCCCAGTTATAGGGCTGGTGTGCTTTGATGTCCGGACCCTCGCACTTGGAGGTCGGGAGGTCCGGGATGAGGGAGTCCAGACACCCAGCAGGGGGGTGGAGCCAACGCCCGGGGAGGCGATGGGCGAGCGGCACTTGGTGGTGGAGAGCCATCGACACCTCCTTCTCCCATTGACTTGCCAAGTAGCCCGCTCACCTCCTGGGTGGATGGTGGTGCCGGGATGTCTGAGGCCTGGCCAGGCCCAGGGTTGAGGTCGGCCGGGGGCCAGGCGGCCACGTGGGGGAGTGTCCAAGATGGCGCCCCAGGATGGGCGCGTAGGCTGGCAGTGGATCGGACCCACGAGGTGGACATGCTCGAGGGCAGGGGTCCCTGAGGGGACGGAGGACGTGCAAGGGTGGTGTGTAGTACCTGCGTGACCGGGCTCAGGCCTGGTCGGGCCGGGGGGAGAGCGGCCTTTCATGTGGCCTGTCCAACATGCGTCCCCCCCAGCTGAAGGCGGGGAGAGTTACCCATCCTCTTGGGGACTCTCCTCGTCGAGGCGGAAGAACCGGGACAGGCCATCCGCGTTGGCGTGATCTGGCCCAGGCCGGTGTTCGACTGTGAAGTCCATACCTTGTAGGGAGATGGACCAGCGTAGTAACTTCGGGTTTTCCCCCCGCATCTGCATCAGCCATTGCAGGGGTCGGTGGTCGGTCTGTACCCGAAAGTGTGTGCCAAAAAGGTAGGGCCGGAGCTTCTTGAGGGCCCATACCACAGCGAAGGCCTCCCTCTCTATGGTGCTCCAGCGCTGTTCCCGTGGTAGGAGTCGCCGGCTAATGAAGGCCACCGGTTGATCAAGGCCGTCGGTGTTCACTTGAGACAGGACTGCCCCAATGCCATGGTCGGAGGCATCCGTCTGAACGACGAACTCCCGGCTGTAGTCGGGGGCCTGGAGCACAGGGGCGGAACACATGGCGGCTTTCAATTGTTCAAAGGCAGCTTGACACTCTGGGGTCCAGTTGACTTTCTTGGGCTGGTTTTTCGACGTGAGTTCTGTGAGGGGCCCCACTATAGTCCCATAGTCTTTCACGAACCTTCGGTAGTAGCCTGTGAGGCCCAGGAAGGCTCGTACCTCGGTCTGGGTGATGGGGGACTGCCAGGACTGGATGGCGGCAATTTTTAGCTGCAGAGGGGCCACCAGGCCGCTTCCCACCTGGTGCCCGAGGTAGGTTACAGACCCTTGCCCAATTTGACATTTGCTGGCCTTGATCGTGAGGCCAGCCCGCTGTAGGGCTTGCAGCACTGCTCGGAGGTGGTGGAGGTGCTCGGACCAATGGTGGCTGTACACAGCGATGTCGTCTAGGTAGGCGGCGCTGAATCCTTCGAGCCCCGCCAGGACCTGATTGACGAGCCGTTGGAATGTCGCTGGGGCGTTCTTCATGCCGAAGGGCATGACGGTGAAATGGTAATGGCCATCGGGTGTGGAAAAGGCAGAACGTTCTTGCGCCCTGGGTGTGAGGCCGATCTGCCAGTAGCCCGCCGTCAGGTCGAAGATACTGAGGTAGCGGGCAGCTCCCATGCGGTCGATCAGTTCATCTGCCCGGGGGATGGGATGTGCATCTGTTCGGGTGACCGCATTCAAGCCCCGGTAGTCGACGCAGAACCGGAGTTCTGGTGTGGTGCCGGGGGCAGCTGCTTTGGGGACCAGTACTACAGGGCTGGCCCAGGGGCTGTCTGAGGTTTCGATGACCCCGAGTGTGAGCATCTTGGCTACTTCGTCCTGGATGCAGGCCCGTACCCGATCTGGCACGCGGTAGGCCCGGTGGCGGATAGGGGGGCTGTCCCCCGTGTCCACATCGTGCACACACCAGGAAGTGACACCTGGGGTGAGGGAGAACAGGCTGGCGAACTGTGATAGGAGGGCTTGACAGTCCTGGCGTTGCTCTCTGGTGAGGGCCTCCGAGAGTCGGACCCCATCCACGGAGCCGTCTTGCTCCCGAGTCCGTAGGAGGTCAGGGAGGGGCTCGGAGTCTTTTTCAGCCCCAGTGTCTGTGGCCATCAGGAGGTTGAGTTCTGTGCGCACAAAGTGGGGCTTTAGTCTGTTAGCGTGGAGGACCCGGAGTGGGTTCCGGGAGGATTCCATGTCGATGAGATAGGTGGCAGGGCCCTTGCGCTCGATTACTTTGAAGGGCCCCGTCCATTTGTCTTGTAGGGCGCATGGTTCGGTGGGGGACATCACCCATACCTGTTGGCCAGGTTCAAATTCAATGGATGAGGCATTCCGGTCATACCACTTTTTCATGTCCTCTTGACTGGCCTCTAGGTTGGTTTTTGCCAGTTCCCGGAACCGCCGGGTCTGGTTGCGGAGGGTTAAGAGATACCGGAAGACATCTGGAGGGTTCTTTAACGGAGGCATCTCCCAGCCTTCTTTGACTAGGCTGAGCGGCCCCCGCACTGGGTGTCCATATAGCAGTTCAAATGGGCTGAAGCCCAGGGATTTCTGGGGGACCTCTCGATAAGCGAAGAGGAGGCACGGCAGCAGCACATCCCACTGGCGACGGAGGGGCTCTTCCAACCCCCCGATCATCCCCTTTAGCGTGCGGTTGAACCGCTCAACGAGTCCGTTCCCTTGAGGGTGATAGGGGGTCGTGAATCGGTAGGTGACCCCGCACTGTTGCCAGAGGGATTTCATGTATTTAGAAATAAAGTTCGTGCCTCTGTCGCTGACGACTTCTCGGGGGAAGCCCACACGGGAGAAGATCCCCATCAGAGCCCGGCCGACTACCGGGGCTGTCACAGTCCGCAGAGGGACAGCCTCAGGGTAGCGGGTGGCGTGGTCCACTAGCACCAAGATGGATCGATGGCCTTGTTTGGTGCGCGGGTCCAGGGGCCCCACAATGTCTATTCCGACCCTCTCAAACGGGGTAGTGACCACAGGAAAAGGTTGCAGGGGAGCCTTTAGTTTGCGGCCGCTCTTTCCACTGGCTTGGCACGTGGGGCAAGATCGGCAATGCTGGTGCACATCGTTCCTCATTTTGGGCCAGAAGAAGTGGGTCACTAGGCGACTGTAGGTTTTATCTTGTCCCAGGTGTCCTGCCAGGGGGACATCGTGGGCCAGGTTGAGCAGAAAGTCTCTAAAACGGAGGGGCACCACTAATACTCGGTCGGCCCCCAGCTCGGCGATTCTTTGCTCGCTGTACAGCAGATCATTGTCCCAGTAGACCCAATGAGTACCGGAGGTATCTCCTGCGCTTTGGGCGAGCGCTTGCTGGCGGAGTCCCTCGAGGGAGGGACAGGTCTTCTGTTCTTGGCGAAATTGTTCTTGCGTGGGCCCCCCCTCTTGAGGCCACTGGTCGAGGTTAGCAAGGTCGGAAGGTTGAGCTGGTTCGGGGGGAACGTCACGGTCGGTGGTTTCGGCTGGGGCGACCGGGGGCGGTGGTGCCGGCCATTCGGGTTCTTCTGGGCGGTGGTTGGCACGGGCGGCCATGGACCGGGTGGTGACGCACGCCCAGTCCGGGACGCCTAACATCCCCAGGTGTTCTCTTCGCTCCACGGCTGCCCACGGAGAGCTTTCAAGGTCATTCCCCAGGAGGCAGTCTACGGGGGCATCGTCTCGGACCGTTACTTTCAACATGCCGGAGACCCCTCCCCATTCGAAAGGGACGCAGGCCATCCGACACAGACTTTCCGAGTTATCGGCTGATCGTACAGGGCAGAGAATGTTCGGTAAATACTGTTCTGGGGTCACCAGGTGACAGCGGACGGCTGTTACACTGGCCCCGGTGTCACGAAGGGCTTCGGCCCGGCGTCCATTGATGCTCACCCATTGGCTGTACTTCTGGGTGTTAGCGGGTAGGGGGACCCGCGGGACCATGTCTTTCCCCCCTAAGCATGCTAGAGCCATGGCGGCTGGCTCCCACTCTTGATGCTCTTGTTCGTATTCTTCCTGCTCCTCGGAGATCTGTTCTTCCCCTAGGGCCGCAGCGGCCACTTGGCGGGGTCTTGGGCTCTGGTACTGCGGGCAATTTGGGTCGTTTGCATAGTGGCCGACCCGTTGGCATCGGTGACACGTGACATTGGCTCTGTACCCCGGTCGCGCCGGGGTGCTGCCCCGGTTGGCCGGGGGGGTGGTGCTGGTAGCGGGGGTGACCGGAGCGTTGTCTCTTCCTCGTCCTTGGCCCCCTCCTCCTCCTCTGGGTCGGTGCTGACCATTGTTGTTCCGGTTCTGTTCGTAGGACCCATTCCGGCCCACTCTGGTGATCTCCCACCGGTCAGCTTCGGCTGCGAGCTGCCGGGGATCCGTTAACTTGCTGTCGAGGAGGTGCTGGCGGAGTTCAATGAAGCAATTGTTCGACAGATGCTCCCATACCATCAGATTGAACAGTTGTTCGTAGGTCGTGACGTTGCTTCCTCTGATCCAGCCCTCGAAGGCTCGGCTAAAGTAGGTTACATAGTCCACCCAAGTTGTACCCGGGATGCGGGTGCAGTCTCGGAACCTCTGACGGTACATCTCGGGTGTGAGGCCATAGCGGGTGAGGAGTGCCGCTTTCATATGGTCATAGGAGGTCATCTGGTGGTCCGGGAGCTGTAGCAGGGTATCGCGGCCCTCATTGAGGAATCTCCCCCATAGACCGGCTCCCCAATCGCTTCTATCGATCCGGTGTGCAGTCATAGCGATTTCATAGGCCTTAAACCATTGCTGGATGTCGTCCTCTCGGAAATATTCTCGGACAACATCCTTGGGGATGTGTACCTTTTTCTCTGTGGCCTCTGAGGTGTGGGGTCGCTCGGGCACCCCTACTTCTTTATTCTGCTTGCGCAGGTTGATCTCGGCTAGGTTCCGTTCGTGTTCGTACGCCAGTTTCTTTTCCTCGAGCTCCCTTTGTCTCTGTTTCTCCTCTCTTTCTTCTCGGAGACGCAGGTGCTCTAAGTTGATTTTTTGTTCGGCCAACTTAAGTTCAACGTCCATTTTGAGCCGGGCCATTTCTAGCTCGTGTAGTCGGGTTCTTTCTCTTTCCTGGATCTCGTCTTGCGAGAGACCCGTTCTTTGCCCTTCAGGGGCCGTGGTGGTTTTTTCTGCGGTGCTTTGATCGGGGGTTCCGGCAGCCCCGGTCTCTGCCCAAGATTCTAGGGCATGCTTAAAATCGTCTTTGGTGCTTAGTCCGGTGGTAGCGATACCCAGTTCGATGCAGAATTGTTTTAGTTCACGATGGCTGTACTCCTCCAATTTCTCCATTTGGAACTTCTCGGTTGATCCGCTTTCTTTAGTTGTCATTGTGATTTCGTCGTGGGGTGAGCTACTCTCTGTACGTTATGCGGTGATTCGGATCGCGCCGCTGGCCACCAATGTTAGACGGACCGGGAGGGTCGGCCGAGACTACGGGGAGAGGTCTCCGGGGAGAGCCGTCTCCAACGACTGTACAGACAAGTAACTTCCCCCCCACAGACGGACACCACACAAGGTTGAAGTTTAACGAGGCTTTATATGCAATTCTTAGGTTACGATGATATGATACAAGGAGGTCTGGACTCAGGGGTCCCCTCGGTTCTGGTCTCTGGTTTAGGAAAAGGGGTAGCGGGACAGTCTTGTTACCAATGAGTGGAAAATAGCTCTCAATCCTCGAGCTCGGCGTTCTAGATGATCGGGCCGCGGCGGAGCCAGCCGGTCCCGAGATGGACGAAGGAAAAACGACGGTCCGCGGCGGAGCCTGCAGGTCCCGGTGAAGATGACGGTTACAACGGTCCGCGGCCACGCCAGCAGGTCCCGACGACGATGAAGGAGATGAAGGTTGCGAAGGCTGTGGCAGCGCCAACAGGCAGGACGATGGTGCACAAGACAGAGCTACGGCAGCGCCAGTAGTCGGCCTAGGATGAGTTCCTCTTTACGTCTCTCGACTCCAAGATACAACTGCCTTCCTGCTCTGGAGCTGCCCCAGTTATAGGGCTGGTGTGCTTTGATGTCCGGACCCTCGCACTTGGAGGTCGGGAGGTCCGGGATGAGGGAGTCCAGACACCCAGCAGGGGGGTGGAGCCAACGCCCGGGGAGGCGATGGGCGAGCGGCACTTGGTGGTGGAGAGCCATCGACACCTCCTTCTCCCATTGACTTGCCAAGTAGCCCGCTCACCTCCTGGGTGGATGGTGGTGCCGGGATGTCTGAGGCCTGGCCAGGCCCAGGGTTGAGGTCGGCCGGGGGCCAGGCGGCCACGTGGGGGAGTGTCCAAGATGGCGCCCCAGGATGGGCGCGTAGGCTGGCAGTGGATCGGACCCACGAGGTGGACATGCTCGAGGGCAGGGGTCCCTGAGGGGACGGAGGACGTGCAAGGGTGGTGTGTAGTACCTGCGTGACCGGGCTCAGGCCTGGTCGGGCCGGGGGGAGAGCGGCCTTTCATGTGGCCTGTCCAACAGTCCCCAACATAAAAAGTTTGGAAAGCTGTGTACTAACCACTTATGGGAGTGTCGAGGGTGAAATTAATTGAAGCTGGGATACATAAATAAAGGAGTCACTTAATGGAACTAGGGACGTGATGTATATGGGGGCTAATTGGCCTTGGTCTAAAGTGTCTCTAAAATGTAAACACTTGTTATCATGAGGGTATGATAAGGCAATAAAAACTTGTATTATTGCTAGGACCCCAGAGTGGTCTGAGCCTCTCTGGACCAATGTAAGCGTCTGCTTGAACAGCAAGAATGCTGTGTACTCGCCCATCCATGCTTCTGCATTCAGCCTACGGTTACCTGATACCGAAATTAACTAAATGTACTCCTCTGTCATTCAAGCCTCTTTGCAAAACATTTCTTTTTGTATAATTCAACTTGTACAATTGTCTATCCATTCACAAATATTATGTTTTTGGCAATGTATGTATTCGTTGAGATATTTTACTTTTTATTGAGACATGATGTGGAGCACTAGAGTAACAAGACAGAACCACCTGTACCACTGCCCAAGGGTTACATGGTTCTACCAGGGCCACTGGAATTATCGGCATAGGACACCAAATTACACGGCAGGGTTGACTAAATATTGTGGCACGAAAAGGCAAATTATGTGGTGTAATGTGGCACATTTCTTGTTCGTATTACTTAATTCTTTTGTCATTTTCACACTTGTTTTACAAGGTCGGGACATGGGTTTCACCTCATTAATGGTACTGGTTTCACATCCAACGATAGCAATAAGCAACAGAAAGGAGACCAGTCAACCTTTGCAAAGGACGTACCACTGTGCAGCATGTTGCTGCATTTTTAGTAACTATTTATCCTTTTTAGCTAGAAACAAAATGTTTTTTTTGTTAAAATATGCAGATTATGCAGCAGATGATAGATTATGTGGCAAATGCGGCAAATACATATTTATGCAGATACTGTTGCATCTGCAGAATCGCATAATTCCAGTGACCCTGAGTTCTGCACATATTCTGAGTGTGATCCCGGCTTTATGAGTCTACGAAATAATGGCTTGTTTGTTCTACTGCATGAAAAAACCAAGCACAAATACCCTACCAACACCCAGGTTCGCTTTTCGAAAGTTTACTAGAACAAGTCAGAAAATTAAGTGAGAGTGATTTGCAAAAATGTGGGCCTAAATAGTGGTGCTTTGTATTGAGGTTACACTTCGAAGTACTTTCAGAGCATTGCTGAAGAACACAGGAGCTAAATGTTCCAGATCTTCTCAACTCTGTAAAAAGAGCGTGAAGCGGAATGAATCCAAATTCACTTGCACAGGTTGCGTTGGGACAGCACAGTACAGTAAAACAATGCACCACCAAGAAGGCATGCTTAATTTGTGCTGGTGGTTGCAGGAGGTGGACCCTGGAACTCATTTGGAGTCTGGGACTTCTTTTTCATTATCAGACACCGAGCTAAAGCAAGAAAGTGAAATGCAGAACAAATGGCGAAAGAAGGGACAAAAAAACCACCAGGTGTTAAATGGAGAAACAGGCAGCACAGGGTGTTGGATTTGCAAGAAGCAGGCACGAGGTGGAATCACGACTAAGCAGCTTTGATATCCAGGAAACCTGGTATTCAGCAGCACTCATTCACACATTTTTTACAACCAATTAAGCACTGCCTGAAAGCACCGAGGACCTCATTTATAAAAAAAAAGTGTTGCATCACCGGGGGAAACCAGCGATGCAACCCTTTTCATAGCACTGTCCTTGCAACACCATGGATGCGCTGGATTTACTGTAGCATTCCGTCCATAAATTGCTTCTTTTGTGTATTTACTGTATGGTATTTCATGTTGCAAGGATTTATAGATACAACAGTATTACTGATGTATATGTAGACGCAAAATTGGCTCTTTGCTGGTGTGTGCCTGAAAACAGACGCAACTCCAGAAATGTGTCCTTTCACATGGGGCAAGACCCATGTGAAAGGGCTCGTGTCACTCCTTACGGCTGCTTCAAGCAGGCATAAGGATTTGACGCAGTGGCATCCTAGAAGTGGCGCAGTGAAATCTCATAGATTTCATTGCGCCACTACTATGAGGCTTTTTTTGCAGAGAACGCCCACCCTGCATACATTATACCTGATGCAGGTATAATGTAGCACAGGAGTTTACTGAGTGATGCATCTGCCTAGATGCGTCTCTTTGTAAATAGGGCACAGTGTGGCGCATCTTTACGCCGCCGCAGAGTCACAAATGTGAAGCAGCTGCAGCATAAAGGGCTCATGAATTAGGCCATAAATACATATAAAACAGCTGGTGATCAGAGAGCGGTAAACTCATTTTAACACCATTGTCAGCCTTCCCCATGGTCGGCTGAAAATGGCCTACCCCATGGTAGGCACAAATATGGCCTTAAAAATTAAGACACAAATCTTTGCTTTAGGAGACACTCGTTGAACCATCAGAACCCTGAAGTGAAGCTTATGCATAAAATCATAAACTGCCAAAGCTGGGAAGTGGCTGTGACAAGCAGGAAGTCACTTAATGGCAGTACTTTATTTGTGAAAAATAAGTGCCAGGGCTCTCATCAGGAGGCCACTGCAGCTTGCATCACACATTGCCCCCTACCAGCGCTGCCAATGACAGTACCAACACAGCTACTAACCATCACACACCTACAAGTGTCATAATTCAGACTATACTAGGCCTCCAAAGCTACACGAATGACTGGGGGCGTGGGGGGGCACGAGGTAATAGTCATTCTACTGTATAATGAATTAACAATTAACTGTTGTTATGATAATCTCAAAATTAATCAAATAGCACCACCTTGTGGCAGACTGTATTGACAATTAAGTGCAGGTGCCGAGGATCAAATTAAGTAATGGCAAACCAGGAAAAACACCCGCCATCGGAGAAGAGGCAGTGCTGTATGCCAAACACAGCCTGAGGTCACTGTTGTGTTTCTATCTAGGACCCTAATTCGATATTCCCGATTCATGCCCTTATGTGTTTATAACAAATAATATCCTTATAAAGGCATAGTAATCATATCCATATTTAGTAATAGCCCATGCAGTTCAAAAACACGGCAAGGCTACACCCATAGACTCCTAGAAAGCACAACGCGTTCTTTAAACAAACCAAGCCTCCAGCAGCCAGGGAAAACACCCTGCTTTTGTTTTGATTTGCACAAGAACTCCTGGAGTCCAGAAAGAACTGTTAGTTCTTGGTGACGTCTTATGTCCACCTTACGTCAAACCCGGCACCTTTCAGGTATAAATATACCAACGTTGCCTTAAGCAAACACACAGTGGTTGGGAGCAGAGCGACGTTCTACTTGCCCGAGAGCCCAGCTGTTATGAGAGCCGAAGGAAACCGCCCCTCCCCTTGACGCACTGAGAGAGACGCTGTCTTTTTCTCCAGCCGAGAAAATCCAGCTCCGGTGTTCCCAAGTCACCCTCGCGGGTTGCTGGGAGATCGAGTCCTGAGAAGCGAGTTACAAGACCTCCTTCATTCTATAACCAAGGTACGGAGCTGATTAAAACCTTAGAGAGAATTCTTGATTCCGATACTTGGCAAAAACCTAACTTAACTTAAAACTGCAACTTACTTACTCCTTCCCACGTATTAGGCTTAGGTCAGGTACACCGGGGTAGGCGTATCTTAGAAGCACCAGTTGAGTTCGTTAGTCAATGTTTTTATGTATGTATATATTTTATCCATTTTAAAGTATCATATGGCTAAGAAACCATATCAATGCTTTTACAGTATTATTTCATAATACTACTTTTACTGTACGCACTTTACTTTATAATAAGTATTGCAATTGTGGCAATTAATTTCTCTTGCATGAGAAAGAAGACTGCTCAATAAAATAACACCTTTTATTGAAAACGCCCGTCTCTCTATTTCTCTGCACTTTGGTGGAACTAAGCATGCACGATTGACTGAGTGAAATAGCTGTCTATTGTTTTCACACGACTCTAGAGATACACTCTTTATTCTGAGGGAGCAAAGTTGTCATGTTTATGCGGTTGTCAGAAACGAATCCCTTCTTGTCTAAATCAGGACGGTTAACCCTTTCCTGAACATTCGAGAAAGTTTCTAGTGACCTCTGAGCTAGCTGGCAAAAACTAATTAAGTCTAACATAGTCAGTAGAGACCTAGATGACTTCAGTCCTACGTCTACACTGCTGTTTATGTTATTCCAATGCGCAGAGCCTATTGGGAATATAGGAACTACACTACATGGCGCCCAACATTTGGTAAGGCGATAATCTAACGCAAGACACTAGAGTAACTCAGTCGTGCTTTTCACACAGACCCCTTTCTCCCGTAAAAACTCCAACAGACGTCTGGAGTGGGGGAAAGGTTAATATCCGCCGGAACTTAGTAGGATGAGAATCCTATGTATTAGTTTCTGGTTTAGTCAACGTTGAAGGATACAGTGTTCCAAAATATTGTGCACCTAATCTTTGTTTCCTTGAAACTTGATCTGCAACAAAACTTTCTGTCAGTAAAATGGGAGAAAGTGAAGACGAAAGGGAGCAAGCCCTTGAGGCATTAACAATTCCACGCAACCTGAATACAATGGCAATAGATCCAAAATGGATACAATGGGAAAATTCTCTTGCTACAGAAGACGTGAAATACTATTTTGACCCGAAACTGAAAAAACTAGATGATCTAGAATACAAACAAGAATATTCTCTGCCAATCGAAATTCTGCCTCTCAAACAATATACCTGTGTAATCTATATGAACAGATTTGCACACCATTACGATGTAGAGAAAAAATCCTACAATGCAGCGTGCGCGATTTTAAAAGGTCCCTGGTGCTCTGGTAAATTCAAACCGATGATTACCAAAACTGAATCACTCAGAAACTGTTCAGCTCAGCGAGCTGAAATAAGATCTTTAAAGATGGCGCTTGAAAATGGCGATCGCGAATTCCCCACACTAATAGTGTGCGATTCGCATTTCTGCATCAAGTCATACAACAGTGACATGCAGACATGGAGCAAAACCAGTTACAAAGATGACGCAGGTGCCACAATAAAGCATAAAACGCTTTGGGAACAAGTAGTTCTTTTACAGAAAGAACTACAAAAGACTCACTTGATACATACACTGAGTCATCAACGTGATGGCGTTCACGTTGCAGGGAATTCATTGGCTAATAGAGCCACAGCGGCAGCGGTTCAACCGGCTTCCGTAGCCACAAAAAAGCGTTCTGAAAAACACATAGATGGAGAAACCATGCTGGCAGTAAAAGCCTCATTAAAAGGCGATTATGTGGCATTACCTCTCAACTATCCACTCAGTAATACATACATAATTGATGCAAACTCCATTCCTTTTGCTCAAATCCCTGGAGTGGGGGATAGAGTAATTCCAAACACGAGTTTTCTTGATTGAAGACCCACACATGGGACTGGGTCCGAGGCACCAAGAGATCTTACAATCGTTAATAGAATTACAATCAGAATACTGGTGGCCGGGGATGAGCTTGCAAATTTACAAATTTACAAAATGAACTCCATCCACTCCGGATCACCGACTGACCCCTGCCCTCACCACGTCTTCAATAAGGCTGACGCTGTCATCGCACCCCACCTGCGAGACATCATCAACACATCCTTCGACACCGCCACCTTCCCTGAGAGCTGGAAGCACGCCGAACTCAGCGCTCTTCTCAAGAAACCCACAGCGGACCCCACCGAACTCAAGAACTACCGCCCCATCTCGCTCCTCCCGTTTCCAGCCAAAGTCATCGAGAAGACCGTCAACAAGCAGATGGCCGCCTTCCTCGAGACGAATGGATCCCTTGACCCCTCACAGTCCGGCTTCCGAGCCAATCACAGCACCGAGACCGCCCTCATCGCCGCCACCGATGACATCTGAGCCCTGATGGACAACGGAGAAACAGCGGCCCTCATCCTCCTAGACCTCTCCGCGGCATTCGACACTGTCTGCCACCGCACCCTAGTACAGCGCCTCAGCAACGTCGGAATCCAGGACAAGGCGCTGGAATGGATCATCTCCTTCCTCGACGGAAGAACACAGAGAGTCCGTCTATCACCGTACAAGTCAGAGGCCACCGAAGTCATCTGCGGCGTCCCTCAAGGATCCTCTCTGAGCCCCACCCTCTTCAACGTCTACATGAGCCCCCTCGCGGCCATCGCACGCCAGCACAACCTCAACATAATCTCCTACGCCGACGACACCCAGCTGATCCTCTCCCTGACCAACGACCCCGCCGCCGCCAGAGCCAACCTGCACGAAGGGATGAAAGAGGTAGCCGAGTGGATGACGACCAGCCGCCTGAAACTGAACTCGGACAAGACGGAGGTCCTCATCCTGGGCTCCTCACCCTCCGCCTGGGACGACTCCTGGTGGCCTCCCGCCCTGGGCACCGCACCCAAACCGACAGACCATGCACGCAACCTGGGCTTCATCCTGGACTCCTCCCTCTCCATGACCAGGCAAGTCAACAACGTCTCCTCGGCGTGCTTCAACATCCTTCGCATGCTACGGAAGATCTTCTGGTGGATCCCCACCGAGACCAGGAAGACCGTCACCCAGGCCCTCGTCACCAGCCGACTGGACTACGGCAACGCCCTCTACGCCGGTACCACCGCCAAGCTCCAGAAGAGACTCCAGCGGATCCAGAACGCCTCAGCCAGACTCATCCTTGACATCCCACGAACCAGCCACATCTCCGGACATCTGAGAGACCTCCACTGGCTCCCCGTCAACAAAAGAATCACCTTCCGCCTCCTCACCCACGCACACAAAGCCCTACACGACCAAGGCCCGAGCTACCTCAACAGCCGAGTCAACTTCTACGCTCCCAAACGCCACCTCCGATCAGCCAACCACGCCCTCGCCGACGTCCCCCGCATCCGAAGAGCGACTACAGGAGGAAGGTCCTTCTCCTACCTGGCCGCCAAGACCTGGAACTCCCTCCCGACCGACCTGCGCCTGACCCAAGACCACCTCTCCTTCAGGAAGAAGCTGAAGACCTGGCTGTTCGAGCAGTAGCGGCACCCCCCCCCCCAGCGCCTTGAGACCCTACGGGTATGTAGCGCGCTCTATAAATGTCATTGATTGATTGATTGATGGATTGTCCAGACTGCAACAGAGATCGCAGTTGTGAACCGCACCAGACTATTGCCAGGACACCTTTATTAGAAAGCACCAGGCGATCTATACGAAGAAATCCAGCCGGAGAAATGCGTCCCCATAATTATTAAGACAAGATTCACTTGAAAATGTAGACCCCAGCGCTCGGCTGACGCCAGAACTGTTGTAAAAGATTTGCGAGCCTTTATCGGCACATACGCAATTGGCATGCTACATTCTGACCAGGGTCCTGCGTTTAACTCTCCAGCTTATAAAGAGGCCATGACCAGCATGGGCATTGCATTGCGGTACTCTTCTCCCTTCCATCCCAAGGGAAATGCGGTAGTGGAAAGAAAAAACCGTGACATAAAGCAATCTATAACGGCGAGGGTATTAGGTTCGGGTGATGGGTGGGTCAATCATTTAATAAGTGTCCAACGTAGTCTTAATAACATGCCAAGAAATTCTCTAGGAGGTATCTGTCCGTATGAACTTTTGTTTGGTACTAGAACGATTATCCAGGATTTGGATCGTCAAACTTCAGTGGTAGAAGAAAAAACCTCTGATATCAAAGATCGTTTGGCTGTTTTACAGGACTTGAATGAAACAAGAAAGAGTCTAAGTAACATAAAGTTTAAGCCAACAACCACTGAAGAACCACCTGTTCCAGCAAGACCTGTCTGGATTCCGAAGATTGGGGATCTGGTCAGAGAAAAGATTGCGGTGAAGAAGGAATTTGGGCCTTCTTACAGAAAAGCAGTACCTGTCTTAGCTGTCAGCGGAACAAGATCAGTAGTACTACCGCCACTTGCTGGTAAAAAGGAAAACAGAATTGTTTCCATCGATCTGGTGAAACCACAAACATGTGGCCGATAATAAATAGCAGGCCCAGTGGACTACCAAGAAATAGCAGAAGGCCAAACTTTGCTACAATCCAAGAGGTTCAAACTGAGAGACTTATCACATTCGATAAACCTGCAGTAAATAACAAGGGACTATGCAACAAAGCCATGGAACTTGCGCCTCTTAAAACCCAAATTGCAACAATTCGTGAAGATACACCAATCTATAACGATGTAGCATCAGAATGTACAAATGTAACAAAAGAAAATGCAAAGATCAATGGAAACTTGGAAGCAATCCCACCAATTGACAGAACAGCATCTGGCTATTTTATCAACTTCAATGACTTTTCCGATGATCCAAGTGAACATGGAGACAAGCCAGCAACAAAAACTTTCAAAGAAAAAATGACCGAGCTTTTTCACCAACTAAAAGAAACATATCTGATTTCACCATGGATTGAATTTTGGACTGTGTTAGGTGTACTTTTCCTCCTGCTTTGGCTCATCATGGTTTTGTGCTTGGGTAGATTCATTGATGGAAAATATAGTACAATGGACACAGCAAGTCAGAACATCAACTTGGTCCTAAAGTCTCACAGATCTTCTCACATCGAGAAAAGAGAACTATCATCAGTGAACATCATAGCCAATCCAATACCTGGTGGTATAGCATGGGACAGAACTGACTATGATATTTATGGCCCGATTGAGCTATTGAAGTATCTACACCAGTTTAAGGTTTCCTTAAGTGACTTTGTGAAACCAAGTTCTTTTTCTGATGATTAGGACTTTAAAAATATTAATAATATGATGTCAGATTTAGTAATGTCAGCTAAATTCACAGAACATGATTATTTACAGGGTTCATCAAATTATGAAGAATTATACTGTTACAATCACTATGGTCATCACTATTTGCATAAATCTGCACAACCTAGAAATGTTTTTAATTATAATCAATGGAAACATTGACAACTCCGCCAAAAGGCAGTTCGAAGACATTCTATGAGAAATTTCCATACTTCTCAGGGTTTAACAATAGTGATCCAGAAACGTTTTATCTTAAAATGTTAAACAAAACAGGAATGAAAACAATGTTGACAAATACTAAATTGATTTATTCTGAAAATTTTTATGACAAAATGTCTACATTTGGATTTAAGTTCTGGAAAAATACCATTGAAAAAAACAATCTGGGGAACAAAAGACTGGCAGGTACAAGGTCTAGAATCATTATTTAGAGCCTGCATGATCCCAGAACAAATAATATTCCTGAATGATACCATTCAACAAACTACTTGTCTTGGCTTAGCTAAGATAAAAGACTTAAACAAACCGTCTATTCCAAAGTACATACCTGATAGTAATAGTACTGCGGATATGGAAATAGACGTATCCCATATTTTTCACCAAAACAGAACAAATCCTGATTGGAAAAAATGGTTGATCTGGCCCACAGACACAAACAACTGTCAAGATAGATTCCTGAACAAAAGACAGGGGTTCAAAATGACCAGGCCAGACCCAAGATATTCCCAGAGACAACATCCAGGGATAGTTACAACATACAGTGTAGGGAAATTATGCCTTGAGTGGCTACAGAAATCCACACGGGCTGAAATTAAGCAACACTTGACTTTACTTAAAGAAGGTGCTGACTTGCTAGATTTCATAATGGGACCTCGCAAAAAACGTTTCATAGCGGCCGGTATATACGCTGCATACAACGAAGCTTGGAAAGTAATACAAATTGAAACAGCAGAAAAAATACGAGAAATTGATCGTATAAATTTGGAAAAATCACTTTCTGTAGTGGACAATGGGTTAACGACACTGTCCTCCAGAATATATTCACTGAACAGTTTTGTATCATCTGCCTTTGATATAATAGAGCAAGACTTACTAATGTTACAACATGGTCAGTCCCAATTGCGTTCTATTGTACAGCTTGGCTGTACGTTGCAAAACCTACATTCAGGCTACGTGCCATTGCGTCTAATCAACGTAACGTAATTATTTTCTATCTTTAACCTTACTGATAAACAAATCAGTTTGGCACAAAAAGGAGCAGACTATACGATTCTGAGCATTGAAAAACTTGAGAGATTACCATTGACAGTGTCAGAGAGACCTGTCATTGAATGGATAATAAACGGAACAATTACAATTCCGATAACAACTTTCCAGTTTAAATATTGCCAAGAATATATACAAGCAGGCCAGTATGAAAGGTTGGGTAAAGGATGCATCAAATCAACCTGGGATTTACCTTACACACACAAATGTTATAGTGAAAGAAAAAAGGAGGTATTCCTTAGTGGTAATAATTGTAAAAAATCACTAAGCGGTACACTTCTGTGTCAAGGTATTAACTTGCATGGAGCTTGCGAAGGGTCTTCAAATAACCTTTCATGTCATCTGCAAGGCACTCCTGCAACACAGATAGAACCATTTTTCAGACAGCTTTCCAACGGTAGCTACGTTTTAATAAATGACCACAGCTGTTGTGGAATGGTGCCAGGAGAATGCTATCTCGTAACTGTTACTTCCAGGGTTGTTTGCTGTATGCAAGTATTGTATCCAAACAGCAATCCAGACATGGAGGCGGCAATATGGCCTTATGTGAATATCTCTTCTATTCGAATTGATACTTTAAGCAGAATGAAGTCTATTCTTTTACAGACTACTGTGCCTCTGACCTGGTCCAAAGAAATGAATGATCTACAAATTGCAAGGACAGCAGCAGAGATACATACCCTTTTATCGACAAATTGCCCTGTGCATTTCGTAGAAATGTTAAGTCAAATCTTAAACATGTCTGATACCAGTGGCATCGCACATGTATTTAAGACAGTTTTTTCAGAACTGGTAGCACCCTTTGAAACAGTTCTGGGCATCTTCCCGAAGTTTGTCCATTCTGTCTTTGGCAGCCTACCTTTAATTTTGGGACTCGTGGCAGGAATTTTATTTTTGTTCCTTCTGCTCCGATATGGCAAGCCAATCCACAGACAAGACTCCAGCAACGATGGAAGAAACGATCCTAGCAATACGATACCAAGACCGTATCACTAAGGTCCTCGGATTGGCCCGGCTAAGAGATCTGAGTACAACTTGGTTTCTTTCTTTCAGACCAATCTGGCAGGATTGCATCTTACCTGTGCTTCGATGTCTGCTATGCGGAGAATAATGCGTGTTGGACGTCTGTCTTACACTACCATCAGCAGTACCAATGGATATCGACGCTTTGCTTTGTCTAGTAACGACTCATGCAACTAGTTGTCCCCAGCGGCTACCTATTCTGATGATGGCATTCGTTGAGACTTCACCATTACGAGTAGGTGGTGGTGAAGTACGAGAGGAAAGCAGCACCAAACAGGTACAACCTTCTGTGAGCATTGCTGATCCAAACCTCTATGATAGCAATCACGCTCCAAACTGCACAGTTACAGCATTTTCGAACTTGGTCGAACTTTCACCTGATGTTGTAGACCAATTTTTTGCGAGTCTGTCTGATATGATGTTCTCCCCTGAACAACGAGAATAACTTTAAAAAAAACAATGAGCACACAGCGTTCCCTGAACTCTGAATTCGGCCTTCAGTTTTTGATAAACAACGCTACTGAAAACATTTGGAACTATTTTTTCCCCAGAAAGCGAAATCATTTTTCCACTTCCAAAATATTTACTCTTTTTTGGCACATGGTACTCTGCTTAAAGTAGAACTATTCTTAGAGAACAGAGCTTCTATTTTTAGAGACTTTAGAGACAATATTTACCTCAGCCTCTAACACATGTACAATATCATATAAATATGTGATGAAATGGTCTCAACCTTCTTTTCTGTATACAGAGCCATTTCATGTGTAATTTTCGCAATTCATTCAGCTGATATATATATGCATTTAAATTAATGATAACCCAGCTTGAAAAACATACAGTACAAATACTCATTTTCGTGTATAAACCATACACCATTTCAAATGCAATGTATGTATTTTGGGGTGGGTTGGAAAACACACATGCATCGTTATATGTTTAATATTGCTCATTATTTAGTAATGATGTACATTAATACGTGGAGTGGGTGTTGTGTTTCTATCTAGGACCCTAATTCGATATTCCCGATTCATGCCCTTATGTGGTTATAACTAATAATATCCTTATAAAGGCATAGGAATTATATCCATATTTAGTAATAGCCCATGCAGTCCAAAAACACGGCAAGGCTACACCCATAGACTCCTAGAAAGCACAACGCGTTCTTTAAACAAACCAAGCCTCCAGCAGCCCGGGAAAACCCCCTGCTTTTGTTTTGATTTGCACAAGAACTCCTGGGGTCCAGAAACAACTGTTAGTTCTTGGTGACGTCTTCTGTCTAACCTTACGTCAAACCCGGCACCTTTCAGGTATAAATATACCAACGTTGCCGTAAGCAAACACACAGTGGTTGGGAGCAGAGCGACGTTCTACTTGCCCGGGAGCCCAGCTGTTATGAGAACCGAAGGAAACCGCCCCTCCCCTTGACGTACTGAGAGAGACGCTGTCTTTTTCTCCACCCGAGAAAATCCAGCTCTGGTGTTCCCAAGTCACCCTCGCGGGTTGCTGGGAGATCGAGTCCTGAGAAGCGAGATACAAGACCTCCTTCATTCTACAACCAAGGTACGGAGCTGATTAAAACCTTAGAGAATTCCTGATTCCGATACTTGGCAAAAACCTAACTTAACTTAAAACTGCAACTTACTTACTCCTTCCTACGTATTAGGCTTAGGTCAGGTACACCGGGGTAGGCGTATCTTAGAAGCACCAGTTGAGTTTGTTAGTCAATGTTTTTATGTATGTATATATTTTATCCATTTTAAAGTATCATATGGCTAAGAAACCATATCAATGCTTTTACAGTATTATTTCATAATACTACTTTTACTGTACGCACTTTACTTTATAATAAGTATTGCAATTGTGGCAATTAATTTCTCTTGCATGAGAAAGAAGACTGCTCAATAAAATAACACCTTTTATTGAAAACGCCCGTCTCTCTATTTCTCTGCACTCTGGTGGAACTAAACAAGCACGATTGACTGAGTGAAATAGCTGTCTATTGTTTTCACACGACTCTAGAGATTCACTCTTTATTCGGAGGGAGCAAAGTTGTCATGTTTATGCGGTTGTCAGAAACTAATCCATTCTTGTCTAAATCAGGACGGTTAACCCTTTCCTGAACAATCGAGAAAGTTTCTAGTGACCTCTAAGCTAGCTGGCAAAAACTAATTAAGTCTAACATAGTCAGTAAAGACCTAGATGACCTCAGTCCTACGTCTACACTGCTGTTTATGTTATTCCAATGCACAGAGCCTATTGGGAATATAGCAACTACACTACATCACTTCTAAGCAAGCAAAACAAAGTTGAGCGTGGGCCGGCAGCGAAGCTGCCCGGCCCTGCGAGAGATCTTGTAAACAACTAAGGGACTCTAAGCCCCGCCCCTCCATTCTATTGGGTAGTGTCAGCGTTTAGGGTAAACACTGGCTTCCCATTGGAAAGGAGGGTTTTTGGGTGCCCCCTGTCCACTGTTTGTACGGCCCCTACGGACACGATCACCTGCTTTATGGCTATCATAATCATCTTTCTTATCTAAGGGAGGCGTGAAAGAAAGGTTCAGGCAGAGTTCTTCATTCCTTTCACCAATCAGCTTAGACCCCGGGTGTGCTGTGCGCATGCATCCCGCGTGCCCTCCGTTTATAATTGAGCCGGGGAGAGGAGGCGTGCGCTCTATAGTCTGGACGCTGCGGGCAGCTGGCGAGGACAGGATGTAGGCAGGTTTGAAGTGGACAGGTTAGGGGCGGTTTCCTATCACTGCACTCCGTCTAAGCATCACACGCTAAAAGACTGACTGCACTTGAAAGGAATTAAAGAAAGATTAGAAACATGCCTGCCTGGGTCATCTTTGGGGTGTCTGGTATCCTCCTTGCAAGTACTGAGGACAAAGCCCTGTTCATTGCTCTTTGTGCCGGGGATGGATTTATGGTCACATCGTGTTATCAGGACCTGCCAAGGTGCCTGCAGCGAGATCAGCTGTTTTAGCATTGTGTGGTTGTGTGTTCGGTCGGGTTAGCAGGACTTGCTTAGGTGCCTGCAGTGAGATCAGCCTTTGTGTGTGGTTTTGTATTAACACCACAATGTGAAGACGCGCTTACGTGTGTGATCAGCAGTTTTATCACTTTGTGTAGTTTTGTGATCCGGTCACGGCAGCAGGGTGTGCTTTGCATTAGTTACTTGCGGTGTGATAAGCAGTTCTGCCTTTAGTGTAGTTTTGTGTTCCCATCGCCATAGCAGGTTGGGCTTAGCAGTAGTTATCTGCAGTAAGATTGGCAGTTCGACTATTGTGTGAATTTATCGTTGTTATATCGGGTCGTTCAATAGTACCTGCTTTGGCATCCGACAGTTCTACCATCATGTGGGTCTGTGTTTCAGTTGCGACAGCGGGACGTACTTGGGTATCTGCTATGGCAGCAGCAATGCTACCATGTTGGTCTGTGTTCTCGTCGCGATATACGGGCATTCTTGAATGCCCCTGGTGCCATAACCAGTTTACACAGCACCCCCGGGGGGAGGGGGTTTAGGCGTTAGCCATCCCAGGGAGTTGTTGAGGGCAGGGGCGTAACACAGGCCACCGCAGCCCCTGCGGTGCGGGGGGCCCCAAGCTCCGAGGGGCCCCCTCAGCACTGCACTCTGGCCGGAGAGCTCTTTATTGAGCCCAGAGGGGGCCCCTCTACGTATTGTGCAGGGAGGCCCCCTCACTTTTCGTTATGCCAGTGGTTGAGGGTCACACTCTAAATAAGGGCTTGCCTCCTCTCGCTCTCTTTGTCCCCTCTCCCTCTTCTTGCCTCCTCTCTCTCTATATGTTCCCTCTCCCTCTCAGGCTTTCTTCTTGCCTCCTCTCTCTCTTTATTGCCCCCTCTCTCTCTCTGTGTTCCCTCTCTCTCCTCTGCTGGCTCCGCGGTCACCCCTTCTCGTCCGGCTCCTCTACCCCCCTTCCCTGTTCCCACTCATCCCACTTTCTCTTGCCGTATCAGCTCCTCCACCCCTCTCTTGCCGCTTGCCCCCTCTTTCTCCTGCTCTCTTTCCTTTCTCTTTCTTCCTTCCTTCCATCTCCCTCGGCGTCCCCCCTTTCTCTCGCCAGGTGATGCATCTCGTGTTTAATTGCCAGTGGCAGCTGGATGCACCGCACCCGGGCACAGCAGGATGAGGGAATAGTGCAAAGACAGAGGAGGAAAAGCAGAGAGAGAACGGAAGATTGAGATCTCATAGAAAAGCAAAGGCTTCTTTTTATTGGGATTAATGGCCTTAGGCACTGCGCCTTGAAGCTACCTCAGAGCGCTGAAAGAGACGGGCTGCGCAGAGGACAAGGGGTGAGTACGGTGTGGGGGCTTATGAACAGGGTGGGTAGAGCAGAGGTTGTAGGGGCAAAAGTTAAATGAGGGCGTCCAGTGGCTGAGGAACGGGGACAAGATGTGAGTTATATGGCTGGGGCTACAGGTTATGGACAAGAGGTGAACAACTACAGGATATAGTCAAGTCAAGATAGCTTTATTCAGTATTATTAAAAGACCATAAAAGCACATAAGAAATTCATGACACATAAGTAATGCAATTAAATATTTCTATATTACAATAGAAGAAAACATTAAAAAAATACTAAAAAACATATATTAAAACCTTATAAAAAGGCAATCAGAGGAAATCAGTTAATTAAGTATGCCGTTAGCTACATGTGTAAAGAGTCCAACACTTGCATTAAGTCATAGTGCCTCTAGTTCTAACCACATATTTCAGGTATTTAGCAGCTGCATCCACAGTAATTTCGTCGTGTAACATATACAGTCTAATTAAAGCAGGTCTGCATTGACGCAGACCCCACAGCCTTAACAGGGGTAGCAAAATTCTCTTTCTCCCCCATTCATAATATTTGCAGAAAAAGATGCAATGGATATTTGACTGAGTTGAAATATCATCACATGGACATTTTATCAGTGACACCGACCAGTCATTTGGAGTAGGGAATGTAATCAGCCTGTAGAAGCAGTCGGTTCTCATCCTAGTAAAAAGCATTCTGGTATAACAGGAAATTTCCGGAGCCAGATATGGATGTAATCCTGGACCGTGTAAAATGCGACGATGGGAAATGACTGTTGACTTGTTACCATCCAAGTACCACCGTCTGTCTTCTAACAGTTCAAGGCAAGTGTCTTTTAAAAGTTTTTTCGATATTAATGAACATGTGCTCGGAGTTGCAAAAAGTATGGGATGCCAAATGGAGTTCATGAAGTTTTGAATATATTGAAGCCAAATAATCTTCTTGGCCGCTGATTGATTCATGCAGTCCTGAATCACGTCCCTGCTGAAGGCTGTCTCATCCGAATACCAGATCTTATGCCACAGCATGACGGGTGTAACCTTTATTAGATCTGTAATATGCACTCGATTTAATTCTTTATGGCAAATAGTGGTAGAAACAGATCTTGGAACAGCTAGCAAATATCTGAAAAAGGCATTTTCTACCTGTTGGATTTGTGAGCAATCGGCCGTCCCCCATATGCCAGCGCCATAGGTCGCAGTCGAAACACATTTAGCTGCGTAAATTTTTATCAAAGTGTCTATGGGTTTCCCACCCAGGCGTTTGGCAAATTGTTTTACCGCTCCGATGGTGCGGGAGAAGGCCAGGTTGCGTGTAGCTATCGCTGTTGACCAGGTTCCTCTATTGTTAAAAGTGATGCCTAAATATGAAAATGTTTTGGTCAAGCTTATCTTGGACTGATTAACGAAGGTTCTGCAGTCTATTTTAGAATTTCTCTTTGAGGTACAGCACATGGTAAAAGTTTTTCCCACGCTGATCTTCAAACCTCTGGACCCCATAAAAGTTGAAAAACCCAGTTAATGCCTTTTGAAGGCCCGTCTGAGTTCGAGATATTATTGCGGCATCGTCTGCATACAGAAGTATTGGGACCGGCGAGCCATTTATTTTGGGATAATCAACTTCTAGGTTAATTAAAAAGTCTGCCACTTCGTTGATGTAAAGATTAAAAAGAAAGGGTGCAAGGATGCATCCTTGCCTAACCCTCTTTTCTATGGGGAATTTCCTGGTACATTCACCATTTTTGCCGTAGCGGACCATTGCTCCTGCACCTCTGTAAAGTTCCTTGATAAAATTCAAAATGGGGGGATCTAAACCTAATTTGGTTAAAGTTGACCATAACAATTTGTGATCGAAGCAGTCAAAAGCCGAGCTTAGGTCGACAAATGTCATGAACAAGTTACCATTTTTGGCCATCGTATATTTGCTGGTTATTAAAGCCAGATTCAGGCCCTGCTCAACTGTACCCAAACCTCTCTTGAACCCATATTGAAATTTGGAAAGAACCCTCTCGGCATTGGCCCAGGATTGTAATCTAGTCAATAATACTCTCCCTGCAACTTTCATCAAGGAATCGAGCAGGGAAATTGGCCTATAGCATTTAGGATCCTGCCTGTCGCCCTTTTTGAAGATTGCGATTACAATGGCTTCTTGCCACATAACAGGGAAACCTACTTGGCTATAAGCATTTAAGACATTTGTGAGAAGCGGAGCCCAGAGGTCCAAGCTGTCTTTAAATATATCAATGGGAATACCATCCGGGCCTGGAGCTTTTGAATTTGCGCTCTCACAAATGGCCTGCTCGACTTCTGCAGAAGAGAAAACTATATCCAAAGGGAACGTATCTGCAAGATAAGTTACCTCGAACTGTGGATCAATAGGATTGTTTACAGGAATTTCACGGTGGTTTATCTCCAATAGATCATCTTTTTTCTACAAAGAACGGGGCATTGACTTCTCTCCAAAAGGAGATATTATCACGAAGGGCGCTAGCTCTAATTAGTGCTTCCCATGCATGTTTTTAAGTTAGTTTTTCCTATTTAAAAGGGCCTGTTTGTACACTAACCTCGCTTCCCTGACTAGCTTCATATCCTTCGGGAGTGTCTTTAAAGCCTGCAATAAAGATGTATGGGCTTTGGTACAGGCAGAGTTAAACTAGCGGTTCAGTTTAATCATTTCCCTGTCTTTAAGTTTCCTAGTCAGTTTTTCATTTATGGTGACCGCTATCTTACTGTAGGCCAACTTGACCATCTCGGGGGAGGGATCTTGTTCCAGGCACGTCATAAAGTGCTCCTGATCTATTGTGATTATATCTTTTAGAAAGTTTATAGGGTCAACCTTAGCCCACTTCACAGCATAGCCATTTCTTTTGGAAAGGGAAATGGAATGACAGTATAATTTATCAGGAAGGCTCAGAGCATGACCATCATGCTGGCCCATGTGCAAACTGATACTAATTGGGAAATGATCACTAATTGCTAGATTTTCAATATTAAATCCCTGAACGAGGCCCTGTCTATTATTAGATATCAGAATAAAGTCAATGATGGTACCTGAGCCATGCCCATGGAAAGTTATTTGGAAATCGACCACAGGCTCGCAAAGTTCATTCGCGTATCCTAGGTCCCATTCATGCATAAGTTGATTCAACATGTTGCCAAAAGTAGAATGCTCGAAGTGAGAGCTCGGTTCACCATTGACATCAGTTATACCACAAATATCCACACCACTATGGGGGCATGAATGGCAATTAAAATCACCCATAATAAGGGTGCAATAAGCCTTTCCTGATCTCGAATTTAAGATGTTGGTTAGGTCCTCTATAATAGCTTTAGGTTCTTCTTTCCAGATGTTATTGTATAAGTTAATTAGGAGAAGATTCATCCCCTCACCTACAACAGAAAGGCCTTGCAGGGTTTTACACACTCTATCGTTTGCCCCTTCCCATACTACTTTCTTCGCTGTGACTTTTACCAGGTTGGAGACATAAGTACAAAGCCCGCCAGAGCCCCTGCCTCAATTACCCTGCGTAGATGGTGTGAAGAAG
This sequence comes from Lissotriton vulgaris, assembly GCF_964263255.1. Lineage (NCBI taxonomy): Eukaryota > Metazoa > Chordata > Amphibia > Caudata > Salamandridae > Lissotriton > Lissotriton vulgaris. The sequence goes on along the minus strand of NC_141694.1, from coordinate 701,370,768 downwards.
GTAGTAAAACTCTCTATATGCGACTCCTCCTGGTCCCAGCACTCTTGGAGGCAAACAATGTCGTATTTACTTACAAAGGATAGAAATGTCTGATCGTTCAGTTTCTTATGTAAGCCCGCCACATTCCATGAGGTTAAAGCCAGATTAGCTTTCCTCAGTGTATGTAAAGATGCTATTTCAGAAAGTTGTAAGCTCAAATTTTTTTCCACATTGTCCCCTATCGGGTCTGGAAGTCCTTTGTTTATTTTTTCTTGTATAAGAGTTTCAGATGGCTCATAAGATGTCTTAACAACGAACACTTTAGATGTTTGACCTAAGGCGGGGTAAGTTGGAGGGGGAGGAAATGGCAAAGTAGGTAATGGGCAGGGAGGATCAATATTCATTGAGCTGATAAAGGGCGGTTTTAAATTACACAAATCAGATTTATTGCCTAAGGTTGAAAAGGTGGACAAAGTAATACAATCCTTATTAACCCTTAGTGAGTGACCTAATGGTCAATCAACCATGTCTAGGCATTCATACCTATTTCTCAGGGGGATGCCCCTCCATCCATCCGGATTATACTGATTTCTCCTTGGCGGCCAGGGCCTAGGTTCCCAGTCTCTCAATCTATATCTATTTCCATTCCAGTGACCCACTTGGTTCCACGGCCAATCCGTGCCCTCCTCCCAATATTGAGATTCTGCATTGTTATATAGGTTCGTTGGTGGATAAAAGAAGGAGAGACGATAAGCATCAATCCCCCCCTTTTTTTCCAAATCGGGCCAGGAACAAATATAATCAACCGTGGCAGAATCACCACAGCTGACTATGACACAGTCGCCCTGTATGTTTTTTCTAGAATCCCCAATCCATGCTACTCTTCGGACTGAGGTAATTCTACTAGTGTATGGGGATTGGAGGGGTCTATTTGTACCTAACCACTGAAGCACCTTGTTACGAAGAGACCAGGAAGGTTCATCCATATTTTCCATCAACTCAGGGTCCCCCGTAAGGATAACTGTATAAGGCGTCACTTCGGGGGGAAGATGTACCGGCCGCCAAATCCTTGCTCCCTTCTTGTTGTCTTCTCCCCTGGGTTGTAAAGCCAGGCACTTTAGAAGAAGGGTGTGGTGTAGGATTTGACTTGACTGACACGGCAGGGTCCTTGGTTGTACCTGGGGTGGCCTTAGAGATGTCTTGGGTTATATTGGGCTTTTCCTTTACTGCCCCTACAGTGGTGACAGTGATGTATTTTGCAGGTTTCCGCACTGTTTGTACGTCTGCAGGTTTTATATGTTCTGTAACTGAAATTTGGGGATCCGTTTGGGCTGGTTTAGGAGGTATACCCGGGGCTTTAGATTTAACCCCCCCTGAGTGCGTAGAGACCAAGGTTTTCGGATTGAAAGGTAATGTATGTAGCTTTGCTAGCTGTTTTTCGAAATTCATTAAGCTTTTTTCTACTGGGTGTAGATAGCGTTTAAAAAGCTCCCCCACGCTGTTTAATAGATGGGCATTTGAGGCACACGTGTTACAAGTGCCCCCGGCTAACCGCATGCTGTTTGGATTTTCAGAAATTTCCGGAATATTAATCACAGGAATGTTGTTATCATTTTGTAGGCACTGTACAGAGTGATTTACATCGGAAGCCTAAGTGTTTACAGAAGGTGTAAGTTGAGTAGAATTAGACTTGGCCCCATTTGTCTTTTTTATCTTCTTTATCTGTTTAGCTATTGCACCTTCCCTCTTCCCTTTGTCCTTTTTTTCCGATGGCAGAGCGTGGGTTTGACATTGAAATAAGTCTGGTGTTTTTTCTAAATCATCGGATAAATATGAATCAAGGGACAGCTGGGAGGCAGATAAATCAACCGTACTAGGGACGGTACAGATCTCTGCCACAGTTTCATTTTGCAATGCGAGAGAGGTGGTCGGCCTCGACTGTGTTGGAGTTAGGGCAGAAGCGAGAGGACCCAGAGAAGACCTCTTCGCTATTTCCAGCTCTTGCGAGACCCTACGCTCCAGCAAAGATATGCTCTGATTAATCACCTCGTTGGTTCTGGTGATAAAAAGATCTATGGGGCCAGTTATTAGAGCTGTATTCTGCGCAGTTTTACTTCTTGATCCTCTTGTGGAAGTCATTTCCTGACAGAAAAGAAAATTTGCTTACAAAGTGTGGTCGTCGTTATTAATATGGGAGGCAGTTAGATGAAGCTGGTTACACAATGGAGTTAAATGTCACGAAGTAAGGAAAAGAATTACACATAACATAGCCCAGTCCAGTCTTACCCGGTCTTGAACGGGCTTAAACGGGCCCGCCCTTGGCCCGGGCTTCGCCCGGCGTCCCGCGAGACGGGGCTGATGCCGAATTTGAGCGCCTCCTGGCGCTTTCCGGTGACGCGGAGCACCGCAAGGGCTGATGGATGTTAAAGTCCGCCCCTCGCCCGTCTCCTCTCGGCGGCCCCCGCTCCAGATGACAGGTGAGCAGTCGGGCGGCGGGAGACAGGTAAGCATGGGCGGATTTTGCGGATCCACGATCCGCGGATTTTGCGGATTTGCGGATCGTGGATCCGCAAAATCGGCGGATTTTGCGGATTTGCGGATCCGCGGATTTGGGGCGGGGCTTCCATGCGAGTGCACATGCCTCTTGTGTGTTTAAAAGGTCTGAGAAAGATCAGTTCAGCAGATGAAGAGAAAGAAGCCCTTGGTCACAAGAACAGCACGGGTATTGTGCTCATGAAAGTCAAGGATGCAAAGGCCTCTATCCAGCATCACAGCTGATGTTCCACTGTAGATTTGGGATGGAGGCACACCTGCCCAGCCTCGACGACGCTCACGATTGTTTTTGGGCTAATGAATGAGTCACTGAATTTGAGCTTCAACTAGTTTGAGCGACCATGTGTGTGTTACTATGCAATCGCCCCGAAGGGCGCAGGGGTCCCTGAGTGAGCTGTCCATCATAGTGGGTAAATGGCGGGAAGACGGTGCACACCGCGAGTGTGTGAGCGGGACCAAACGTGCGGGGCTTCAATGCGAGTTCACATGCCTCTTGTGTGTATAAAAGGTCAGAGAAAGATCAGTTCAGCAGATGAAGAGAAAGAAGCCCCTGGTCACAAGAACAGCACAGGTATTGCGCTAGTGAAAGTCAAGGATGCAAAGGCCTCTATCCAGCATCACAGCTGATGTTCCACGGTAGATTTGGGAAAGGAAATTACACCAGCCTGGCCTGTTGTAACTATTTTACGATGACGCCGGCAAGCTGCCAGCGCCATCCTAAAATAGTTACTAAATTAGCTTCAACAGGAAGCTCTAATAGATAAAATCGAGCACCTGCTTTATTTTATCTATTAGACCTTCCTGTTGAAGCTAACTTAGTAACTATTTTAGGATGGTGCTGGCAGCTTGCCGGCGCCATCGTAAAATAGTTACAACAGGCCAGGCTTCAACTTTTGCCCCCGGATCCGCCGCTCGCGGATTTGCGAATTCTCGGTAAATTCACGGGAGTTCGCGGATCGCGAATTTACCGAAAATTCGCAAAATACGCGAGCGGAACGGATTTTGAGCTCATACTTAGAGGCAGGCGGGCGGGTCCGCTGTGGATACTTTAAGGCAGCAGAGGGTTCGTGGCACAAAGAACTACAGGCAACAGGCAAACACGGTCGCAGAAAGAAGGTTCCCCTGCTCAATGGGCTGATGCCGAATTTAAGCGCCTCCTGGCGCTTTCCGGTGACGCAGAGCACCGCAAGGGCTGATGGATGTTGAAGTCCGCCCCTCGCCTGTCTCCTCTCGGCGGCTTCTGCTCCAGATGACAGGTGAGCAGTCGGGCGGCGGGAGACAGGCGGGCGGGTCCGCTGTGGATACTTTAAGGCAGCAGAGGGTTCGTGGCACAAAGAACTACAGGCAACAGGCAAACACGGTTGCAGAAAGAAGGTTCCCAACTACAGGCAACAGGCAAACACGGTCGCAGAAAGAAGGTTCCCCACTACAGGATATAAAAGATATGGGGATATGGTAAAGAAATGGGTTGGCCAGAAAGGACGCAAGGTGATATGTTTGAAAGACCAACGTGTGAAAGAAGACAGGGGCGAGTTTGTTTTTCCCCCTATTAGTTTAACATAGCGCAAACTCGACCCGAAGGTATCGGAGCGCTATACACAATCAGCTGTTGTGTTACACAAGGTAACTTATTTTTGAGGCACTGGTAGTTTAAGTGGTTTGCCCAGAATCACAGGATGTTGAGCAGATGCAGAGAATTGAACTTGCTTTCTCAGTTTCAGGACCTCTCCATAGTTCGTAGATTGCAGCTTTCCACAGCTTGCGATTAAGGTTCCTTTTGGCGGAAAAAAATGCTTGGTTTCCTTTTCCATTGCAGTCCACAAAAGTACCATAGTCCCAGAAGGAAGAGCAAATGCTTTAATAGGGAAAAATGCAAGCTGAATTATGGTTACGCCTTACGGTGGACACCTCTGTGAATTTGAGCGGACTGGGGTATAGTAATGTAGAAGTGGAACTGTAAATGGGAGAGTAGATACAGTCATAATTCAGTCATAATCAGACCTATTGGTTTTGACAATGCCTATTATTTAGTTCTTATCTTGTATAGCGCCAACTCCGGCCGTGTTTCCGTGTGCTGTTTCGAAGATCCTTTCGCGCAGGATGTTATTGAATATATTGAGTGTTAACAGCGAGGCGTAGATTCCTTCCACAATATAGAATTAGTCGCAATACTTTTAGAGGTAGAGAAGATTACAGTATATTGAATGCATGGAAACATGATAACAGCAAACATTGGACAGAGATACAAGATGAATATAGTGCTGATTAGAGGGGAGGGAGCCAACAATTTAACAGGGAGTGCCAAGGGTCATGTCTGCCCCATATGTGGCTTAGATTCTTGTTATAGATGGAGCGACTCTATAGGTTAGTAAATCAAGCATGAGAGGTTTGTTTACAGCACACTTCTAAAACTCACATATTTCAAGGTACTCTCATATTATTAAATAACAAGCATTTGCAATGCAATAGGTCTCGCATTTATGCGAGAGTTTGAGCTATTGACATTGCAACTAACAATAGATTAATTTTGTTTTTGTTTTAAAAACATAAATAAAAGGCATTGCCATTTACAATGCCATTAACTTAAACTCTGGTAACTGTGAGACCTATTGCATTGCAAATGCTTGTTTGAAGCTGTAGCCAAAGTCCTGGGGGGGTTTCAAATGTGAAATGGACATCAGCTGTGCAGAGACTCCAAACATAAACTGTAAAACCCACTGTTTGATGGGATTTCCAGCTCATTTTGAGCGCCACAGTGTGATACTGGATCAACAGCAGACCTTGTGAAGGCAATCAATATCGTGTGACATACAGTGGCACCATAAGAGTTGGAAGATCTGCAACAGAACCAGCAGATGCATAACAGACATAACTCCATAAACACTTGTGCAAGAGCATATTGAAGCTTAAGTCCAGGAGCACAGCAACTGGACTGTGTCAAGTTACACAGTAATGTCTCAGTTAGTGAAGTGCAGGACACAGCAGAGCAGGTAAGTGCATGATACTGACAAACAAATACATGCATCTATGTGAGTGTGTCTATAAATAATTTTGCAGACAGTCTCATATTACAGTAAGAGGTGAAGTTGGTGCAAGGGTGTTTAGAGAATGACTTTAAGCACACATGGCCTGAGTTTAAAACGTTGTACACAACCGTGTGAAACGTAGGCATGCAGAATGTGCCATATTTAATTGCAAATGCAGGGCTGGACTGGCCGAACCGGGCATTGAGCGTTTTCCCTGCAGGTTGGAAGGGTGGGGGCCAGTTTTGCTACTGGGGGCTGGTTTTGCATCCATGCTGCAATATCGGCCCAGGTAACAAAAGCAGCAAGCAAGCTTTTTCAGCCTCCCTTGGCCAAGCAGTGCTTCCCCAGGGGCTGGTCCAAGAAAATTGCCAGAACTGCTTTGTGTTCCCAGTCCAGCCGTGTACAAATGATAAACCCAATTCACAAATTCAGGATCTGCCGACATATAAGTGCACGGATCACTGGAAAATCCATCAGGTGGTGGATTTTTCACTGTCACATGTGTTAAAGGGTGTGGGTAAAAAGGTGTACCCTTGGAAGTGCTAATTGTAATGCTCACAACTTTGCAACACTTTTGATATTCACAAGCATTTGCTCTGCCTTTCTCACCATAACTGGTATAGTAATCAAAGACCTAAAAATGGAGGCAGAAGTGGGTCAGGTAAGATATGAAATCCATTGAACTCTCCCTTGGTTTGTGAGGGTTTAAGGAAAGGCATTCCAATTGCATATTTCCTCTAGAATAGGGACTGTGAGTTGTTGGCTTTGCAGACCCTTGGATTAGGACTGTGGGCCTGTGTTTTCTGTCCAGGCACTAACTCCCAGTTTCCTCAATGCCAAAAAGCAGAAATCAATGCACATCATTGATGAATGCCTACACTTTCACATTGGTTTTGAATCAGTTCCACAAAAAGATGTAGTAAGAGTCACACTAGGTTCCCTTTTACAGCACAAAGCATGGCACCAGAACTGGGTGGATACATCTAAACATGGATCCAGTGACAGGCAGGACACTGGTACTACAGCAGACGCTGCTGCATTAAAAAAGCCCATACAAGGCAGACAGAATTGTGTATTGAGCACTGCCATGAGTAACAAGGGAGCAGTCACAGGGCTACTAAGGACCAAGTCGTGCATCCTTCACATACACCACTGTTGGTTGAGGGGTCAATTGAGAACTATTTGGTTTGAAGTCACTTTCCTTAAAACATGGAGCCTACTGATGATGTATAAGTGGAAGTTTCGTATTGACTTTTCACAACTTAAGGAATATCTGTAATGTTTTTCATAAAGCGAATTTACCCGCTTGTGTGCCTTACCAATGCTAATGCTCATGTATGTCTTGTCTTGCGTAGTCCTATTTTATTAACCATTTGCAATTTTGTTTTTGTACTATATTGAAGACTATTAGGGCCTAAGTATTGTTGCCCATTCACAAGCAATGTAATGAGCTATAGTTCTGTTACTCCATGATGTACACTACACAGTTCTACTGAAGAGTGCTAGCAAAGAGTAGCCTTGTTTTGAATTTGGCACAATGAGGTGAGGGTTTTAGAAAATAGTTGACTCATTGCCTCATTTATTAAAAGTCATGCATCGCAGCGTGAAAACAGCGATGCAGTACTTTTCAGTGCGCCCTTCTTGCGACACCATGGATGCGTCGTATTTATTGTATGGCGTTCCATGTCACGAGGATTTACAGATATGTCAGTATTCCCCGACGTATCTGTAGGTGCAACATTGATGCATTGCTATGGTGTGTCTGAAAACAGACGCAACTCCAGCAATGTGTCCTTTCACATGGGGCAGCCCCCATGTGAAAGCGCCTGTGCCAGTCTTAACCCAGCTGTGAGGCAAGCGTAAGGATTTGACAAAATGGCATCCTAGATTTGGCATAGTGAAATCTGATAGATTTCACTGCGCCAGTTATACGCCTTTTTCGCAGGGGAATGACACCCTGCATACATTATACCTGATGCAGGTATAATGTATGCAGGGGTTTACAAAGTGACGGATCTGTTCACTTTGTAAATATTGTGGCACATATTTTATGCTGCCAGTGTCTCATAAAAATTGGCACATCGGCAGCGCAAGGGGCTCATAAATGAACCTCTCAGTCAGTGTTAACTGGATCTCTGAGTCAAGGTCCTCTCGCATTCCTTCCCATGAGACTATCAGGCCCGGACTGGCCGTTGCGGGCACCGGGCAATCCCCCGGTCGGCCGCATGGGTGGGGGCTGGTTTTGGACCCCAGGGGGCCGTTTTTGCTACAGGGCCGGTTTTTGCAGCATAGCTGCAAAAACGGCCCTGTAACAAAAACGGCCGAAAACCGGCCCTGGCAAAGAGCACGGTCGCACCCCAATCCCCCCCTAGGTGGGAGGGGGAGGCCGGCGAGCACTTTGCGGGGGCCGGTTTCGGTTCCCAGTCCGGCCCTGGAAACTATCCTGGCACCTGTTCATTAGTAGCTGTCTACAAGTTTCTATTTTGTCACATGCTCTTGATTCTATTCATTTGTATTGAGAAGGACTGTATAATATGACGAAAACCAGTATGGATTTTAGCATTACATGCTCCAATTGATCAAGGGCGAAGCTCTAGCCCTTGAAACAGCAGCTGCTTTGCTTCATTTCTGAATTGCTCTCTGGCTATTTTGCATTAAATGCACATTAGACTTCTTTGCACTATTCCGAGTGTTGTGTTTTCTTTTATATTTGTAAACAAGAACTATGTAGAATCCAAACGTTGCTAGATACTGTTGGTAAACTTAAAGATGAGAATAAGAGACCGTAAGGTACACCATAACTACATGAATGAATTACCTTCACAGTTTGTAAGTGTCAGGGCTCTTGGTTATTTCTAGTGGCAGGATAGACAAAGTGAAGAGTCTTTTGGTGACATGACTAACCAAGATCACACAGGGAGTAAGAAGAGAAAAAATATGAAATTGGGATGCTTTGCACAAGGTTACAAGAAAGTCATAATTCAGAAAGAAGGCAAATCAGAAAAACAAACATCAAAGACATGCAAAACATACACAACGTAACATTAATAAAAAAGGGAATGAGGGTAAATAACCCAGGAGCTCCACACTGTAACACTGAAGTTCAGTAAGTTCCTCACCCACAATTGCCGTTACAGACAGTGACTTCAAACATCCACTTGTAAAACGTGCAAGCAAAGTCAGGGTCTAAGGAGCTGATACCGTTGATGATGTTATAAGAGTAACATAAAGACAATACTTACAGTAGACGAGAAACACTACTTAGGTTGTCAGCTGTGCCCCTGAATCCTGGTGATCAAAGAAGCACATGCAAGGTGGCAACAGCAAGGGAAGAGAACTAATTACACAGCTACGATAGACAAGGAGCTAGAGAAGACAAATGCTTAACAAAAAAGAAGGGGAAACAAAGGTAAGCAAATAATTTCCACTTAGAGGCAGAGCTATCATTTTCACACAAAGCAGCAAGACACATTGCTGAGCTGTCCTGTGTGAAAGGGAGAGGGCAGGAATGCACCATATCTAACAAAATGTGATGCATTCCTGTCCTCTCCATGCGCTGGTCCACTTATTGCAGCCTAGCGCCAACGCAGGCACCCTTGCGCTGTGATGCAAGGGTGCCAGCGTACACCTTCCTGCACAAAACAATCTGTTGATGCAATTTCCTCTTTCTTTGGGTGCTGCTGCAGCTCCCTTAGAAACAGGGAACAACAAGGCGAAATAAGTATATTTCTCCTTGTTGTGCCTCTGGTGGAAATGCATACAATTCTGACGCATTCCCGGGTCTCCCAGTGTTTGGAAATCTAGAAATGCGTCTAAATGATTGTGTGGATGCGTGGAAAATCCACACTCCACCCATGTAACGCTTCCACCACACAGTGTAACACAAGGCAGCACCTTGTGCTGCCTTGTTTTATACCAGATTTACCAAGCCATGCATGGTGGCCTTGCATCGTTTGATAATGCTAAACTAGGTTTTGCTTAAATCTGCCCTTAGCCCCTTCGATGCTGATGACGAGCTCAGCTCGTCATCAGCTACGGCGCTCGTATGCTGATGACGAGCTGAGCTCGTCATGTTACTCGGGATTTTCGAAAACCCAGCACACAGCGGAAAACCGCTAGCAGTTAAAGTGTTAAGTAACTAATGCAGAAGGGGTAAGGTAGCACACTGAAAACTGAAACTAAGAAAAATGGATAGGAAGGCAGGGACTGGAAAAAAGGATAAATACTGAAATAGTGGACATTCTACAAACAAGATTAGTGCTAGCTCTGGAATCAAGGAAGCACTGTAGGACGGTACTAGTTGAAGGATTGAAGATTTTGCTAAAGCTCAAGAATCAGAAAACTCTAGAAACAAGGATAGCAATAGCTCAGGAATATGGAAACTCTGCAAAGAATATTAGCAATAGCTCAAGAATCAGGATCACTCGAAACAAAGGGCCAGGTAAAACAGGAACAAGCTACAATGGCCAACACTGGACTGAAGGAATCAGAGGCTAAAAGAGCTCACCAACAGTAGCGGCCTGTGGAGGGAATTCCGTGGGGCGGTGAGGCGGGGCAGGGGAGGGGCAGGGTGGGGGGTGGTAAACACCGGAATATGGATGAACGCGGGTAAGTAAACAATTAAATAAATAAAACAAATTTCGTTGTGCGTGCTGCATCACAAAATGGGATGCAGCGCGCACAACAACATTTGTTTTATGTATTTAATTGTTCACTTACCTCCGTTCATCCATATTGACGAACTGATTTGGGACCCCACTAGTACCCACCCAAAAGGTGGACATTTAGATATACTGTTTGATGATTCATTTTTCAATCCCCAAGTTAACTCAGCAGTCTAACATTCCTTCCATCATATCCGTCTACTACAAGTTCTTTCACACCTGAAGACTCAGAAAATGTCTTTAATCTTCTTTGTTCATGTCTCATCTGGAATACTGTTACGTCATCTATGTAGGGCTCCCCACCACAAAACTGCTGATAGAGGCTCATATTCAACCTCCACCGCCAAGACCACATTATGTCTGCACTGAGGACTCTTCCTTGGCTCCCCATGAAAGAAAGGTCATGGTTCAAGATCAGGTCTTCCAGTCAAGGACAATCTCTATCATAGTGTCAGTGATTCTCTGTGACCCATGTCACAGTGTATGTAAGTCCCTGTGTTGTTATCGGGGTGCCGTGTAAATGTCAGTTTTTGTTCACATTTCTGTGTTCCAAGTATCCGTTAACGCCTGTTAGAGGGCAGTGATACTGGAACAATTTTAAGTGGGGTGTTGCCATCAATGTTACATCACTGAAGTAACAAGGACTGTGAAAATTCTACGTCACTCAAAGAACAATTGTAGGAAATGTATTCAGCAGGAGAGTGGTAAGGGTGTAGTATGAAGCTGGTGGGGACTTTTTGGACAATACTTGGACAATATATTATTATTAAAACATTGTAGCTCAGTATGAGTTACAGATAGCACACTTTTCATTGAAATGGCCACACAGTTTGCTCAGACATACCGTTTTTTACTAATACAAAGGGCACAAAAGAAGTGTGGAAATCGGGTTTCAGAAAAGGGTATATTTTGATCCTATTAAAATCTTAGTTTCCATCACACTTCCGAATGACTAAAAAGTGTCCTTCCGTTGTGCTTTCCGAACTACTGATTTAGTCTGAAACATTTCTCCCGTTCATTTACAGGTATCTAAATTTTTTTATGTTAGAAAAAAATTACATCTTTTGTACCCTGCATGATTGCTACACAATTCAACTTACAAAATCATCTTGCTTTGCAGTTAGAGAAAGTAAACACCAGTCGCCAAGTTCAAAGAATAAACAGCCATATGTCAGAAGTTATTGCCTGACATTTGACCTCTTTAAACTCAAAGCAAATGTTACCAGATAAAAAGGAAATGTAAAGGCCTTTTTATTCCTCAATCACCTTCTGAACTCCACCATAGTTATTTTGGGGGTGCTGCAGCCCTACATCAAGCGCCGATGTTCAAGGGTAGTGAGGAAATATAAATTTTTGGTCATGTTATGTTCCCTAGCGTGTACCCCACCGACTCCTTGTACCAGCTTAAAGTGCATGTAACTTCCCTCCTGTGCCAGCTATGAAGACGCAAATACATTTGCGTCCAACGTTAACTTGTCCTCTTTCAGATCCACCCTGAATGGATTAAATAGTCCGTTCCTAAGTATGCTATGCCAACGTCTTTTTGTAGTACACTCTACATGTTTTTCCTGCTCTGACAGAGTAGGCCCTGAATTTCTGCCATCGAGCCTCTTCTGGCTCCTGACTCTGACAGCCTCAAGCCCAGGCTGCATCTGTACCCGTGAACTCTGACTTACTTTCAGCGCGGCCCCTCGCGCTCAGCTCAGCCTGCTTTCTGCCAAGACTGACTATAACCTTCGAGTTATCTGTTCCGCTCCTCGAGAATGCATTCCTGCCTACTAGCTTCAGTAAACATCCTCCCCAGCTGCAGAGCCAAAGGGCCGACCCGTCTCCGTGCAAGTAATTCATAGCCTCTGTTACCATGCTTCCATGGAAGGCCCCGTGCCCCCACGCTTCTCATGCAGACACTTAGGCGCTTATACACGCATCCACAGTTAGCATAGAATAGCTTCTGCCCTAGAGACCTTTCTGCCCAGATAGTATGGTTCCTAAACATCAGATATCAGATATGATAGAAGTACAAGTTGATCTGACATGCCAGACTTCTGTCTCTTTCCGTCAGTGTAAATGTCAAGTCCCCTGCACCCCGTCAATCACACGTCATGCAGCCGCGCGCGCATCCAAGCTTCCGATTTCTGCTGATATTGCCACATTTCTGCTTGATGCCACCCACTCGCGTCACCTATCAGTGACGTTTTCTAGTACACACCTCCAGTTCACGCCTAGTTCACGCCTCTTGATTACGTACTAGTACCACGTGTATACTGTTATCTTGTCTTCTCTCAGCTGTTACGCCTCCTGCATTGCCTCTTATGATGTGAATTAAGTATATAAGCTATGTATTGTTAATAAACTGCGGCGCGCTCATCTATCCCTTCTGACACCCCTGTGGTGTTCAGAATCCGATATCTTGGTCTTGACCATTCCTTTATGAGGAATAAAACCCTTAGAAACTCTAACACCACGGACTCTGTCTTTTTTCATCCGATCTGAGTTATTATTGATTAAGTACTTACCTGCATAGAAATTAAGAGAGTAAATTAATTATTTACGTCATTTTGGCGCCCGAACAGGGACCCCTCCCCCACCTCACGCGCCGGTTGGTGCGTTGCAAGCTCTGTCCCCTGCCGTCAGTTAGACGGAACCTACGCGTACCGGCAGGATTTCCTGCATCTCCCTCTGACCCAAGGAGGTGACGAAGACTGCGATCAGTGCCCAGACGAGGCGGTGAGGAGTGCGGAGGATCCCGACCAGAGCCTAGCCGAAAGAAGCAAGGTCCGAGGTGTCAAGAGGCCCACCAGGTTTTCCGAAGTTTTCCGAAGTTTTCCGAAGTTTTCCGAAGTAGTCAAGTCCAGTCCAGTCGAGTTTTCCGAGGCCTTCAGTTTCCGTGCTTCCCGGTGAGTACCATTGCTGGGACGTATCTAGACGGGTTTGGGTACGCAAGTCCGGTCTGCACTGTTTTTAGGCAGTGTATCTGTACTGTTTAGCAGTATATCTAGTATTTCCGAATTTCTGCACTGTTACACCAGTGTATCTGTACTGTTGAGCAGTACATCTAGTATAGGGGGTAGTCATCTATGTCTCAAATGTCTTTTCATGTGATTAATGTCGTGGTATGAATGTGACCGTTTTAATGTGCAGTATTGTGTTTCTTGTATCAACTAGCTGTAACCAGTATTAAGTAGTAAGGATCGAGTGTTCAGTAATAAGTAAACAAGATGCCGTTTTTCAACAAGTTAAAGCAGATAGGAACTAGGAAAGGGATACTGGAGGAAGAAATTCCTATTCCCCCTAGGGACACTCCAGGTAACTTTATGTACCATAAACATGGCATAGATGCCATATTGTATCTAGATTTATGGGCTGATTACACCAAGCACCTAGACGAAAGACACAGATGGCCTGTTACCGGAACATGGGATGCCGAGTGCATCATGAAGGTAGAAGAAGCATTATGGAAAAAGAAAGCTAGACAATCACAGAAAGACGCCATAGAATTTTGGCGTAAGGAATCACATAAGCGTGCTGAGAAAGCACTCCGTAGAGAGGACAGACTTAAAGAATCAGACAAGGCCCAAGAAAACGAATTAGTTACTGAAGGAATTCGAGTAAAAACGGAACAAATAGACCGTGCCCGAAATAATCTTGTAAACGGAATGTATCTCGCGGCCGAGGGTACACCTGAGGCCCTATCAGAAATACCGAAAAACTTACCGCCACCATTAGTTCCAACTAAAGTAATGCATAAGACTACTAAAGACATATTCCTAAATTCTTATCTAGAGGATGTAGCACCAGCTTACACCAATCTGCCTGTTCGTGCCCTGCCTACTGACAGGGACGGGGGTAGCACTACGCCCCCAGATCATGTTCCGCCAGCTCCGCCACTTCCCATACCGAAAACTGACCTACCGAAACCACACCTACCTGATCCCACCAAACGACAGATTCAAGTTCAGGTACAGACTCCACAGGGAGATAATGCCCAAGCATCCGCTTCAGGAGGTGCGACTGCGGGTCTTCGGACCCCGCCATTAACACGTAGATTCAATTTCAGGGACACGCAGAGTCCTCTCACGTTCCAGTCACCCCGACTTGACGCATTTAAAGAAAACATTTCCGTTTGCAGATATGATCCAGTACCCGGTAAAAACGATTTAATGATATTGGCATCACTACGGTTAAGATCTGCTACTGATATCCTGCTATGCTATGTAGGAATGAAGGAGCGTCTGGATAGAATATATGAGTTTGTTCAGACAGGGAAAGACCCTGACAGTATCAAGGATGCCATGGAGAAACAGAAAGTTGACATTCAAGCACAGATATTACGATTTTTCATAAACTGTCTAATAAGAGAACGAGACAGACCTGGAACAGATCAAAGTGAATTAGATGCACTAAACAAGTGGGGTCAAAATATAGCCGAAGCAAAACATGACAAGGGGGCTTGCATAGCCAGTATGTACAAGAAAATCAGAAAAGCAGTAATAACCGCACACCAGAAAGAAAAAGCTTCCTCCGAGGAGGAAGAAGAACATGAAGAACCAGAACGAGCTACAGATTATATAGCGTATGTAGGTAAGGGAACTTACCTTAGGAAAGGCATCCGTCCAGAAAACAAGAGAGTTTTTCTCTCTGCTTTAACAAATCCGAATTCTTCTGAACACCAGTTCCAGGAAACTGATAAAAGGCTTCGAGACCGAATGGGGTACCATGTACTCAATTCTATGGATGAACAGGAACTAGCCCGGTCAGCCATATTATGGGCTGAAAATTCAGACATATATAATGATGATACGTTAGCGCAGACATTCTTGAACCTTTCCCCAGACGAGCAGAAATTAGCAGGTGTATACATGATTCAGCACCTCCTCATCAAGTATAGAAACAAACATTCTGATCCAGGTCCCTTACACGAAACGTTAGAAGCACTACTTATGGATAGATGGAGAGGTTTCAGTACCAAGTTAATACAAATAATTCTAGAACAACGACATAGGTATAACACTTTCATAAGTTCTGAATATGTTCCCGCTCCGCCCCCAGAAAGGAAAACGTATCACATGCAATGCCTGAGTGGCATTGAAAGTCAGAACCCCTTACGAGAAGTACACCCAGTTATGGGTGCGGATCACATCTTGAAACGTGTATATGTGCACACGCCATTGACTAAGTTAGAGCTGTTAGAAATGAAGAAACTAGTTCCGTGCCATGATAAAGACCCTGCAGGTTTTCACAGAGAGCTTAAAGACATGTTACTGATGGGGGATTACACGTATGATGATATTATGAAAATGTTAAAAGTACTGTTGCCCACGGGCATTTACGAGAAATTAAAGGAAAAAGAATGGGAGGTGGGAGAGACAAAGATTGCATGGGCAGAAATAGAAGACGAAGAAAGCAAACGGGTCCCAGGAGTAGGCCTTGGGGACAAGACTAAAGCATTGCCCGGATTAATAGTACAGGTTTTGCCAAGATTATTGACAACTAGAAAGGAAGATTGGGACGCCATCTCGTCCTGTAAACAGAAACATGATGAAGATACTAGTGACTTCTATTCAAGATTCGAGAAATGTTTCATTATAAATAGTGGCCTACAACCGAGTAGCGAGTCATATCCACACCTTTTTGTATCAAAACTAGTCGAGAACTCCCTACCATTAGTTAAAAATAGAGTGTACAAGGTTGAAAGTACTTGGCAGGCAAATACGCCATCCCAGATGTTACAAATGTTACAATATCATCAGAACAGAATTAGGGAAGAACAAGATCAGGAACAGAAACGTATGAAAGACACGAAAATGAAAATGTTAGTAGCTCAGACAGTTCCAGCCGACGGTCAGAGAAAAGGTGGGACCCAGACAAGTCACACTACAGTTTCCGTTAAAGGGACATGTAATTACTGTAAACAGCCAGGTCATTATGTACATGAATGCCCAGTCCTGAAACATAACATCTCAACAGGTAAAACTAAAGAAAGACCGCATCCGTCTAGACAAGATCAGGTCCAGCAACAGACTTCACAAAATGTACAGCCGATACAGAATACACAGCCTATGCATGCTCCATCTCATACAGCACAGACAGTAGCAGTACCACAGCCACAGCCCATTGCCGCGACTCAGCAAGTTTCGCAACAGATGTACCAGTATGCCCAATCTGCATATCCAGATTACCCCCGATATACATGAAACAGCCTAGAGAGGGAAGGTGGTTTGCCTCTTATTGAAATTCCTGTAGATCAAGAAGGTCCTTATGTACACAGTCACGTATTGGGAAAAGACAGAAAGTTTTTAATTGACACAGGGGCAAGCCGCACCACAATCAGCCATAATGAAGTCCCAGGGGCACCCCTATCAGGCTCACAGAATGTTTCCCTTGGTTTTTCAGGACAGCCTAATGTAAATGAAGTATCAGAACCAGTACCATTGGCTGTGGGTCCACTATCACGAGTTACAGATTTATTGCTTACGAATTCATGCCCAGAAAATCTGTTAGGGATTAAAACACTGAAGGCTCTAGGAGCTATAATATGCTGTTCCCCGGAGGGAGTTAGACTCTTTCTACGGGATTTCAAGGGTCATTATGTTTTACGAGATTTTGATGTCAGATTGAAAAATGTACCAGATCACCTATGGGCAAAAGGCCCAGCTGATGTAGGTTGTATGCATATCACTCCATACCGTGTTACACTCAAGACAGGAGTTGTTCTACCCAGAATCAGACAATACAAGTTACCACCCGATGCTGTAGTGGCTTTACTGAAAATCATTGAAGAGCTTATTGCCCAGGGAGTGGTCGTAGAGACCGACTCTAATATCTGTAATTCACCCATCATTCCAATTCTTAAACGTACAGACCCCAATGCACCGCCAGTATATCGGCTGGTGATTGATCTCCGAGAATTAAATAAATGCATTTTACCACAGTACCCTGTGGTCCCCGATATCTCTTCCCTATTGACTGCTATTGATTCAGAAGCAACGTTCTTTACTGTAATCGATCTCAAGAACGCTTTCTTCAGTGTACCTATTGATCCGGAGAGCCAATATCTCTTCGGATTCAGTTTAAATGGACGAAGTTTCAAATTTTCCCGTGCACCTCAAGGATTCACAGAAAGCCCCAGCATCTATAGTCAAGCACTGAAAAGACAACTAGATTGTATTCAAATGCCAGTTAACACCGCTTTACTGCAATACGTCGATGATCTACTGATCACCGCACGAAGTGAGCCCGAATGTGAACAAGCATCATTGACAGTTTTACATTTCCTGGCAGACAGGGGACACAAGGTGTCTCCTTCGAAGCTACAATTCTGTGTTCAGCAAGTTGTGTACTTGGGTCACTTGCTGTCCAAAGTGGGGAGACAGCTCACTCCCGATCGCATTCAGTTAATTGTAAATATGCCACGACCACAGACACAAAAGGAAGTGCGGGCCTTCATAGGCCTCACCTCGTACTGCAGACAATGGATTCCTCAATATGCATTTCTAGCTAAACCACTCATCCAGTTAACGACGCAGGAGGCAGCAACTTCGATTGTCCTCCCTTGGACTCAGGAACATACACAAGCCTTTGAGGAATTAAAGAAAGCATTATGCCAAGCACCAGTTTTAGCGACACCATGTTACAGCAAACAGTTTACTCTTTTTGTTACAGAACGTGATGGTACAGCGTTGTCTGTCCTCACTCAAGATCAAGCAGGTTCACATAAGCCTTGCGCTTATTTTTCAAGTACATTGGACTCAGTAGCCCAGGCACTACCTGCGTGCTTAAAGTCAGTAGCAGCAACAGCGCTAGCAATCAGACAAAGTGATTCAATTGTTCTAGGCCATCAGTTAACAGTACAAGTTCCACATTCTGTAGAGGTTCTTTTAAACAGAACCCAGACTCAACACTTGACTATAGCACGACTGACAGGTTACGAATTGACACTATTCCAGCCACACATAGAAATCAGACGCTGCAGTATCTTGAACCCAGCAACACTGTTACCTACAGTTATGACAGATCCAGCTCCGCATGATTGCATAGAGATCATTAATGCAGTAACAAAGCCCCGACGAGACTTAACAGATGTTCCATTGACAAATCCAGACCTGACACTTTATGTGGATGGTTCATGTATGAGAACAAGTACAGGAGAATTAGTGGCCGCGTATGCAGTGACCACTGAAACAGAAGTTAAAGAAACACATCGTATAGATACACTGTCTGCTCAAGCGGCAGAGCTCATCGCTCTGACCCGAGCCTGTATTCTAGCCAAGAACAGAAATGTCAACATATACACTGATTCCCGTTATGCGTTCGGAGTTGTACACGACTTCGGCATGCTGTGGCAAGAACGAGGTTTCCTGACCTCTCATGGTGCCAAAATACAACATGGTCCCCTCATTCAAGCACTGTTAGAAGCAATACATCTGCCTTCAGCCATATCCGTCATGAAGTGTAAAGCACATACTAAAGTCACAGATTCTGTTTCCCAGGGTAACGACCTGGCAGACCAGACAGCAAAACATACAGCACTGACTCACACTCCGACAACTGACATGACAAAGACAATAGGACCGACAAATTGCATGACAGTCAGGGATCCCGCACTAGATGTTATCGATATTCAGACACATGCTACTCCAGAAGAAATAAAGAAATGGATTGAACTAGG
The DNA here is from genome assembly GCF_964263255.1 of Lissotriton vulgaris. Taxonomy (NCBI): domain Eukaryota; kingdom Metazoa; phylum Chordata; class Amphibia; order Caudata; family Salamandridae; genus Lissotriton; species Lissotriton vulgaris. The sequence goes on along the minus strand of NC_141694.1, from coordinate 701,351,878 downwards.
AGGGATCCAGACAGATCAAGGTTGGATGACGAAGGGAAAGTCTACATGGTTTCTCCCCGACTCTATGGTTCAAGTCATGATAAATACAGCACATAGCCCAGCACACCTAGGAGAGAAAGCGATGTTAGACAGTTTACAAAATCTCTGGAACAATAAACACTTACGAGCAGCAGCAAAACAGAAAGTGCGTACTTGCATGATCTGTTGTCAGTTCAATCCAGGTAAAAGCGTCCCTGTAGAGCAAGGTGGATTTCATCCTCCCGATCACCCTTTTGAAGTCCTCCAGATGGATTATATCCAGATGGACCGTTGTCGAGGATTTAAGTATGTTCTCGTAATTGTCTGTGCTCTGTCCCGCTGGACCGAAGCATACCCAGTCCCAGATTACACTGCTCCGACCACTGCCAAGCAGCTGGTTCGTGAATTCTTCCCACGATACGGCTTGCCTCGTGTCGTGTACTCAGATAACGGTCAGCCATTCTCGTCTGTCTTAATGAAAGAAGTTTCCTTATTACTAGGATACCAGTGGAAGTTCCATTGTGTCCGACATCCCGAAGCCGCAGGCCTTGTAGAAAGGCATAACCACACACTAAAGATCCGCCTTGCCAAAATATGTCAGGAGAAAGGGGTCGACTGGATAGTCGCCCTGCCAGTGGCACTATTCTACATGAGAATGGTTGCCCATTCGAGATCAGGGCTATCTCCGTACGAGGTGGTCTTTGGCAGACCACCGAATATGTGGGGGACGCCCATTCCGAAAAAGATTACTGATGTTGATTGTAATATGTTGACAGATTACCTTGCCTCCTTGATGTCTGCACTCCAATCATGTCGTTCACAGGTTGCCGCAGCCTTCCCTGACAACACTGATGTAAAGCCACACGACGTCCGTCCTGGCGACATTGTACTAGTTCGCAACTTCGACAGAAAGAGTCCGTTGGAGCCCCGCTGGAAGTCCCCGAAGACCGTTCTTCTCACCACAAGGACGGCCGTGAAAATCGAAGGAAGAAAGGGGTGGGTTCACACGAGTCATGTGAAGAAATTTTCTGGACTGAAACCTGATCGAGACTCGTCCACCCCCACCAAAGACTGTGTCGAGCCAAAAGACTTTACAGAATCTGAACGAGAAAAGACTCCCCAAGAAAATTATCGCATGAAACTCCGATCTAGCAAGTCAGACAGTTTAATTGTTTAAGTCCTCCCCTAGGTGAATCGGTTAAATAGTTTCTGACATGTATCCCCTAGATCGAGATAGAGAGAGAGAAGCCAAGAAACGTACATATTGTAAATCACTTCGTAGTCACTGTATAGTGACCCTATTAATCATGTTTATTCTAAGTATTCTAATTATTGTTGCGAGCATCGTGTTACCTATCTATTACCCTATTTTCAAGCGTGAACAATCTGCCTATAATGTATCTGCTGAACACACATTTAGTAAGTTACCTCTACACGAACTTTCCTACAGACTTGCGCTGCGCAACAATACATTCATTAGTATGCTACATCATTCTCATCAAACTAACAATGCTACAGACTGCTGGATATGTGGCCGACTCCCTCCCTTCCAGAATTTCAAGGGAGCTCTGCCCCTCTTTTCGTACCCGTTCACTCACAATGGCTCCTGCGGAGCATGGTTTAAAATAATTAATTCCTTAGATCCTGATATTGCTGTTTTCGATGGGGGCTGGGTTTGGGGAAACCTGAACTTAGTCCTGCTCGACGTCTGTTACCCTGATAAGGAAGGACTCCCCACTAGAATAGGAACTGATCTAGAAAATGAAGTGTATGGATTAGGTAATTATACAATTAGCCTTATGATTCTTACTGTTGAATCCGAAGACACGCCAGTTATACCCACTATGTCAGTATTGCCAGTTACTGGTGCATTATGTATCAAGAAGAAAGGTTCAGCACACTTAGGTCATAGTAAATGCACTACTGTGATCGAATTCAGTGATCATGGTAAATCGTCATTTAAAGCTATCAGTCATTCCTACTTTGTTTGTGGTCATACCGCATACATACGTCTACCTCCAGATTGGGATGGTACCTGTTACATTGCATTCCTTCTGCCACCTGTTTTCCTAGCTCCCCCTGATTACCATAGGAATACTAATCTAGTAAAGAATAGACCCAGAAGAGATATCCCACTTGTCGACTACACAGAAACGGCATGGGAACAGTACACCGATTTTAATAAAGGATTCTTTTTCTTTTTAGGACCTGTCCAGAATAGTAAATTAATACGCAGATTAACTAGAACACTTGAAGCAGTAGTGAATGAAACTGCCTCCGCCTTAGGTAACTTAACAGAAGAGCAGTCCGCTATGCGGGTTGTTGTCCTTCAGAACCGTCTTGTTATTGACGTCATCTTGGCAGATAGAGGCGGAGCCTGTAAGGTCATCGGGTCAAGTTGTTGTGTTTTCATACCACAAAACGCACCATCTGTATATCAAGCTATTACACGTCTCCATAAAATTGCAAATCAGATCCATCAGAATCCAGGCACCTGGACTTGGTCCGGTTGGTTCTGGACAACGTTAACAGTTTGGGGATGGAAGATCCTATCCTTCCTAGGCATTGGCCTAGTCCTAGTATTCGGTTGCTGCCTGTGCCTACAGTGTGGGCCAGCAATTTGTGGACTGTGTGCCACCTCTTGTATTGAACATTCCAGTTTTTCCTCAAAACGTAAAGGAAAGAAAGAAGAACAAATGATGTTACAAGAACAAACTGATCGATTCATGAGGATCGATATATCATGAAGGGTCCGTAGGGAACAAGGAGGGAATGAGGAAATATAAATTTTTGGTCATGTTATGTTCCCTAGCGTGTACCCCACCGACTCCTTGTACCAGCTTAAAGTGCATGTAACTTCCCTCCTGTGCCAGCTATGAAGACGCAAATACATTTGCGTCCAACGTTAACTTGTCCTCTTTCAGATCCACCCTGAATGGATTAAATAGTCCGTTCCTAAGTATGCTATGCCAACGTCTTTTTGTAGTACACTCTACATGTTTTTCCTGCTCTGACAGAGTAGGCCCTGAATTTCTGCCATCGAGCCTCTTCTGGCTCCTGACTCTGACAGCCTCAAGCCCAGGCTGCATCTGTACCCGTGAACTCTGACTTACTTTCAGCGCGGCCCCTCGCGCTCAGCTCAGCCTGCTTTCTGCCAAGACTGACTATAACCTTCGAGTTATCTGTTCCGCTCCTCGAGAATGCATTCCTGCCTACTAGCTTCAGTAAACATCCTCCCCAGCTGCAGAGCCAAAGGGCCGACCCGTCTCCGTGCAAGTAATTCATAGCCTCTGTTACCATGCTTCCATGGAAGGCCCCGTGCCCCCACGCTTCTCATGCAGACACTTAGGCGCTTATACACGCATCCACAGTTAGCATAGAATAGCTTCTGCCCTAGAGACCTTTCTGCCCAGATAGTATGGTTCCTAAACATCAGATATCAGATATGATAGAAGTACAAGTTGATCTGACATGCCAGACTTCTGTCTCTTTCCGTCAGTGTAAATGTCAAGTCCCCTGCACCCCGTCAATCACACGTCATGCAGCCGCGCGCGCATCCAAGCTTCCGATTTCTGCTGATATTGCCACATTTCTGCTTGATGCCACCCACTCGCGTCACCTATCAGTGACGTTTTCTAGTACACACCTCCAGTTCACGCCTAGTTCACGCCTCTTGATTACGTACTAGTACCACGTGTATACTGTTATCTTGTCTTCTCTCAGCTGTTACGCCTCCTGCATTGCCTCTTATGATGTGAATTAAGTATATAAGCTATGTATTGTTAATAAACTGCGGCGCGCTCATCTATCCCTTCTGACACCCCTGTGGTGTTCAGAATCCGATATCTTGGTCTTGACCATTCCTTTATGAGGAATAAAACCCTTAGAAACTCTAACACCACGGACTCTGTCTTTTTTCATCCGATCTGAGTTATTATTGATTAAGTACTTACCTGCATAGAAATTAAGAGAGTAAATTAATTATTTACGTCATTAGGCGTGTCTCTCCCACATTCTGTATTTCCATTTCTAGGGTCACATTTTCCTTGTTCGCCTGTCAGTGTGTCTCTGTCTCCGTGTCTGTCTGTCTCTGTCCCCTTGTCAGGTCTGTATTTCCCATTCCCTGTGCGGTGCCCAGACGTTCCTTTGTTATTTTCTTCCTGTCCAGGTGTCTGTGCCTCATTGTGAAGAGCCCTGAGTCAGTGAGTCTTGGCCCCCGCATGTACCCGTACAGCCGTGTCCTTATGCTAACTATAGCCAAGATATTAGAGCACGTGCTAACCAGATCTAGGCTCGGGTTAGCTTTTCTGGTCCTGAGCCTACATTTAATCAATGGTTCATCAGCGAACAGCAAACATGGCGTCAAAACTGAGACACCAGTGTCAGTGACAAAAGAAAGTATTACTAACATATACATGAATCTCCCTGTTTTCTTTGCTTTCAAATCTTTCTCCCTATGGTGACAAAATGTCAACAAAACAAAACCGCGTAAGTGGGAAATATGTTCCTGTTCCACGCACCAGAGAAGCACTCTGCCTCTGTTATGAAACCCATCAATCCCATAATGTCAGCCCGGTATGACAAACAGCAAAGCGATCAGTTTAACAGCGCCACGCGCCTCTCGCTTCACGGGAGATGCCAGTAGCGAATGACAGCCTCCGTCCGCCTCGAAGCTGCCCACTCATGACATGGCGCTTAGCGCGCGAGGGCAGGAGCTAATATTAGCGCTCTGCCTCCCACTCGCAGCTGCTAAAGCTGTTGGTGCAGTTACTGTAACCTTAAAAACATAGCCTGGGAGCTTTGCAAGCAGTATATGCATGCCAGTGTTGGATTGCTAACTTTTACATATACTGCTCGAGTTTACTCTCTATCAGACGCCACTCCATGGTCAATATTATGTCCACCTTTCTTATTCTAGTCCTCACTAAGGGCCTGATGTACAAAGCCATTTTACATTCGCAAAGCAGGCGATTCGCTAAATCACTGGGGGCCTTATTTATGAAGGCCTGCAACACTTTTACGCTGCCGTTGCGTCACTTTTTGTGATGCTGCGTTGGCGTAAATAATGCACCACGTTGCGCCATATTTACGAAGTGACGCATCTAGGTAGATGCGTCTCTTTGTAAACCCCTGCGCTACATGATACCTGCGTCAGGTATATTGTATGCAGGGTGGGCATTCCTCCGCATCAAAGCCTTGTAGAAGTACTCATTGAAATCTATAAGATTTCAATGTGACACTTCTAGGACGTCATTGCGTCAAAACCTTACGCCTGCGCATTGAAATCTATAAGATTTCAATGTGACACTTCTAGGACGTCATTGCGTCAAAACCTTACGCCTGCCTCATGGCAGGCTTATGGGTGACGCAGGCCCTTTCACATCGGGCTTGCCCCGTGTGAAAAGACACATTGTAGGAGTTGCGTCTGCTTTCAGATGCGCCTACAAATACTGGCGTATCTGTAACTCCTTGCGACATGATGTGTCATACTGTTAATACGATTCAGAAAAGGGGGTGGTGATGAACAGAGTTTCTGAATTAAGCAGACCACTCTTACCCAGTCCAAAGATCAGGGCTTGATCCATCACCGTTATTTATCTCACTGCACCATCTCAGCTCAGAACCTGGCTATATGCAAATCAGTCTGTCCCTGGCCCAGTGCATCATGGGAAAAGGGCAGACTAAACTACCAAGCCAATTCTTCACCAGAAAGGAGACAAGCTACCGGGGACCGGTTTCTGGCATTTCAGCCGTCTTCGGCCCGGCTTGCTTGAATCCTGATGGTGCAGTGAGAAAGGGACTCATGTCTGAGTATACCCTGCCACACCTATAGTGGCCAAAAACGATTCAAAAAAGGGGGTGGTGATGAACAGAGTGTCTGAATTAAACAGACCACTCTTACCCAGTCCAAAGATCAGGGCTTGATCCATCACCGTTATTTATCTCACTGCACCATCCCAGCTCAGAACCTGGCTATATGCAAATCAGTCTGTCCCTGGCCCAGTGCATCATGGGAACAGGGCAGACTAAACTACCAAGCCAATTCTTCACCAGAAAGGAGACAAGCTACCGGGGACCGGTTTCTGGCATTTCAGCCGTCTTCGGCCCGGCTTGCTTGAATCCTGATGGTGCAGTGAGAAAGGGACTCATGTCTGAGTATACCCTGCCACACCTATAGTGGCCAAAAACGATTCAGAAAAGGGGGTGGTGATGAACAGAGTGTCTGAATTAAGCAGACCACTCTTACCCAGTCCAAAGATCAGGGCTTAATCCATCACCGTTATTTATCTCACTGCACCATCTCAGCTCAGAACCTGGCTATATGCAAAGGTAGTTTGGTTTGCCCTGTTCCCATCATGCACTGGGACAGGAACAGACTAATTTGCATATAGCCAGGTTCTGAGCTGGGATGGTGCAGTGAGCTAAAAAACGGTGTTGGATCTAGCCCTGATCTCTTGACTGGGTGAGAGTATTCTGCTTAATTCAGAGACTCTGTCCATCACCACCCCTTGTTGTTTAATTATACTGTTAATACGGCGCATCCATGGTATCTCAAGGAGGGTGCACTGAGAAGTGTCGCATCGCTGCTTTGTCGTAGCGATGAGACACTTCTCATAAATAAGGCCCTGGGTTTGTGACCACTAAATGTCTTTTTAGTATGTATTACACCTATTTTTCTCTTCGATAACAGGCTACCAAATTGCAAAATGGTTTCAGAAATGCATAACTAATCACTATTTGGAAGGGGCAAGTTTAGGGCATCCTTTCTACGTTGTGATATGTTATGATATGCATCAATATTTTGCGACCAAAATCCGGATGCAAAACATTGAAAAGTTACCAAATGACGAGTTAGGGTGGTGGCATATTTGCATAGGGGAAGAGGACCCTTTGGTGCCTCTTCCCCTCTGTGAATGTTAAAAAAGTTTGTTCTGCAGTAGGCAGTGGTCTTAGTAGGACCTATTAGTACATAGGTCGGATCGTAAATTTCTTTTCCATTCACAAAATGTTGATGCACAATTTGCAACCACTTATTGGGAATGGAAGTTTTGAACATCATGTCTTAGGTGAAATGATTAATCACAGAACAACTCCCCCCCTTTCTTTTTTATACACCACCTTTCAGAACCCCTCTCTTTCATCTCATAATAAAGGCACCTCAGCCGCCCCAACAAAATACTTTAGCTATCACAGTTTTTTCCTTATTTACTGGTCCAACTCTGATTGGTAAATAAGAAAAAGAAAGCACATACGTCATTTGTAGGCATGCACATGCATGGTGTGCACACCTACAAAATGGAGCAGCCAGCCGCATCATAGGCTTTTTTCTACTCTTTTTTTTAACCAAGCTGCACAGTAAAGCTAAAAACCATTGTCAATGTCAATAGTCCCAAAGGCAAGATCTATTTGTTTTGCCAATGCTTGTTACTATTGATAGCGTGTATTTGCTTGTGTGTGCTCTTACAGGTTTGGGGTTCTGTTATTATACATCTGCTGGGCTAGGACATTGCCATCAGATGTTCTGGTGTTACATCTGACCTAGCTGCTCCACCCTGTTATCCATTCTCTGTTATTGCTCCCTGGCCATGACTGTTCGATGGCTACTTTAAGCCTTCCCGGACGTGGTACAGACGTAAATGACCATGAAAAGCAAGGTATCTGCTGTTGTTTCTTCCTGGCACCGTTTGAATGTGCAAATTAAGGGGCCGATTATGATGGCGGACGGACCTGAGTCCGTCCGCCACCATAGAGTAGGAGGGAACCTCCGCATGGCATGCGGAGTTCCCTCCTGTGCAATTAGGATGTGACCGCCACCCTGGCGGTCACATCCTCTATTTTTACCATTGCGGCGGGTGCGGCTTTAAGCTGCATCTGCCGCAATAGTAAAAATGCATACATTGCATTAGTATGCAGAAAGCGGCAGGCACCGTGCGGTGCCTGCCGATTTCTGCATACAAATGCAGGGGGGTACCATAGGTATCCCCCATGTGCACCCCCCACCCCCCTTCACCCAGGAGGCCCGCCACGGGCCCCCACAGTGAAGTTACACATGCTTTTCCACGGCGGAAAAGCTGCCGCGGAAAAGCATGTTTCACAGCCCATCCTAATCTGGCTGACGGTGTCTGAGAGACACCGTCACCATATTAGAGCTTTTCCGCCGCGGTTGTAGTCCAACCGCGGAGGAAAAGCTGCGGACGGAAACCAGGACCCACCAGCCATCCTAATGTGGTGGTGGGTCTTTGGTGGGTCCGCAGAGGATTTTCCGCATCCTCCGGGCCAGCGGTGGCTTCCGCCAGCCTGGAGGATGCGGAAAATCCTCCATCGTAATAGGCCCCTAAGAGTCAACATGGCACAAATCTCACTGCAAACATAAAAAGTGTTATGGCAGCAGTTTTTTGGGCCAAGGGTAGACTTCTGCTATTCGCTCAGAGCATATCTGGATGATTCAAAATCAAGCCAGCAGACTTGTTACTCTCACTTTGCGTTTCTCTTCCGCAAGGCATCTGCTGAATCAACTCTATTGGCTACATATGGAGAGTAGAACATCTTTTAGAATCCTCCTCCTGGTCCTATATGTTTGTATGGAGAGGCCTTGAGTTTTTAACAGCCAAAGCCTGTAAATATATCCACACCCATTCTATTTGTTCTAACTCTGCAATGTTACTGGTTTTACCAACTTAAAAAAATATTAGATTTTCTTGCTCCTGTCTGTGGAATAATCATCAATATGCTTCTGGGGAAAACAATATTTTTTTTAGTTTTTGCTTGACTTTTCTCTTTTTCTGCTCAGCCTTATATTATTGCTTTTATCTCCAATACACCATTTGATGTTTGTTGTGCTCTATAAATATATTCTAACATTAACATTTAGCATTAACATCAGAAGGGTGTGGAACACAGGAGTGGTGGGTGAAAGGAGTCCCATGCATGTGAAGCAGCAGCAGTGACATCCCTGTGACATCTTACACAGACCACTGCTTCTCCCTGTAATTGTGCCCCCACTAAGACAACACTGTAAAGTCCACATGTTAAAAAAACAAGCAGTGGCAAAAGCCAGCAGTCTGCCTTTGTTGTACTAATGTTGCACATTACATTCAAAACTATTGGCTTTGCCAACTGTAGGAGGGAAAGTAGCAAACAAGGTTTGCTTTCTGTATACAAAGCACATAGAAAATAAAAAAAAACTGAATGTTACAGTGTGAATATTGAGTGTACTTTTCAAATGGAAAGTAGTCCTTCAGGAATACCCATTACAGCAGTCCCAGATAGCAGACTGACACAGCAAACAACCATACAGCCAAAAGCATGATGTAAGAGAGAAATACCCTTCCAGTGGAAAAATTAATAAATCATTCAGATAGCTTCTCAGTCAAGCCAGTCCTAAAAAGAAACCATTGATACACAAAGACATACTTCCAACAACATAATAGTGCAAACACAAGCGTCCATAAAGACATCCTTTACCAGCCATCAATCCTCCTCCACAACAATCAAAAACAAACAATTCAACACTTCACAGAATAAAGTATGCATGGGAACAATTGTACAAATTTGAATAGATGGGTGGCAAATTGTGTCTACATGTATGTGATGAAAGGAGACATTTTCTATACCATATGGAAATTACCCCATGAAAAGAAAAAAATGACTGGCCAGGAGTCTGCAAGAATTTGGGCTCAACACTTCGACTCAATATGGGCTTGTCAGCCCTAAATACGTTTCTCAGGACCTAGAAGACAACATACTTAAGTAGATGCAAGAAACGGTTAGTGAACCAAGGCATCATTGTGGCAAAAAGAGACATTGAAAAAATTGTACAAACCCCACACTACCAAAAATCGCGGAATCGAACCAGGGTGCCTCAAGTTTGAAAGAATCAAAGTTATCTGGCCCAAATCATAGAAGTATTGGCTAAATCACTAACAAAAGGCATTGTGTGCCTGCAATAATAAATAAAAATACAATACATTTTCTTTAAAAGACCATGGGGTAGATTTACAAGCCCCTTGCGCCACTTTTGCGCCACTTTTACCATGTTAAAAGTGACTCAAAAATGTCGCAAGGGGCTTGTAAATCTGCCCCATCTATAGTAGATTTGGCGCAGTTCTGATCTCTCCATGCAAGCAATGTAGTGCAACACCTTTACTTGCTGAGCTACATTGTGTGAAATGTGTATGAATCTGGGTCCTAATAGCTATGATTACACCTGGAAAAAGGTGTAATATACTCATGTGTGTACTTAACGTCATTCACAAAATGTAAAATGCATGCATGTACGTTAGTTTTATATGCATGCAAAAAGCATGTACAACTTATGAGCACACATACTTCTGACCTTACGTTAGAATATTTCAGACCAGACGTACGATTGATTTGTACCACAATCGAAGTTGACCCGAGCCTTTGCCTTAGGTAGCACTAAACCCCTGCTTATTTATGCAAAATGCAGAAGTTAAATGACCATGACCTGCCTTAGCATGGAATCCTATTGCTGAATGAAGGCATGTGCATGCAATGGCCAAACTGAACATTACTTGATAGTCCATGCATTTCATGTAATTTCTGCAAAATTACAGATTTTACTTGGCTTTAACTTGGATGGGCACCAGACTGTAGTGAGCCACCCGGGCACTACATTACATTGCATTGAACAAAAAAGCACAGGTGCCCCACAGCAAATAGCACAATAAAAATCAATATAAAGGCCAGATTCCAATGAGTCACAGGAGTAGAGGTTCCTCGGTTAGATCTCTTTATTTCATTAGAAAAATAGAGCACAATACAGACGACGCGTTTCGTCCCAGAATGGGACTTCTTCAGGGCAAGAAAAAGAAGAAGGAATGGGCAAAGGTATGTGTATGATACTGTGCACAGGGGAAAGGCTCGACTTTCCGGATACGACTCAAGTAATTTGAGGGCCATCTCAGTGCCGATCTCCGCTGGTTTTGAATGGGTTTTAATATATACTGGCCCAAGATATGAGGTTGAGCCGTCTGACAGCTCCACAAAGTTAAGATTTAATAGGTTCAATAAAAGTCAGGGGCCGTCCAAGTATATAGGCACGGGGAGTCCTGAAATGAATGTTGCACAACCTATCTGTCATACAGTCCTAGTCTGCAGTCCCTCAGTGCGCAGATATTCATGCTAAGTCAATTTGCAAATATAATGCCCGAATCGCAATGTGATAATTACGACTGGCTAACCGAATATTCCGACACGCAGCGATAACGAAGAATCCTCCAGCAATTCGTTACATTGTATCAACAGGCACCCGAAGGGTCGGGCTCGGACTGGAGGAAATAAATAAAGGAGCGACAATCTCTCGTGATCTTAGCACTTAACCACCGATAGTGCGTTGCTATGTAACTAATGTGTACGGCCTAGCACCCGGTCTGTATGCTAGAGGGGGCCGCCCTCTACACGCACATATAATTTAGCACTGTAAGCTGTGCCTCAAGTAAATTGATGCAAAACAACATTTGCTCGCAGTTGCACAGTAGTCCAACGTTAGCTCTCAGCGTTGCCCTATAATTGCATATTTTGCGTGAATGCATACGATTACATCATTTGGCGCAATGTTTTCTAAGTACTTCAATCCAATTTTTTTTAATTTTTGTAATGCAGCACTGTAGAAAGTCACACAGCGCTGCATGATTTTTGCCAAAGATTTCAAGCGGGGCATCTAGGAAATGGTCAAGAAAATGCAATGTAAATGAAGTTGACATCTAGGAAGTTACACTCGAAACCTTGTTGGTATTTACAATTATTTTGAATTCATTAATCACACTTAGCTATACATCTACCTCTCAAATGAAAGGATGAAAGAGAAGACGAGGAGAACGCGTGGTGTATGAGCATGTATGTGAATGATGAGGGACTGCATCAAATGTACTGTTTAGCTAATCAACTGGCTGTTTGGAGAGCAGAGAGTAAGCTCTACATTGTATCTCCTGAGGTTGAAGCCATTAAAAGTGCCAGGATTTTTGCTGGAGTGATGGGCACTGCCTAAAATGATATGATTGGTATGCTCCTGCATTGGCGTGGCTGCTGAATGTGTGTTTCTAAGGTCTGGACGTTTCCAAAGAGTAATTCAGTTTTAGCTTGGTGGAAGGAACCAAAAGACCTGCCTTTGAGACAACCCATGACAGCAGCATGGGCTTCCCCTTCCTAACAAATGGACAATATTCAAAGGCGAAATATTTTGGCGGAATGAGTACGGTGTATTCCAAGCCAAGCCACCTGCTGATATATTATCCAGAGTTCATGTCAGAGCCCATCTTCTGCAGGTCTGAGTAGCAGAATATGACAAGAAGATAAGTGTACCCAAACTCACTGATTCTCTAAGTTATCACTGATAGAGTTTCCAACTCCTGAAACAGGGTGTACTTCTTGCCACCAAGAAGTACACCCTGTTCCATACTCTGGTACACATACATGTCAATGCCACATGCTTTTCAAGAAAGGAACTCTAGGTGCACGCCATTACCAAAGTTAAGCAACAGGTAGTTTAGAAGAGATTTTACATCTTACATGTCTCAATGCCACCTCACTACTTTACAGTATGCACCCTTCAAGAGTAGATGTAGAACATTACTGGGTAATATGTCACAAGGTAGGGTCGGAGCTGCACCCATCCGTACCGATGAGAAGTGTCAGGATTGTTACATCACTGATGTTATGTTCCAGGGGCCTTATTTATGAAGGCCTTGCGTCAGTTTTGCGCCGCCGGTGCGTCACTTTTTGTGACGCACCAGCGGTGTAAAAAATGCGCCTCGTTGCGCCATATTTAAAAAGTGACGCATCTAGGTAGACGCGTCACTTTTTAAACCCCTGCGCCACATCATACCTGCGTCAGGTATAATGTATGCAGAGGGGGCGTTCCCCCGCAAAAAGCCTCGTAATAGTGACGCAGTGAAATCTATGAGATTTCACTGCGTCACTTTTAGGACGCTGTTGCGTTAATATCTTGCGCTTGCCTCACCGCAGGCATAAGATTGACGCAAGCCCTTTCACATGGGGCTTTCCCCATGTGAAAGGACGCATTGCTGGAGTTGCGTCACTTTTGTGACACACTCCAGCAATGCGTCACTTTTGCGCTTACAGATACGTCAGAAATACTGACGTATCTGTAACTCCTTGCGACATGATGCGTCATACATTAAATATGACGCATCAGGAATGTCGTAAGGGGTGCGCAGTGAAAAGTGACGCATCGCTGTTTTCACGCAGCGATGCGTCACTTTTCATAAATGAGGCCCCAGGTTGTTTCCTACCTATAATTCCTCTTCAATTCTGCTGCTTTTGGTGATTACACACTGGAGTGACTGGCTTACCATGCAAGCTTAGTGCTGGGAAACCTTTTTTAGGTAGCACAAAATACGCATATTAATCATCATAATAATGTAAATGTGAGCTTCAAGGGTGTGTATGATGTAGTAACAGTTTGTGTTTCCCCGAACGAGTGAATTAGGTTACGTTTCTCCAGCTGTTCCAAAATGGCTGTGTTATATAAGGTTAGTTTACTGACAGCCTGCTCTGACAAGATGTGTAAATAAACCTCAAGATTATTGCTTCAAGTGAACTTTGTACCTGTTCTTGTTGGAATGAGTGGATTACGTATATAGAGTTTCCTCGACTGACAGTGACAACGAGGAGGAGGCATTACATGTATATGAGAATTCACTGGAAAAAAAACATTGATTACATTAACTTTATACTTAGGCGATGGAATGAGGCACGAGCTAACAATAAAAAATCCCCAAGTCACTGAAATATGCCAGTTAGTGCACGGACTATAAATTGCACCCTCATCATGCTCTGATTATGACCTTTCTCCGAAAATGCTTCTATTTTAAAATTAGGAGCCATTCAGCGACTGAGGAGATGGGTATGCTAAATTAACAGATGTGAAAAGGGGATGACGTACATATGCAGATGTCTCTCTTTACCTATATTATTCAGCCCCTCTGAAATATATTGTGCCTCAAATTACTAAATATGCATGCATTCGCTCACATTTTCAATCCTCTGATTTTAAGCCTATATCTCAATGCATCTCTTCCAAGAAAATGGTGCACAGGAGTAATTCGTTTTTGTCTTTATTAAAAATGTCAGAGCTCTAGTTGCTCATTAGAACCGGGTGGAGGCCTGCAGCTGATTACTAGGTAATTAAGTAATAGACTGCTACTGGCTTAAGAGTTACATCTTTCTCTCTGCAGTTCAGAATGTTTAACTGATGGATGATGAAGATATTTGAGAACTCGTAGAAAACGTGTCCTAATTTTAGCTTTCTAGAGCACTAACCATAATTTCATGATAAAAAGCCCCCTGATTTTGTTCATTTCTAAAGGCGGAAATGCTTTAGGTTTTACAGCTTTAATTCCTCCAAGATGGCTTTAGGTTGCTACACACAAAAATACAGAATGTTAGCACTCTAGTTATTCATTTGAACACTGTGGGGAGCTGCAGTAGAACACTAGAGAGTTAATAGACAGACTGCTGCTAGTGTTGAAAATACACGCTTCATTCTGCATGTGTGAATGTTTTGCTGACATGGATGAGGAAGATATTTGAGAACTCATAGAAAATGTTTCCTTATTTTAGCTTTGTAGAGCACTAACCATAATTTCAATATCACATGGAATCCTCTCATTTTGACCATTTCTAAAGGAAATGCTTAGGTTTTACAGCTTTAATTCCGCCAAGATGGCTTCAGGTTTGCTACACACAAATACAGAATGCTAGTACTTTAGTTATTCATTAGAACACTGTGGGAAGCTGCAGTAGAACATCAGAGAGTTAATAGACAGACTGCTGCTAGTGTTGAAAAAACATGCTTCATTCCGCATGTTTGAATGTTTTTCTGACATGGATGGGAAAGATATTTGAGAGTTCATAGAAAATGTTTTCTTATTTTAGCTTTGTAGAGCACTAACCATAATTTAGATCACACATGGAATCCCCTCATTTTGACCATTTCTAAAGGAAATGCTTTAAGTTTTAATACTTTGATTCCATTAAGATCAGGGCCGGACTGGCCGTAGCAGGTACCAGGCCTTTTCCTGGTGGGCTGAAAGGGTGGGGGCAGGTTTTGGACCGGTGGGGGCCGGTTTTGGTACAGGAGACAGGTTTTGCAGCACTGCTGCAATATCAGCCTCCTGTACCAAAAGAAGCAGATGTGTTTCCCACCAGCACTGTTCAAAATTCCCTCCCTCGCGGCCGGTCAGACTTATTTGCTAGGACTGGTTTGCATTCCTAGTACGGCTCTGATTAAGATGGCTTCAGGCGTGCCACACTATTGTCTTATATACAGAGTGGTAGAGCTGTAGCTGTCCATTAGAACACTGTGAGTAGCTGCAGTAGAACTGCAGAGAATCAACTGACATGCAGCAGCTGCTACTGGAAGTACATGTTTCACTCAGAATATCAGACTGTATTCTCACATGGCTGGGGATGATAGTGTTAACTTATAAACAATGTGCTCTAGTTTTAAGTTCTGGGGAACCTTCCATTACCTCTATGAGAAAGTCATGAGAACAAAACTGTTTTCTCTCAAATGCAGTTAATCAAATCCCAGGGAAGCAGGGCAGAATTTTTTTACATGATAAACTCACGGGAGAACTCACCACAGTTCCTAAAATGGTGGACATTGGCACTTCATAGCTGTGTTGTGCACCAATGTGTGGTATTCTGGTTAGTTTGTCGATTTTCATTCAACGTTTGCAATTTATGAAAAATCAAGTGCTCCAACCAACAACTGATTTATAATGTGATTAAAATCTGTTATCACCTTTTACATGTGCTCCTTTTTGCGACCCTCAATACCCGGCATTCACTACAATGCATTTCAGTGAGGACTATGACCCCGAGTCCTGTAGTACCTGCCATTACATGGTGTCCATGTTGAAGCCAGCAAATCGAGAGTGGTCGTTTTGGGATCCACCAACATCCTTTGTGGCTGAGGGTGTGCTCATCCTGCCACCTTGTATGTTTTTTCACATTAATGTCAAGATGGCAGGATTGACTAGTCCCCTTTAAACGGGGCGCCAACCAGAGCATATCTGGACACCAACAGTCCAGATATATTTATTTTTTAATCCCTTCATGACCACCCTGAGCACCTCTTTCAACTCGACCCGGAGTAAATGCATTTTGGGCCTGGAAATTGGGTGCAAAACAAAGAAGATATGAGTTTAGAAATGCAAATTCACTTTGTCTTACATTTCCACTTGTGGCTTTTCTGTATGTGTGACTGACAATAGTTTTGAGCACTTTTTGGGAGTTGCGACTGCCACAGATTTCTAGGACCACTTGTGCTACTCTTTGAGGATGCCTAAATCGTCAGAAATGTACTCCAAATGTAGACGCAGCCACAGATTCACAGAAAAAAAATTCTGACATTTTCCCTCAAAATTTTGTGGCTCCTGTCATATGTAAAATGGGGGCAGGTTAAAAAAAATACTATTTCGAATAAAGTAAGTTCAAAGTGTTTCTGGGGTACAAAAATGAATATAACTAAAACAGTCACATATATTTTTAGTATTCAGTTAATGATACACACAAAATAAATTCCATTAGAGGGAGATATGGTATCACCAGTAAAAAGATAGCTAATTAAAATATTATCTAAGCTCATAATGGCAAATCGCCTTAGAAACCAATTTATATTCGTCAGAAAAACAGCCTGCGTAAGAAAATGAGTGGGATGCAAAGGTTACTTGAATATGTATCATGACTGCAAAATAAAATACAGAAGGTGCTGTAGGAGCTGTGAATGCCTACAATTAGTCATCTAGTGCAGGCCATTGTTAGGTAAATGAATAGGAGTTTTAGTCGAGTATAGATGAATTTAACAATCCGAAAAAAGTATTATTTGTGCTTCTTGTGAATATGCCACCGAAAAGATCTTTAGACTATCGTATAAAATGCAAGAAACTTAACTGCAGGTAAAAAAAGATTCTGTACTGCAGCATAGCAAATTAAAAAGTTGGTGTTGGCTAAGGCTTTCTAAAACATCTTGACTTCAGACTATTCATAGATACGAGGAAACAGAGGGGCATATTTACAACAAAATGTCGGAGAGCAGAGGTGTGCCAAGTTTGGCAGCACTGCACTCCGACATTTACAAAATGCAGGGATGCGCTATATTTACAACAATACAGCACACCTATTTGTTTCCCCTAGTGATGACGCTAAAATTAGCTGTCGAGCGCCAACGCAGGCACCCTTGCACCATCATGCAAGGGTGCCTGTGTTGCAGGGAATGGTTGTTTATGTGCAGGGAGGTGTCCCTTCATGAACATAAATAATCCATTATGGTGATTTCTTACTTCTATGTGTGCTGCAATGTAGTGCAATGTTTCCATAGGAAGAGCATTTTTGTTTTGCTGATAACTTGGTGCAGTTCGACAAATCTGCACAAAACTTTAAAAACAAAAAGTTCATCCATGTTAGTGCTTTTGTGGAAAGTTGTAGGATGATCTATCAAGCAGGGGCTAAACAAAATGGGGGAGGGGGCAAAAGAATGATTTCCCATTTTAATTCTCATAGGAAACCTCTGTCTGTCGCAGATACATGAAAAATGGCTGAATGGAATTACACATAATTTGACATAAGGTAGAACTTTAATTAGAAAGCATGCTTTTTTTTATTTGTTGTAAATCCGGTAAGCCGTTTTCAAGAAATTTGTGTTGAAAGAGGTGCTCAGGGCGGTCATGAAAAGGATTAAACATACGCTTATCTGGACTGTTGTCCAGATATGCTCTGGTTGGCCACCTTAAAGAGGAGTAGTAAGTCCTGCGACCTGAAGTAGAATGGAAAAAACATTTGACAAACAGGGTAAGCACACCTGAGCCATAAAGGATGTGGGGGGTGAGGGGGGGCTCAGAAATGACTCACTTTGATTGGCTCGCCACAACATGGACAACATGTGATGGCAGCCATTACATGACTTGGGGTTGTGGTCCTCACTGAAATGCATTGCAGTGAATGCCATCTATTGAGGAGCACAAAAAGGAGCACATAAAACAGGAGATAAGAGTGTTTAGTCACAATATGTATCAGTTGTTGGTGGGAGCACATGATTATTCATAAATTGCAAGTCAGGTGAAAACACACAAACGAACTGGAAAACAAAGCATTGGAGCTCCAACCCAGCTGTGCTTTTTGTGTGACCAGACCTTTTTTCTTTGTGCGAGAAGACACCGCTCTGTACTGACCACTTGCATAAAATGTCCTGCTTTAATATGAATCTCAACCTTGCACTGACCTGTGTGTGTGTAGAATGTATGTATGTGCAGTGAATGTGTGGCACATGTATAGTAGTAGGAATTTGTGTGGTGAAAGTTTGAGGATTTTGACCACTGGGATCCATTCTGGATGGCACAAGACAGATTGCAGATACAGCTTCCCTAAATAGAGCATGTTTACCGATTGAATTTAATTGACTGGAGAGTTGAAACCCGGACATTAAAGTGAGGGAAGATGGAGACATGGGCACCATAAAAATCTCAATGAAAATCTTATTAGCATTGAGCTTCTGATTAGTTCAGCCTGAATACTGCCATTTGTTAGGCAGTAAAGTTGAGATGTGGGGCTGGAGTCTCTGTTGCTCAAGGTGAGGAAGTATTTAGCCATTGCCAGCTCTTTCGTCTGTGCCTGTTTACTGCTTCAGGAAGGCTCATGAAAGCCACGTGCAGAGATCTCACACTTCATTGAGCTCCTTTTTTGGATACTCCTTCGCGAACCAGTATCAATGCTATCTGCTATGAAAGCCATCAAGTTGCACAAAGACTGTGTTAAAGAAGTGGCCAGAAAATGACAACTGAAAGAAAACCAACCTGAACCAGGTTTGAAACCTTACACAGTAGATCAACATCCTGTCTAGAAAATGGTTATCAAAGTTTGATCCAAACTGCCCCACTATATTCGAGTTCGATGTTTCTCTTGATAGAGGGGGCGCACATTCTCCTCTCCCGGCTGCGTGTGTGGCCGGGGCAGAGCTGTGCCAGTATAAAGCCGGCAGACTCATGCGGGACAGCGCATCGTGTTCTTCCGCCTTTTGACACTAGCCTTTGCTTCTGGGTCACTGAGTGTCCCGTTCGTAGTCCTCGGCGGGCGGTTGGTGGCTCTTCCTGTGATTTTCGAATACCATTCCTCGCTGCTTTTTAGGTCTCGCCTACACAGCGCGCATGCGCTGCATTGGAAAGAGACCTGTAGCCATGGATTGCCTTTTTCAGGCTAACACGTGCATGCGTTCCATTGCCTTCAATGGCAACGCGTGCACGTACGCCGATTCCCTTGCAGGAGTGAGCTTTGGCAACATATGTTTGTAATTAACTTACAAACACATGGTGCCCCTGGCTTGCTCTCACAAGGGAATCGCGCAAGCCCCCTCCTCTCTCCCTCCCCCTGCTGCCAGCCTGAGGCGCGTGAGCTTGTTTTTTTATGTCAGTCCCCCCGGGACATAAGCAGGCATCCACTTCTGCCTTTTTGATGCGATCTGTTGTAATGACAGAGTGGATGCCTGCTTGTGCCCCGGGGGAACTGCAGGCCAGGACTCACCCAACATTTTTTATGTTCACGGGGTCACGGAATTCAAACACCGTTCTACTGAGCTCTGGGACATGAAGTTCTTCTTCCCTTTTAAACGCACCAGCAGCTCGAGTTGCAGGGACTGCATGGCCCATTATGCCAAATGTCTTTTCACCGCCGCGTTGACGTCACCATCATCCCAGCTGTGTGTGCCGGCGTTTTGAACGAGCACTGGCGCAGTTGTTGTTTTAATAGGTATGATCCATGCAAAGGAATGGAAAGTCTGGAGGACACTTGGGTATCTCAAGCAAATGCAGTGCAGAGAAAAGGACGAGCAGGGCGAGTGGCCTCAGGGGTGTGTATTCATCTGCTCACTAGCCACCACTACAACAACCAGCTGCTCGAACAGCAGCTCCTTGAAATCCAGAGAGTGCCGCTTGAGCAACTCTGTCTCAGGGACTGTATTAAAATACTTCACAAAGTGCTTCCAAACAAATATCCTCAGTAGTTTGAAAGTAAGAACACCTCTCTTCCTAATTTTGAGGGCTGTTGTTGCAACATTAGAGATGACCTGAATTTAAGAGGTTAATAAATCCCCAACAAACTACCTTCATGAGGATAGAAGAGAATTAACTTTTTTAGGGTTTGCACACAACTGTTAACTATATATTTAAATACTTTCGAAGCATACCCTGTAAATATTTTCAGAGCAATGTGTTTGACGTTCACATAGATTATTCAAAGAAGTGCATTTTACCAATGTTGTTAATTTGGATAGTAAAAAGGGTAAATCTATTTTTCATTGTTTCGAGAGAGAAAGCAATTAACTTGTTTTTTTCCAGAATTAAAATACTGGAAATGTTCTCTGAGTGCCGCCTGGAATGCATTATATCAGAACTGATTGAGCCACCACGTTTACAAACCCTCCAGGCTTCAAAAGACGACTACAGGATCTGGGAACCTTGACCCCTGATGAAAAACTGACCCCTCTGGGCTACCATCTGGCTTCTCTGCCTGTCGATGTTAGGATTGGGAAACTCATGCTATTTGGTACCATTCTCCGCGGCCTGGATCCTTCCCTGACTACTGCAGCAAGTCTGGCTTTCAAATCCCCATTTGTAAGTATTCTGAATTAAAGTGTAATTAAGAAACTAGTGAATGCCATGTTTCTAAAGTGTGCCTGTGTAAAATCTTCCATTTTCTTGGTCAACGAAAAATTAGTAGTCATTTGCGCCCCTGGACCTAAGCATGTGCCAATTTGGCAATGGCTAAAAATATACCTCGCTACTGCAAAGAAGTTGTACCAAAATATACCTTATGAGAAAGCAATGATAGAGCTATAAATATCTACTACAAATGTAATCTACGTTTATAATCTGGCGAAAGAAGCAGGAACTGAGAAATTATTCCCACCAACAGAAAGCTTCAGGGTGATGGGGAGGAAAGCGATCTATCGGATATATTATTTGAACACAATTTTGCCCAAGCAAGAAGACTGAAGGCTGGGCTAAAGTAAACACACTATTCACTAGTATTTGCTTTTATAGCACAAACAGCTACATAAGGCGTCAAAGACTGCGCTTTATAAATGATTTACCTGAAGCGCCCCATGTCTCAGAATGAAAATGATTGAAATCTGATTGAGGAAAGTGACATTATAGATGCAAATGGACAATGGGATACGATTTAGACATGTCATCTTCCATTTTAACATAACAAATACTTAGAATTTATTTGAGCCAGCGTGTCTGATATTTAATTGACATTCCAGTTTTCTTGACATAGTTGTGGTGTCACTCCCTGGTGAGTTCACTGTACCAAAGAGTACACCACCTTAGGCCTTTGAACTTTGTTGCTATCAGTTTTCGGTCAGAAAAGAATAATTCTAATGTATGTTCCCACAACGTTCGTCTTGCTTAATGCTTTTTTAACCAAAGCACAGGCTTTCTTGTATTCTTGTCTGGGATATGACATACATATTGGCTGAGTGTGTGTTTTTTTTTTATTTAGGTGTGTCCCTGGGATCAAAAAGAAGAAGCTAACAGCAAAAAACTAGAGTTTGCAGTAGCAAACATTGATCATCTGGCTCTCTTACAGGCATATAAGGTGAGAGAATCTCTTTGTGTCATGCATTAAGATGCATTTGTCATTGTTTAAACATGTCAACACGTAAGCAATTTGCACATTGCATGAGATTGTGTTATCCATGCTTTCTCAATTGTGTGCACACAGGGTTGGATTTCAGCAAGCAAAGAAAGTCAAATTGCTGTTTTTTTCCTATTGCAGACAAAACTTTTTGTCTGGAAGAGTCCTACAGGTAAGGCTTTAGCAAATGAGTTGGAATGGAAGGTGTTTAATTAGAAGGGAGAAATGGAGTTACTTTATCCATATGATACTCAGTAATATGACAGTTCAATATCAGAGGGATTTCCGCATTACCCGTACTAGGCTCAAGTCTTTAGGGACAAGTATATTTTCTGTGGGTGCTATGTAATTGGAATTGCATGTTCTATTGTTCTGTTTCATTGATTTACCATGCATGGAAATGTTTTATATGGCCGTAGTTGCAGAATTATGAAGTGACAACCTTCACAGGTTTCCCCTGTACAGCACATACCAAGTGCTGTTTAATTCAATCTCGACTCAACTGAAACGCTGTAACCTATACTGCAAAGTATATGTAGCCAGACATTGTGAGGTCTGTTTCTATATTTTCTGTGCTTGTCTTTGGTATTTTTCAAGGGGGAGCACTTGCTAGTACTGTTTGCGTAAAGGGACAGTTATGCTTTGTTTGTGTCACTATTGAATGACACATATTTATTTATTTATTTATTTATTTAAAGAGTTTTATATAGCGCTGGCTAGACCCGAAGGTATCAGAGCGCTTTACATAAGGTTCCACGTAGTTGCAAACCTACATCAGTTACATATTACCAATGATACCAGTAAAAACAAATAATGAATTACTATTAGTTTAAATAAAGCATATTTGTCTTTGCTTTTCACATGCTGGACGCCTGACTAGCAATGGAGTCAAAACTCCCTGCTACAGTGGCCAGAAGGCAACCTGGACCTTTTTTCATTTTGCCCGACATGGTATGTTTTCCTGTATTGGAGACTTGTGTCATGAATCCACTGAAAGGTGCTCTACTTGATTTTGAATGTTGTTCACCAACAGAGAGACTAATAAGCATACACCAAAGATAGCACTTCTCCTTTCTTTGGTGACTACTGGCCCCAATACCAGGGCATACCACAGCTTGCGGATGGAGCAGCAGATTAACACCTTGGCTGCTTGAGATATTCCTCTCCTGTGCTGGGCCCTAATAGAAATGGGCGTGGTCATGACGAGCTCAGCTCGTCATGAGCACACGAGCACTGTGCCTCATGACGAGCTGAGCTCGTCATGAGCACCGAAGGGGTTAATAGTTGTGGTGTACAGGGCTTTTTACCTGACCTGCAATGGGGACAGCTCTTGATACATGAATCTTGTAATTGGGCGTGACCAAGCATCCAGATTCGCTCTGCTTGTAGCTTGGCTATGAGAGTAGTGCATGAGAGATGGGGTAACCATATCTGTCTTCCTCTGCCATCTATTCCCTGGTATGTATCTTAGGATGTGGGATTCTCAATAGCGTTTAGTGGTAGGGAGAGCTGCTGACTGCCCTTTTGACGTTCTTCCCCCTCCACTCCTATTTCTTTTCTTCCTTGCCGGGTGAAACTATTGTAAAGCCAAGAGTATGTTTCTTTTTAGGGATCGCCTGAGACAGCGCATGCTCTCTCTTCGAGACATTTAGTAAGTGGCTTTTAAAAGTGCCACCAGAGGCTTTTACTGGCCTACAGCTTGAGTGCACGAGCTTGTGCACATGCACAGCTGCCATCTGTGTTTTTATCGCTGTAATCAGGCTCCTCTGCTTGCAATACCCCCTCCCTTTCCCCCTCCCTCCTGGTCAGCTTTATTTGTGTCTTCTAGCTGTGAATCATGCTCCTCTGCTCACACTCCCCCTCCCTTCTCCCCCTCCTCTTCATCAGTTTCATTTGTGTCTTCTATCACTGTGAATGCTCCTGCTTCCACCAGGCACACACACCATCAGTCGTCAGTGCACGCTTTAACCAGGCACATACACCACCAGTCATCAGTGCACGCTGCCACCAGGCACACACACCACCAGCCATCAGTGCACGCTTTCACAAATCACACACACTACCAGCCGTCACAGACTACCAGCCGTCAGTGCATGCTTCCACCAGGTACACACCACCAGCCGTCAGAGCATATTTTCACCAGGCACACACACACCACCAGCCGTCAGTGTGCGCTTTCACCGGGCATACACACCACCAGCCATCAGTGCACGCTTTCACCAGGCACACACACACCACCAGCCGTCAGCGCGCGCTTTCACCGGGCACACACACACCACCAGCCGTCAGTGCATGCTTTTATCAGTCACACACACCGCCAGCCGTCATTGCACGCTTCCACCAGGCACACACTCCACCAGCCGTCAGTGCACGCTTCTACCAGGCACACACACCACCCACCATAAGTGCACGCTTCCACCAGCACACACACCACCAGCCACCAGTGCACGCTTCCACCAGGCACACACCACCAGCCGTCAGTGCGCGCTTCCACAAGGCATACACACCACCAGCTGTCAGGCACACACACCACCAGCCATCAGTGCACGCTTCCACCAGGCACACACACTACCAGCCGTCACAAACTACCAGACGTCGGTGTATGCTTCCACCAGCTACACACCACCAGCTTTCAGTGCAAGCTTTCACCAGGCACACACACACACCACCAACCGTCAGTTTGGGCTTTCACCGGGCACACACACCACCAGCCATCAGTGCACACTTTCACCAGGCACACACACCACCAGCTGTCAGTGCACGCTTCCACAGGCACACACACCACCAGCCGTCAATGCACGCTACCACCAGGCATACTCCCTACCAGCCGTCAGTGCACGCTTACACCAGGCACACACACCACCAGTCGTCAGTGCAGGCTTTCACTGGGCACACACACCACCAGCCGTCATTGCAGCAGGCAGGCTCTTCTCAGAGTTTCTTGGTAAATATGTGATCGATGCCTGGGAGGGAGAGGGTTGAGTTTTCTTAAACCATGCTGAGTATGCAGGTGCAGTGCATGAATCCCTGTGTGAGTGAGTCATCCTGCCTGGGGCTCACTCACTCCACACTTGTAAATTGCACCTGCACCAGACTTTTTCCCATTTGCAAAGTTCAGCGCATGCGCACAGCTAGGCAGCCCCGCGAATGACTGCTTCCTAATACCAGAATGGAAACAACATTCAGAGCAATGAAAACAAGTTCATTTGATGCAAAGAACTGTTAACAAAAACAATGTCCAGCTATTGTAGATCTGGCAACTTAAACAAAACAGCAACAAAAAACAAACAAGCATTGGCATAGCCAATAGGTCTCGCTTTTTGGACCATATAAGTATTTAGTTATGCAGCAGAATATCCTTGCTGCAACAACACCAACTGTTGCATGGCTAAACACTTATAAGGTCCCAAATGCGAGACCTATTGTCTATGCCAATGCGTGTTACTCTGTAGTCTATTCCTGGAACTTACTGCAATGCTAAGAGAAAGACATAAGAGTCATTAAAGTATCGTCTTCAACTACTAAGGCCGTAACATGCTTGGCGCTAGCTGTATCGTGCTATTCAATTACTTATCTGATTTTTGTTCATAGCGTTTTGGAGTTCCATTCTTGCTATGTGCAAGGCTTTTTGAGTTTGAAGTTTCTATAGCCCTGCACTAAATTTTGGTGCACTAGTTTTTGTACTTAGAAAAAAGATATAAGTTGTCATTTGTTTCCCACTTCCAGTTTCTGGAGATTGGTTTTTTGGGCCTTTAATTGCATGATGAGGGATACTTTTAGGTATGTTTTGGTATTTATTATTTCGTTACACATAAAACTACCACTATACTCTTGTATCCTGAATACATTTGTTCTCTTTTGTTTTCTGTTTCCGTAGATTGTATCTAACCCCTGTGTATTTAGTCATTTATTTAAGTTCAGAAGGGGGGAATTATACAGTTAGTTATTATATTGAGAAACGGATACCTGATTAGAGTATACTGATCGTGCATAAGAATAGGAAGGTTCTACACATACTCATGTCCTTGCTTTCTGCTTTATATACAGGGAACACCTAAAGATACCTTGGACCTTACATACCTCTTGGAGTTGACTATGTGGGACAGATGTTTTCTTTTTTTCCCTTTCCTCTCTTCCCCCTCTCACCACGATGGCTATGACATTCTTGGGTGGTCTAGGTGGCATGAGGATGTTGGGACCTCACATCACGCTTTTCATGTCGCTCCTGCGGAAACATAGGTGAGAATTGACAAAAGGCGAGAGCTCAAAAAGACTGCTGTCTGACCAGGGCTGGTGGGAGGACAACACCTGAAGCCTGCATTTTTTCTAGAGGAGGTGAGGGTCTTCCTAGAGCCTAGAACCTGCCTACCTTCTGAGAAAGGGAAGGGGAGGGCCAGGCCCTTTAGAAGTACAAACTGCCCTGAAGTACAAACCCAGGGTGTTGCTCATTGGAGGAACAACTGGAAAAAACAGACTACCAAAAAACAGCAAAGCCAAGTGCGACCCATGTTGTGGCGGGCTCTCATTATTCTTCCCAAGCAGTTTCTGCTGTGAACTGTGCAAAACTATATTGAGCATCACCAAGTCATTCAGCATCCTGCCATGTGCCCAACAGACTAGTGCTGCCGATGTTGGAATAGGAGATCCTTGTCGCCATTGATGCTGAAGCAATCAGCCTGGATAACATAATTGCTGAAGGCTCCCACTGGCTAACAACTGGCTGAGAGGCTGTACCTGATGCATCCAAGTGTCTGTCCGCATGTGGCGCTAGAGGTGAAAGATGAATGCAGTTGTGTGAGCCTGCTGCACTGATTGTACCCTGCATTCAAGTTCCAAGTAGGGTCCCCACCCTTTAGCCCCACAGTGCAAGATCCACTGCCGTAGGAGCAAGAATGCTGAATACACCCGCCTGCACCACCAGAACTACACCGAGTAAAACCGGTAATAATTGGGGCCTAAATGTGTGTGGTGCAAAAAACTGAACTTAAGATTTTTGCCAGGTGAGCTCAAATTGGTAAAAGCTATTTAAAAATCATCTGCACATCGAGACAATGGGAACTTTTGAGTGAACTGCACCTTTGCCAACTCAATGCCTATACCATTCCACGGGGCTACTGATGTCAGGGAGCTCTGCAAGCGGGGTCTGGTCCTAAATGGGTGTAGCACCTAACTGAAGATCGCAGACAAATTTACAACCTTAACTGTAAACCCTATTAAGCTGGGTAGTTTTAGATTTTTGTTGTGAGATTAAAGTACTTCCCTTTTAACTAAAAGATAAGCACTGGGATAGACAATATGTTATTGTGTCTGTTGAGTGACTGTTGAGTTCTGAGCTCTTGTCCCCCACACTCTCTCCATTAGAAGCCTTTGACTGCTCGCCCTCGCTACCCTGAGAGATAAGTGTGAAAAGGGTTTACTTGGCACAGTCTGCAGACCCTTTGTAGGACAGTCCCTGGGGCACTAGTGGCAAACAACCTCAACCTCCATAGTTGGGGCCTGATAGCCCTGGTCTATCCTGCGTCTCCCCGAACACGGTATGACACCTACATTGAGCATTATGGCTCTCTGCTCACTACAGTCAGTAGTGCCTAGCAGCTGACAGTATGTGGTCAATAAGGATATTTACCCTATTCACCTTATGTCAGCTAACACAGGCAGACATAAACACCAACTGCCTTCCTCTACTTAATGTCTATGTTTGCCACTCTCACTGAGCTTACAATGCAACGAAACAAGTATGATATGTGAACAATGGTAAACCAAAGGTGAACCAAGGAGAAACCTGGGGCTATTAAAGTAATGGAGAGCAGTGGTTCCTTTGGAATAAAGCATTTTAATTAAGAAAGAATCTATGAAACACCACAAGCAATAAATAAAATTAATATTGCACTTTCATCAAATGTGAAGACTGCCCATACATTGTAACACAGTTAATAGCCATTTATCATAATAGTTAAAAATGACATAATGAAGTGAAAATGTGAGCATATATGGAGCTTGAATTGTACAAAACATTGCATTGTTACAATCGGAGAGAGAAGGTGAGTCATATAACTAATGCACATGTCAACATGTTGGAGACATTTCGACCCAAGTAGGGGCAGATCTAGGCTCATGGTGGCCCTGGGCAGGGAGCGTAAGTTGGGGGCCCCTGAAGAGGGGGTCCCGGCGGGGCGGAGCACGGAGGCCAGTGAAGAGGAGGGGTTCAGGGTGTTTGGAAGTGGAACAGAGCCGGAGGCCGCTAAATCCCTGCCAGGGGCCCCCACGCAAATATGTATCCATCCTCAGAGGATTATTATATTAAGGATATATATTGGCGTGGTGGCCCCTGGGGTTTGGTGGCCCTGTGCAGGTGCACAGCTTGCACATGCCTAAGGCCGCCCCTGACCCAAGAAGATCAAAGGATCATCATCAGGACAAGTTATCTGCAAAGCTCAAACGAAAATGTAGAGAAAGAGGGCTACGGGTCCCAGATCAGGCGGAGAAGTCACATTGCAAAGTATCAACAATGAGAAGTGTCAGTATAGGCATGAACAATCTAACACAGCACAGGAATTGCAGAAACACAAGTGGGAAAATGCTGACCTAAGCTGCAGGTGGAGGGAGCAATTGCGGCTTATCTGGAGAAATCTAATCGGACGGGACTACCAAAACTGGTGCGGGTGAAGGAGGACAGAGCGAGAGCCTCTGTCACTCTGAATAGAGCTTCCATGGAGTGCACTAAGCTTTAGATGTATGTTTCAACCCTGCTTCCGTTTTTGATTATGAAGTTCACCAAGATTGAATGGCTGGGGGAGTTACCTTTTTTTTTTACAGCTGGGTAACATCTGCAAAGAAATGATAGGGAATAACCAGTTCTAATAATAGGAATCTAAGGGATATGACTTAGATGTTGAATAGCAGGGAAGCTAGCATTGAGCCTTGGGGAATTCCACGTTACAGGAACGGGTTTTGAGTGCTACATCCCTTTCAAACTGTGAAACTGGTGTATCGTTAGGATTCATATCATTGCAGTACAACTCCGACAATTTTGAGCCTTTCTTTAAGTGTATGTGGAGTATTTAATGGTCCACTGTGTCAATGACCAAAGATAGGTCTGAAGAAATTAAAACGCATTTCTCATTATTGTCGATCATTTTTAAAATGTCATCCACCACATTAAACACAGAGGCTTTGATTCAATTCCTGAGGGAAATTGGGTTACTGGTTGAGGGTGGCGAGAATCGTTGTGGATGTTCGTTGATGTGCGAAGACCTCGTTGGGTGTTGCAGACAGTCGCTGCAGGAAATTCACGTTGGTCACCTCTGGCTGTTGATGCTGTAGCGTGAAGTGCAGATCGCGCGTTGTTGGGTGTCGCTGGTGGACACTGTGACGCAAAGTGTCAGGTTCCGCATTGGCAGGTGGAACAGGCAGCACGATCTTGGCACAAACAAGCCCATTCATGGTCACAAAGAGCCCAAAACTAAAGGAATTCTACTTTGCTTGGGGAGAGAGCTCAACTGATGCTACACCAAGGGTCCAAGACCTGAGGGGCCCCTATTGGGGATCAGGAATGTACTTAAGCAGAGTCCAGCAATGCTCAGACAGGTTCAGGCAGCAGGTCAGCTGAGCAGATGCAGGGAGGCCTCTGAAGCTTGTTATGTTTCTGTTGTTCAGAACAGTAAGCTGACCCTTTGAGTCACTTCAGCCTGGGATGACAGGTTCCGGTCCAGGCTTCCTTCTCAGCAAGCAGGCCAACAGAGAAGCAGGGCAGCAGTTAGGCAGTCCTTCTGGCAGCAGGGCAGCACAGCTGTCCTTCTTCTGTAGTATCAAGGGATGTACTAACAAGTTGGTTCTAAGGGTCCATTATTTGTCACGGTTGCTGATTTGAAGTAGGTTCCTAACCCAAAAGGTGGTTGCAATTTTCTGACTCCCTGCCCTGGCACCAGCGAGTGCAGGGTCACAAAAGATTAGTGTCAAATTATTTGTGAGTGTGCTCAGGCAGAGCCTTTGTGATGTGTCACTTTGGTTGATGAGAGCTTCCTCTTTATTAAGTTAGAAGTGGCCCATCCTGCCAATACCTATTCCCCCATTGTCTCATTGACTGGTGGCAATACACAAAGACCAACTTCCAGCTACACCTAGTCATGTGACCCAGGATACAGGTTGCAGGCACCAAATGTTTGGGTTAAGAAAATGCCAACTTTCTATAAGTGGCATTTTCAGAACTGTGACTTAAATGCTACTTTATTTTTAAAGAAGGTTTTAAATTATAAATATTTAGGCACCAAATTTGACATTCCTATCTGCTTCCAATTGTAAGTTACCACATATTAAATATAATAAGGGAACCTAATGTTATCTTATGGTAGAGGTAAACCTCACAGTAGGGAAAATCAAGCTTTTCTCTACTAGGACATGTAAAACTTAAAAGTATGTGTCCAAGTTTTTAAATTACACTGCATCTTGCCCTCTGGGCTGATTAGGGCCTACCCTAGGGGTGACTTATATAAATTAAAAAGGAAGGTTTAGGCCTGGCAAAAGGTTTACTTTGTCAGGTTGAAATGGCAGTTTAAAACAGTGTACAGAGACTGCAATGGTAGTTCTGAGACAAGTTTAAAGGGCTACTTAAGTGGCTGGCACGAAAATTGCTGCAGACCCTCTAGTAGCATTTAATTTATAGGCCCTGGGTACATGTAGTACCACTTTACTGTGGACTTACAAGTAAATTAAATGAGATAATGTTACAATCTTTATATGATAAAGCACAAGCACTTTAGCACTGATTAGCAGTGGTAAAGCGCCAGCAAAATCGAAGTCAGCAAAAACAGAAGGATGGGGGGCAAAAGGTTGGAGGAAAATCATGCCAAGAATGTTAGGTCCAACAAATCCTTAGAGGTTATTTACTTCCAAAGGTTCCTTTAGTTAGGAGACAATGCACTATTTCAGGAGTTTCATGTGAAATGTCAGTCCCATAAGAAGGAGAACATATTTGAGGGGGCTTGTAACCACTCTTGGTATCCTGAGTAGAGGTTTGACAACCAATTTTTTAAGGAATCAGAAAAAAAGACCATGTTGAATGGTTGATGTTGATGATTTCTAGTCAATTCAGAATCAGTTATTTCAGCTAAACTGGGAAGAAGTAGATCAGACTAATAATAGCATGAGGGTTTTCTGATGTTAACACTTCACTCCAGGGAATCCTCTGGTAATTTATTGAAATGTGTCAGAGGTATTGACTATCTCGCTCACAAAGATGCTAGACATTTTTGTTCCAGATTGGTCAAATTCTTGCTTTACAGCAATTATTTTTTATGAAAGCAATTCACAAATGTATCTGTTTTGATTTCTATTTCAGAGGCTGGAATGCAAGAGTCTTTCAATATTTGAAACGCTTTCCTATGTTTATTTTTTGCGTAATTAACCTCATGTGTGCTGATGACGGCTCCCGTCTGTCATGCGTCACAGTGCTCGTGTGCTGATGACGGCCGCGAGCCATCACGACCACGCCCGCGATCGATATGTGCCGCACAGGTGCGGAACTACGGCCTCGGGCAAGGGGTTAAACTGTATGTCAAGTGTTTTAAAACATCTTTGTAAGCTGCACCTTTGGACCTTAATAGATGTCTGTTAAAGACATTGGGAAGTTACCTTAACTTTCTTTGAATAACCCAGAGGACACTTTTTTTGTTATTTAGATTAGATTAGCAGAATAAAAAAGAGCACGTATTTTGATTTTCTTTCTTTTTATTTCAAAGAGACTACCTTGTCAAGTGTTGCTTCATTGAGAAAGGATAAGATGAACAAACTAATTCTATGTCAGGACCGGAGGCTTCGGATTATGCTTTTCTCTCTTCGCTGTTTATTAACATAACATCGCACAGCAGCCAGAAAAGCATCAAAACGTGAAAATTTTTTAGTATTCCCAACACAGGAATATCAGAAAAACATCGTAATAACATTGTTTAATAACTACAAATCCCATGAGATCAACATTAGGCAGTCCTTTTTTAGTGTCCATAAGTCCCAATATAAGGCGTCCATCCAACGAACTCCTCCTCTTTCTTCGCTGCTTCGCAGCCAGTTAAGTGCTATTCTCCCTCTCTTGCACATTTTGTGTTTGTTGAGGTTTTGTGTTTTTTTTTCATATTCTGTTTGCATTGACTGTTGCTTTGGGGGGTCTGTGGGGTTTTTTCCCTTCCAGAGCCCCTTCCATCGCGGGGACGCCTTCGCCCCTTACGCGATGTCCCTGTGTATTCCGCGGTGTTGAGTTCGCCGCTAGAGGGCGCCGTTGCGTCTCGCCTGCCCGCGCGCAGCTTCCGTCTCGCTGATTGGAGCCGCGCTGGGGAGTCGACATCGCAGGTGCCCTGCTGCCGCCTAACCCTGACGCCCTCTTGGGTTGTACTGTCCTGTGCTTGAACGCCCCGGTGGGGTCTGTACTGGTGGTTGTAACCACGTTGACGCCTGCGGGCGATTTTTCAGCAACTTTTTCCTACATCAGCTTCCGCTGGGGTGTTACCCGCTCGAGCGCGCTGGGAGGCGGTGCGACCCAGTCTCTGGAGAGAGGGTCGGCGCGCTGTGAAGGCTGGTGCTGCCTTCTTTGCTTGCCCGGTTCCACCGGCCTACAACCCTTGCTAACCTTCGGTTGGCCCACACGTGGCTGTCTGTGTACGCCATCGGAACCCTCAGTTTCCCAATTTCTTCTCTACTGCGTGGTGGACGCCATGGCTGAGGGGTACTACGTCGAGGAGGAGGAGTCACACCAGTACCTCCAAGACGACGAGTTCTATGCGGTTGTGGACCAGTCGATTTACCGGTGCGTGCAGGAAATCGTTGGGCCTATGGAGGACAGACTTTCAGCCCGCATTGTCGTAGAATGTGCCAAGTTGGCACCGGCCCTAGGGGGTCACCCGCCAACGATCCTGGCCGGCCTCCTGCGGCCAAGAAGCCACGTGGGGACGCGGGTCCCAGTGGTGCACAAGGCGTGGACAAGGACGCCTTCGAGCGCCTACGCGACGCTTTCCTGGCTAAGGCGTCCGGGTCGGCCTCCGAGGGTGCCTCCGCCTCAGACCCCTTCAACGCCGGCGGATGTTGTCCCGACCTCCCCGGGGGGTGTTTCCCCCGCGGATACGGACGACGATGACGACGAGGACTCCGTGCGGTCATGGCGACCGGCGTCCAATTCGACGGAGTTGCCCAAAGACACTTCAGGCATGCTGGACCCGGACGAAATCATGCACCCGCGGTCAGCCGCTTGGGCGCCTGGTGACAAGGTGGCGCAATTTGTAGCGGGCCGCCTCCGCAAGCCCTTAGAGAAGGAGGCGCGCAGCTGTTTGAGGGGCGAATGTCCCCGCCCGACTTTGGATGGGAAGGTGGCCATGACGCCGGAGCGTCTCGCCTGCCCGCGCGCAGCTTCCGTCTCGCTGATTGGAGCCGCGCTGGGGAGTCGACATCGCAGGTGCCCTGCTGCCGCCTAACCCTGACGCCCTCTTGGGTTGTACTGTCCTGTGCTTGAACGCCCCGGTGGGGTCTGTACTGGTGGTTGTAACCACGTTGACGCCTGCGGGAGATTTTTCAGCACCTTTTTCCTACATCAGCTTCCGCTGGGGTGTTACCCGCTCGAGCGCGCTGGGAGGCGGTGCGACCCAGTCTCTGGAGAGAGGGTCGGCGCGCTGTGAAGGCTGGTGCTGCATCCTTTGCTTGCCCGGTTCCACCGGCCTACAACCCTTGCTAACCTTCGGTTGGCCCACACGTGGCTGTCTGTGTACGCCATCGGAACCCTCAGTTTCCCAATTTCTTCTCTACTGCGTGGTGGACGCCATGGCTGAGGGGTACTACGTCGAGGAGGAGGAGTCACACCAGTACCTCCAAGACGACGAGTTCTATGCGGTTGTGGACCAGTCGATTTACCGGTGCGTGCAGGAAATCGTTGGGCCTATGGAGGACAGACTTTCAGCCCGCATTGTCGTAGATTGTGCCAAGTTGGCACCGGCCCTAGGGGGTCACCCGCCAACGATCCTGGCCGGCCTCCGGCGGCCAAGAAGCCACGTGGGGACGCGGGTCCCAGTGGTGCACAAGGCGTGGACAAGGACGCCTTCGAGCGCCTACGCGACGCTTTCCTGGCTAAGGCGTCCGGGTCGGCCTCCGAGGCGCCTCCGCCTCAGACCCCTTCAACGCCGGCGCATGTTGTCCCGACCTCCCCGGGGGGTTTTTCCCCCGCGGATACGGACGACGACGACGACGAGGACTCCGTGCGGTCATGGCGACCGGCGTCCAATTCGACGGAGTTGCCCAAAGACACTTCAGGCATGCTGGACCCGGACGAAATCATGCACCCGCGGTCAGCCGCTTGGGCGCCTGGTGACAAGGTGGCGCAATTTGTAGCGGGCCGCCTCCGCAAGCCCTTGGCGAAGGAGGCGCGCAGCTGTTTGAGGGGCGAATGTCCCCGCCCGACTTTGGATGGGAAGGTGGCCATGACGCCGGAGCGTCTCGCCTGCCCGCGCGCAGCTTCCGTCTCGCTGATTGGAGCCGCGCTGGGGAGTCGACATCGCAGGTGCCCTGCTGCCGCCTAACCCTGACGCCCTCTTGGGTTGTACTGTCCTGTGCTTGAACGCCCCGGTGGGGTCTGTACTGGTGGTTGTAACCACGTTGACGCCTGCGGGCGATTTTTCAGCACCTTTTTCCTACATCAGCTTCCGCTGGGGTGTTACCCGCTCGAGCGCGCTGGGAGGCGGTGCGACCCAGTCTCTGGAGAGAGGGTTGGCGCGCTGTGAAGGCTGGTGCTGCCTTCTTTGCTTGCCCGGTTCCACCGGCCTACAACCCTTGCTAACCTTCGGTTGGCCCACACGTGGCTGTCTGTGTACGCCATCGGAACCCTCAGTTTCCCAATTTCTTCTCTACAGCGTGGTGGACGCCATGGCTGAGGGGTACTACGTCGAGGAGGAGGAGTCACACCAGTACCTCCAAGACGACGAGTTCTATGCGGTTGTGGACCAGTCGATTTACCGGTGCGTGCAGGAAATCGTTGGGCCTATGGAGGACAGACTTTCAGCCCGCATTGTCGTAGAATGTGCCAAGTTGGCACCGGCCCTAGGGGGTCACCCGCCAACGATCCTGGCCGGCCTCCGGCGGCCAAGAAGCCACGTGGGGACGCGGGTCCCAGTGGTGCACAAGGCGTGGACAAGGACGCCTTCGAGCGCCTACGCGACGCTTTCCTGGCTAAGGCGTCCGGGTCGGCCTCCGAGGCGCCTCCGCCTCAGACCCCTTCAACGCCGGCGGATGTTGTCCCGACCTCCCCGGGGGGTGTTTCCCCCGCGGATACGGACGACGACGACGACGAGGACTCCGTGCGGTCATGGCGACCGGCGTCCAATTCGACGGAGTTGCCCAAAGACACTTCAGGCATGCTGGACCCGGACGAAATCATGCACCCGCGGTCAGCCGCTTGGGCGCCTGGTGACAAGGTGGCGCAATTTGTAGCGGGCCGCCTCCGCAAGCCCTTGGAGAAGGAGGCGCGCAGCTGTTTGAGGGGCGAATGTCCCCGCCCGACTTTGGATGGGAAGGTGGCCATGACGCCGGAGCTCGATGGGAAAATGGCCACCTTCATGGCGAAGTTCGTGAAGGACCCCCGGAAGGGGATCGACCGTTCCTGGCGCTCCTGTCAGGACAAGCTTTTGGACACCATTGGCCCCCTCACCAAGATCCTCGATATGGCCGAGGAAGCCAAGGTGTCGGGCAGCGCCATTTGCCCGGAAGTACTGTCCAACTGGGCGCAGCGGGCTGTTAACTTCCTGGGGAATGCCAACTGTGCCCTTTCGACCGAACGGCGTCGGTCGCTGCTGATAAAACTGGATCCCAAATTGGGCGATTTGGCTTCGTCGGAAGCTGGCGCTGTTGTCCAAGGAGGGCTCTTTGGCGAGCCGTTCATAAAAGAACTGGGGAAGTTTGTTTCCACTTTCACCTCCCTGGACAAGGCCCAGTCAACCATCAAGCGGGTCTTCCACCAGCGTTTTTCCCGGGGGGCTGGTCGTGGTAGGGGCCTCACGACCGGCCGTGGTGGGCAGCAACAGCCCGGAAAAGGGCATGGCTCCGGCAGAGGAGGCTACAACTCCTCCGCGAATTACAACAACTTTTACCCCACCAGAGGTCAGCGTTTCAGAGGACGCGGAAACTTCCGGAACGACTCCGGCGGCAACAATTCACACGGTGAGTGTTATCCCTGCGGATCAGGTTGTTATTGGGGGGAGGTTGGCGTGTTTCCCCCAGGCATGGGAGGCTATTACGGTGGACGCATGGGTCCTTCAGACCGTGCGGGGGTTCCGCATAGAGTTTTACGACCAGCCGTGCCAGTTACAGCCTCCTCGGCCCATAACGTTTTCTCAATCGGACGCGCTCTTGATCGACGAAGAAGTCTCGGCGCTGCTGCGCAAGGGGGCTATTTGTCGAACAACGCGCCACCCCCGGGGTTTCCTGAGCAATATTTTTCTTGTGGAAAAGGTGGACGGGGGCAGACGACCAGTCATCAACCTCAGGGAGTTCAATGGCTGGGTGGTCTACAATCACTTCAAGATGGAGGGCATCCATCTTTTGAGGGACGTTTTGCTCCCGAACGACTGGATGGTCCGTCTGGACCTCAAGGATGCGTATCTGGTGGTTCCGATTTACCCCCCGCATCGCCGTTTCCTTCAGTTTTGTTGGAAAGACATGGTGTTCGAGTTCAAGGCCCTTCCGTTCGGTCTTTCCTCGGCCCCTTGGTGCTTTACAAAAATTCTGCACCCGGCCATCGAAACCCTGCGGAGTCAGGGGATTCGGCTGATCGTCTATCTGGACGACATCTTGCTGCTGGGCCAGGACCCGAGCAAGTTGGCCGCTCATCTGTCTCAGACAGTCTCCCTGTTACAAGGTCTGGGGTTTATTGTCAACAGGGAGAAGTCGGTTTTCACCCCCGCCCAGCAGATGGTGTTCCTGGGCTTTGTGGTGGACTCAGTGAAATCGACTCTCAGTTTACCGTCCAGAAAGATGGCCAAAATCAAGCATGTGCTTCGGCAAACTATCTCCAAATCACACACCTCCCTCCGGCAGGTGGCCAGAGTAGTAGGCCTTCTCTCCTCGTCCATTCAGGCGATCTTCCCGGGCCCTCTTCACTATCGGGCTCTTCAACGACTGAAGGCGCATCATTTGCGCAGAGGGCTCTCTTACGACCGCTTGATTCCCCTGTCGGTGGAGGTCAAAGAGGAAATGTCTTGGTGGCTCGCCCACATGGAGGCGTGGAACGGCCGCGCGATTTTCGGGTCCGTTCCGGACTTGGTGATCGAGTCCGACGCCAGCAGGTCAGGCTGGGGCGCCCGCTGCGGGGATTTCTCCACAGGCAGCGCTTGGTCGTCCGACGAACAGTGACTTCACATCAGCTGCTTGGAACTTCTAGCAGGTTCGTTCGCCGTCCGTTGCTGGACGAGGGACTCAGTGAAGTCATGCGTCCTTCTGCGGATGGACAACGTCTCAGCGGTTCGGTATGTGAACCACTTAGGGGGTCCGCGATCAAGAGCCCTAGCGGACCTGGCGAAAGACTTTTGGGATTAATGTCTCGCCCATCAAGTCTCGGTTACGGCAGAATACCTGCCGGGTCGGGCCAATCAGGTGGCGGATTGGCACTCGAGATATCTTCGAGACTCCAGCCCATGCCTTCCCGCCTTTCTCCATGATAGTGCGGGCCGCGGCCCAGATTCGCCGTCAGATGGCGGACGTGGTGATGGTGACGCCCGTGTGGAGGTCGCAAGTGTGGTTTCCAGTTCTTCTGGAACTTTCCTGGGATTCTCCAATCCTACTCCCCCGGCTTCCTCGTCTTCTCCTCAATCCAGACGGGGTCCCTCACCATCTCCTCCAGGGTTCTCTCCGCCTCATGGCATGGAGGCTTTCAGGCGACGTTGGTCGCTCCCTGGCCTTTCGAACTCAGCTCAGCACTTTTTGTCCAAGGCCTGGGCAGGCAGCACTGCCAAGAGGTATAGATCGGCTTGGACCAGGTGGGTTCGTTGGTGTCTTCGACGGGATTTGGATCCAATGGTCGCAGGCCTCGTTCCTATCCTGAATTTTCTTGCAGAACTCTCTACCGCCGGCTTAGCATACCGGACGATTAATACGATACGTTCTGCCATATCAGCGGCTCATGTGCAGCTGGATGGAGTGGCGGTCGGGGAGCATCCCCTGGTATGTCGACTCCTTAGAGGAGTGCGTCTGGCTTTACCGCCGGAGCCACGGTATTCCGTCCTGTGGGATGTTAACGTGGTGTTGAACCTTTTCCTTTCCTGGCAGCCTAACAAGTATCTTTCCTTAAAAGAACTGTCAGCTAAACTGGCGATGCTCCTGTGCTTAGTGTCTTGTCGCAGGGTGTCTGATGTGCGTGCCCTGGATGTCACAGCAAGAGCGTTCTCCCCGGATGGGGTGACCTTTACCGTGGGCCGACGCACAAAATCGGCTACTAGGTCTATTTCCTATCCGGCATTTGCAGATGCCCCTAAGTTGTGTGTGGTACAGTGTTTGAAAGCCTATGAGGATGTCACTACGGAACTTCGCCCTCCGGGCGAACGGCAGTTACTGATTGCGCTGCGCAAGCCGCACAAGGCTGTCTCTTCCCCCACTATAGCCCGGTGGGTGCGTTGGGTGATGCAGGAAGCTGGTATTGATACGAGGCAGTTCAGAGTTCACTCAGCAAGAGGGGCCATGGCCTCTAAAGCATTTGCCCTTGGGGCACGATTAGAGGACCTCATGCCCACTGCGGACTGGTCTTCGGATTCCACCTTCAAAAGGTTCTATTTTAAGCCAGTGGTGGATATTGCTAGTTTGGTGGTGGACAAGCTTTAAACAAGCATAATCCGAAGCCTCCGGTCCTGACATAGAATCGAAATTTGCCTAGCGCAGTAACGGTAAGTTTCAATTCTATTAAGGACACGGAGGCGAGGATTATCCCACCCATAC
Source organism: Lissotriton vulgaris (assembly GCF_964263255.1). NCBI lineage: Eukaryota > Metazoa > Chordata > Amphibia > Caudata > Salamandridae > Lissotriton > Lissotriton vulgaris. Next base: position 701,313,232 of record NC_141694.1, on the reverse strand, counting down.
CTCCTGCGGAGATCCCACCCGTACTGGAGTAAGTAATCCGTTTTTCGAATTGCAGTATGGTTACTGTTTTCTTGGGTTGCATGTCGCCGACTTGATGCTCTGCTTTGTTGATTTGCCTTCAAGCTTAGCGGGTATGGCTTAGCTCGCGCTGTTCTTTTTTACGCCAGGGAATGATGGTGCGAAACGAGATGTTTGAGACTTTGGCCTGACTCGCCACGAAGAAAGAGGAGTTCGTTGGATGGACGCCTTATATTGGGACTTATGGACACTAAAAAAGGACTGCCTAATGTTGATCTCATGGGATTTGTAGTTATTAAACAATGTTATTACAATGTTTTTCTGATATTCCTGTGTTGGGAATACTAAAATTTTTTCAAGTTTTGATGCTTTTCTGGCTGCTGTGCGATGTTATGTTAATAAACAGCGAAGAGAGAAAAGCATAATCCTCGCCTCCGTGTCCTTAATAGAATTGAAACTTACCGTTACTACGCTAGGCAAATTTCGATTCTCACTGCCGTACTGAAAGCCAGAAGCAAAAGAGTAAGATTGCAGCAAAAGTAGCTTGATTATACTCTAAGAGGGCATTCTGTGCTGGAAGAGATTTTAGGGTTTGTGGTGTCATAGACTTTTTAAGTATAAGATTTCATGCATCCAGCTGAGGTTGTCAAAATAAAGAGTTGATTCGCATTATTCAAGTCTTTGTTGAGTGCCTTGATATTTTTGATCTGCAATCTTTAAATCTGCAGTCTTTAACTCTGTATGCCACTGCTCCCCAAACTTCTTAGAACCACAACCCACTTTAATGGACAAGAGGCTGGCAATTATTTTATGTAACTAAAGTATTGCTGGGTTGAGAATTTTAAGCCAGCACATTTTGCCATTGAACTAGTCAATAAATTTGCACTGGCTTGCAGTTTTACAAATGATAATGTGTGGAAATCAGGTTTCATTGAATATTTATTATTTGTCGATCACCAAGTAAAGTGTCTTGATTTGTTCTGACCGTATTGAAATCTTTTTTGCCATCACACTTTCAGAATTACAAATGCATGTGCTTCATTTTTGCTTTCCTAACTTACGAATATGTACAGTTAATTTAACTTGTTGGCAGCCTAGAAAATGGGAAATTTCCATGGAAACCAACATTTCTGTACCTGAGTCCTACATGAAGTCCTTCATTTGTACCCGTCCTCATCCACATATATTGTGAAATTTCAGCTAGTGATATGTCCAGCCGTAGAAACATCAGAAGTGTGGTTTATTGTGTTTTTAGGAGTCCCAATAAGGCCAGTAACTCCATTTAAGAGCAAATCAGGTTTTAGAAACGAACACATAAAACACAATTTAATACAAATGAACTGAGAAATTTGCCACAGAATATCCTGTGAGCCCAGTGAGTCTCTTGCAGAACTACAGCAATGGTTCACAATAAATACAATTTGTAACAAAACAGGTCATTAGTTGTGGCCTAAGTAATACCTCTCAAAATCCTTTAAGGTCAAACACACAGGCCTAGATTTACATCATAACTATTGGTAATGCTTAATTGCAGTTTAGGAGCAGCTAGAAAAATGATACAAATACTCATTTTCATGGAAATTTAAAGTCCAATTTAATGGTAAAGCAACATTTTATATTACTAGTGACGAAAAAGACACTTTAAAAAAGTTGTTCTTTGCTGTTTAAAAACAAATGGCCTTTGTGCTAGCGCCTGTCACCTGACTACTTATGGCTTTCCTGTGGTGAGATGTGTATTGCTCCCTGACAGTGGACAAAGAACCCTCTGTGTGAGGAGGGAGTTTCCTTTCTTAAAAGGATGGCTTGGGGGTTGTGCCCAGCCCCTTCCTGAGTTTCAAAGGATACCTTCCCCATCACTGGAAGTTGAAGCTCACACCTAAGCCTGCCTCCTTTTGTCTTACTAAACATGCAGGCTCCATACCTAGTTGCAGTAGGGAGCTTCCCAAAACTGGTTTAGAGGGGGATTGCCCCCAACTCACAAGCTGGTACCAGGGACATAATTTGGAAGTAGCCAGGCGTCACAGCTGTTACCTCTAGGTTGCTCCCTGCTACTTCTGGCACTTCCTTAGCGACCCCTGGAGACAAAGGCGTTCCCCCCCTCTGAGGCCAGAGATCACAAAGGGAGTGCCAGGAGTATAAGAAGCAAGCTCGAGGTCACAGCAGCAACCCCTGATTACACCCATATGATGTCCATTGCTGGCTGGCTCCAGCAATTAAAGCCCCAGAACTCTCCTCAGAACACTCCTGAACCGGTGAAGAATCAGAAGAAGGACTGCCCTGCTGTCTAAATCTTGAACAAAGACTGGAGTTGCTTGTCTTTAACCCAGGACTCCAGGAGTGACTCCAAGAGTCAGTTGACTGACCTCTTGTTTGAGTTACAGTGACAAAGCAGACTTAGAAAGGACTTTTCCTACTCTCCAGCTGACCAGTTCCATCTGGATCTGACCTTGTCCCCTGACAACCTTCACCGAAGCATTCACCTAGTCCAATGCCCAGCAGCCATAGATCAACTCCAAGACCTTGCACAGTAGCTCCCTGTCAACGTTGATCCATTTCTCAAATCCAGCTTGCCCCACTGACGACTAGTCCAAGATCAATTTTTGTCCATAAAACTTTCTAAGTCTGAAGGTAACATTCCACCAGAACGAACCTGTTCCCTGTATCCAACAGGCATCCCATTCCAGCAGGCCCTAACTTTTGACTTTGACCCTGTCTTGCATGACCAGTGTGCATGGTGCTTTTTGTTGCTATTTTAACTCAAACTTTAAAAATGTATATCTTTGTTCTAATTGAAGATTTTTTGTCATTTTGTGCCATTCTATTGATTAAAATATTTTCTATTTTTCTAAATTGGTTTAGGATTTTTCTTGAATTGTGTTTTGCCTTTATTACTCATTGAGTACTGCATAACCACCTTGCACATTGCCTCGAAGTAGAGTCTAGCTGCTCTGTGCCAAGTTATCGGACAGTTGAGCACAGGTATATTGAATGACTATAGTGGTTCACCCTGACAAGGACTGTGATTATTATTTGAGGTGTGTTCTAGCCCCTTTATCTAACCCTCTAATTTCTTAAACCATTCAAAAATGGAAAAGAAGTGTATGTGAGGTCAAAAATTAAGGACAATCTACCAACTGAAAATGTAAGCTTTATGTAAAGCGAGGTATCAGTTTAAAGGCCACTCTCTACAAGCACATCGAATCTGTCAACTACCTTCTAAAAAGATTAAGGACATAATTTCCGGTAAAAATGCTTCCATTGGATGTTGCAAGGCCATTGACAGTGATATCACACATCCTTTGCCCCCTAATGACATCGCAGTCTTGGACTACTAGTCCAACCCTCAGGCTCTTTATAGCCTATTTACTGTTAATGGGTTAGGAAATTGGCAAGGTGTGGAACCCACAGAAAGTAAATAGAGCTTGCCAGTGTTAAAATGTAAAAAGCCTCCTAATGTTTCGCCCAGACACTTCAGAGAGAAGGGTGAATGGGATGTCGAACTTTACGACTTTCGGTATTCACAAAAGGCATTTACTTCTCGGAAATGCCCTTTGTGAATACTGTAAGACGTAAAGTTAGACTTTTGTCTAACTCTACCTTTGTGAATCGTGCCCACTGTCTTCAGCTTCAGAACCAGCACTCTCAACCGTTTCCTGCCATAAATACCTCACAAATTGAACTCACTCAAAGACCCACCAGACACTCAGTTCAGATATGCGCTAGTCAAGAGTCATATGTTGCATGATAAAACCAATATCTGGAAAAAGCAACTACTTTTAGGTTATACAAGATAAAGTAAAACGTCAAATGAAATCACAGACTGCATCACTGACATGGATTACCTTAAAGCTTTTTACTGTCATTGTTCAATGTGCTACACATATAATGCATGAAACAATCTTCAGAAACACAATATCTAGAAAAAGAAAATACTTTTAGGTTATACAGGAGTAATTAAAATATGTCAAATGAAATCCCAGACTGCATCGCTGACATGGATTACCTTAAGGCTTTTTACAGTCATTCTTCAATGTGTTTGTCTGTTAAAGATAAGGATATGAATATACAGAACGAAATGGACCAATTTCAAAGTCAGTTTTTTAATTACTGTCGGGTCAGAGATCTGGCATTGTAGTGTAGTTCCTATATCCCTGATAGGCTCTGCGCATTGGAATAATATACACTATAGTTTTGACATAGGAATGAGGTCAGTATGTCTCTATCAAGTACATTAAACTTAATTACTTGTGTGTGCCAGCTAACTCAGAGGTCACTAGAAACGTTCTCGAATGAACAAGAAGGGATTCGTTTCTGACAACCGCATAAACATGACAACTTTGTTTCCCTTAGAGTCGGAACAATATCTTCAGAGTCGTGGAAACAATAGATAACCGTTTCACTCAATCAATTGTGCATGCTTCATTCCTACAGAGTTGCACAGAAATAGAGAGCCGGGCATTTCAATAAAAAGGGTTTATTGAACAGTCTTATTTCTCATGCAAGAGATATGAACTGCTACAACCGTAAGACAGAATGCAAAGTATAAAATGTACAGCGTTAGCAGCTAGATAAAATAATACTATAATAGCATGTCTTGTAGCTATGACATATATTAATTAAAATACATACATAAGTAACACAGGCGAAAATAATCATCTGGTGCTTCTAAAATAATCCTACCCCAGAGTACCTAAGCTAAGTGCAGTACGAAGCAAGAAGTAGGTGCTGTCTTAGTCTGGTTTAGTTATGCCAAGAGTTGCCAAAAGTTTCTCTAGGTTCTAATCAGGTCCATACCTTAGAATGAGAGAGGTTGGTATCTATTTCCCGGGACTCAATCTCTAACACCCCGCAAGGGGAGTCAGAAACACTGGAGCTGGATTCTCTACAAGGAGGATGACAGCTTCTGGTCAGTGCGTCAGTTGGGGACTTGACTTCCTTCGGGACTTGCTGTGGCGAGCCGCGTCGTGCAAGTAGGTAGTCGAACCGCACCGTGCCTTGCCATAGCAAGTGAAGGCATATTTATACCTTGAAGGAGTTTCGGAATGCCAGTATTGACGTAAAAGTCGGGCATAAGAACGTCATGAATGAACCCCTAAGGAATAGATGTTCATGCATAATAAATAAGTTCTTGGAGAAATCAATATCCAAGCAAGGGGAAGTCCTAAAGGCTGGTTTTCCAAGAACTCGTTGTGGCGTAGAGGATCACATGTAGTTGACCATGCCTGTATTTGGTAAGCATGAGCAATGCCTAAATAAGGACTGGATTTCTATGCCTAAATAAGGGCAATGTGAATTATACCTATATAAGGGCATGAATCAGGAAATCTAGATACAATATCTAAATCGACACACAACAGCATGACCTGCCCACTTAAATCCCTGTCTTTTGATGTGATGAAGGTCCAGCCATCAGGGAGAGATGTGGTTCCTAGATATCACGGGTAAATGAGTCTTCCCTACACTCTTGTAAGGGGCAACTATTACATAATCAATGAGCCAAATGGTGAGGTAGAAAAACTGATGTAGACATCCCTCTATGCTTGTTGTATTTGCTGTGGTGCCTGCAAAAGGTGACATAGTGTGTCACGCGGGGCTTGAGTAAAAAAGCACTTAAGGAGGAGAATCGAGGGAGAAACCAGCCGGACCGGTGGTTTGGTCTAAGCATGGTTTACAACCATTTGTTTTTGCATTGTTTATTTAGAAGCGCTGCAAGTAGGAACAACAATAAACCCCTCCCCCTCCACAGAGAAACAGGTCCCCACACTGCCAGCCCACCGAAATGCCCAGTAGCCAGTTTGGGCGGGGAACCACTAAAATGTAGACTCCTAGATAGTACTGTTGCCAACAAAAGTACTCCATGGAAAGGACTAAAGGAGCCTGACTGTGGGAGTAGTGTGCCCAAATAAATCACTGCGTCTGGAAAGATGTGTGGTCATGCCCAAGATTCATTTAAAAGGACTAAGCAAATTCACCCACTGATTGAGGGCATGCTTCATCATACAGCCCCCTCCGTGCATGCGTGGAATCATGCCAACATGTAGGGCTCAGCCCTGTATAGAGCAGCTGTTACACGTCATACGTTTTATTTGTTGAATAAGGCCACCTTGTTCAGTGGTCATCTGATCCTCTTTAGTTGAAATGGCAAGAAAAACAGAGGAGCAGAGATATGGTCAAAGCTATCTACTAGTTGGCAAACACAAGTTATTCTTGTCACTAGTTGGCAGAATTAAAAATGATATTTGCAGGGAATTCCTTAAACCCTGCAAGGAGGTCCACATGTTTCTGCCCACTCAACGTTGCCCGTACACAGGTCTAATCCATACTTTGGGACAGAACCCCTTGTGTATGTACTGCTGTTATTGACTACCTATCCCTAAGGAGGTGTCAATGGTCAGTATAGTAAACTGAAAGGTGTTGAGATAATAAAACATTAGCCACACCAAAAAACAAGGACACTCCATATACTGAATCAGAATGTGTTGGTCTATAAGTGGTTTCTCTACTACTATCTATGGCAACCTGTAGCAACATGAACACAAGGGGCTCAATGTAAGAAAGAGACATATAGTGACAGATGCCCCAGTCATTGTCAAATCACCTGGCCTTATGTCAATTGGTTCCAAAATCATTGTTTTTGCATTAGAATTTGTGTCATGTGCGAGTTTAAAAACCAACACAAGACCAAATCAGGTGAGACTGTGCACTGCAGAAATTAAGTGAAAGGTAGGAAAAGTGATATGAAAAGTGAATTAATAAATAACACTCACACACACATGAATCACACTCCACCACTGATTCATCAGCACAAGAATGAGTGTGGGAGGAAGGAGGAACGAGGAGAAAAAGGCAATAGAAATGATGCAGGAGATCTGCAACACTGTGTGGCTCAGCTGCAGTCAGTCGGTGCCTCAAACAAAATGAAATGGAGGGATCCCCTCCCGGAGAGCAAGGCCAGCCCAGAACTCGGGCACTAAAGGTGACGAAATGAGAGTGACAGCCAGAGGCGGCTCCTCTCCTAAGGCGGAGGAGCGCCACACCACTGCTCTTCGGGCAGTGGAAAAGGGAAAAATGTAAATGATAATTGCACAATGTTATTATCATTTTATTTTTCCATAATAAGAAACTTTATTGGGAGGAGCGATATGGGATGTCATCACACCCAGCAGGGGAGGAGTGGTTGGGACACTTAAGTGCGCATGACGGTTGGGCTGTCAGTCTAGGGCCAGCCAAAAAGTCATGCGCACTTTGCATGTTCTCCACCGTCATTATTGTACAGACTGGGTGGAGATATGCACAGGCTCATAGTCCCCATCAAAGCGCCGAAACACTGCATTCATTAGTGGTGCTTCTATGTCTTGTTCCTGTTTCTTTTCTAGTTGTTCTTGCTTTTCCTGGTGTATGTCATTGCCTACTACCCTACATCAATAGATCAACTTTGTAGTCTTTGACCTTAAGGGGTCTTCTCCTTAAGCCCCATAACAGCAGTACAAGTTGGTAGTGGAAAGTGCAATGACTTGCATGGTCCATTACTTTCATCAGCGTCACCCGAACAAGTGAATATAACAATAGTGATGTAAGTCATTCTACGGGCATTAGATGCATTGAATCAAAAGGGAGCAGTTAACATCACCATCTGCTATTTGATCCCAGTTGAGCAGAAAAAGTGACTGGTGGTAAGAGCTAACTAAATTCTGAATTGTTGTGGATATGACTACCGCAAGTTTATAATAAAAAAATATCTTCAGAGAGTCACTAATTTGATTTAGATATTTTTTTTAGTTCTTCTGATTTTCGCAGCTAAAGTACACAAGTATAAAAAAAGGTTGAAAAATGTGTTGGAATATACTTTCTTTGACGCTCAAATTGAACTGTAGGAAAAAGAACTATAGCTCAAGTATCTGGTGATACGTTGGTAGAATCTAAAGTTTGCTCCGATTTCAAGTCAAGTCAGGAATGGGTAAACAATTATACAGGAACCAAGATCTGCCATGATATTTCATCATTTGGACCATTCGGGAATGTTTTCAACTTATGGACCGAGCATTGCTCTTTTGCCACATTATGTCCTTGATCAAAGAAGTGTATTATCATCTTAGTAGTGGAACGTTTGCAAGAAATGTTGGTACGATGTTAATGATCAAGCCAATATATTTCAACACCTATGAGAACTCTATCATATATATCACTATATCAGTTTGCAAACTAGAGAGAGCGAGAGAGAGAGTGAAAGAGAAAGAAACAAAACAGGTGGTATCTCTCTGATGTTATTAAACCATTACAGACTGGTAAACATTGTCAAGCCAGAGATCACACATACTCCCAGTACGATTCTGTTGAAATGTAAATGTTATACACTTGTTTTACTTGCCTATTGTTTCATGTAAAGTTAGCATTCGCAGCACTATTTTAGTTTGAGCCGCCATTTTGAACTATGATTGAAAACTAATTCTATCTTGCAGAAATGTCTCCCTGAACCTTTCTGTTCCTCAAGGTTTAACGTGGTCTTTCACTGAATACATTGTCCTCGTTAGCACATACCTTTCCCACTAGATAGAGGCCTTCCCCCAACAACTCAGTGCCTGGTAAGGGTGGAATGACCTTCGATTTCAGATAGTATGTACCTAGCCTTAGAGTTGAAACGTATTCTACTGTACCCCTTTCTTTTAGCTTCTACTGTCCCACTTTGTTTTAGCTGTAGGAGCCTGGAATTTTCCAGTCTGAGCGGTGCTTTTATTGGTTTTGCAATGTACTTAAGGTATCTTTACGCTGGCTGAAGTCAGTCCCTCTGCAGCACTCCAAGGAGGCTGGTCAGACCAGACCCCACTTGAGTGTCCCTTTAATAAATACCTTTGGTTTGTATTCTCACCTGTCTGACCGACTCTTCATTTGTATGGAGGAGGTCGTGAGTGACCCGGGTGACCCTAAATGGGCCACTTCCTTCAATGCAGTAAACCCATGCAAAGGATAGACAATCGTGATTTTAAAGAGCAATCAAATCTGACCCCACATAAAGTATACTTCAGTCTGGGACTTATCAGGTCTCACAAGAGAAATGCCAGTAATGAGCCAATGGAGTAACGGGAATTCCTTCTCCAACTTGGAGAACCTGGAGACTGGAGGAGATGGACACATGGCATTGGAGGACACCGAGACAGGAGCGCACTAACTATGTATGCCGGTAGTTGTTCAGACAGCAGCATGGAGCATACCAAGAATCCAACTTCGTTAAGGAGTACAGGTGAGGTCATACACAGTGGTAACTGTAGGAAAGGGAAGAATAGTGGAAAGAAAGGGGAAAAACAGTAAAGGTGCAGTTGTAAAAGAAAACAATATCACTGAGCTTGCTAAAGCCTAAAACCTGTTTGCTTTCAAAAGAAGCAAAATTAGCAATATTGCAGCTCAGAGAGACATAGTCTTGCTATCCCAAAGCCATTAAGCATATCATGAGAACCCCTCTCACAATATCCCTACTTTTATAAATGTTCGTCACCCAGGCAACAGAAAGAAAGTTCATGTGATGGAAACCAAAACTCAAGGCAGTGGTACTTTGGTGGTAGTGTGCGACTTTCTCATGAGAAGTGTGCAAAAAGAGCTTGACACTAAGATATATGGAGCGAACATCCTCATCTGAGCTAACAGGATTTTGAATAAGGCTGCAAACATCCAAACCAAGAGGCCTGAGTGATACTACACACAGATAAACAAAATGGCTGTGAACAAAATTTGAATGCTAATAAGCCATTACATTAATACAGAATAGCAAACAATTTTACAAGGGATATGGTAGTTGAAATATAGGTTGGGGAACCAAAAGAACTGAGCAGTTGTGAGACAACTAGCAACCTTCAGTTCTACTTCTAAGTTCCCCTGGAAGCACTACCCTTCCCTCTGAGCCTTTCTCGGATTAGTCCTGTGGGTAGTCTTGCCTAGTCCCTCGGTGCCCCACTGCCCCTGGCCTGCCCTCCAGCATCTCCACTCCCTTCATTCACTACACTGTATTTTCTTACTGTTTTGAGAATACTGGGAGATCAACATGACACTTCCTATTTTCTTCACAGATCTGTCGCTATTATGTCTGACATTCTGTCAGAAGGGGTCTAGTGTGTATCAACATATACTTTAAGTTCCTTCTCTTGAAGGCAAGGAGTGGTTTCTCAAGCTCCTGATTTCCTGAATTTAATATAGTTCCTATTGATTGGTTTTCTTTATTCTGTTTGACAACCACAAATAAGTAGTACAGAAGCATATCTTCTGCTAGGTTCTCTTCTCTTTTAGTGTGTTCCAGGACACCTGATAATATTATTTCTGGTACTTTTTGTCACCCTTTATATGTCTCTAGTATCCCTTCTCACTTTCTCTGTTAATTCATCGGCTTGTTCTTCGAACTTCTTGAGAGACGAGCAATTCATTCCCAACCTTAGCAACTGTTCAATTGGTAAGTTCTTGCTTAAGGCCCTTGGATTGTGACTATAAAAGAGGAGTAATAAATTCCTTCCAGTTGGTTTGTTTTGATGTGTCATGCACTTTTCAGACAAATGGTTATAAAGTGCTGATTGTGTATCTGGGAACTCTCTACAGAAACACAATAGCCTTTTAGAATTGTGATGAAAACCCACCGATGATGGGTGGATTGCTTGCAAATGTCTCAGCCTTTGGTAATCCTTCAAGTCTGCATTCCAGTCAGTGGTTTCAGACAGGAATCAAACATATGCAAATCAGACTTTGTGCTGCTCATATAGGAGTGCACCCTGAACCGCAAGGTTAGTTCCCCGCTGAATGTCAACACCAGCCATCGTAGACTAGTTTTTGCCTGGAGAGGCTTGTCATTTATGTGCAGCTTGAAACTTGTATCATAGCAATCAGTAGACACATACTAATTGCATTTAACAAATTGTACAAATGAGAACACAAAAGTAAAAAGGTCTCAGCCACTGGCAATCACTCATGGTCACATTCTAGTCATCATTTTTCACCTTCTAAGCAACTTCATAAACAGATCAACCCAGTCCTGCCTCAAAAGGAACAGCCCAGCCCTAACTGCAAGGGTAGGCACCTTTTCCTTGGGAGCACATTTTCATTTTCATACTGCTGCATCTTCATCTGTGAGGTGGAGCTCAAGTTCTGTGGCACAGAGAACCTAAGATCTATGTCTGGGCATACCTGTTACTCTTAGGATGTTGAAATGAGAAAAAAACACAAAGGTGATGGGTACAATGCTTTGAAAAGTTCATAGCAATTGCTTAGAACACATTCCATTTTTTCGCACAATATACCATGTCAGAGAGCGGCCACCTATATTCAAAGCGGACTTGGTCATACTGCAATAAGAAAAGTCCAACCTAAATTGCAAAGCTAGATCCCCTTTCATTAAGAACACAAGCAAAACATGAACAGTTAGGCCTTTGGTAGACCTGATCAGAGATGTGTTGATTGAGTCATGTGGCACTGCAAGCAAAAGTTCCACATATAGGCATACCAATTATACTTGAGGTGTTTCACTGAGGAAAGATTAGATGGACTAATGAGTTCCCTGCTCACTGTGCTACTGGACACAAGCTTAAACTCTCTGATGGGGCCCAAATAGGCTGAAAGAGGTCTGGGGTTGAGTACGTTCCTCCCTAAAGGGTACCTGGCCTGAATGTTCAGGTTGGAATGTTCCTTTTGAAGCAGGACTAAGTCTGATTTACACTTGGCTGGTCTCTTTATAAATGTGAATTCTGAGGAAAATATGATATGCTTGCCTACATCCTCAGTAATTATCAGTGACTGATATTAATTCAAACACTCTAACCATCATTTGTTTTATTTTACATTAGATGCCTACGGGTGATGGTTATGCCCAGAGTTGTGTATCGTGCTCATTGTGCCATTCACTCAAGCTGTACTTCAACTATGAGGACCAAATAGTCCTGAACTGGTTTGCAGTTTTTTTATTCCCCCATCTGGAGATATGACCTGGCAGTATGAACTGACCTATTTCAACTGGAGTCAAATGTGATGTGCACATGGCTAATCTCTGTCTAGAGTGGCACGGTGAGCAAAAAAATACAATGAACATAAATGGGGCACAAATAATTACCAGTGGATGAGATTAATTCATTCATTCCCTGAATTATTTGTTTTGTTTTTCACAGTAGCATGTTACAGCTTGGGGTTGGGTTTTATATAACACAGAAGGTCATCAATGATATCCTTGTTGAGTCTGAATATCTCTGATGCCTTGAGTGTGATACCATGCCAAAATTCACTTTTTCTGTATGGCAGCTTCCCCCACCCCAACAAGAAGAAACACTGTCTTTCTGCCCCCCCCCCCCCCCCCCAGGGGCAGATGGGGGCAGTTACCCCGAAATACCCCTTCAGGGGGGACAGAAAGTTCAGTAGACAGCAGGGTCTATTTTAAAAAAACAATATAGAGGTCGGGCTGCCCGCTATTGGCATGCCCATGCCCAACCCCCCAAAGAACTGTGGGGACAGTCTTTCTGTTCCCCCCGGTAGGCAGATGGGTGTGATTACCCACAATCTGCCCCTTGGGGGGCAGAAAGCCCAGTAGACACCACATAATAGGATTTTTAAACAAATATAGTGGTGGGGCTGCCCACCATGGACATTGCTATTCCCTCACCCTAGCAAGAAGAGAGACAGTTTTTCTGCCTCTCTTGTGGGCTGATTGGGGCAATTACCCCAATGTTGCCCCCAGAGAGCAGAAAGCCCACTGGACACCAGAGACGACATCTATGCAGTATTTTTTGGTTGGTTAGTGGCCTCCCTGGGCATGGGCCAATGCTCTACCCCACCTTGCTGAAATCGAGCCAAACCCCCTCTCAGAAGGGGCATTAGTTTCTTTCTGTCTCCCTGAGGGCAGGTAGGAGGTTTGTCCTAGTTGGGGACATTGTTCCAAATATGCCCCGGGGGGGGGGGGGGGGGGGGTGGGGGTTAGACAGTCCACTTGACACCAGGGATATTGCCTTTGTGGCAAAGGAAAGTGGTGCGAGCATTGCACTCTGGCACAGGCCACACACCCAAAAAAAACATATCCCCATCCACCTCCCTAGTGGAGCAGGGAGGCTGTTTCTCTTCATGTTAGGGTGGAGGAATTGCCGTGCCCATGGTTCCATGGTCGGCAACCCCCCCTCTATATTTGCCTTAAAAAACATTTCCTAGTGTCTAGTGGCTTTTCTGCCACCCCCCGGGGCAGATTGGGGTAATTACCCCCATCTGCCTTCTTGGGGTGGGGTGAAAGTCTGTCACCATAGTTTTTGGGGGGGCATGGCAATGCCTCAAGTGGGCAGCCCCCACTCTTATATTTAACAAAATATATATCTGTGGAGTCTACTTGGCTTTCTGCCCCCCCTTCATTGGTAGCATATTGGGGGTAATCACCCCATCTGCCCTCCGGGGTGAGCAGGGGCTCAGAAACCCTGTCATCACAGTTGTTTGGGGGTAGGGTGGGGGCATGGCCATGCCCATAGTGGGCAGTCCCCACCTCTATATTTATTTTAATATTAGGCCCTAGTGTTTAGTGGCCTTTCTGTCCCCCAGACAGATCGGGGGCAACTGCCCCCGGGGGACAGAAAGACTGATCTAGTATCGGGGTGAGGGAAGCACAAGCCCTTGACCAAGGGGTTGCTTCACCAAAACCCTGGTGTCTAGTGGGCGGATCCCTGCTTGGGGATGGCTCTCCATTGACGATCCCTAAGCCGGCGTCCACTGGGGAGAGATATCATTGGAAAAGGGAGATTCTCCCCTTTACAAGGATTCCTCTCTCACCCCAATCAGTACTCGGGCTGAGATTTGCCCCCCCCCCGAATACTGATGCAGTGAAAGTAAAATAAGATCATTGGGGATTTTTACTTTCACTTTAGTGTAATGACGTCAGCGCACCCTGCCCACCGATCGTCATTACTGTAAGGGGAAAAAAAGACTAAGACTGCTCAGGAAGCTCTTCCTGAGCAGCCCGACTTTAAATAATAATAAAGGAATCCATCTGGTGCTCCTCACCAGAGGGTCTTAATATGACTCCCCATGCCAACCAGTGTCCGACAGACACTTGTGGTTTAAAAGGAAAAAAATCCATTCGAGAATGCAAATGTAGGAATATTAGTCTGCTGTCCTGTGCAGGCCACCATCCATGTGTTTGTAGCCAAGCAAAGGAGAGGGGTGCTAATTGTGACCTGTCAAATAATAGTCATTAGGCAGGTTGTTCTGTGACCCCCTGCAGGTGATTTTGAGATGCGACTTAGTACATAGGTTGCTAGACAAATGAGTGTACACAAAAAGTCAGTGCGAAATCAGCACCCACTTTTGCCAACAGACTCTTATTACATGTGGCCCTAAATTCTCTAATCTGATATGTACATATCAGCATTGTAACTAGTGAAAAGACATACCTAAAACATATTGAGTTACTATACTCTAGAGCAGCAGAATGAAGGTTTCAAAAGTGTTGATGATGCAATAATATCTACCTATATAAATCTTGACATGTACCCAAACACACCAATAATTTTCTACGGTATCACTTTTGAAGTCCGATAATGGTTATTACAGAGACAATTAGCAGAGTCACAGCGCCAAGACACCCACGGGTATATGCTGCGCTTTATACATTTTTAAAATAAAAATAAATAAATAAATATAAACGCTTTCCTCAAAATATGGTAGACAGATTGGAGTTACAATACTGGATTAACTCATGGCCACAAAAGAAAAGAGTGCTTCTGGCTGAGATCCAAGAATTTTAGGCGTCAATATTTTTGCAGGAAGATATTGTTGCATGGCTGATATTTTTGCGTTCTGCTTTTTTTCCTCTGTATTGTTGTAGGGATCTCAGGAATCGAACCCGTGAAGGTTGGCAGTTACATCTCACTGAAGACAGTCAACAGAGGGCTTCCCACCTAAACCTCCCTGCCTAGTTTTCACCACACCCAGATTAAGATATCCTTGGTTCTGCTGTGGCAGAAGACTTCGCCCGAGCGAGAGGATCAGATATTAGGAGGCCTTCGCCCTGCTAATTGATGTTATTATAAAAGAAGACAACAAGAACATCTCTGCACTCACAAATCAGATGAGAGGGAAACTAATTTTGTGAAACCAGCACATATAAATAGCCTATTTACATAACAGGGACGTCGCATACTGGTGTTCCAGAAACATGTATGCAATGGGATTGTCAGTCGTTGTTGAAAAAACAAAAATGCAAAATCCAGTTTTGACATAAGCAGAAGGCAAGAGACATGCAGTCTTTGCAAGATAAAACAGGTCACTCATGAGTAAGTTTGTAGGAAACAGGTCCAATTGTCTCTTTTGAGAAAATACTTGGATGGCAACACAGGTCCAAAGGGAGCCCTGTATCACATTGGAAACTACACATTGGTTCACTCGAAACTATTTCCCAGGGTGTTTCATGTTAGCCAACCACAAACACCTAAACTCTTTGCAGCTAATCTGAAACTATGGTGCATTTTTACAAGCCTCTATCGCCACGGGAACTCTTCGCCTTATTTACGAGGCAGCGTTAAGCCACTTAACGGGGTACATGCATCAAGAAATGCTTTTGGGAGTCCTTAATTGCGAATATTAAGGAATCGCAATTAGGGACTCTCAAAAGCCTACGCATGTATAAATCGTGATTAAAATCGCGATTCCTAAGCATTGCTTAATTGGGACTCGCAAATTGCGAGTCGCAATTAAGGAATGAATGGGAAAATGATACCCTGTTGCCCCCCTGAAATTGTGATGTGCACCCATGTTGCGCACACACATGCCCCAAAGGCATGTGTGTGTAACCTGAACCTTGAAAAATGCACTAATACTTTAGTGCATTTTTCAAAGTTTTTACAAAATACAGACCAGAGTAATTTCTCTGTATTTTGCGGCCCCAAATAGCAAAGCCGCTATTTTAAATTGCATTTAACCCCTTCGATGCTGATGACGAGCTCAGCTCGTCATCAGCCACGGGGGGCGTGTGCGGATGACGAGCTGAGCTCGTCATCTAACGCGGCTTTTAGAAAAAAGCCGCGTAGCGCGAAAATAACCGCCGCAGCGATGCGGTTAAGGAATTGCAAATTGCGATTCCTTAAATCCAATCGCAATTTAAGAAATCGCTATAAATTGTGATTTCTTAAATTGTGAGTGCCTAACATTTTAATGC
Source organism: Lissotriton vulgaris (assembly GCF_964263255.1). Taxonomy (NCBI): domain Eukaryota; kingdom Metazoa; phylum Chordata; class Amphibia; order Caudata; family Salamandridae; genus Lissotriton; species Lissotriton vulgaris. The sequence continues at coordinate 701,297,064 of NC_141694.1, read as the reverse complement.
ATCGCAAACTGCCTTTTTGCAGGTGCAAATGGCTGTTTTTTGCGAATTGCACCATTTGCGCTTGCAAAAACCTTTGATGCATGTGCCTGTACGTGGCTTAAGGCTGCCTTGCAAATAAGTCCCCATTTCACATTATGCTAAGCGTGTAAGGGGAGGGCAATGGGTGTTGCTGTGGGTGTTCCACCCAAACAACCATTGATTCCGGCATTGTCCCCAATTTACACGGGAGGCGTAAATAGGACGCAGTGCCAGAATTAAGACCAGGGAAAACCTGGTCAAACCCTGGCGCAATGAGGACAAATGTTTCATTTCTCCTCGTTTTTGCTGTTTTATGTCAGCACACATGAAAACAAGAAAAGGCAAATGATTGTTTATGTACAGGAAGGTCCCCCTTCCTGCACATAAACAATCTTTTTTTTCAAATGCCATTTTGCAATTTCTATATGTGCTGCATTAAGCAGCACACATAGAAGTTTCAAAATGTCATTTGAAGATTTTTTATGTGAAGGAAGGGGGACTTTCCTGTACATAAACAATCTTCCCCTGCACACAGACACCCTTGCACTATGGTGCAAGGGTGCCTGTGTTGGCGCTAGGCTGCTAAGTGTAGCACCAGCATAGGGGGAAAAGCAGGGTTTCACCATATTCTTGTAAATATGGTGCAGCCCTGCGTTTCTGAAGTGGCAGAGTGACGCATTAAGCCAGGAAGCGTAACATCTCGCTTCTGCACTTCCCTTGTAAATATGCCCCGTTGTATCCCAAAATAGAGCTGTAACAAGCTCATGGGAAAGTGTCTGGGAATTGCAGAATTAATGCCAGCATTGAAGAGATTAACTGCTGTAATTATTTATCTAATCTTCATATATTACAAATGCTATAGGTGCGACATTTGTAAAAGTTAAAACTATTGGCATTGTAAATGACAAAGCTATTAAATTCACTATTTTCAAAACCAACACATAAATAAAACATTTGTCATTTACAATACCAATAGCTCAACCTTTCCTAATGCGAGACCTATTGCATTGCAAATGCTTGTTCTCTATGCTCCTCAGCTACCCTACCCCTCCCCAAACTTTGTATATTTCTGCACTTGAGACTATTTTGCTTTGTTTACTATGTAACTGTGTAAAGCGCTCTGATACTCTCACGGGTCAAGTTCGCGCTCTGTAAAACATTAAAAATAAAAAATAAATAAAATAAAACATCAAAATTGTCCAACTTATTGTGGTCACATGTGGTGCCTTGTTTTCTATTGTAGTGCCCAAAGACTTGTGGGGCAGTTACGGGGGAGCAACTATATCGGATTTTCTGGGGGCAGAGAGGAAGGGTAAAGACTAACCGCCATATTCATGAAAATCGGCATTTGCGATTCTGAAATAGCGAAAAATAGCGAATCGCTATTCAGAAATCGCAAATCCGAATTCATGAATAATTGCGATTAAAAAAAGCGATTCGCATGCGATCGCAAAATCCGATAGCGATCCGATTGAAATAGCGATTAATCGCAGATTAATCGCTATTTCCGCCTACCCGCGCCTGGACTGCGATCTCGCAAATAGCGATATCGCTATTTGCGATATCGCTATTTGCGAGATCGCAAACTCGCGAGATCGGGAAAACGGGAAGTCGCATTTCGAGCCCAGTGATGACATCACAACCAGGAAGCTGCCGGTTCCCAGCACCATTTTGCACATTGAGGCACAGAGACAGGGAGCACATTGGAAAGCTGCAGCACATCTTGGCAAGTAAACTGCTCCACATATCCACAACCCATACCATGGCTGAGGAAGCAGCACCTGGGACCAGCAGCTCCACTGGGAGAAAGAGAAAGCTCAAATTCTCTGAGCAAGAGCTGGAACAACTTATCGAGGGGGTTGTGGCCAACCACGACCAACTGTTTGGCGCTAACTCACGGAGGGTGCCAGAAATGGAGAAGCGGCGCATATGGCAGGGGATAGCCTCAGCAGTGAACTCGGTGGGAGTGGCGGCCAGGTCCCTGGAAGAACTTAAAAAGCGGTGGTACGACCTCCGAGGCCGTGCCAAGGAGAAGGTGGCGGCGCGCCTTGGGGAGTCCTCGGGCACAGGAGGAGGAGGACCAACGGTACCACCGAACACCGCAATGGAGGACCAGGTTGAGAACACCCTGGAGAGGGAGGCCTGTGTGGGTTTCACTACACTGGACTCATCCTGCCCCACACAAGACACCCAAGGTAAGTGGCATGCGACTGCGACCCTGCCCCCTATGGATGTCCATGACCAAATAGGCTCCCCCAATGTCCCATAGGCATGCCATAGTTGCACATCAAGGAATGTCCTGAAGCATTGTGGGAGATGTAGTCTGGCCACAATGTTGTAGTACCACAATGCAGCCAGTCAGGTCCCAATGCACACAAAGCCACTGCCATTCAGGGAATGTCACCCAGCATGCATGTAGCAACTGCACATCTGCCAGATGCATGCAACTAATGGTCCACCACTTACCCCCACAGGTGGCGATACCAGTGACAGTGACAGGCTGGAGATTGACGAGGGCGTCCAGGAGGATGAGGTGCCAACACCTACCCAGGCACCAGCCCATGCCGCTGCATCTGCACCAGCAGCAACCACCACCAGCAGCGTCCCCCCTGCAACTGGTGCAGCGCCCACATCCGCTGGCATGGCAGCCCCCATTGTGCCCTCTGCTACAGTCACTCCTGTGCCCTCTGCATCAACTGCTACTGCCACACCAGCAGGCACACCCCCTGCGAGTAGCTCACCTGCAACACCGGCGGCATTACCCCCAGCAGCTGTCGCCTCAACATCCGGGGCTGCGCCACTGTCCACTCAGCGGCCACCCTCACAATCAGGCCAGCAGGGCAGGCGTGGCAGGTCACGCCAGCGCTCCACAGAAGCTACCAGGCAGGCCAATGCTGATGGACAGGCGCGGCTCAGCATCGAGAGACGGATGCTGCGCATACACCAGCGCCAGGCTCAGCAGCAGGGAGCTATTCAGCTCCAACTACACAACATTGGCCGCAACGTGGCATCTGTTGCTGCCCACATTGAAGGCATGAGGGCCGACCTGGCCGGTGTGGGAGATGGAATGGCCCGCATTGCTGCAGCCGTGGAGGCCAACACCGTGCCATGTATAGAATGCGCGGTGGGCAACGCCGGCACCACCGCCAACTGTTGACCCAGCTTGGCACTTACAGCAGGGCAAGCTATGTGTCGGCAAATGCGACATCTCTTTTGGCGCGGCGCTGTCTCACCCAGCAGCACACTATCATCCAGTGCAGTGTGGACATGACGAGGGTGCTGGAGACCCTCACCACGGCCGTCGTGGCTCTTCACCCTCCACCTATTCCATCTGTTGTGGGGGGTGATGATGCAAGTGAGGGGGCGTCCAGCCAGAGCTCACAATCTGCCTCACATGCCCCACTACCCACCCGCAGCACCAGGACCCCCCCATTGCCTGAAGCCCCGGAGGAGGAAGCCCCTCAGAGGCGTTATGGAGGAACACACACTAGGCACACCTAGAGAACTGTACCTCACGAATGCCACAGGCTGAGGTCAAGCCTGCCATGCACAGCAGTATGGCGTAATACTGTTTGTTGGACTAATTTGGCACAGAACCTTATATTTCATTTTGTGAATGTAACAAGTACTTTTATTTTGCAATTTGGCACAGATCCTTATATTTCATTTTGTGAATTTAACAAATACATTTATTTTCCTGCACACATTAGCGTTGTGTCATCATTACATTTTGCATGCATTGTTGATTTGTGGGGTGATGGAAGTGGTTGTACTAGAAACTGTTCACTGTGATGTGGTTGCGACGTCTGTGCCCTTCTGCTGGGTTCTCCCCTTGTGCATGGCGCGCATGTGCAGGTGGCCGGTTGTCCCCCTCAGATTCACTGCCAGAGATGTCAACAGGTATCCGGCGCTTGGTTGCAATGCTATGTAGTATTGCGCAGACAGCCACTATGCGGCAGCACTTTGCAGGACTGTAATACATGGCCCCACCTGTCTTGTGCAGTATGCGGAACCTGCTCTTGAGCAGGCCAAATGTCCTTTCTATGCAATTCCTTGTCCGTATGTGTGCAATATTGTAGCGCCGTTGCTGGGGTGTTGCAGGGTTGAGGTATGGGGTCAGGAGGTATTCACGGAGGGCGTAGCCACTGTCACCTGAATGAGAGGAGCAGATGGTGATTGCCTGTGCTGCGCTGTTACATCTTTGCAATGTGACTTTTAAATCAAAGTGTACTTACCAATTAGGTGTCCTTCCCCAAACTCTCCCCTGACCAGTCGTGTGTGGAGTCCGCTGTGCCGGAAAATGAAGGAGTCATGGGTACTCCCTGGGTACCGTGCGACGATGTCAGTGATGTATGTCTTGGCATTGCAGACCATCTGGATGTTGAGGGAGTGGTAGCACTTTCTGTTGCGGAACATATACTCCATGCCAGCTGGTGGGCAGACGGCGACGTGGGTACAGTCTATACATCCGAGCACATGTGGAAAATGGCCTACATTGTAGAATTGTAGCTTTGTCATGTCCAATTCCTGTTGGCTGGCGGGGAATTTGATGTGACGGTGTAGCTGGGTGAGCATGGCGTCAACAAAAGTGTTGAGGCAGCGTGACATGGTGGGCTGGGATATTCCCCCAGCAGCCGCTACTACCCCCTGGAAACTTCCAGAGGCCAGGAGGTGCAGGCTACACAATACCTGCACATGTGTAGGCACAGCATTGGTACGGCTTGTTGGGTGCTGCATCAGGGGGTCAAGGTCCTGTATTAGCTGCATTATCATTTCCCCATTCAGCCTGTATTTGGCATATATCTGCTCCCTGGTTTGGCCCAGCAAAGTGACCCGCTGGCGGAATATCCTGTCCTGGATCCTGCGTCTCCTCCGTGCTAATCGCTGTAGCCTGCGACGCCTCACCACCATGTACATTCCTGGCATTGTGGGACTCCTAATGCTGCTGCTGCTGATGGTCCTTATGTGTGATTGGTCAGGCCAGTACCTGTTGGTGATAGATCAACGGTTTTTTGAAAGTTTTTTTTCCATGGCTTTCATGGTTACCACCTGCTTTGAGTTGTCCTTATTTTGCGTGGTGCAAATTGCGATTTTTGGGTTTTTCGCTAATTGCGATTTTTCTTGAATACCGATAGCGATTATTTTGCGATTTCGCTATTATTATCCGTGGTGTGTCGCTATTTCGGATTCGCTAATGCTCAGCGGCTGGGATTCTGCGAATTTATTAGCGATTTCGCAAAAATGTGTTAGCGAATTCGCTATTTTGTTGTTGAATGCCGATAACGGAAATTGCGCCCGCTTTTGCGATTTTTCGCAGCGATTGCGGGCGCAATTTCACTTCATGAATCAGGCTGTAACTCTTCCAGTGAGCGGACAGGACAAGCATTTCAAGCTACGTAGGTGGAGGTATCTTTATATCCATTATAAGGGAAAGAAATGCCAAACTGCAGTTTAAATGTATTGGGCAAATACAATCCTATTATTGTTGACAGACTGGAGTCCATAGTTATCCCTAGATACCTCATTTGGGCTCTCTTGTTTGGTGGCGGGCCTACTTGCTGAGGCCATAGTGTTGAAGGGTGGTGTTTGATCCATTTACTGCATATGGACAATTCAATTTGTGACACGTATATTTTGCTGTGTTTAGATATCATCCATGATTTGACTATTTGAGACATTGTCCAATTGAGTATTAGTCAAAGTCAGATGAGTTTTCATAATTATGATTTGTTAATTATCTGCTTAACAGTAACATTTAAGACTAGAGAAGCAGATTGGATGTTAAAGAGAGTGCTAAGGTAAATGTTAAAGAGTGGGTAAGAATGTTTGGTACATTAGTTGTGAATTTAATGGAACTGACCTGAAGGGAGAAGTGAGTTGATGATATGTCTTAGAGAAAAGATACACCCTGCTTCAGTTGTGCACCCTGCACTCGGATGTTGTCAAGTCTCTGTCGAAGCTTGGGATGGTGAGCAAACAGTATCAAAGTCAAGGGAGAGTTCATGTAATAGGTGTACAGATTCTTCATTTTTATTCCACTAGTTTTAAAATTATCCGATGTAGAAATCACTGCTACTTCTGTGCCTCAGCCACACTAGAATGTGTTTTGATCCTCTGAAAGCAGGTTCTTTTCTTTGAATATAGGTATATGTTTTGAGGCAGATCTTTCAATCATTCTATTTTCTTAGGACCCATACCCTCCAGATATGCCCCCGCCGCCCAACTACCCTAGACATGCAAGATCCCCACATTTGAAATCACCAGAGATTCAGGTGGGGTTAAAAAGGCCATGTTTATTCACCACATTGTATAAACATGACAAGCAATAACATGCATATCTAAATTCACAAGTTATAACATAACTACATTTATGAGCATATCATGCTCCATCATCTTCCCAACCCTAAGGGAGGAACACCATCTGGTTCACATCTCGCAACTGGGTATCCTACGCCAAGTGCCGTGCACCTGCCCCTTAGAGTGGTGGGTCCTGCCCTTCTATCCTTGTCCGCCATTACCGGGGGCCCACCTCTCGACCACCAGGCTGCCCAGGGTCGCCCGGGAGGCTCGAAATCTGTCGCCCTAGCCTCCCCAGCCGGTGGTCACTTCCTCCCAGTGGAGAGCTTGCCATATCCCCCCTCAGAGCTGGCCTATGGAGCCCAGCAAGCGGGCTCCCATCCATCTTGTTTAGCCACTATTTACTGATCGCAGGTCTCTTCTCCGCAGAACGCCCCTCAAACCATTAATCTAAGGGATGGGTGGGTGGGAGTTTTGGAAAGCCGGCCCGGATCACGAGAATGGCCAGGTGCCGGCATGAGCAGTCAGGTATCACGGAGTGATAGCGGGAACAGAGACCCCAGTCACAGGGAGTTGACCCTAAATAGGCCCAGAGTCTCCACCCCCTGACCCTCGGGTCACGCGATAACGCCGGAGCGGAAATGGGTCGGCCGGACGCCGATTGGGCCGTCCGCCCGACCAACCACCAGAGACCAGGAGCGAGCGGGGTCCGGAGAGGCCGGGTCCTAAGTGCGCGCGTCGTGATTCTCCACGCTTGTCATAGGACCCGTACCCTCCAGATATGCCCCCGCCGCCCAACTACCCTAGACATGCAAGATCCCCACATTTGAAATCACCAGAGATTCAGGTGGGGTTAAAAAGGCCATGTTTATTCACCACATTGTATAAACATGACAAGCAATAACATGCATATCTAAATTCACAAGTTATAACATAACTACATTTATGAGCATATCATGCTCCATCACCTTCCCAACCCTAAGGGAGGAACACCATCTGGTTCACATCTCGCAACTGGGTATCCTACGCCAAGTGCCGTGCACCTGCCCCTTATAGTGGTGGGTCCCGCCCTTCTATCCTTGTCCGCCATTACCGGGGCCCACCCCTCGACCACCAGGCTGCCCCGGGTCGCCCGGGAGGCTCGAAATCTGTCACCCTAGCCTCCCCAGACGGTCGTCACTTCCTCCCAGTGGAGAGCTTGCCATATCCCCCCTCAGAAAAGGCCTATGGAGCCCGGCAAGCGGGCTCCCATCCATCTTGTTTAGCCACTATTTACTGATCGCAGGTCTCTTCTCCGCCACAAGGGTGGCCAAGGCCCACAGGTCTGACACCCTCCCCACCTGCGTTCAGAATAAATGACCAAAGTTCTCGGATAAAAGTATCAGTTCCTTAGTCCGACAAATGCACCCCAACCTGGTGGTACATTGCTTCTCCGGAAATCATCCGGTGCTGGAGGTAGCGCAAGTGGCCCTTTACTGAGCACAACCTTGCTAGTTCGCCGTTCAAACGCCTCACCGAGACGTTCAAAGATCTAGGACGCACTCCTGGGCCCCATGCCCTGCATGATATCATGCCAGACCAGACTATTTTTGTCTATGGGAACTCATGCCCCAGCCAGGCAAACTCTGCTAGTAGGGCTTCCTTGACAGCCAAGCGCCCTCTGTCGACCATGTCGTTGCCACCCAAATGTAGAATAATCCAATCCGGCAATTTGTGCTCTTGTGCCTTGAGCTCCTTAACGATCCGCCTCAAGTGTCGGATACGCATTCCTCCAACGCCTTGCCATACGAATTCGGTCTCGCCCAATGCGGCCGGTTTCACCACCTCTCTTCGCTGCAAGCGCACCGCCGCGCGACGCACGAAAGAGTGCCCGAGTACCCATACCACGGAAGCGGGCATACTAATCAGAAAGGAGACAGATGAGGCCGTTAGACACTGCACACACATGTTTTTACAACAATTCAGGCCTCACATATCGCTTATAGCAATCCGAGGTCCAGCGACCCACACCTTTTACCACGTTGGAGGCGAGACCGGCCCCTGCCGCCAAAGTTGCGGCGCCAATCCTAAAGGAATGAGAGGAATAGCCCACTGCTCCCAGACCCAGGTTCCCCAAGGCCAACCCAAATACTGCTTTAAATTGGTATTGAGACAGGCAATCCCCGTTTTCATGGACGAAGAGAGCCGACCCACCCCCCTGCTGGGCATCGGGCCAAGTACGCCTGCACACGGGATACGGGGCAGGCTGCTAGCCCTGGGGCTGGCAGCAAACGGATGGTGACCCCCTTTCCTGTTTGGTCAGTCTTGGAACGTCCCAACCGCAGTACTAGGCCCCCCGAGGAAAGGGAGATATCTTTGAACTGCAACCCTCCCCCATGGTCTACCTTGGAGGCTCCAACTATCTCACCCAGGTAAAAGGCCCCGTAAAAGGCTAGGCAAAATACCGCCCCCAGCATGATTCCCTCGAACGGTGACTGGCAAATGACAGGCAGTACCCCCAGAATATCGATCAAGGTCGGGAGATCCAGAGGCCTACGACAGTCCCGTCGTGGCCCCTCCAATCGGGCCCAACCCGCTAAGGCCTTCCTGATCAAGAATGAAGCCCCAGGGTCCCGCTCCCCTGCCAGTTTAGCGAAGAAGCCTATCGCTGCCAAGGAGGCCCTAGCATAAGACACTGATTTGCCCTGATCCCGCAGAACCTGTAAGAAGGCGTGCATTGTTTCGGTTGAGAAGATCCTAACCCCACCGGCTTGTTCCACAAACGATCTGTAAACATTAAACTGTGACTGATAAGCACGTTTGGTGCGGTCACACAGAGCGGCACCTACCAGCCCCGCTAAAGCGGGGCTCCAATTTTCCACAGTGACGTAGGGAACGTCGTCATGCGCTCTTCCGCCTGCGGGTGGAACCTCCGGAAGTCCTGCAATTTGGAACGAGACAAAGCGTCAGCAGCATGGTATCAACTCCAGGTATATGCGCAGCTTTAAAGGTCAAATTCAGTTTCAAGCATGCCAACACCAACAACTTCAGCAACCTCAGCACATGTGGGCAAGTCGCCCCTTGCCGATTGATAACCTGAACCACTGCCATGTTATCTGACCGGAAGGTCACGACCCTGTCCCTGAAGCGCTCCGCCCAAACCGTAACTGCAACCCAGATGGGAAAAAGCTCTAGAAAGGCTAAATTCTTAGTCAAGCCCGCTAAGTGCCACTCCGCTGGCCCCACACCAGGCAGGGCCCAAGATTGCCCCAAAACGAACACTTCCAGCTGAATCGGTGTATAATCCTAGCTCCACACTGGACACCGGCGGCGCGGGCCATACTACCTGCCCGTTGAAATCTGCCAGAAAGTCACGCCACACTTTGAGGTCCTCCTTCACCGTTGCTTTTAACCTCACCCAGTGATGATTCTGGGTAAGACCCACCATCGCTCTGGCTATTGACCTCGAGAAAGGTCGTCCCATGGGAATGATACGCAAAGCAAAGTTTAGCTGCCCCACAAGCACTTGTAACTGATGCAACGTCACCTTCGGACATGCCAATGCTACCTCAATGGCTAGGGAAAAAGCCTTTACTTTATCCATTGGCAATCTACATTCCCCCGCTACTGTATCAATTTCAATGCCCAGGAAGGACATGCACGTGTCAGGGCCGACTGTCTTGCTCGGTGCCAACGGCACCCCAAAATCCTTTAGCATCGCCACCAGCTGGCTTAGGGCCAACGCGCAGGCATCCGACAATGTGGGACCCATCACCATGAAATCATCTAAGTAATGCACCACATCCGTACATCCTGACTTTTGCGAAAACACCCATTGCTGCATGGAGCGAAAGGTCTCAAAATACTTGCAGGAGACCGCACAACCCATAGGCATACATCTGTCATAATAAAATTGCTGTTGGACCTGAAAGCCTAGCAAATGGTAATCCTCAGGGTGTACCGGTAACAAGCGGAATGCTGACTCAATGTCGGTTTTTGCTAACAACGCCCCTCGGCCTAGCTCCCTCACTTTCTGAACCGCAGCATCAAAGGACGAATACGTCACTGAGCAAACTGCTGGGTCGATGGCATCGTTTAGGTTATGGATCATTCTGAACTGTCCCGGCTCCTTCTTGGGCACTACTCCCAAAGGGGAGCAGACATAGTTCTCCCAGGGGGGAGCCGGGAACGGGCCTGCTACTCGGCCTAAGGCCCGCTCTTTCTCCACCTTTGTGGCCACTACCTAGGGATGGGTTCTTGCTGAAACTTGGTTGCTACACTGAGTAATAGGGGGGACATGCGATGCTGGGATACGGAAACCACTGGAAAAACCTTCAAACAACATCCTAGCAGCTGCCCTATCTGGATACCTGTCCAACCAAAAAATCAGCTTCTCAATATCAACAGGAGTAGGCAGATTAGACTTTGGGAGGCTTGATATCCTTAGGGGCATTACCCCCCGTTCCTTGGATTTCTTGTTGCACTTTGGTTCGGGATGAGACTGGTGACCGCAGTAGGCACATGCGTGTTTGAACTTGCACTGCCCGGGGGGCCATGTGCACCCTTTACCATTGAATGCCCAGCATGTACCTTTCTTCTCGCCCGGCCCTCCCTGGGAAGTCCGAAAGGGCTGCCTAGCCGGGTGTTGCCTAGTGCTCACGCTCTCCAACCAGGCATTGACCTCAACCTGATCCCAACAAATGGAGGGGTTTTCTTCCTTCGCCCAGCAAAACTCCCTATCATAAGTCAACCAAGCTGAACCACCATGGGTGGAGTGGGCCTTCACGATCTTATTGGTATAAAACACCAGTGGAATCGCCAACTCCGGCCTTCTTTCCAACAACACTGTCATATAAACGTGAAAGCCGCACAACCAATTGGTAATCGTCTCCTCAATCCTAGGTCTCCGCTCTCGGAAGGAATGCTCTTTCCCTTCCCTGTCTTTGTAATCTTTCTCTCTTTTCTTTGGCCTGATAAGGGAGAATATGTCTACTTAGGCACCCCTCCAAATCTTCTCTCGCATTTCCACACTCACATGCGTAGCTAACATCCCTGACTGGGACAATACGTTCCCCTGACTAACCCCCACCTCGCTGCTCCTTGTTATAGAGTCACCAGGCTTACCTCTTGTAGGTGCTACAGCTATCGCTGTCGCGGGGGGATGGGCTCCAATCGCTACGCTAGGCAACGCCTTGCGCGACTCGACTACGAGGGCCAACTGCCTCTGAATGTCCTGCAACGTACCCTGATCTGCGGCCTGAGGGGGCCCTCATGGTGCCGCCGCTCCAGCGCTCACTCTCTCCACCACATTCTCTGGAGCTGATAGTTGGCCCACCAATGTGGAAACCGACGCCAGCAAGCTATCTAACGGATCGCCCAAGGCTGCCACTGCGGCCACCGGCTGCGGTGGGAGTGGGGCCGGGGGGACCGTAACTACTGGTCCCGGGCCTCCCGGGGCTAACGCCTTCAGCGCCTCCCTAATCTCGGACAACACTGAACCCACTGGGTCTACTGGCGTGGGTACATTCTCTGCATCTAACGGAGGCGAGAGGACGGGACCTACTGATCCCTCGTCCTGTTTCCCCCTGACAGGGCTAGGCCTACTCTTCCCCTGCCTGGCTCCCCCTTTCTTTTTTAGGCTGTGCCTTAGGTTTCTTCTTTAATGGAGGATCCGCGACCTTTGATGGAACCCCCCTGCGTGGCCGCTCTACGACCTCGGGCTGATCCCCCTGAGAAGAGTCGCTCTCCTCCCCGCTATCAGGGGCCTCCTTGCTCAACTTTTTCAGCAGTAATTTCATAATCTGTGCCAATTCAGGCTCAGAATCTTTCCGCTTTTGTCCTCCCTTTTTGGGCGCCATGCTAACTATCTCGCGCTTCGCGCTACCTTGCTATAAGACCTAAAGCTCGCGTTCCCTGCTCCCGCACCCCTATGCACCGTTCACGCCGCCCGGCAGGAGTCCGCACCACGAGGAACCACGCACACAACCGTAAGCCCCGTAACGCAGCGACACTCCTATCCCTTTCCCAGCACCCACCGTGACTCACGGCTGCCCACGAGGCCCCCCGAGGCACTCGACCCCTTACCTGGCTACACGAAGGATGCTCGAGTCTTCTGCTTCTATAGTTTCGGAAAGCCGGCCCGGATCACGAGAATGGCCAGGTGCCGGCGTGAGCAGTCAGGTATCACGGAGTGATAGCGGGAACAGAGACCCCAGTCACAGGGAGTTGACCCTAAATAGGCCCAGAGTCTCCACCCCCTGACCCTCGGGTCACTCGATAACGCCGGAGCGGAAATGGGTCGGCCGGACGCCCATTGGGCCGTCCGCCCGACCAACCACCAGAGACCAGGAGCGGGCGGGGTCCGGAGAGGCCGGGTCCTAAGTGCGCGCGTCGTGATTCTCCACGCTTGTCATTTACTAAAACCAGCCTGAATTGGCCAGGGTGTAGAAGGATCCCCTGGCTCAAAGCCTGTTTGGTATAGAGAGGGTTTTACTTAATGCATTTAGAGTTCCTTTGGGATAACAGCTAAATTCAATGAGTTGTTGACTTTCGGACTGTATTGGCTGTAGAGCTAGTGATGAGGACATGGGTCTGCAGGCAATTCTGCTAGCCCACAGGTATTTGCAACATTGATAAAGGGCTAATGAAGTTTTGAAGAGATTAAAGGTGAGTGACTGTAGATATGTTTGCGTTTTGTTATCTAGTGAACTGTACTGAGCTTCTGGAATTGTGGTTGAGCAGGGGCAAAGGATGCAAGAAGAAAGAAGTTGATAAATGGAAAGTAATGCAGGGTTGCCGTCATCAGGATGTTCTAAAGTACTAACACTTCAGGTATTATGGCTGGTGGGTCCTTTTCCTGTGAAATCCTCTATCAGGACAATTGTTTGTGAGCTTGAGGCCTCTCATCTGTTCTGAAGGCCCCTAAACAGCCATCTCTATTCAAATCTTTCTCCCATTGTGAAGGGATTCTGGCTACTCTCAGCTCTACAGGCTGTGAGTAAGTTCTCCAGGACATACGAAAGGTCTAACTTGAGCAAGGCAGTCAACAGGTCGCAAGAATAGTTAACTTTACTGGCTCCAGTCAGCTTTCCTTGCTACCACCTCATCTGTTTTGTGAAGAAAACAAAACATTATAGCTACCCACCATTTAGAGGGCGAGGATCGGCTATTTCTCATGTGGGCTCCGTGTAGAAATGGGCAATGATTAGAAATAATTTATAATTACACCAATGATTAGACTTTGAGGCACAGATATGCATTTATATATTGCCTGAATATGGTGTTGGACTGGGAATGTTCCTGCAGGGTGTGCCGTCATGCTGCCATATTCTGAGTCCTTGAGTGCAACTACTTTACATCCCAGTTTTTAATATTGGCTCTAGGCTCACACTAATATATCATGAACAGAGGTCTAACACTGTCCCTGACACAAATGAAGTCCTGGAACTATCCTGTGATCTTGAGGGGTGGCACCAAGTGTATCCTTATTTTGCTGACAGTGGACTACCACCCCTGCCATAGGTTTAGCATATTCAGTGGTTTTGGCAGCATACCGTGTTTTGCGAATCCACAGGTGTGACTAGACCTTCTATCTGTGTTGTTGGCCCAATTGTGTAAAGTTCTGCTTCAATGCGTAACCTAGATTCTAACACTAACATCCAAGTGGATTTTGACTGTTTGTGGCTCCTTTAGTATATGCAGTATGTGCATGAGTGAGCCAGAATTATGGAGGGCAGCGGGTCCCATTCTGGAAGCCCCTAGCCTGCTCCTGTGCACAAGATGTAGGTCAGATTGTTTTCACAGACAGAGGAAGAGTATTCCTGTCAATCCTTAAAATGGAGGAAGGAGACACGGATCCCCTAGAAATTCACTTAAGCAGCTCCTGCTGAGTGGAGCTGCAGATTAGTTTTCCTGACATATTTTGCTGCCATTTTGGTAGGTGGTCGGAGTGGGACTTTTATCTCTGTTGTTCAGGGTGAGAGGGATCTTTTAGGTGAGGTAAGCCTTTTGTCTTAATCTTGATCACTGTTCAGTGTGGCTGGTGGAAAACCAGTCTCAGAAACAGCATGCCTCTTTGGGCCTCTGTTGTGAGTACTCCAGGCAGGAGATTACCCTACTGAGAAGAGCATCATTCTACACAAATGCTCTGTCTGGAGAACATCCTAGAAAGGACACTTGACAGAAGAACTGCCACAACCCTGTTTTGAGGTTGCAGACAGAGAATCAACATTCCTTATCTGTTTTGACTGCATAGAAGTGGGAGCTAATTATATCTTTGTTCATTCAGTTCCAAGTCCTCTCACCAAATAAGGGAGTATTTTGCAGCATACTCAGAGGACTGCTGTACAACAACTAGAGCTGTTGTCTGTGTGACAGCCAGCCTCCCAGAGGAGAGGGTGCATCACCTTGAGTATTTACTTGTTGGAAGAGCTGTAACCCTGACCTGAAGAATCTACAAGCCAGCCTGCCTGCTGAAAGAGTGAAAGAGCATGTCAAGCTGCAGGAGGTGGGACTGTCCAAGGAGTGCCAGAAACTGACAGATTCTAGTGTGGAGGGTCTACTGGGTGAAAGAAGACTGCAGAGAGCAATTTTTGAGTCCAAAGAGGGTAGGTGCAGTCTTTCCAGAAGTGCAGTTCCAAGAAGAACTGGGGTACCTGCACCTGCGCTTTGATTCATGTTTCACACAACTACCCTAAAGGTAACTGCCTAGGCTCACAATAGGAGTGACTCATGTAAAAGAGAGAAGAGGAAGACAGTAAAGACAGTATCCCAAGTGCAGTAGCCTGCATGGCATTGCATATTGTTGTACCTGCTGCAGTATGCCATTTTAAGCGTGTCTATTAAAGTATGTTTCTTATCCAAATAAAGCACTGGGTTGGACAAACAGATACTGCTCTGCTGGGTGATCTGAATTTCCATACCTCTACACTATCTCCCGGAGAAGCGTGTGACTGCTCCAAAGTGCTACTACTGAAGGTCACTTGCTGAAGGGGTGGTACATGGCTCAGTTTGTGAGGCCATAGTAGGGGAGCCTCTGGGTCATCCGAGGCAAACCATCCCTGTCTTCACTACTGAAGCCCAGTTGCTCCTGCTCCTCTGCCAGAAAGGATATGCCTTCAGAGTGACCAACTATATGTATATGCCACCTAAGTCTTTATAGTCAGTGTCACTCACTTAATAGTAGGTTTTCAATGGGAGTCAAGGGCACAATAGTTGCAGGTATGAACAGTGCAAGAGGCACAAAAGGCATTACAGAAAAAGAATGGAAACAAGGTTATTTTGAATAAATCTAATACAGTTATAAATTTCTCTGCACAGTTTTTGGATCATCATCAGTACCCCACAACACATGACATAACTACTTGTGTTATTCTTGAAGCGTTAATGTACTTAAGTTAATTTATAGTACTATGATGTATGTTTTTAAGGACCTTATTGGATGTTTTTCAATACTTCTGAGACATAGTTTTTAGGTCTGGCTGTCACCATACCTTGTGTGATCAACAGAAAAAAGCTTTAAGAAGCACAACTCCCAGAGAGTCTTTGGCTCCTCCAACATATTTACCTTGATTACTGCATTTTAATTGGGAAGAACGTGTGTGTGCTGCAGGAAAAGAGTGCAGTGTGTGTTGCACTCCTACTGAATCCTGATTGGTGTTCCCTCACCTACAATGGCTATCCAATTAAAATGCCATAATGTGGCACTGTGCAAGAATAAAACCCCTCCACAATGATGTGATAGTACTGGCTATATATCATTATTATTAATATTATTATTATTATATTGTTCTGTTAACCAGCAGCAGAATAACCGGATGATGTAGTGACTTTCTCATTTTATTAATATAAGTTACAACATGTTATCCTAACCCTTAGGTAAGAGCCAAGGGACCTGTGGTATTTGTGCGCTACACAAGTGTTATTAACATTATTGGTGAATAGAGCTTCCCAATAATGGATTTCAGGCATCCAAAAAGGTTGCTATGTCCAGTGTGATGACGTAGCAACATCTGAACCTGTTTGTTTTTTCTTCCCCATTTGCATTAGTGTCATTTGAAGCAAAATGTTTGTTTTGCCCAACCTTCCTTGCAGTCAAGAAGTGCTGCTCACTGCAGTCTTAGCCTGTGGTCCTGTGTCAAAACAGACTCATGCCAGTTCCTCCTCCTACAACAACCTACAACCTCACTTCACTCTCCTCAGCTTCACTGGCTCCTCCACAGACTGCTCCCATCCCACCCACCAGCTGTAGCCTCAGCACGCTCTCTCCTCTGGTACCAGCCCCTGCAGAGAACTATTGCTATGCAGGCCAACAGGGCCCAGATGTTGGTCTACATCATGGCTTCAAAAGCAGCAAATACAGTATGTCTGGCCACAGATGACCCCCCACCTTTCTTCACAGCGGCTGTGAAGAAAGGTAGGGGCTAATGGGGGTTAGTTCAGGGTCAACCAGTACCTCTTGAGCTGTACATTCTTGCTCCATCTGCAACACACCCTTAACCTGCAGTCCCACTCAACTCCCATACCAGATCACAGCCACAGTTGCAGTGCTTCATCCTAAGCCTTTTGTGGTGCTCCCCCTACCTTCGGCTGCTTTCGCCACTCTCTCTTGGGTGACCTCCACAGCCAATCGTGCCTTCCACACCAGCTCCCACAGCCTCAGTTCAGTCTGTACCATCCCACAGTCTTAGTACACTCTCCCCTCTTGCATTAGACTTGTAGTTACAGATGGAACTAAATAGGCATCTTGCACTACAGGAAGATCAGGTATTTGTAGACGTGTGCAAGTGCTGTGTAGTTTAATGTGTACTGTGTTAGAGGTGTGGCGTGAAACTGTTGAGTGATGGTGAGTGGTGTAAGTGCAGGGTGAACAGTGTTAATTCATGGTGAAAGGATTGCCTGTGTAAGTGCAGGGTGAGAGGTTTGAGTGCAGTGTGAATGCTGTGCCCATGTAAGAACTCAGTGACCAGTGTGCTCTTGTAAGTGGATGGGAAAAGTAAAGGGTGAGCCTGTGTGAGCGCAGGATGATGTGTGAACTTGTGTGAGTGTAGTGTGAACTGTGTGAATGCAGGATGATGTATCCCTAGACACTTTAAGAAATTCAACATGTCCTTGGCAGATGGCATGCAGGAATTTATGTGTAATTCAGGTCCTCACCAGCTCCCCCTTGCTGCGGTTAGTGCCTCCTTCCTCTGCACCACTGCTAGGATTGCTCCTGACCTGCACAGGTCTGTCCTTGGCAGTCTGTCCTGTCAGCCAGTTTAGTTATTTATTTATTTTATTCCTTTGAGCTTTTTTCTAGTTATATAAATTTTATTCCTGGGCTCCTGTCACTAATTTGGCCGCGCAATGCCATATCCCACTTCCCGCCACCCTCTTCCCACTGCTGGCGCGCCAAAGGCAAGACCGTCTGCGCCCTTCCAGGCCTGGGTCGCACCCAGGTACTCCACCACAGATCTCCAAGCACTGGACTGCGGCACCGCAACAACTGCTGCCTTGCATCTCCTCGTTCCACAGCATGACCTCTCACCTACCATCGAAGTCTCTTTACTGCAATGTAGGACCACCTGCCCTCACGGGAACCTGTGCCACTCCCACCCCACCGACCGAGACCCCCCCTGAACCACTTTTATGCCTCCTGTTCACTGCCAGATGTCTCTGAAAACATGCCACCGAAGCCTGGAACACCCTCTCCACCATCGCCCCTGACGTGACCTTCATCACAGAGACCTGGCTCATCCCCTCCTCCACCCTCAACATTGCACTGCAATGCCCAAAGGCTAAAAGATGACACACCAGGACTGTACCTACAAGCACAGAGGAGGCATCACCATCATTCACAACGAAACAATCCGCTGCACTCAGTGCTTAATTTGCCAAACAATAAGTGCCAGAGCCCTCGTCAGGAGACAACTGCAGCTTGCAACACCTATTTCCCCTGCCAGCACTGCCAGTGAGAGTCCCAACACAACTACAAACCATCACACTCCTACAAGTGTGACAAATCAGACCATTCAATGTCCTGAATACTATAAGAATGGCTTGGGCTGCAGGTATTAGTTTTTATTCACTGTATATTGAATGAGTAAACAACTGTTGTTGTCCTCATTCCAAAATTAGCTATACAGCGCCACCGTGTAGCAGACTGTCATATGTTCCTATGCTGACAGTAAAGTGCCGGTGCTGAGCACCTGAAAACACAGGCTCAAATTAAGCACTGGCTGCACTACCGCTAAAGATGACGCCACACCGATCATGGAACACCTCAACTTCCAACTCCACACCGACACAAAACCACCATCAAAGGCACCCTCGCCTACAGACCCCCAGGACTATGCACTGACCTCTGTGACGTCATCACAGACTTCATCACCCCACTTGCCATCGAGTCCAAGCACTACATCTTCCTCTGAAACCTCAACTTGCACCTTGACAACGCCACAGAAATAACTCCGCCAACCTCCTGGAACGAATGAACAACATCGGCCTCACCCAGCTGTTTACAGACACCACACATAGAGCAGGACACACACTGGACCCTATCTTCACGTCCATCAACAGAATCAAATACAGCCATGCCGCAGAACTCACCTGGACCGACCACTCCATCATCCACTTCAACATTGCAGGATCACAGTGCACCGTCTCCAATACTTCCTTCTGCAGCTGGAGCAAAGTGACACAGAACCAATAAATGGACGCCCTCAACACCATCCATCCCAAAGTGACAACCAACCTGGCACAAGCAGTCCAGAACTTCAACACCTGGATCACTAACTCCGCCAACCTAGTCACCCCCTTCAAAACATCTAAAACTAGCTGATCCAACAAACAAGCAAGCTGGTACACACCAGGACTCAGCACAGTGAAACACAGCTGCAAACAAATAGAGAGAATATGGCGTAGTAGCAGAGACTCTACAGACCAAGCTACCTTCCAGTCAACTCTCAACGAATACCACCAATGACAAAAAGACTCGAAAAAGGGTGCGCTTGCAGACCACATTGAGGGAAGTGCCAACCACACCAAGGAACTCTTCAGCATCGTCAGAGAGATTTCCTGCCCCACAGACACAGAGAACATGTTTGCTCCTTCACATGAACTCTGCAACACACTAGTGAATCACTTCCTCAAAAAGATACCCACCATCTACAGGAGCCCCAACCCCCTGATTTCCACAACCTCCTCACGCCAATGGAAGCCTCCAAAGGCCAGAAACCTGCAGCATGGGAACAGCTCACCACACCGAACATTATAGCCTTCATGAACTCTATCCACTCAGAAGCACCCATGGTCCCTGCCCTCACCACCACTTCAACCTCAGAAGCAACGAGATCAGCCACAAACTCTCCACCATCCTCAACGCATCCATCGCCACAGCCACCTTTACTGACGCATGGAAACCCTCTGCCAACCTTAGTGAATGCCAGAGCTACCTCCCCATCTCGTGCTCCATTTTCCCACAAAAGTCCTGGAGAAGGCCGTCAACTGGCAGCTCACCAAACACCTGGAGAGAAAGAATGTAGTAGATGCCTTCCAATCTGGTTTCTGTCCCAACAACAGCATTGAGACTGCCCTGATCACCACTACTGACGACATCTGCACCCTTCTCGACAGGGGAGAATAAGCGGCCCTGATTCTCCTGGACCTCTCCGCAGCTTTCAACCCCATATCCCACCACACAATCGTCAAGAGACTGCATCAGATTGGGATCAAGGGAGACGGACTCAGGTGGATTACATCACTCCTCACAGGATAAACACAGAGAATCCGCCTACCCATCTTCATCTCAGAACCCATAAGCACCATCAGCGGCATCCCTCAAGGTTCATCCCTTAGTCCAACCCTCTTCAACACCTACATAGCGTCTCTATCCAATATCAGCAGAACTCCGGTTTCAACATTATATCTTACGCCAACAATATCCAGCTCATCCTTTCACTCTCAGCAGACCCCTTCCACAACTGCATCAAGAATGTCGCAGACTGGATGAAGGACAACAGTCTAAAACTCAACACAGACAATACTGAAGTGTTGATCGTTGGCTATCACGCCTCCCTCTGGAACTTGGTGGTCCGCCAAACTCGGACCCACTCCCATGCCAAAAGACCCCGCCTGCAACGCCAGCATCGCCATGAAACAACAGATCAACACAGTCTCCTCTGCCTGCTTCCACACTCCCCACTTGAGAATCTTCAAATGGCTCCCCATCAGCACGAGGAAAACAGTCATGCAAGCCTTAATCACCAGCCGGCTAGACTACGGCAAAGCACTGTGCACAGGTATCACCACAGAACTCAAGAGAAGGCTACAGACAATACAGAACTCAGCAGCCAGACTGATCCTCAACCTGTCCAAACACACCCAACACCTGAAAAACCTTGACTGGCTCCCCGTCCAGAAAAGATCGAATGCAAGTTACTGATACACGCCTACAAAGTCCTCCGTGACCAAGGACCAGCATACATGAACCACTGCCTGAACTTCCACCAACCATCCAGAAACCTTTGCTCTGCCTCGGTCACCATCACACAGACACCACGCAGCCACCGTAGCATCAGCGGAGGCCGCCCCTTCTCCCACCTCGCCCTACTGTGGCCAGTAGTCCTGGAATGCCCTTAATTTGAGCAGTGATTATCACAGCTGTTCCTGCAACAAAATGTCAGCCTTTTGGACATGTCAAAGGTTACTTTTCTAGAGGTGGGAGAACATTTAAAAGGGCAGAGCCAGATGCTGAGCTCTGGTTCTAGAATTCGCAAAATGGGATGCATGTATATTTTTGCGATTCGGTAAAAATCGCAATTTTTACCGAATCGCAAATATTATGCGAATTCCAAAGTGCGAATTTGCAATTCCCATTGATTACTATGGGCCAGCCCAAAGGGATCAATGGGAAGGCTTTAACAAATTGCGATTTTCTTTTTGAAAATCGCAATTTGTTAATGCATTCCAAGGGTGCAGAGGGGGGTACAAAGAACCCCCCCCCTGCACCCCAGAAATGTAATTTGAAGTGCATGTTTCACACACACATGTCCTAAGGACATGTGTGTCTGAAACATGAACGTTTAAAAAATGCATTTTTGAGCATTTTCAAAACTTTTCGCAAATTACCACGAGGTTCAACCTCGTGGTAATTTGCACCTCCTAATTGATAATTCGCATTTAGAAAAACAATCATGCAAATTTGCGATTCCTTAAAAGCAATCGCATTTTTGGAAATCGCTAAAAATAGCGAATTTCCCAAAAATGCATGATGCATCTCGAAAACGTATTTAGGAAGTGCAAACGGCCGAATTTACCGATTCGCACCGTTTGCACTTCCTACATAGGTTGATGCATGTGGGGGTAAGTGACTTCTGTCATCCGCACCATTATGTCAGTCATCAGGCCCTTTCCCATTCATTTAGTGGCACAATTGTGCACTGTAAAACCAGGAAATCTGGTTTCAAACACGGTTCAGCTGCTAGACATAATCTGTTTTAATTTAGGCAATTACCTTATTGCAAGGTGCCTCCTTGTCTTTTAACGTCCCTTTTAGGAGTACTTAATAAAACCTCAATTTAGGAGGTGCCCTCTACAAAACCTCCACTTTTATATGCTTTAATAGAATTTAATGTTACTCCAATGTTGTAAAAATGTAGACTTGCCTCTTGATTCACTTCTAGCCTGGGCCCCTGGAATTATGCATTAGAGGAGGACCAAATTATGCAGCAGTGTTGACTAAATTATTCAGCAAGAAAAGGCAAATTATGTTGCGTAATGCAGCACATTTTGTGATAGTATTACCTGTCTATTTTGTGATTGATACACATTATAACATTGTATCTAAAAGATTTCACCTTATTAGTACCAATTTAACATCTAAATGCAGCAACAAGCAACTGAAATATGACCATTCAACCTATGTGACGCACCTACCAAAATGCAGGATCACGGATCGCCATGTTTTATTATCCCTTGATCCGTTTGAGCTGGAAATAATTTTCATTTTGTTAAAATTGACAGATTATGCAGCAGACCAAGGATTATGTGGCAAATGCCGCAAATACAATGTTATTTGAAAAGACGCAGTCCCTGAATCGCATAATTCCAGTGGTCCTGCTAATAGCATTGTCATCACAGGCATGAATGCTTCACAGTTTATGTTTTGAAACTGTGAATTCTGATAAATGTTAGTGCAGAAACTATTTTTAGTGTGCTGCAGTGAAACGCTTCCAAGTTAAAGAAATATAGGGGCATATTATCAAGGGCCTTAATTCATGTGTTAGCGACCTTTTCTGGTTGCTAACGCATGAATTAATTATCGCCCTATTATCAAAGCGTTGCGAACTCCGGTTAGCGATGCATTTCATGCGTTATTCATCGCCCCCACGCTGGGCGCGATGAATAACGCTAATGAGATGCAGGGTGGGAGTTCACACGTCCAACCACATCTAAAATGTGGTTGGAGGTGGGATTGCCTTATTCACAAGGCAGGCCTTGGGAGAAGGAGACCTGCGATAAACGTGTCTATCGCAGGTCTCCCAACGCCTGCTTTTAGTACGTGTTAGGCATTGCTAACATGAGGGGGTGGATCATAAAGCTGAATCCACCCCCCCCATATTATCAAGGCACACATTAGCGCGTGAAAACAGCGCTTGTTTTCACGTGCTAATGCGACCTATCGACGATTTCACATAGCCTGTTGCATGGGCGTCCGCAGAAATGTTTCCAGGGGGGGGCAAAATTTTAACTTCAGGACTCGCCTTCCAGGGGGGGCAACATTTTAACTTCCTCACTCGCCTTCAAGGCACGTTTAATGCAGACGGCCCATTGTCATTCTTTATGTGATGATCAGCAGCAGACAGAATGACAATGGGCCTGTCCACAGTCTGCTCGAGGTCGGGGAGGGGCTGCTGCAGCCTCTAGAGTTCAAAGAGAACTGCGAGAGGCCCCAAGTGAGCGAACATTTAAACTCCTGGGGCTCCTCGCAGGGGAACAGCCTGCTGTAATCTTCAACATTATGGACAAAAGGAATGGGACCGGCGATCCAGGGGGGGGCAAGCGCACCCCCTTGCCCTCCCCTGCGGACGCCCATGGCCTGTTGGCTTTAGCGTTGAGAATACGCTGCTAGCAGGCGATGTGAAATCGGCGATAGATTTTTCCACGTTATCAACGCTGTGCGATATTTTTTGCACAGCGTTGATAATATGCCCCATACTTTTTGAAATGTGAGTCTTTAGCACATTTTTAAATGACACATGATATGCCACGCAGAGGGCTAAGTTCCGGTTATGGAGTTTGGAGGCAAACCCGGCCCGGGGCGGGGCTCTGGCTCAGCACTCCCTATTAATGTGCTACACGCCCACCTTTGTATTAATTAAATCCTTTCTCCAACTCTGGCAGTTACATTCCTTACCAAGAGCGGGGACAGCAGAGGGGCCGGTTGTAATTAAAACACACAAAGGCTCGTGAACTGATAAATGGTCTTATGACGACCTGCAAAGCACATTGAATCGGGCCTAGTCTGAGTCACCAGCCCCAGACCAGGACAGCTCAAGAACTGCCTGTGCATGCCACAGCCAAGGCTACTGCAGACAACGGGAGGGGTTGGGGTGGGGTTTAAGCCCTTTCAGGCCAATGGGCGTTGCACGCCTGGGCAGTTGTAAGGTGTCTGCGTGGTGGCCTAAAGCACAGACACGTGTGTATCTCAAGTTTGAGCCCTTGATCCAAGATTATGCAAACTACGCAAAACAAGGATGAGATATGCGCATGCTTATTTTGAGAGACTATTACCTGGATATAAGCAGCACAGCGAAATAGAGAATGCTACTCAACGGGGAATGTTGGTTCTGGTGTCGAATTTGTGATGAGGCTGCGTCCTGATATTAGAGCTCAAGTGCAACTACCTATAATTGTTGGGCAAGCTAAAACAATAGAGGAAATATTAGCATATGAACAGTATTGTAGTGAATATCTTGATTGGAAACGAAAGAAGGATAAGAATAAATTGATGATGGTGTAGACAGAAATGTTACAGCACTGGCAATGGGGGTGAGTATGCAACAAGAACAACCCAAGCAGGGTGGGCATGGCCATTGAAGGGGTAGGGGCAAGGGTTGGGGTGATCGGTAGGCACTCAGATGAGTCGAGTGTGGAAAGCCAGGGCACTGCAGAAACAATTTTCCAAGGAAGGGAGGGAGAAATGCCCAAAGGGAAGTTCCACTGAATCACTTTACCCCAGCTGTAGCGCCAACTGCCCGAGACGTACCAGCCATTCCTATTGCCCCAGCTGTTACGCTGGTTCAATTCTATCCAACAGTCCCTTCAACTGCCATGATGTCTGCAAGACAGCCAATGTCTGTATTGCTTGACGCATTCCCTCAGTTTGCTGCCATGACAGGGGACCCAGCAGGCCCCAGTTATGTCCAATAGGACTGCCCTAGTAGGGGGATGATTGCATGCTAGTTCCATGCTCCCAGTCGACCAAGAAGGCCCCTACATAAAAGGGAGAGTGAATGGACAATTCATAGATTTACTGGTTTAAGTTGGGGACACACTTTCTAACATAAGACCTACCGAAGTTCTCCAGCTACCCCTCTCAGGAAACTTAGTGTAAACTGTTGGTATTTCAGATTCTATTATTAGTCATTCCATCTCAAACCCATTCTCCATTGGCTGGCTTCCTAAACGGAGGCCAGCCATTGGAGGAGAGATCCCTCACTCCGATGTAGTCCCGTCCTTTTCGGATTTGGGGGCGTAATTTTTGCTGTTCTTTAGACAGTGACGTCGTCCGTCACTCAGCACAGCAAAACACGCCCCCAAATCCGAAAATGTCCTAAGCTTTGTTGCCGCCATTGTTGCCCAGCCGGCGCCGAGTACGGTGATGCAGCGCATATGCTCCGGTGCGGATGGGGCTTCCGCCCAGCGCCTCAGAGCCCAGCTGCAGTCTTTTCTGCCTTTCATTCTGGCGGCAGCAGCAGCAGCGGGCATTGTGCTGGAGCACCGCAACAGCTGCCACAGCCATGGCCTTCACCCCGAGCCCCCCGGAGAGAGGTGAGATGAGCGAAGCTACGGGGAGAGGGGCCTCCACACTGGCCTCGCCGCCCCCTCCTCCCCCCCCCCCGCTGACCTCTCCCTGCCACGGCACCGCCAGTAGCAGCACCTCACGCCCGCAGTGCCAGTGCCCCGCCGCCCGACCCCAGGGCCTCAGCCAGCCGCCCCCGGACCAGCACAGCAGGTCTGAGGAGAAGGGCTCCACCGGTCTTAACACCGGCACCGCCGCCAGTTAGGGCGGGCAGAGTAAGGGATCAGTGAGAGGCAGTGCCCCCCCCGTCTGTGTCTCCTTTCCCTCCCCCCCGCCCGGTGTCCGTGTCTCCTTTCCCGCTCCCCCCCGCTGTCCGTGTCTCCTTTCCCGCTCCCCCCGTTGTCCGTGTCTCCTTTACCGCCCCCCACCCCGCTGTCCGTGTCTACTTTCTGGCCCCCCCCCCGCTGTCCGTGTCTCCTTTCCCGCTCCCCCCCCCCCACTGTCCGTGTCTCCTTTCCTGCCCCCGCTGTCCGTGTCTGATGCTTCAGGGAGATGCTGTTTTTTCACCCCTAATTTACTTTGTGTAGTATGTTTCCCAGGTGCCCATGCTTTTTCCCATGTGTGTATGCTGCCTTCGGAATAGAGATGATGTAACTAAATGGATTGACCGTATGTATGTATAGCAATATGTACAGCTGGAAAACTGCTTCATAAATTGAAATCTCAATTACAATTACAGAGTACTAATGGGACATCATAAAGCCTCACTGGTTGGAATCATTCGGCACCGCCGCCAGTTAGAGCGGGCAGAGTGAGGGATCAGTGAGAGGCAGTGCCCCCCCCCCGCACGCAAGGCCTCCCAGACCCCCAGACAAATTACCTGCTGATGCGGCCGACAGTGGCGTTGCTCGGGGTCCCCGTGTCTCCTTTCCCGCCCCCCCCTCCCGCTAGCCGTGTCTCCTTTCCCGCCCCCCCGCTGTCCGTGTCTCCTTTCCCGCCCCCCCCGCTGTCCGTGTCTCCTTTCCGGCCCCCCCTGTCCGTGTCTCCTTTCCCGCTCCCCCCGCTGTCTGTGTCTCCTTTCCCGCCCCCGCTGTCCGTGTCTCCTTCCCCCCCCTCCCGCTGTCCGTGTCTCCTTTCCCGCCCCCCCCTCCCGCTAACCGTATCAGAGAAGTTTGCGCAGGCTGTCTGCTTCCTCTTGGTGGACCTGTAAAGCCTTGCATCTTCTCGTGGTCCTGGAGAAGATGATTTTGCAGGGAAGCAGTATTACTAAAAATGGGAAACATAACGAGGTGAGTCAGTTATTGCAGATCTGCACTAAATAGTGCATTGGGTCTGATGCTTCAGGGAGATGCTGTTTTTTCACCCCTAATTTACTTTGTGTAGTATGTTTCCCAGGTGCCCATGCTTTTTTCCCATGTGTGAATGTTGCCTTCGGAATAGAGATGATGTAACTAAATGGATTGACCGTATGTATGTATAGCTATATGTACAACTGCCTTCTCTAGAGAGCCCAGGGTTCCCTTATTGTTTCACTTAAAAATGTGCTGCTACAAGCTTTTTCCTTGATTCTGCAGAGGGTGGAAATGCCGAGGAGTGTGATATGCCTATGATTCTCAGAAAAGGACAGGACTGGTTTTGCTGTGATGCATCAAAGGGAGTCTTCATTCTGATTCAGGGTGGGCGCTTTCTTTGCCACAGACCTTTTATTCAAAAGTAGAAAGCTGTACCTTTTTGAAAATTGAGAGGAGTTGTAAATTGTTGTGAGCATTCCTGTGATACAAATGATAGGTAAAGGCAGGGTATGTTGGACGATATTGCTGAAAAGTGAGCAGCACTGTGAGTGGCTCTGTCTGTGTGTGTGAGTGGCTCTGTCTGTGTGTGTGAGTGGCTCTGTCTGTGTGTGTGAGTGGCTCTGTCTGTGTGTGTGAGTGGCTCTGTCTGTGTGTGTGAGTGGCTCTGTGTGTGTGAGTGGCTCTGTCTGTGTGTGAGTGGCTCTGTCTGTGTGTGAGTGGCTCTGTCTGTGTGTGAGTGGCTCTGTCTGTGTGTGAGTGGCTCTGTCTGTGTGTGAATGGCTCTGTCTGTGTGAGTGGCTCTGTCTGTGTGAGTGGCTCTGTGTGTGTGAGTGGCTATGTGTGTGAGTGGCTCTGTGTGTGTGAGTGGCTCTGTCTGTGTGAGTGGCTCTGTCTGTGTGTGTGAGTGACTCTGTCTGTGTGTGTGAGTGGCTCTGTCTGTGTGTGTGAGTGGCTCTGTCTGTGTGTGTGAGTGGCTCTGTCTGTGTGTGTGAGTGGCTCTGTCTGTGTGTGTGAGTGGCTCTGTACTCTGTCTGTGTGAGGGGCTCTGTATGTGTGTGTGAGTGGCTCTGTCTGTGTGTGTGAGTGGCTCTGTCTGTGTGTGTGAGTGGCTCTGTCTGTGTGTGAGTGGCTCTGTCTGTGTGTGAGTGGCTCTGTCTGTGTGTGAATGGCTCTGTCTGTGTGAGTGGCTCTGTCTGTGTGTGAATGGCTCTGTCTGTGTGAGTGGCTCTATCTGTGTGAGTGGCTCTGTGTGTGTGAGTGGCTCTGTGTGTGTGAGTGGCTCTGTGTGTGTGTGAGTGGCTCTGTGTGTGTGTGTGAGTGGCTCTGTCTGTGTGTGTGAGTGGCTCTGTGTGTGTGTGTGTGTGTGTGGCTCTGTGTGTGTGTGAGTGGCTCTGTGTGTGTGTGTGTGAGTGGCTCTCTGTGTGTGTGTGTGTGTGTGTGTGTGGCTCTGTGTGTGTGTGTGTGTGTGTGTGTGGCTCTGTGTGTGTGAGTGGCTCTGTGTGTGTGTGTGAGTGGCTCTGTGTGTGTGTGTGAGTGGCTCTGTGTGTGTGTGTGCGTGGCTCTGTCTGTGTGCGTGGCTCTGTCTGTGTGCGCGGCTCTGTGTCCGCGAATACTCTCTAGTACTCTCTAATGCTCACCTATTGCCATTGTAAATGACAATACCATTTATTTATGTTATGTGTGAGTGACTCTGTCTGTGTGTGTGAGTGGCTCTGTCTGTGTGTGTGAGTGGCTCTGTCTGTGTGTGTGAGTGGCTCTGTCTGTGTGTGTGAGTGGCTCTGTCTGTGTGTGTGAGTGGCTCTGTACTCTGTCTGTGTGAGGGGCTCTGTATGTGTGTGTGAGTGGCTCTGTCTGTGTGTGTGAGTGGCTCTGTCTGTGTGTGTGAGTGGCTCTGTCTGTGTGTGAGTGGCTCTGTCTGTGTGTGAATGGCTCTGTCTGTGTGAGTGGCTCTATCTGTGTGAGTGGCTCTGTGTGTGTGAGTGGCTCTGTGTGTGTGAGTGGCTCTGTGTGTGTGTGAGTGGCTCTGTGTGTGTGTGAGTGGCTCTGTGTGTGTGTGTGAGTGGCTCTGTGTGTGTGTGTGAGTGGCTCTGTGTGTGTGTGTGTGTGTGTGTGGCTCTGTGTGTGTGTGAGTGGCTCTGTGTGTGTGAGTGGCTCTGTGTGTGTGTGTGTGAGTGGCTCTCTGTGTGTGTGTGTGTGTGTGGCTCTGTGTGTGTGTGTGTGTGTGTGTGTGTGTGTGTGTGTGTGGCTCTGTGTGTGTGAGTGGCTCTGTGTGTGTGTGTGAGTGGCTCTGTGTGTGTGTGTGAGTGGCTCTGTGTGTGTGTGTGCGTGGCTCTGTCTGTGTGCGTGGCTCTGTCTGTGTGCGCGGCTCTGTGTCCGCGAATACTCTCTAGTACTCTCTAATGCTCACCTATTGCCATTGTAAATGACAATACCATTTATTTATGTTTAAAAAAAAATGTCATGAGCAATGCGAATAGCTCTACCTTTCATAATGCCGAGACCATTGCATTGTAAATGCTTGTTTAACTACAGGACCCATCACCGAGCTGCATGAAATTTATCAGCTACACTAGTCCTGCATGATTGTTGGGATGGAACCTCCTGTGCAAAATGAATTGTACTTTGCATTGTACCTTGAGGATGTGTTTGTGCAGACAAGGGGCCCTGATGCACATTTTAAGGTCATGACTTTTATGACCGTGCAAAATATGCCTTCTCCAGATTTGGGCAAAATACCTGAAGATTTGCATAACACAGTACCGGCTGGGCTCAGGGCGGAGAAAGGTGGTGAGATAGGGAAGGTTCACAGTGCCCAACCTTTGCATGTAAGCTGTCACAAGAGGCAGACTCAGAAATTGTGCCTGTGATACAAGATTTGATATGACTGGTTATTTTTAGAAGAGTCTGAAAAGTATAAAGATAATCCCTGGAAAACTGTTACATTCACTCACACTCCCTATTCTAAGTGACTGGTCAGAAACTATTTTATACCGTTCACAGACTTTTATTAAAAACATACATATAGAGAAAATTCATTACACAATACAATTCATGAATAAAATCAATTTGTGCACACAGTAAAAAGCAACATTAAAAAGTATTCATAAACATATACAGATGAGGCAGGGAGAGAAACAATTTTTTACAAATGCAAAAGTGTCAACATATTCAATAATAAGTGGGAACAATATATTAATCTAAGGCAAGAGATGTTTCCTATGAACCTAAACAGAAACTGAAACCCCTAATGTAAGCAAAGTATCTATATCTGTTAATGATCATAAGATTCAAAAAAGCCCTATTTACATATTCATATATATCCTATATTGCAGTACGCCTGATGTTAGGAATTTCCTGGGCTTGAATTCTACAAGACAAGAAATGCGTCGACGCGTTTCGGTGTATTGCCCTTGGATATTGGCGCACCTTCTTCAGGACAGTTCAAGATGGCTAGGGGTTTAAAATGTGGTATCCTTCCTGTGTGTAGAAAAGGATTAATCAGTACATTGGTATTGTCTTATTTAAGTGCATTTATAACATCTAGGGTTCTATTCGTACCATGTATACACCATTCTAACGAAACATTCTGGGTCTATATCAATCCTCCATTACCTTCCATTTATTGTCTACCCTCCCGAGAAGCTAGACTTGCCTTTAAAGTTGCTTTCTAGCTTTTATGTTACAACCTCCGTTATAACCTAGTTTATGACCAGTTTTTGCATAGATGAACTTAATCCCACCATTCACACCATTGTTACTAACCTTGACTAGAAAGGCTCATATATCTAATATGAGAGTCGTATCCACGTAGTGTTGGATATTATACTTGATCTTCTCTTTGAGGAGTAAAATCTGATGGTAAAATACACATGGGATAGTATTATCACTATGAGGATTCTATATGTTCCTTTGAATCAATCCCTCATAATCTGAAAACATTTCTGGCTAAAGGGATACGGTCTTCCTATTACCTTAAGAAGTTTAGCTTTTCCTTGCTTCTCGATGGAACGTTGTCTAGAATTTTTTGCGCTGTTTCAGGCCTTCTGGATCATAGGATTTGCATGTGTTCCTTGTATTGCTTAGTCCAAAGGAGCCCCTATATATGATAATACCGACATTTACTTTAGAGTAAGTATGACCTATAGTCATTTATACCCCGTTCTCACCCAGTAGGTGTATACATACCTCCAAAGGTCAGGGGTTTCCTCCTTCCCGTGGTTTACTTTTCTTTATTTCACTCCCATTCCACTCTGGATAATGGTAACGGGATGTGTAGTAGCACTAGTTTAATCTGCATGGGGAGCAAATTGCAATTTATAACCCAAATTTTCAAATGTTACCTCTGTTTAGTTTTTAGATTTTAATTCTAGTTTATTATATATTTTTTTTTTTTTTTTAATTCAGACTGTGTATTCATTAATACCTGTTACCCCCTTATTAAACAGCCAGAGTTCTGGGTAAGTTTCACTATTTAATTCTATCTACTAATGACATCCTATTACTAGCTCCCTTTTCTGGCTTAAGTGTTGCTGGTCTTATCCTCTACGTATTTTAAGTGGATTGCCTAGTGTTGTCAAAAGGGTTGAGTCTTGTAAAGTCCCCGTTGATATCAGAGGTGGCGCATCCACCATTATCTTATTCAGCCTCTTCAGCACTCTCGTACTGCCGCTCGTTTAGGGGTTTGAATTGAAAATATCCCACGTGTCCCCTGCTAATAGGCAGTCCTCCCATTGGAAAAAGGATTTACCCTTTAGGACTATCAGGAAAAAAACCGCAGACACTGTCTTACGCGCCTCGTTAAAATAATACGGGGCAAAGGGACCTGTTCTACATGCCATGCACGCGAAAACGGAAAAAGAACAGTCTACGTCCGTTCTTTCCGCTTACCTTCGGTCTTGTGCTGTGATGCGCAGCCACGGGTACGTCCAGTCCTCTAGTTACCTCTCTGCTGGAGTGAGGCTGTAGCGTAGCCGTTTATATGTGGATAAAAACGCCCTTTCTGGTCATTGTTTACAGCTGCGTTTTTTCAGGGGGAAGACGCGCACGCGTAGAAGCATTTAATTTCCTAGCAGACGTGGGCGCCATTGTTAAAAGATGTAGATAAGCGATTATATTCATATTAGAACGCCGGAATTGTCACGCATGCGTGTATGCATGTATTTGTCTATCATAAACCAGCGTCATTGTTGAAGGGTGTACATAATATCGGGCAGAGCTGGATATATTATTCGAAAGGCAGGGATGTAGTGCCTTTTTTTTGATAAAGTCAAAAAAAACGGCGCCATTGTTGAAGGGTGTAAATCACATCGGGCCAAGCTGAATATATTATTCAAAAGGCAGGGATGGAGTGCCTTTATTAGATAAAGTCATCCCCACAGATTAGAACCCTCTGTTCAGTCTTGATTTTCGGAGGACGCTTGGAGGGCATGTGAATGTTAGTAGTGTGAAGTCATTTATCATTACATCATAAGTTTCCCTATCTCATATCTCTTGTGTACATTTCTATTTGGGGCTTTCCACATTTTCTTAAACTAAAAGATAATACAGTGACCATTGTTAATGTATACACTGATTTCCCTTCCCAATTTGTGTTTCTTAAATGAGGCTATCCCAATCCTCTCTGGTGTTTAACCCCCTCTTTACAGTATCAAACTTCATCATGTACCACTGTTCTTGGTGTTTTCGTTTTTTTGTGCTGTTACCTAGTCTTGTTTGTTCTTTCATTTTCTCTAGAATTATCCATTTTAACTCTGTCTCAGTGTGCCCTTTTTCTTTCCAGTGGTGCACCAATGGAGCATTCTCTTTGCTGAGTCTAATCGCTGATTTGTGTTCTCCTATACGGGTCCTCAGCTCTCTACCTGTCTCTCCTATGTAGCCCAGGCCACATGGGCATAAGATTAGGTATATCAGATTTTTACTTCTGCAGTTGTTTAGTGTGTTTATCTTGTATAAGACTCCGTTTAAGGATATTTCTTTTGTCACTACACAGGAGTCGCATACACTGCAGGAGCCACATTTGTGGTTTCCAATAGCTTTTTTTCCTGTCAGGGTTTTTTGTCCTCCAGTTATGTCCTCTCTGTAGGTATGTACTAAAGTAGACCGTAAGTTTTTATTCTTTCTATAGGCATAAAGGGGCCTGGGGAGTTTGGTTTCCATTCCTTCATTTAATATTTTCCAGTTATGGTTAATTATATATTTTTTTTATTTGGTTGGCAATTCCGGAAAATTGACTCACCATGACTATTTTATCCATCGTTTTGTTTTTTTCTTTTTTGTCTAGTAGGCTTTCTCTGTTGTAATATCTTGCTCTTTTTAGTGAATGGTTAACAAGTTTCTTTGGATATCCCCTATCCAAGAACTTTTGTTTGGTCATTTCAGCATGTTTGTAGAAGTCCTCTACAGAGGTACAGTTCCTCCTAAGGCGGAGGAACTCACCAAAGGGGATATTATCCTTCTGGCTTTTTGGGTGGTAGCTGTTATAATGTAAGACCGTATTACGGTCCGTTTTCTTTTTATACAGTTCTACCGCCAACTGATTATTGTCTACCTTAATGCTAATGTCTAAAAAATCTACTTTACAGTTGCTGTATGATGCTGTGAACTTTAAATTTTCATCTCCTAAATTAAGCCAACATAAAAACTCTTTTAAAACTTGTTCAGGTCCAGACCAAATGAAAAAAATATCATCGATAAATCTTACCCAGTTTTTGATATTTTCGTAAAAAGGACATATTTCATTATATATGTGTCTCTCCTCAAAGATACTCACATAAATGCATGCTAAGCTCGGTGCGCAAGTTGCGCCCATGCTGGTCCCTTTGCGCTGAATGTAAAGGTCTTTTTTGAAGAGAAAGATGTTATTAAGTAGTACCATTGACACACATTGGACAATAAAGTCCTTGTCTGCTCCTATTATTTCGTTCTCTTCCAGCAATGTTCTAATGACATTTATTGTAGCCTGTTGTGGTATATTTGTGTAGAGAGACTCTACGTCTAAAGTTACCATATATTCTGCATCTTTGTTGAAACTGAGTCCCTCTACTTTTGTTATCATATCTGTTGTGTCTTTAATGTAAGATTTTTGCACCTGTACTAGCGGCTTTAAAAATTTGTCCGCGTATATACTTAGAGGCTCAAGAAGAGAATCAATGGAGGCCACTATCGGTCTTAAAGGTGGATCCTCCATGCTCTTATGGACTTTAGGGAGTCCGTAGAATGCTGGTGTTTTCGGGTTATCATTTTTTAGAAATTTAAACTCTTCTTCACTGATTATGCCCTCATTCCTGGCATTAGTTAGAAAGGAAGTTACTTCTCTTTTTAGGTCTCGCCTGTCGATGCGCATGCGCATCGAGCAAGCGAGACTATAGGGGCTCATCCACTCTTTATCTAACTGCAAGGAATCGTGGCGATTCCTTGCAGTGCCCGTGACTTTTAAGGTCAATGCGCATGCGCATTAAGCTTATGCGCATGCGCATTGACCTTAAAAGTCACGGGCGCGTGCACGTCCGTGTTTGTTTACCCTTGCCTACTCTCTCTCTCCCCTCTCCGCCCCCGTTCCGCCCCCTCCCCTTCCCGCCGTGTCGCATTTCTCCTCCCCCCTCCTCTCCTCCCCTGCCTGCCTGCCGCATTTCTCCTCCCCCTCCCCTCTCTCCCCTCCGTCTCGTTTCACACACACCCTCTCTCCCGCTCCGCCCCCTCCCCGCCAACACCGCCTCGCGAGCTCGTCATTCCAAACCCGCCCTCCCCCGCCTGACCCCAGCGCATTTCTCCTCCCCCTCATTGCTCCTACTACAAGCCTTTTCTAATGGATCATCAGAATCACGTTTGCGACTACTTTCTTCTTCCTGTTTCTTGGGGAGTCTGACTTCATGTTGGTGGCAGAAGTGGTGACAATCTTCATCTCGATTCAGGTACGTTCGCTTGTTATTCGATGGCTTGCGTTCTCCTTCTCATGTTTGTCCCCTCCCCTGGTGCAAAGCCTCCATACTTGTGTCCTTCCACTGCTCACTTAGAGAACTTTTTTCTTTTTTGCTCGGGTATCCTAAGAGAGTGTATGTGTTTTTAGTGGTCTCCCTCGTGGTCTTCTCTACCCCCGTGCTCAATGTTGGGTTTTTGCATCCGTGTGCTCCTCTCTCTTGTTGCTCTCTGTCGCCTGTGTACTTCTTTCCCCCAAGCGGCGTCCATCTCACCTGGGTGTTTATCTGTTCGCCCTGTGTTCTCTCCCTCGTGTGTGTTTCCTCCACCCTCCTTTTTGCTTCCTCCCATGTGTGCTGCTTTACTCTTCCTCCCCTCCCCCTGCTAGCTGATCCGCTCCTCAGTTACTCATCTCCCCATACAGTACTATATTTTTTTTTAAGGAGGATTAGATACCAAATTACTGCTAATCCTTCCAATTTATAAATAAAAACGCCTTTGCGTTACTCCAATTTATACTTTTTTTTGTTATTTACAGATCTATCTCAGATCTGTAAATCTTAAAATAAAAAATTAAAATCGCAGCGTGCATTTTTGTCAATGCCGTACATCACAAACAAATGAATACAAGACGTTGACAGAGCAAGTCTGTCTCAAAGGCTAGGCCTCTTGGTTTTGCCCATGCTTCTTTTCTCTTTTGCATTGATGAGTACTCTCCGCTGTGAGTAGGCACATGCGCAGTCCCGCTCCACCCTACCCCTGTGTGCCCCTTCCTGCCTTCACTCTGGTAGCACAGCTGCCCCGAGGCTGAGTAAATGTATCCCTGGGTCTGCCATGGACTTTGATCTCCTTTTATGAACCCACCCCAGCAGGACGTTCACTTCCTCCTCCCTGTGAACGGAGCCCCTCCAGCCGGACCAGAACGAGGGAGGTGATCCTCGACAGACCAAGGCGCCCTGGGAGCACCCTCAGCCCAGCCCCTGCCCTAGACCGAGAATGAGCCCTCCAACACATTGCATCGTGTCCTCTCCAGCATAGACTGAGGCAGCCCGACATCTCCTCGGTACAGATTGAGGCTGGCCCTTTTTTCTTGTCAATTGGAGCTCATGTGGCACCCTCCCCCACCCCCCAGATAAAGCAGGAGCTGATGCAGTAAGTGCACTCACAGACGGAGTTCACTGATACACGCAACCACTTCCCAGCCAAACCGAGCTGAGGTTGTAAACACCCTACCCCCCTCACGGGCACAGACTGAGCTTATGTGGCCGTCTGAGCTGTGCTAGCTCACCTGCATGGATTTCTGGCAAACTTCGCCTGTGGTTCTGTGGTTTATTCCTAGCTCTGCTCTCGCTCCACAAGTGTCCCTGCCAAGGTGTGAGGCCCGGCCTACAGCATGGACCTGCCTCTCTCTCCCGTGTCTGTGTGACTTGTGTTACTGTGAGCTCTGCAGACAGTGCTGTCCTTCATGGCTCCCGCACATGAACTTATTACAAATAGTTCTACGCACATCTCTTTACCCATGTGTCAGTGGGACATGGTGGCAATGCACATGCTTGATAACCTCCATACTGGTCACCCTCCCCTTCCCTACATGCTGTAGCCCTCCTCATCAAGGACTTGAAGAAATATGGTGCATTATCTCCCCAACCACCCTCTTCCATGGAACTTCACACGCACCCCATGCCAGCCTGCACCATCTTCTAAACCAGCTGCATCATCAAAGAAGCCATCACGGTGAGCACCCTTGCCTAGCTGGTTGACGAGCTCACCACCTCCAGTGGCTCTCAGCGCTACACTTCTCCTCCTTCACACCCAGGCAGGACCTGAAACAAAATCCCCATGTCCTTCAGGACTGTCCGTACAATTCTTCAATTTAGGAAAGAGCGAAGAACACTACTTCAGGGCAAAGTAACAACCCGTCTCCACTCTCAGCACCCAGTGATGCCCTCCAGTAACTTGTTGACTCTCTTTGGCCCTCTACAAGGCTCTTTCGCCTCTCGTCTAGGTTCTGATTATACAAATATCACATGGATATTTCCTAGTAAAGGTGTGCAGCCACTGTCTCTCTCACAGGATGATCAAATACATTCTCTGTTCATGGAGCCCCCTCCTGCCCTGTGACTTGTTACTGCGAGTTTTTCAAGTACAAGATTTGTCCGTATGAGTTATGGGATATGATGTGTTGCTGAGCCTGTATGAATTGTCACTGTGTTCGGCAAGTATGTGATTTGCCACTGCACCTGTATGAATTGTCCCTCTGAGGTCGGCTGGTATGATTTGCCACTGCATCTGTATAAATTGTCCCTGTGAGGTCGGCTGGTATGATTTGCCACTGCACCTGTATAAATTGTCCCTGTGAGGTCGACTGGTATGATTTGCCACTGCATCTGTATGAATTGTCACTGAGTTCTGCAAGTACATGATTTGTCCCTGCACCCTTCTGAATTGTCACGGTGATTTGTTGCTGATCCTGTATGACTCGCCATTTCTGTGCCTGTGGACTTACAGGTTATGCTTCCTCTTCTGCTTGGTGGGGTGGGAGGGGGCACTGAATGCGGTGGCTGGGGAGGAAGCTGTCATTCCTAGTTCTTTATTCCTTGAACCCCCTCCCACGACTGCAGGATGTTGGCACAGCTGACCGGATGCATGGCTGATATACATCCTATGAGCTCACCCCAGGCCTTTACTTGTGAGCCGATTATAGATTCTTGTCTTGGAGGCCTCTGACCTCAGAGAGGAAGGACATTCGTTATACAGCTGTTCTTTGTGTGTGATGGACGTGGGAGAGGAGGGGAGGGAGTGATCGACTTCTGAAGTCTGGGCCGTGCCCCACTTGCATCCTTAACTTTGAATATACGGTCATTTCACTACAAATAATCATGGACGCGGTTCCAGTCCTGGGCTTCACAATTACAGGTCACTTTTGCCAGGCGTGGTAGCTTGATTGGTTAAATTGCAGCATACTAAACAACACTCCCAGAATGCAATGGGTCTTTTGCCGCACAAAGTCTGATGTAAGAAACACTGTGATCCTAGGGGGTGCTGTGGCCACCATACAGGTATGCCGGTTTAGAGAGCTTGAACCTACCCATAAACACGTTTAGAGATGTTGACCAAACTGTAAACTGGGTTAGAGCCCTTGAACCCACTCCTCCTGAACCGGATTTGGATCCCAGGAGTTTTTAACTGCACTGATTATCCTACCGTCATCCGCAGTGCGTGCTTGCGTCATCTTCGCACGTCTGGGCACAGGAGTGTGTGTGACTGCACCTTTGTCTCTCATTGTGGCTGTCTCTTGCTCTGCCTATACCCCTCTCCCGGTCTCGCTTTACCCCTACCTAGTCTCTCGCTAGATGCCTCTTGCTCTCTTTATTCTTGTACCTATCTCCTTTTCTCTCTCCTTGTACCCGTCTCTTGCGCTCTCCCTATTCCTACACCCTCTCATTGTCTCTCTTGCTTTGTCTACCCCTTCTTTGTGTCAATCTATTGTTTTTCTGCCCCTTTGTGTCTCTCTTGGCCACTATTTCTATCCCACCACTTTCTCTGTGTATGTCTCGCTGCAATTAAGGTGCGAGTGGAGTTAAACTAACTCATTTGTTTAAAATACATTAACACAGCGGAGCTCGCAGAGACACTTGCTTAGGAGAGGGTGCTCAAGGACATAGATGTTAAAGGCGGCTTAGAACTAGAGTTTAATGCTGACTCGCCATATATATAAAGGTAACCTGTTTCATTAGGTTACATTTAAATATCTTTGGGAACATGATGAGCAAAGGCGGCTTAAAGCTAAGAGTGGATATTAGCATAAATTAAGCTGCCGAAAGACGTGAGCGTTGAAGGCGGCTTGAAAATAAAAGTTAGTGCTCGCTGTGCGTATTCGCTGCAATTAAGATGCCGTGCGTGGTACTTGGGAAGGCTGCCCATCTATGCACTATCACTGGGTTATTGAAGCTGTTCCTTCTGCAACCGCAAGCACATGCTATCTCGATACACAGTTGTATTTGCGTGCTCACCCCCCCACGCCCTCTTCACTGCTTGAACCGTCCTCCCAACCCCTCTCTCATAGGGATGAGGGATAAAAAGCCTCAACACACACTTGCGCTGTTCTGTACAAAATATAATTATCCCAACAACCCCTCACCCTCAATCCCTCACCCACCCTCAACCCCTCACCCACCCTCAACCCCTCACCCCCAATCCCTCACCCACACTCACCCACACTCACCCACACTCACCCACACTCACCCACACTCACCTTCACCCTCACTCACCCCCAACCCCTCAACCCCTCACCCTCATTCACCCTCACCCTCAACCCCTCACCCTCACCCACCTTCACTCACCCTCACCCTCAATCACCCTCAACCCCTCACCCTCACCCACCTTCACTCACCCTCACCCTCACTCACCCTCACTCACACTCACCCTCACCCACCCTCAACCCCTCATCCTCACTCACCCTCAACCCCTCATCCTCACTCACCCTCAACCCCTCACCCTCACTCACCCTCAACCCCTCACCCTCACTCACCCCACTCACCCTCAACCCCTCACCCTCAACCCCTCACCCTCACTCACCCTCACTCACCCTCACCCACCCTCAACCCCTCACCCACCCTCAACCCCTCACCCTCAATCCCTCACCCACACTCACCCACACTCACCCACACTCACCCTCACTCACCTTCAACCCCTCACCCTCACTCACCCCCAACCCCTCAACCCCTCACCCTCATTCACCCTCACCCTCACTCACCCTCAACCCCTCACCCTCAACCCCTCACCCTCAACCCCTCACCCTCAACCCCTCACCCTCAACCCCTCACCCTCACCCACCCACACTCACCCACACTCACCCACACTCACCCACACTCACACACCCTCACCCACACTCACCCACACACCCTCACTCACACTCACTCACCCACCCTCACCCACCCTCACTCACCCTCACTCACCCTCACCCTCATGCTAAAGATTTACAAAAAAAACCATTAACAATTCTAAAAGCACTAACTCTAATGCTGCAAGACCTATTGCATTTCTAATGCTTGTTAGAGCTGCTAGTCTGCAATTAGGTACCCTTGTATAATGTTCAGCGTTAGATAAGAGGGATAGTGCTCTCTGCTCATAATCACTGGTGTTAAACACCACTACCCCCCCTCCCTTATCTGCTGGCTTTATGGTAATAAGGGTATCTTGGGCTAAGGAATTTAGTGCCTCTCTTTGGTTTGTTGAGATATTATGTTGTATATAATTTTTACTCTCTACTACCTTCCCTACTTCCATTTTGACCATACTTTCAAATATGTCTACATTTTTGTCCACCATGCCTATGCTAGGGGTGAAGGTTGATTTTG
This sequence comes from Lissotriton vulgaris, assembly GCF_964263255.1. Lineage (NCBI taxonomy): Eukaryota > Metazoa > Chordata > Amphibia > Caudata > Salamandridae > Lissotriton > Lissotriton vulgaris. The sequence goes on along the minus strand of NC_141694.1, from coordinate 701,257,201 downwards.
CTCTGAGTCCTGAGTCCGAAGGGGGGTCCCTTTCTGGTCTCCCTTCGAAAAATCTACGTAGCCTAATTTTCCTAAAGAAAGATCTTAGGTCCTTTTCCAATTGAAACTTGTTAATGCCCACAGTGGGTACAAAGCTAAAACCCATTCTGAGGACTTCTTCTTCTGTATCTGTAAGAGTTCTACTGGACAGATTTATAACTGGGGTAGTTCCTACCTCCAGTAGACCTTGTTCCTCGTCCTCTTGTATTCTTGAGGGGCCGGGTTGTTCTGGTACTCCTGTTCTTGGTCTCGTGTTTGGGGTTTCCTGGTATATCCCCCCCTCCCCCTGTTGGGGAAGCCCCTGGATGGTCTCTGTGGGCGCTGGTCTAAAAAATCATCGTAATTTCTATTTTGATGGTTATATCTTCCCTCTTCTCTATGGGGTATCTCCTCTTCTCCCCCACTACTCTCTGAGGAGCCGGAGAAGTTCATATGTCTCGGGCGTCTGTTTTGGAATCTACCCCTCGTCCCTCTGTCCCAATTTTGTTCTGGTTTTTCTGTATAATATTCTTTTCTAAGGAACGGGTAGATAACCTCTTGGGTGAATTTTGTTACATCTTTTCTTAGTTTGGAAGTTTTTTTATTGGTTAAGTATTCGCAGTAGCCATGCATATCCTGGTTTATTTCATCAATCTTTTTCTTTGCCTCTTCTAATGCATTGGTTTCACTTAAAGTTTTTTCTAATTCTTCAATTTCCCTCTTTTCTATAAGTATTGTATTTTGAGCTGTTTCTATAATTAGGATCATCCAATCTCGACTACACCTGTTTGAGATGAATGTCCAAGTTTCTAGAAATTTGGGATTGTTAACAAAGAGGCCCGGTTCGTTGCGGACTTGAAGTCCCACAGGAATCGTACCAGCTCTGACATATTGTGCCATAAATTCGGCATGTAATTCTGTGCGAATAATTTTCTTTTTTAAGTTTACCAATTCATTCCATTTTTCTCCCCCATTGGGAATTACTGTTATGGAATTGCCACTTCTGTTGGCCCCTAGAATTTTATTTAGCTGGTCCTCACTGAAGCCGAAAGTCTTCATTGAATCCATTTAGAATAATTTTTTTTTGGATGACCAGATGGCAATTGTAGGAGTAGATTTCCTAGAAAAGCACAAGATTCTCTCCAGCACGCAGCTGTACATTAAAGTTAACAAAAAGAGAGAAGACCCCACATGTTCCAGGGAACAGGGTACTACAGACACTGAAAAGTATAAAGATAATCCCTGGAAAACTGTTACATTCACTCACACTCCCTATTCTAAGTGACTGGTCAGAAACTATTTTATACCGTTCACAGACTTTTATTAAAAACATACATATAGAGAAAATTCATTACACAATACAATTCATGAATAAAATCAATTTGTGCACACAGTAAAAAGCAACATTAAAAAGTATTCATAAACATATACAGATGAGGCAGGGAGAGAAACAATTTTTTACAAATGCAAAAGTGTCAACATATTCAATAATAAGTGGGAACAATATATTAATCTAAGGCAAGAGATGTTTCCTATGAACCTAAACAGAAACTGAAACCCCTAATGTAAGCAAAGTATCTATATCTGTTAATGATCATAAGATTCAAAAAAGCCCTATTTACATATTCATATATATCCTATATTGCAGTACGCCTGATGTTAGGAATTTCCTGGGCTTGAATTCTACAAGACAAGAAATGCGTCGACGCGTTTCGGTGTATTGCCCTTGGATATTGGCACACCTTCTTCAGGACAGTTCAAGATGGCTAGGGGTTTAAAATGTGGTATCCTTCCTGTGTGTAGAAAAGGATTAATCAGTACATTGGTATTGTCTTATTTAAGTGCATTTATAACATCTAGGGTTCTATTCGTACCATGTATACACCATTCTAACGAAACATTCTGGGTCTATATCAATCCTCCATTACCTTCCATTTATTGTCTACCCTCCCGAGAAGCTAGACTTGCCTTTAAAGTTGCTTTCTAGCTTTTATGTTACAACCTCCGTTATAACCTAGTTTATGACCAGTTTTTGCATAGATGAACTTAATCCCACCATTCACACCATTGTTACTAACCTTGACTAGAAAGGCTCATATATCTAATATGAGAGTCGTATCCACGTAGTGTTGGATATTATACTTGATCTTCTCTTTGAGGAGTAAAATCTGATGGTAAAATACACATGGGATAGTATTATCACTATGAGGATTCTATATGTTCCTTTGAATCAATCCCTCATAATCTGAAAACATTTCTGGCTAAAGGGATACGGTCTTCCTATTACCTTAAGAAGTTTAGCTTTTCCTTGCTTCTCGATGGAACGTTGTCTAGAATTTTTTGCGCTGTTTCAGGCCTTCTGGGTCATAGGATTTGCATGTGTTCCTTGTATTGCTTAGTCCAAAGGAGCCCCTATATATGATAATACCGACATTTACTTTAGAGTAAGTATGACCTATAGTCATTTATACCCCGTTCTCACCCAGTAGGTGTATACATACCTCCAAAGGTCAGGGGTTTCCTCCTTCCCGTGGTTTACTTTTCTTTATTTCACTCCCATTCCACTCTGGATAATGGTAACGGGATGTGTAGTAGCACTAGTTTAATCTGCATGGGGAGCAAATTGCAATTTATAACCCAAATTTTCAAATGTTACCTCTGTTTAGTTTTTAGATTTTAATTCTAGTTTATTATATTTGTTTTTTTTTTTTAATTCAGACTGTGTATTCATTAATACCTGTTACCCCCTTATTAAACAGCCAGAGTTCTGGGTAAGTTTCACTAGTCACTTAGAATAGGGAGTGTGAGTGAATGTAACAGTTTTCCAGGGATTATCTTTATACTTTTCAGTGTCTGTAGTACCCTGTTCCCTGGAACATGTGGGGTCTTCTCTCTTTTTGTTAACTATTTTTAGAAGAGTACACCCCTCTTCTCCCCGTGTGAAAAGCCAGCAACATTTTTGGAGGATGGTCCAAGATTTGAGAGCTACTAATGACATAGTGGTGCAAAGTTTCCCAGCTGTACCAAACAGTACCGCGAATCTGTTTCACATTGTTGGCTCAGCAAAATACTGCACCATTATTATTTTTTTGTTCTCCTTTCTTATCTATACCATTGCATGAAGACAGACAATATTTAAAAGCATGGTGTTTTGCTAGGAAAAAGCCCCACCAGGGTATAGGAGTCACCCTGTTTACTCAAGCTCTCCAAAAGCATGTGGAACCTCTGTGTCTCACACATGGATCTATATTGGTCAAGTGCATCAATGATTTGTTGGTTGCCTCACCTAGCATGGTGGCAGGCACATGGGCCACCATTGCTTTAATGAATCATTTGGCCCAAGGGAGGCATAAGAGCTCCCTCGCAAAAACGTCTGTGGTGGCAATCCAAGGAAATCTATCTGGGGCACAATTTGGAGAAATGTACAAGGAAAGTGTCTCAGTGAAGGAAGACAGCTCTATTAGACATGACTCCACCTCGCACACAGAGATAAGAGAGGCTTCCATAGTATGATAGGGTAAAGCAGGCAGTATATTTCAAAAGTCTTCATTATATCTTAATCCCTTCAATGTTTATCCAGGAAAGATGTCCCTGATCCACTGCCATGGTCAGAAGAATGTCAAAAGTCATTTATGGATTTGAAACATGCCCTGTGTTCATACTCAGTTTTAAGGATACCTAATTATGTTAAAGTATTCTTCTTGTACTACATTAAGAGAGAAGGGTCTTATTGCGCGTATTAACCCAGCTTCATGGTGACTGACAATGAACCGTTGCATATTTCTCAGCTTCATTGGACCCCCATGGTGGTAGCTCTCCTGGGGTGTCTAAAAGGGATTGCGGTTGCAGCGGTGGCAGTAGAACAGTTTCATAATTTTGTGTTGGGACATCCTGGGGCATTGTATGTAGCTCATACATGATGAATTACACAGCATTTGACTGATGCCCGACTTACTCGTCATGAGATAAGATTGCTAGCTACACCCACCATAGCTGGGGGAAAAAGGCGGGAGCTTTACATGCTGCCACATTACTGCTTTACGTTCCCAGCAGGATGAGGAAGAAGACTATGACTGCATCCACATGACTAGATTGTGCACCAAGCCTCAACCAGGTATTAAAGATGAGTTTTGAAATGTTTTGGTTGTGGATTGTATTTAGAAGGCTCATGTTTAAGAGACCATGTTAGAATTCTGAGAGCCACACAAGCTGTGTGCACTACTGGAAGTTTACCACATGCAACAGAACTAATAGTTTTCAAGAGGGCTTGTAATCAAGCAAAGAATGTAAATATGACAATTTATATTGACTCACACTTTGTTTTTGGGGTGGTTCACGATTATAGTTAACTCTGGTCACACTGAATGTATGTCTTCCACTGGTACTCCAATATGCTATGGCACTCAAGTATTAGATCTGTTGCAAGCTCTGCAATTACCAGCTGAGATTGCTGCAGTAAAGTGTGCAGCCCATCGGGGCGGGTCAGATGAGGTTTCAAGATGCAACAATTTTGTTTGTACAGCCTGTATAGGATGGATAACAAAGTCTAAATAAAATAAATAAATAGATACAAATGAGGTGTCGGTTCACCCGTGAGGTCAAAGCAGGGCTTTGTGAGTTGGGCTGAGGTGAGGAGGCAATGGAGACACTACCCATCAGCAGAGATGGGAAATGGTGAAGCTTGATTCATCACAGAGCGTCTTACCAAGGTAATGTGAGAGACAGGCAGTGACAATATGTCATATTGGGACAATCTCAGCATTGAAAGATGCTGTATTTTAATAGCTAAGAATAGTGTAGCAAGAACTGTGCTTTAATGGTAAACAATAGTGTAGCAACAGCACAAGGAACATCAACAGTGAGATGTTTTCCAAAGCTTCAGTGAGATGGCCGGCTGCCGCTACAGCGCACAGTCCTGCCAGTAGAGAGTCAAGAACAGAAGCATATTAGGCCTGCCCCAACATCCCGAGAGGAAAGCTTTCCCACGCTTGGCAATATAGAGTAAATGGTTTTGTGCAATCAAGAAAACCCCAAGTGTTAGAAGAAGACAATGCATTTGTTAAGGAAACAAAGGTGTGTTGTGCTTCCATTGGCCAGGGCAAAAGATCTGAATACCCTTTTTCACAAGATCTTGTAATGGTTCCACAATATTAGCATAGCCTAAAATCCACTGATGACAATACCTGGTCTTCCCCAAAAAAATGTGTACCTGAAGAACAATGGAAGCTCAGGAAGCTTATGGACAGCCTTGATGCGACCAGCAGACAGGTGAGTTTTTCTGGCAGTCATGTTGTGACCCGAATATCGAACATGGGTACGTAAAATTGCAGTTTTTTTCCATGTTTAAAAAAATCCGGTGAACTTATATAGGGAATCGTGCTTTCAACCAGTCAAAGTTATCCAACAACTCATCCACATGCTAAACCAGGGTAGACCATCTAGAAAGACTAGTGTACTCACATTTTTCTTAAGCGCATTCGGCAAATTGGAAGGTGACTTTGTATGTGCCTGAGGGAGCTGGGCCCATCATTTGAGAGCTGCCGAAAGAGAACATGAAAAGGACCTGACTTTCAGAGTCTTTAGGGATAGAGAAGAAAGCAGAACACAAATTAACAACAGTGAACCATGTGCAGGTAGACTGGACACATGATACAATGGTAGCTATTTTCAGCACAATGGGAAAACTAGGTAATATAATATCATTAATGGCCCACAAATGATATGTTTCTTAACCCGGCTTCTTGATGGATACAATTAGAGTAACATAGATGTTAAGAGTGGGGGGAAAAACTTTTGCTTTAGCTGAACAGCAATATCTGGCCGGATTCTGGCGGCATCAGGATGGAAGGGATACTGTAGTATATAGGGAAGCTTCTTCATTGGGTTCAATCTAATCCTAACAATGTCTTCATTTAAAATACAGCTACATCACTAGAATGTTGAGACCACAAAGGAAAAGGAGGGACTTGTGCTAAAGCGTCAGATGTATTTTGAGATGAGGCATTTATACCATTATTGACCTTAGAAGAGCAATCATTTTCACTCATCACAGCTAAAGCAACATATTAATTTTCTATTGGAACATTCAAATTGGCACCATCACTAGAGCGGTGCACAGTATACTTTAGTTTACAGAGTAGAAGCCTCCACAGCAGGTTCACCGGAGACGTGGGTATCAAATGAAAAGTGTGATGGTCTGTATTTCAACACACAGGGATAGACACACTTTTAGTAGTAGGGTGGGGAACATGTGTACTTGAAATGCCAGTTGCATCATTCATTTTGCCTGATAGAGGAAGAGAAGGAAACAGAGACCTTTTTAGAGCAGCTCAACTAGCACCGATATCAATATGGCACGAAGTTGATGACATATTGCATATAAGGCCCTTTCTGGTCTACCCGGTGTCTAATTGTTGGAGAGAGGGGGAAATCAGGTTGTTAGGGCACATCATGCACACACTGGGTAGGTTCAGGCAATCTTGTTTCCAATGTCTTAGTTGATCATAATTGAAACAGAGTTATGAGGTATAGCAAATTATCGCCTTCCCTGCCTTTGCCCCTCCCTGCTGCAATCCTGTCCACCCGCCCTCCTCTGCCCTTCCTTCTGACAGTTTGCTGAAATAATTGCATTTGTGATGACATTAGTTTAGAGTTAGTAGAGTCTTAAATTTTTCCTTGAACTACTACTCAATCATTTGCCACAGAAACCAATGCACAGGCTCAGTGTCCCCATCTGAGCGCCAAAAGATGGTGCTCACCCCAATCACGACGCTGCTGTCATGGTGACAGCAGCATCATGATTGGCTTATTTGTGCCTGTGTGTGATTCCTTCAGGAACTGAAGAAGACGGAGGTCAACGGAGGCGGCGGCTGGCAGCCAGGTAACTAATTTTATGTATTTTTCTACTCCCCCTCCCACCCTCGCCCCAGCCATTCTTCTTGGTGGCATTTGCCACTGGGGTCAGATATACTGTTCTAAGTCCAGTGCATGTATTTGGGGTGGGGGACACAATCAGTACATCCAAATAATAATATTGTCCATTAACAAATGTTTGATCAATTGGAAAAAAAGAAACATTCTAAAAATTATCTATTAAAGAAAATAGTTTTACATTTACAGTACACTTCAAACTTACTTATGACACACATCTAAAACTCTCTATGACATAAATATTTAGTAGCACATCAATTGTTTTCTTTAAGATTCAATATATACATTTTATTTAAATAAACATTTTTTAATTACAAACTCCAAACAAATCCACAGCATACCCCAATCATTATAAAATCAATACAAAATTATTTTAAAATGTACATAAAGATATACTTTAAATGCCAAAATGAAATAAAATACAGTTAACTAATTGTCAATTAAAATCCACACAATTAATTCATTATTTAATTAAACTCAATGTATATTTTATTTAAAAGACTAAATCCACAGTCCTCCAAAAACCCCAGAACTCAAATGTAAAAGTCAATATATAATCTAAAAAATATATTAAACAGTAAAACAAATGATTACCAGTTAAAATATTTTGGAACATTAAACAATTAATCAATTATCATTAATATGTAATTAAACAAATACTACCCACATAATCCCTAATAAAGTCAACAACCTGGAAAAAATATATAATACACAATTAAAAAAAGTAATAAACATTCAAACAAATAAGTAACACTTAAAAGATATAACATAATTAAAAAAACAATCAAATCAAGTTAATTATATAAATGATAAAATACCCTTCCAGCCACCCAATGAGCCAAAAACCCTGAAATAATATTGATACAATTATTTTTTTAATTAAGATTTATATAACTAAGACATAAAAGACAGAATGTGAAAAGTCCTCAATTACCATTAATGAATGTATAAATAAAAATAAAACTACCCATACAATCCAACAGTAAATCCATCCCAACAAAATATACATTATAATATTTGTTTTTGAAAATTATATAATTCAATAATGTACAACAAAATAAAGAATGATACTATACAATATAACACCATAATAAAAAATGATATTAAAGAAAACAATATTTTAAATGTTGATATTATAGTAAAATAGTTAATAAAGAATATAATTTCCGTTGATATGTTGGTTCACAATGTTTTGGTAGTCACAATATTTTACCACTATATTATGGTGCCACAATAATTTTGAGTCACTATTTAGGTAAAATAATGTAGGAAGAAGACCTTAAAAGTGGGGCCTTATTCTATTTGATTCTTTGGCTCTCATTTTCCTTCTTAACACCCCATTCCATGAAAATATTAAAGTAGTTTGCCATATTTCTCCATATCTCATCCCTATGGTGTGGGGGAAAGTAGGGTTTAAGGTAAAGGGACATTCTGAAAGTTTTTCACATCCTGCTAACTAAGAGGAAGGCCAGAAAATTATTCCAAGCTTGTTCACTGGTCCCCTTACATTTGGTTCACCTCTGTACACAGTTTGTGGAGGCTCGCAGCTGTACTAGGTCTATAAATACATCCAGTAAGGTATGAATCAGGTACCCTGGCAACCATTGTCATCTCTCCCAGGTCTCCCTGTCAAGTGCTGTGAATTTCACTCACTCCTTTGCCTCCTCTTTCCCAGGACCACCCCCACTGCTGCTCCACCATTTAATCCCATTGCACCCAGCCCAGATGACTCACCTCTAATTACAGTAATGTAAAAGTAACTATGGTGTACTCAATAAGCATGAAACAGAATCATATTTAAAAGGAACTGTGTTAGACTGCCTGGCGTTTTCGCAAATCAAACACTGGGCTGTCCTCCATCAAACCCCCCATGGAGAAAACTCCATCTTAGCTTGGCGCTTGAGGCTGGCAAGTGAAGGTTATGTCCATTTCCAGTCACTGCTGCCAGACAAGTGCAGGTGATTCCCGTACCTTGTTGTGTAAATGTAGTACTCTGTGAATCAGAAAGATTACCAACAAGGGGTCCCGCCATACATCAGTAATGGAGCTAAGCTCCCCGAAAGAAGGCAAGACCCAAATATATAACTTACTGCACACACACTTGATAGTATGAATTTTGAATTGAATTTGAATTTTAACATATTTGTAAAGCGCGCTTATACCAGGACGGTTTCATGGCGCTAGGTAGCGTTGAACCAGTGGACATAGTGACGGAGGCTAGACTGCCAGGGATCTGGAGAACAAGAAGGTCTTAAGATGTTTACGGAATTCCGCATAGGAAGTAGAAGCTCTGAGGACGGAAGGGAGAGAATTCCAAAAGGATGGGGCTAGGACCGCAAATCTCGTCCCTCCGGACCTCTTCTTCCTAAAGCGGGGGATTGTCAAGAGGGCCTGGTGAGATGAGCGGAGCTCTCTAGCCGGGAGGTAAGGTGATATGACATCACAAAGGAAGACAGGGGCAGTCCCTGACCTAGCCTGGTAAGTCATGCAGCCCAACTTGAAGAGAGCTCTCTCCTTCACCGGTAACCAGTGCAGAGATTGCAGCAGAGGGGTGGCATGGTGAAATTTAGGGAGTCCGTAAATCAGGCGGGCAGCCTGATTTTGTATCTGTTGAAGGCGGCGGATCAAGTAGTCTGGGGCGCCATTATAGACCACATTCCCATAGTCAAGGCGCGATAGCACCATGGCCATGAGGATAAGCTTAAGGGCGGGAACAGAAAAAAAACGGGAAACCTTACGAATAGTGCGAAGGGAAAAGAAACAGGAGGACACCACTGAGTGAACCTGCGTATGAAGGGAAAGCTGGGAATTGATAAAGATGCCCAGGGTTTTGACCTTTGGGACCGGGAGGGGAGGGGGACCAAGTGAGTCGGGCCAGAACGATGGAGACCAGAGACTGCAACCACTCCCAGTCAAAACCAGTTCGGTTTTGTCGGGATTTAGTTTGAGGTGGTTGCAGTTCATCCAATCTTGGATGAAGAGCATCACCCTCTGGAAATTCTGGGCAGAGGAAGGAGGATGGGAAAGGTTAAAAATAAGTTGGAGGTCGTCGGCGTAATTGAACACCGAGACCTCCATCTGCTGTAAAGAAAAAATGAGGGGTGAAATGTATAAATTAAATAGCAGGGGAGACAAAGAGGAGCCCTGGGGAACGCCGCATGTCACTCTGCGAGGAGGGGCAGCAAAGTCGGCCAGGTGGACAGCCTGCTCCCTGTCCCTTAGAAAGGAACGGAGCCAGGCGAGGGCCGTGCCCCCAATGCCCGCCGCCTCGACACGGGTTAACAGAATATCATGGTCCACCGTGTCGAACGCGGCGGACAGATCTAAGAGGACCAGGGCCTGGGGGAGGCAGATGTCAATAGTATACATCACATTACTAAGTTCCTTCTAAGAGAATAAACAGGCGCCTATCTGAATCATGTGAATTAGTAGATGGCTTTAACAAGTATCAAAAATAAAACAACCTGAGCAAACTAGTATGCAATTTCTCGTGTTTTGGGTGTCAGAGTTCAATGCATCGAAGGCAAGGAGATAGTCACTTCCATTGGTCTACGTCAGCATGAGTAAGGAAACATGGTTACACCATGAGTAAGGAAACATGGCTGCAGTGGGTCAATCAATCAATCAATCAATCAAGAGATTTATAAAGCACGCTACTCACCCGTGAGGGTCTCAAGGCGCTGAGGGGGGGGGGGTGAGAGGGGGGCTGTTGCTACTGCTCGAAGAGCCAGGTCTTGAGGTGCTTTCTGAAGCTGAGATGGTCCTGGGTTCGTCGTAGGTGAGTGGGGAGGGAGTTCCAGGTCTTCCCAGGTAGGAGAAAGATCTTCCTCCAGAGGTGGTTCTGCGGATTCGTGGGACGCTGGCGAGGGCAAGGCTGGAGGAGCGTAGCTGGCGGGTGGGGTGTGTAGAACGAGAGTTGGCTGTTGAGGTAGTCAGGGCCCATGTTGTGGAGCGCCTTGTGTGCGTGGGTGAGCAGTCTGAACGTGATCCTTTTGTTGACGGGGAGCCAGTGGAGGTCTCTCAGGTGGGTGGATATGTGGCTGTGGCGAGGGATGTTGAGGATGAGTCGAGCGGCGGCATTTTGTATGCTCTGGAGCCGAGTCTGAAGTTTGGCGGTGGTTTCTGCGTATAGGGCGTTCCCGTAGTCCAGACAGCTGGTGACAAGTGCCTGGATGACCGTTCTTCTTGTTTCTGTGGGGATCCATCGGAAGATCTTACGAAGCATTCGTAGGGTGTTGAAGCATGAGGATGAGATGGCGTTGACTTGTTTAGTCATCGTGAGGGAAGAGTCCAGGATAAATCCCAGGTTGTGTGCGTGGTCCGTGGGTCTTGGTGCAGTACCCAGCGCTGTAGGCCACCGTGAGTCATCCCAGGCGGATTGTCCGAGGATGAGGACTTCGGTTTTGTCAGAGTTAAGCATGAGCGAATTTTGCGGATCTCGCGTTCGCGAATTTTGCGGATTTGCGGATTCGCAATCCGCAAAATCCACGAATTCTCGCGAATTTGCGGATTTTTTTTTTTTTGTGTTTGCGCGGGTTTCTGCCAGTTCGCGAGGGTTTTGTACAATGTCGCAAATTGCGAACTTACCTGTCGGGTCGCAAGTTTCGCAAACTTGTTGTTTCTACGTGTCCAGCCTGTTTGGGACACTCTTCTTCATCACTGCCACTCTCTGTCACCACTGCCACTCTCTGACTACTCATGCCACCCTCTGGTCCACCCATGCCACCCTCTGTTTCATCACCACACCCTCTGGTTGTCCAGTGTACATTATTTTCGGCAAAGCAAAGCACACCTTCCCTGCCTCAAGTGACCTGAATTAATTTGGGGCTGATTAATGTGTCACAGAATATTTTTTTAGCTGGCACCTGCTTCCTTAGTGCGCCCTGATTAGTGATCTTTTGCACTTGCTAAGTGCTTTCATTGTTGCAAAATTAGTTACAACACCTGCCCTGCCCCAACTGACAATAATGAATTAGGGGCTGATTAATGGATTTTAACTTCCAGCCTGGCTCCTGCTGGTCTCCCTTAGCTGTAATTCAGGACCTTTGTGGCATATGTGTAACTATTCTGAGGTTCAGAGCAGGGTCACATAATAGTTGCAACTGGCAACTGAACTCTGGAGGGGCCCCTCAGGAAGCACTACAGGAAATGGCTACTAATGATGAGCCTGAACTTTTCAACCTGGTAAGTAGTTACTTTCAGTTTTGCTAAGATCGTATTTCTGCAATTTTGCACTTATTCGCGGGGCGCGAACTCACGCGAACTCACGCGAACAGTGCGAGCAGTGCGAGCAAAATCCGCTGCTCGCGGATTTGCGGATTTTGCGGGAGATTCGCGAATCTCGCGGATTGCGGATTTCCCGAAAATCCGCAAAATCCGCGAGCGGAACGGATTTTCCGCCCATGCCTAGTCAGAGTTGAGCTTGAGGTGGCTGTGTTTTATCCAGTCTGCTACTTCTTTAATTCCTTCCTGGAAATTGGTTTTGGCGGTGGTAGGGTCCTTGGTGAGGGAGAGTATCATCTGGGTGTCGTCAGCGTAGGAGATGATGTTGATGTTGTGTTTTCGTGCGATGGCGGCGAGGGGGCTCATGTAGATATTAAAGAGTGTTGGGCTGAGTGATGATCCTTGGGGTACGCCGCAGATGATCTCGGTGGCCGCGAACCAGAAGGGGGGGAGGCGAACTCTCTGGGTTCTTCCGGAGAGGAACGAGGTGATCCATTCTAGGGCCTTTCCTTGGATTCCAGTGATGCTGAGGCAGTGTATTAGGGTGCGGTGGCATACGGTGTCAAAGGCTGCTGAGAGGTCCAGGAGGATGAGGGCGGCTGTATCCCCGTTGTCTATCAGGGTTCTGATGTTGTCTGTGGCTGTGATGAGGGTGGTTTCGGTGCTGTGGTTGGCTTGGAATCCGGATTGGGAAGGGTCGAGCGAGTTGTTGTCCTCGAGGAAAGCCGTCAGCTGTTTGTTGACGGTCTTCTTGATGACTTTAGCCGGGAAGGGGAGAAGAGAGATGGGTCGGAGGTTCTTGAGGTCCTTAGGGTCTGCTGTGGGTTTCTTCAGGAGGGCGTTGATCTCTGCATGTTTCCAGTTCTCAGGGAAGGTCGCTGACAAGAAGGAGCTGTTTATGATGTTCCGCAGGTGGGGTGCGATGGTGGTGCCGGCTTTGTTGAAGATGTGATGGGGGCAAGGGTCGGAGGGTGAGCAGTGTGGATGGTGCTCATGACGAGGATGGCGTCTTCGCTGCTGATGGGGGTCCAGGAGTTGATGGTGGAGCTGGGGTTCATGGTTTGGTGTCCTGAGGTGGGGTTTGGGGTCCGAAGCTGTCGTGTATGTCTGCAATTTTGCGGTGGAAGAACGTGGCGAGGGCATTGCAGAGGTCTTGTGAGGGGGTGATGTCGGTGTTGCTGGCGTTGGGGTTGGATAGCTCTTTGATGATGCGGAAGAGTTCCTTGCTGTTGTGGGCGTTGGTGTCCAGTCGCTCTTTGAACAAAGTCCTCTTGGCAGTCCGTATATGTTGGTAGTATTCACGGGTGGCGGTTTTGAGGGCTGTCATGTTTTCTGTCGTCCGTTCTTGGCGCCAGGTTTTTTCGAGAGTTCGGCAGGTTTTCTTTGCGGCTTTGAGGTCGTCTGTGACCCATGAGGGTTTTCTGGTGGTGGTCTTGCTGTGGGGGGTTTTCAGGGGAGCGAGGTCGTTGGCGCAGTTGGTGATGCATTGAGTGAAGTTGAGAGCTGCGTCGTTGGTGTCAGGTATGTTGGTGCTGGCCGGAGGGTTCTGGCTCAGAGACGTGGTGAGCTGGTCAGTGGTGATTTTGCTCCAGCATCTGCGGGGGATCCAATGTGTGTGGTGGTGATGTGCGGTCTTCTTGAACGTGAAGTGGATGCAGCTGTGGTCGGTCCAGTGTAGTCCTGTGGAGTGGTTGAAGGCGACGTGGTTACTGGCGGAGAAGATGGCGTTGAGGGTGTGGCCGGAGAGGTGAGTGGGGGTGTCCACCAGTTGTTTGAGTCCGAGGTTGGCGAGGTGGTCGAGCAGGGTGGTGGTGGCCTAGTCGTTGTTATTCTACCGGTGAAAGTTCAGGTCTCCTAGGAGGATGTATTCTGGTGAGGCTAGGGTGTGTGGGCTGATGAAGTCGGCGATGGCTTCACTGAATTGTGTGCGTGGGCCCAGGGATCTGTAGATGAGCGTTCCTCCGAGGGTGGTCTGGGGGTCGGTGTGGATCTGGAAGTGTAGGTTGCCTGCTCTTTACAAACTGTGTGTGAGTACAGGTTTCAGTGCTGCTGCCAATCTGTACCAGTTCTGTGTATAAGAGAAGCTTTCATTGCTGCTCTTGTGCTGGGCTTCCTCTGTGCAGGGGGAAGCTTGCACTGCCCCTGTTCAAGGGTACCCGCTCTTTTGTGGAGAATGTTGTGCTGTTCGAGCCAGTGCTGTATTCGTACTTGAGGTTATGACTGCTTGGCATTATTCTTTTCAGAGGATTTGGGGAAGGAGTGGGTCATCCCACAACTGTCTTCTAAATATGTGCTTTATCCCTATCCAAAATTGATATTTGTTACTGACCTAGTCTAGCATGTTTAATGCAAAAATATAGCGAGCAGCAAAAATATTGTAAGCGTGATTAGCAACGTCAACGGACCAGCGCTTAGCTGCCTGAACCATTGAAGCACACACTGGTAAATTCAGGATCTTTTACTCTTCTTTTATACTTTTTCCACCATGCAGCCAGACTAGGAAAGTCAGGGCCGGTCTGGGAACCCAAAGCAGTCCTGGCAATTGTGATGGACCAGACCCCCACACCCAGGGTGATGAGGGGGGCAAGTGTGAAGCACTGCTGCTTTTGTTACTGGGGTTGATATTGCAGCATTACTGCAAAACAGTCCCCCAGTAAAAAAAAACTGGCCCCCACCAGTGCAAAATCCGCCCCCACCCTTCCAGCCTACCGGGCAAATGCCTGATGTCCACTACGGCCAGTCTGGCCCTGAGGAAAGTGCACATGATTAAACCGAAACTCAAGATAGACACTAATGAGCAAGTGGCCAGGTCTTCTTGTGGGAGGAATGCAAGAAGACCCTGGGATGGAGCCATAATGGTATATGGTACAAAGCTGACTTCATTAAATCTGCAGTTATAGCTTGACCCTACCAACTTCAAAGCAAAGCTATGCTTATGAGAACCTGTGTCCATGCATATATGTCTTGATTTCTTATAGACTGTGCAAACATAAATTCACATGTGTATTGCAAAATGTGATAATATATTTATTAATCAATGGCGATTTCTTTTTTGTACATGATTGAAGCTCGCTAAAGCCTTAGTATTATAGCACATTTACACGTATCTAAAATAAACTACAATGTTCTTATCCTGTGTTGCATATTGCATATTTTAGTTTACTTGTCCTAGTAAGACAAGTTGGCACAGCAAAGTGAGGATAGTAGAAAGTGGTAGAGTTAGACTATTGCTTGAGAAACTTGTAACAGATTTATAAGGTCTTTCCATGGTCTTCTTGATTTCCTCCCACGAGAAGAACCCAGCACCTGCTCATTAGCTCCGATATTTAGGTTTCTGTCTTCTTCCATGCACCTGCAGTGAGAAAAATTGTATACATGTATCATCAAAATGTATGGGAGCTGTGCTCCTATTGCCTCTAAGTGATTGTTTTTTTTGTCTGGTTTGCTCTTGATGTATATTGCCCTTCTTTTTGCTAGCACCCTTCCTGCTTCCTTTGCCCGCCCCAATCTCTGCCTGCCCCTGTTATTATTATTATTAAGGGTAGCTTATAAAGTGCTTGGTTACGCAGAAGCGTGTCCCCGCGCTACAACTGAAAACTCTGTGCGAGGTTGGAGACCAAAGATCAGTTATCTGGAGAACAGGTATGTTTTTAGGTTTTTGCGGAAGCTGGATTCGGATGGATCAAGACGGAGATGGAGAGGGAGGGAATTCCAGCTTTTCGCTGCCAGATGGCGGAAGGAGCGTCCGCCCATACGGGCCCTTTTGACCCTAGGAACCTGAAGTAGGCCCCCATATGAGGAGCGCAGATCGCGTGCAGGTGTATACCTTGTCACTAAGTTCTGAAGTGGGACAGGTGATTTCTTAGCCAGGATGCGGTGACATGTACAGAGGGCTTTGAATTCCACTCTGCTTTTTACTGGCAACCAGTGGAGGGTTTTGAGAGCGGCTTTGGTGTCTGATCGTTTAGGGATTTTTAGGATGAGACGGGCTGCCGCGTTTTGTATTACCTGAAGGCGATTCATAGCTTTGCAGGTGGTACCCAGGTAAAGTAGGTTGCCGTAGTCTAGGCGTGATGTCACAAGGGCGTGTACCAGTGTTGTATATTGCGTCGCTGTTTCCATGATTTCTCTCACCTACCAATTTTCCTTTGTCTACCTATACCTATGTAAAGCGCTTTGATACCCTCCGGGGTCATGTCCGCGCTATGCAAAACTTTTTTAAATAAATAAAAAATAAAATGGGCTTCAGCATTGCATTGCTCCAACTGACCAGCCGGCAAAGCTCTGGTCCGTTGATTTAGCATATTGCCTCCACTTTTTTTATGCTTGTTGGCTACTTTTTCATTAAACATGTGTTGGACTTCTATGAGGTGTCGGTTTTCTTTTACAGAACCTGGTACACTGTGTACCAGGAAACGTCTCCACTTGACGAGCAAGGTGGGCGCTAAAGCAGACTCCACAGGACAACCTCAGGGCGCCAGAGGTAAAGTTGAGACTTCTCCAGGGAAACTGGGGTGGAATATGTGCCAGCGATGGACCTGGTGATTCGGCCAGCGTAAGCAGATTGAAATAAAAGCAGTGAAATGTAACTGTGTTTACTGTAGTGTGCTTGTTTGCTCTGTATGTATTGTCTTGTGTTGTTTGTAATATTTCAAAAGTGCACTAAAATTGTTGTCTTGAAAGGAGATGATGGGAATCTAGACTGGCCAAGTAGACAGGAATCAGAGAAGTCCAGAAAAAAGAGGGAGAGGGATCTAAAAATAGTGTGGGGATGGGGAAATAAGCAGGAGTGCCAGGACCAAAAGAACAGACCCCTGAAAGAGTCCCTTTCATTAACCCGTCCTGGCTCCTTCGCTAGACCCTTTGGGCGCACTACCAGAGGTTGGCCAAATACAAGGGAATCTTTTGGTATGAAAATTCTATACCTTTCCTTCCCCCCTCCAAGAAATCCATTAGAGAAATAAATAAGAGATCCCTTACCCTACTTTCCCGCTCCTTTGCAATCCACGACACGGCCGGCAAACCCTACCCTGTTTACTGTGTGTGTAAATGAAGGAACGGTGATGGGGTCAAAAAAATCTAAATGTAATACCGAACCGCCACCAAAAGGGAATTCTGTACACAGTATTTACTCCAAGTATGGTAAATCCATGTGCAAATTTCTGAACCAGTGGGTGGGACTCACTAATGAGGATCTGAAGAAATCATTT
Organism: Lissotriton vulgaris; assembly: GCF_964263255.1. Lineage (NCBI taxonomy): Eukaryota > Metazoa > Chordata > Amphibia > Caudata > Salamandridae > Lissotriton > Lissotriton vulgaris. The sequence continues at coordinate 701,239,820 of NC_141694.1, read as the reverse complement.
CCTGAAAACAATACCTTTGAGCTAAAGAGATAATAAACAAAATAGAGGCTAAACAGTTGGTGCTCTTTTCGTAGTAGCACGAGAAGGCAAACACAAATATGAAACCCACATCTGTGGTATGTAACAGACCCAGGAATACCTAGAATACCATATAAGTCAGACTGGGGACAGAGTTAGGGCTTGTGCTTAAACTGTTATTCCTTCTCCCTATCTATTCTCCCAGATCACTGAACCACAAGAGAAAGGGAAGGAGAGCGAGGAATCCTAGGGTGGAGGATGCGTTCGATTTTTTTCCCATGCCAGCCAATGGGGGAAGGGGTTGCTGCCAAAGATGCACCGGGAAACGAAGCAGCGCCTGCTGGATCACCCTTAGGCAAAGCACAAGAAGGTAATGCACAAGGAAGCACTGCGATACGAGTGATTGACAGTAGTCAATTAGGCAGAAGCAGAGGAATAGTTACAACAAGACACACAATCCATGACCATGGAGACGTCTAAACCAGGAGTGTATTCAGTCTGAGCTAGGCGTAGACATCCTGTGAGCGCAGCCACACCGTTCCCCATGAGACTTTAAGGAGAAAAGCAAAACAACTAACTAGGAGACACTTCCAGAGAGAGCTGAAGCATCACCGCACTCTAGCAATGCAGATGATCAAGACCTTACCCCACCTGTTCTTGATACCGTTCTTCCTTTGAAAGACTACCCTCTCATGGGGGGTAAAATCACCATCCATGTCCCTTGGATTCTTCTGTGTAATGAGCATTAAGAAACCGCCACCCTATATTGGAGAAAACCACATCTAGTTCCGTGAAGATTTTCAAAGAGTTTTTGAAGTGTACACACCAAATTGGGTCATTGTGAATCAATTTCTACATTACGGGCTAGATGTAGGTAATTCCCATGTACAGACTCTTAAATACCGAATTTTACCAAATCGGTATTTAAGAGTCTGTAAATGGGAAGGGGGCAGATTTAGGTAATTCCGAATTTAGGAATACCGATATTTACCGATTCGGTAAATACCGAATCGGTATTGCCCATTAATTCCTATGGGCCTTGAAGCCCGAATCGGAAAATACCGAATCCTGCAAGGGTGCAGGGGGTGTTACTTTGACACCCTCTAGCACCCCAAGTACAGGCTCGTGTGACATGTGGCACACATACATGCCCTAAGGGCATAGGTGTGCATGCACAGATGTGCATGCACACCTGAATTCGGTATTTTACCACACAATAGGATTGTGTGGTAAAATACCGACTCTTAAGGGCCTGTGGCACTCTTAGGAGTGTCAGCTACATATGGATTTACCGATTCGGTAAATATTCTGATTCGGTATTTTACCGAATCGGTATATTTACCGAATCGGTAAAATTACCGATTCGGTAGGCCCTCTACATCTGAAAAGCCTAATGCCGGTCGGAAACGGCCGAAATCGGCCGTTTCCGACCGGTATTATAGCTCCTACATCTGGCCCTTAGTGGCACCCAATACAGTGAGAGATCAATTTGTTGAAAAATGTACAAGGCCAAGACAAGACCACAGGAACGATGGGACCTAAACAGGGCAAAGGATATGCTGTTGAATGCTTTGGCGGATGTATGGCTGGAGGGCCGGATTTGAATACATTTTCAAATTGCAAACAGAATGAGTATGAGTCACCAGCCGATTATTTAGACAGACTCAAGGGTGCGTTGATGGGAATTCAAGCATTGACCGTCCGATGAAGATGGCTCCAGAAGCTGTGGGTATTGCCTTTATGCAGGGAGTATTACTTAATGTGAGAAGTCCATTGATGACAATGTCGATTGGAATGCAGTGTAAAAAGCTAACAGAGCTAGTGATGGTTGCACTGTGTGGCTTCGCAGGTAAGATAATGTTTAATCTAAACGAATGTCTTTGAAATTGCAGAATATGCATCAGAGTGTGAAGGGGAGAAAATGGGAACCCCAAGCAAGGGAGAAGCAAAGGGAGGAACCAAGAGTGTGACAGATGGAAGGAGAGCAGACAGGGTTAAAGAAAGGGGAAAAGAAGCCCATGGGCGGGAGAGTCATGTTTTGTCTGTGATCAGCTAGGATATTGAAAAGTGGATTTCCCTAACACTATTTCAAATGTACTTGGTCTTACTTACTCACCCGAATTTAATTAGATCACGATGAACCCTTATCCTGAATTTTAGAGCTGCCCAAGAAGGTCTGACTGTGCCCTCAATACCTTCACCCTGGTGATAAGAAATGTATCTATGTCTATTGCATGACAAATGGCATCACTTACCTCATTGATACTGTGCCATCTGTGTTGAAAATTCCTTTCATTACCTCACTCGGGCATGTTCATAGGTGCTGCTGGGAGTTCAAATTTATGTGTGTTCCCCACCACATTTCCAATCCTGTTTCCATCACTCTTGCCCTGTTACAAATAATCATGCTTTCTTACTAAGCCCCATGTCACCAGCCAATCTAATAGTCGCAACATATTGTATAAACTTAACTGCAATATATTCTGTACACCAGATGGTGTCTACCTCAACATACCCTAACACCGCAAGCTTGTGGTACTGTCTCTACTTTGTGAATACACATATTGTCAACCTGTCATAAATGACACACTGCTTACCCTAGATCTAACCACTTTACTCTCTCTATTGCCCGCCACGTTATGGTCCACAGGGGCTAATGATGTGGGGTTTATCAATTCCATGGAACCATTGAAAATCATGATCAACCAACTCAAGGAACTGCTTCAGATTCCTAGTGTCCTCTAAAGCTCAGGACTGAGGCAGGAATTTGTCCCATCATTGTTGATCTAATAAAGAAAGGGGTACTAGTATTGATGGTTAGCAGATGCAATACCCTGATTCTTCCCATAAAAAGGTAGTACAGATCAAGAGTATAGATTGGTCCAACATTTTAGGGCCATCCGTAATGTGCTTATCCCTTGCTTTCCTGTGTTGCCATCCATTAAACCAATCTTATTTGCATCCCCTACTAGTACCTAGCCGTTTACTGAGGTTGATCTCCTTTCCACCTTCATGTCCATCCCATACACAAAAATAGAGTCAATTTCTCTTCATGTTCTCATTCGGTGAATCTCAACTTTCGTGGAGGAGCCTCGCACAACAATATACAGATTCACTGTTAATCTTTTCCCAAGCTTTAAAGAAGGGTTTGGACAGTTTGGTCTTTCCCAGGGGCTCTACTTTGGCGTAATATATTAATGATTTATTGTTGTCATCTGTTACTTTAGGTCAATACCAGGTCAACTCCCTTCATATCCTCAATAAATTCTCTAAGTAGGGGAATAAGCCTAGGAATGAGAAACTGGAGATATGTCTTCCCCAAGTTCGAAATCTTGATCCTGAAATGTCAGCAGTAGAGTGACATTCGTCACCCCAGTGAATTGCAGCCATCCATAAGTTGCCCCGTTCACTGACCGTCTCCGAGATGCAACCTTTCTTGGGTATGACTGGGTACTGTAGACAGTGGATACTGGGTTAAGCCGCAATGGTGAAAGACTGGCATGATTACATCAGAGAAAATACCCCTGAACTCTTTCAGGGCTTTAAAGAAGCAAATATGTATTTGTACAGATCAAGCAAGCCATGACCTCTGCACCCACTTTGGGGCTCTCTGATTAAATTATTTACTCTGTATTGTCATGAAGACAATGGTTTTGCCCTTGGGTGCTGGTACAAGATCATGAGGATCAGAAAAAGCCTATAGCCTATTATTCTTTCAACATGGACTCAGTCACACCTAGATTCCCTCCATGTCTCTGATCTGTAGCTGCTGCTACTCATCTTGTTGAAGCATTTGAAAATATTGAGTACCACTCTGATTCTTGTTTTGCCTCGTGTTGTTGTTACTCTTCTCCTCACTACTAAAATACAACACCTTACCACCGCCAGATTGTCTCGAAATGAAATATTGTTGATGTCTGTTTCTCTTATTACTCTTGTCCATGCCCCGCATTGAACTCAGCATCTCTGATACAACCAGTGAGGAGAGAGAACCTTGTGGTTGTCTGGTTGTAACTGAGCATGTGACAAACCCTAGTATTGATCTAAACCAATGAATCATTGTAATATGTAGATAGGATATGCCTCAGATATAATGAAGGCCTATTGGTTGCAGGCTATGCTGTATGCACTGTATATAAAATTGTAGAAAGCTGCTGCCCGCCCTAAATGAGCAGTGTACAGCTTTGAAATACAACATGGCAGTACATTTAAAATGATTGTTAATGTGCAATAATGTAATGGCTTTGGTAATATTTTAAGCAGGTACAAAATTCATTTGACAAAAGGTAGTGTGCTACACTGTGAGGAAGTATTTGATTGGTATGATGTTTAATTGCAGTGTAGTCTCTGGGAAGATGCTGGTGTGATGTACAAGTGACAAGGGTGGTGTTCTTTGTCCTTTTTTTCATAACAGCGCACAAGAGTGTGATAGTGGAAGCACAATGAGAGATAGAGCTTAGTCAGTATACGCTACTGGACTTCAGTGAGTTATTCTGAAAATCCCTTATGGGAATCTTTGATTCGTACACCACCAAACCACGTCCATTGCAGGCTATAGCAGTCAAAACAATAGCTCTATATAATTCTGGATATACTACCGGTGAAAACAAAAGAGAGACCTGCAGGGATTCAGGATTCACACCTTTATTGTATGGAGAGAGTTTATAATGCTTTACAGTGTCCAACAGTAATGACCCCAAGAAGGTATCTTAGTTCACATGATGTATCTGCCCTAGTAATGAATGGGGTTTGTTAGTAGCCGTGTGAGTACATGAATATATACACACATGCCTTTGGCTATCCTGATTATGCATTGATATGAGATTAATGATCTACAGGTTCACCCTGGGGGACAGAAAAGCAACCATCAGTCTGCACTAGTTACATGCTGCCGGAACAACCAGGAAAAATTCAGTTGGTCCATAGCATATGTTCAGGTGCAAGTATGGGCATTTCTTTGGTTGCTATGTTCACGATTCTATCTTCAAGCACCTATTCTTGCCCTGTAGTCAAGTGCCACTTCCCCTTTACCTCTCTAGTGGTGTGCTATGTTGAGATTTACACTTATTAGACCCACATTTAGTAGTATTTTAGTGCCTCTTGAAGAACCGGGTTTTAGAACCCAGCAGCGCCAGGGATAACGCTCGATGTCTTCGGATTCCCCTGCCTCGGCAAACAGAGACACGGGACACTTCTTGATGACGTCAAAGACCAAAGTTTATTGGCTGCAACCAGGAACGGAGATCTACGAAGCACAACACGGGTGGTTCGCTAGAGACTGCACAAATTCAATGAGCGGAGCATGGTCTTTTATGCCAAAAATCACATTCCAGGCTAGCATCGATTACATACAAACTGACCAATCACACGATGACATTTCAAAAGTAGCGCATGACGACAATCCCACTTTCCATTGTCCGGCCCACCAGAAATGACCAAGCAAATTCCAACTTTCCTGTTCGATCAGGCCGGACAAACCCATCATAAAACCTCAACCCAAATCAGTGATTAAGTCGTAAAGGAAGGAGCAGAAACAGATGAGAAGCAAGATAGGAAGGTGGGTGCAGTGTACCATAAACTCAGCAATGTCCTGCTCTTTGATCTTTATCTGACCAGCTGCTTAACAAGGAACTGGATCAGCGAGGTCAGCCTCGGGCAAGAGAGTCAGTTCGGCCAGGTCACTCAGAAGTCAGCTAAGGTGTACGTGTCCCAAGGACTCGCTCGGCCGTAGTCATCGGCCTATGTGAGGGCAACCACACAAAATGTCTGCCGTACACAAAATGGAACCCGAGGGTTCAAACGAAGTCCCTGAATACGTAGTGTTTTCATTGATCGATTATTACGAAAACACTCGTACACACCGCACTCGTCAGTTGCGGTCCGCTGATACCAAAATCGTCTATATCCGACGACCTTTATTGAACGGGTTCAGAATCTATGAACCACGGACCCTCAAACTACGGAACTACACTCTGCCCTATGTACCAATCCCGGGGGTTTAGGGAAATGTAGACTTTTCAATGGCAGAACAGAATTCCTTCAGAACAAGTTATTCCAAAGGTGTATGTCCAAACGTCACCAACGATGGAATTTAGAAAAACGTTTCCAATTCCAGGTTTTGCAGTTTCTGAGAATCCAAAATTGATTTTCATACTTCATACTTCTGATATAGTTTTCAGGCTGATGGTCATAAATCCATAGACCTGATGGTAACAAATGTTTCCAGCAAAAGCAGCTTTCAACGCTCAAGTACCTACCTGCAAGTATCACAATGAAAGAAGCAATCGGGCCACAGGTCTTTGTAGCTGCAAATTTGTTACCAAAGTGCGAGGAGGGGGTATCCCCATCCTCCCATAGAGCCCATATCACTTTTGTTCACTACACAAATTATGCCACAGAAGACACTGTGTAAGTCTTCTGTGTAATGCTGTTTATTCAAGAGTCTATTCAGTGCTTAATCCAGAGGTATTCAATCTGTGAGTCGCGACCCACAGGGGGGCCCTGGAGGCATGGGAAGGGGGTGCTCTCTTCATTTGCAAAAGAAAACGGCCCAGACGGTTGATTTCGGTACTTAACATGTTTTCCCTGGAGTGTTATTCAGGGACTCCCGTGTGCTGGGAAATTGAAGCCAGACAGACAGCTAAACACACCTTTCTCAAAGTGTGTTGCTGGCCTGAAAGAAATGCAAATGTGCACAACCAGTTAATCTGCAAATGTAATGGGTTTGCAGACTAACTTGTTGTGCACATTTGCATTTCTTTCAGGCCAGCAGCACACTGGCAGAAAGGTGTGTTTAGCTGTCTGCCTGGCTTTGATTTCTCTGGACAGGAGAGCTCTGCTGCAGTTAATTGATCAAATCACTTTTTGAGTGGTAGTGCACAGAGTTTACTGAGCTGTGAAGTGCTTGCTTTTAATAGTCAGTGTAATTACATACCGCCTACTATCCCTGAGAATGTGTTGAAGGGGCAGTTATGTAAAAAAAATGTGCATTACATATGGCCTGGTTATTACTAAAATCTACGGGTCTCATTTCCAATGAAATGGTGTATGGCAGTTCCACAAGTATTTTTGCTCGCTGCCTATGCCAATTCAAATGTACAGGAATGGACTGTACTTATAAGATTCAGTGCACTCCTGTCCTTTCTGCTGTTGCACAATTTGGTGCCTAGTGCAAGGTTGTCTGCATTATTGGCAGAAATGTTTTGTGCTAGAAAGGCACTCCTTCCTGCGCAAAAACAACCCACTTTCTATGTGTGCTACACATAGAAAGAGGAAACAATTGAAGAGAAATAAAGATATTTCTCCTTGCTACGCATCCTCTGGGGCAGCGTACAGTTTTGACCCTTCCTCAGGTTTACAGATCATTGTAAATATGGAAATGTGTTAAATCCCATGGGAAAACCCACTGCAACACCCATGGTACGCCAACCCCCCCCCCCCCACCATGCAATGTAAGGCAAAGCACCGACTTGCACTGCATTGCCTTACACCATATCTAGGAGGCCATGAAAAGCCATGCAAAGGGACTTTGCGTGACCTCGTAGATATGGGTCTGTTCTCTGATCAACCAGAGTGTCATAAAAAATGACACACCGGCAGCGCAAGGGGCTTATAAATAAGCCTGTAAATTTTGGAAGTACCATTTTATTGTAAAACATTTTACGCATTTTTAGCGATCTACTTATACTGTGTGCATTGCAAGTATAAAATAAAGACTTAAATATTCAGTGCTTTCTGTCACAGGCTGTGACCTCATAGCACTAAAAATACACAAGTCACTATTCTCCAATGCACCAACCACAATTTAATTCTGTGACTCTCTCCTTTCACACAGACTTTTATAATGCATTAACTAATAGAGTTCCTTTTTTTTTTATTAAGTTTTTTTGGCATCAGCAGAGAGAAAAAAAAGAGCATCCAATCAACAAAAGGAACAATAGTATGATTCCAATCCATAATGAGCAGAGTTACCAAAACTATAAATCAGTTGCTATACACCATAAATCAGGGAAAATACAAAGTAAGAACAACAACAACAAAAAAAACCCCTAAAAAAACATTATAGATAAAGACCAGAAGCGATAACAAAAACTTCTCAATTTCCTATCCAGTTAATAACTGGAGACCATAGGTTGCGACCAAATGTCTTCTTTCTTATACCTTTCAATTTTTATAATGCAGTTTCAAGATAATACATAGATAAGAGCTTATTTCGCCACAAAATAATATTTGGTGGTTCTTCATCAAGCCAGCCGGACGTTATGCAAAAACGACAAGCAGACATACATATGAACACAAATCCGATGACTGGATCTAAAATCGAATTAGTCGCATTTTCTTCACAACCAAACAAGACTAAAGATGCTGTTAATTTAACTGGAATGAACAATTCGATTGTAAGGAAGTGCTCTACATCAGCAATAAATCTTGTCAGTTTCGAACATTAAAAAAACATGTGTATTGCATCGGCCCCATGTAGATTGCAGCGACTACAACTTGTCCCGCGCCCTACACTCCATTTCGCTATCTTCCCTGGTGTATAATAGAGTCCGAAGATAGACATATAATGCTGACTAATGAGTGATCCATTCATTAAAACATTTCTGGCAATTGCTAAACTTCTCTCTATGTTTACACAAGAAATATTCAATTTATTCTGCCATTTGATCGCTACCGTTTCTAAATCATCCTCCCTCTTTTCCAAAATTAATTGATACAAAGATCCAATTCTTTGCCGGTGTTTAATCGCTTCTAAAATTTCAATATTCCCCAAACAGATTAGGGACTGTGACAACTTCTGCAAGCAAAAACTACGTACCTGAAGATATTTTAAAAAATCAGACCGAGGTATATGATAAATGTGCATCAAATAATCAAATGAAACAAAATCCTTCTCTGTAAATAGATCACCCAATTTCTTGATGCCTAAATTATTCCACCTATACATTACCCCATCCTGAAATATCGCTGGCAAAAAAGAACAATTGTGCAAAGATGTGCATTTCGTTAGATTTATACTTAGTCGAAATTTCCTTTTGACCGATCGCCAAATAAAATAGGCTGTATCAAATATCTTAAATTTAGTCTTTTTGTAGTAACTGGGCTCTATGATCCGATTTAAACATTGTTTCGCCTCTGTCCCCAGGAGCATTTCATAGATCTATGGGGTCAAGAAATCCTCTAAATGATCTTCCGGTAGTAAAAGTACACCCATGTATTGCATTATTGCCATCCAATGATAAAGTTGAAAATTTGGCATGTCCCACCCCCCTCTATCTCGAGATAGTTCACAACTTTTTAGCGCTCTCCTTGCCCGGCGGTACCCCCATAAAAATCTGGAACTCATTCTCTCTAAACGAGCAAAATACCCTGATGGTATTAACAGTGGTATGGCTCGAAATATGTATAGGAATTTAGGAAAGATAAGCATTTTTATCAAATTACTTCGACCTAATAGAGAAAGCTTCAGATTGTTAACCCTTTCTAAAATTCTATTGGAAGATACTATTACTGGATCTAGGTTGATAGGGATAATGTCCTCAATAGTAGCGGAAATTTTAATTCCGAGATATGTGGCCTCTTTATCTATCTTCATATTCTCTGGACATCCAACCACAGAGTGTATAAGCTGAGTTTTATCGATATTCAATTTATAGCCGGAGACACGGCCAAATTCCTCCGCTGACTTTATAATATTGGGTAGTGCCGTGTTGAGTTCTGCCGTGACCACGGCTATGTCATCAGCATAGGCACAGACTTTTATTTCCCAGCCATTTAATTGTACTGGTTTAATTGCAGAATTCTTTTCCAGTTTTCGGATAAAGGGATCGATGTACAAAGCGAATAGCAAGGGGGAACAGGGGCAACCCTGTCTCGTCCCCCTTGCTATCCGCACCAGCCCTGACAGAGAGCCCGAAATCCGGATTACCGCAGTCGGTTGGATGTAAAGTGTTCTTATTGCTTTAATAAACTCTCTGGGAACCCCCATCTTCTCCATCACTGACCACAAAAAGGCCCAGGTGACCCTGTCGAACGCTTTTTCGGCGTCCAACAGGGCCACCCCGACCGGGGACCCAGTCCCCTGAGCCCAGTCAAGCAAGGATATTATTCGCCTGACATGGTCCGTGGTACCTCTACCCTGTATGAAGCCATGTTGTCTTATGGAGACAATCCCTGTCATAAGATCATTTAGCCGGTTTGCTATAAGTTTCGAGTAAATTTTACTGTCAGTATTCAATAAAGAGATTGGCCTGTAAGACCCCATCTCTTCAGGATTTTTCCCTTTCTTTTTAAAAATGACAATAATTGCTTCCACCCAGGATTGTGGGGCTCTCCCCTCAAAAGCTCATTGGCAAATTTCCACCAGTTCTTTTTTAAGTTGTGTTCTAAATGTTCTATAAAACTCCAACGGTATGTTGTCTGGCCCTGTAGCTTTACCCAGAGCCAGCCCTAAAATTGCTGTCTCTATCTCTTCCCATTCAGGGGGTACTAGAAGATTCGAACGCTGAGCCTCCGATAAAGGCACAGAACTTGTTTCCTTTAAGTATCCACTTGATTCAATAGAGTCCCCTTCCTCGCTATAAAGACGTTGGTAAAACTCTTGAAAAGCAGTCAGAACTCCTCCTCTAGTTTCCTGTATGACCCCCTTTAAATCCCTGACTTTCAAGATATCATTATATACCTGCTTCTCCCTTGCTCTCTTCGCTAACAACCTACCAGTTTTTTCCCCATACTCGTATGCTGTTTCCTTATATTGAGTATAATTAATGGCGATTAGATCGGCTATTTTAGAATAAGCATTAGCTCTTTTAATCGAGAGGTCTTTTTGGGCCAGTTTACTCAAGTCTGATTCCCCTCCTTGCCTTAGGGCCTCTGCCAACTTCTCCTCAGCTTTTATTATTTCGTCAAAATCCTTCCGTTGTTCAGTTAGGAGTTGGTTACGCTTAAACCCAGAATAACTGAGAGTCTCCCCCCGGACCATAGCTTTAAATGTGTCCCAGACCATTTCATGGGTTGCTGTGCCTTTATTGAAGGTAAAAAATTCCTCTATTACTTTAGACATATATTGACAATACTGTGCTTCCAATAATAATTTGCGCTCAAAAGACCATAGTGATGGTTCAATTTTACCCTCTGTTTCTACATTTAATTCCAACACTACCGGGTTGTGGTCAGAAATTAGTTTGGGATGGATCTGAATTTTAGCTTGTATTAAAAAAGTATGTGATATGAAGAAGTAATCCAATCTAACACATTTTTGGTGGGGAGCAGAAAAAAACGTAAACCCTGGGTGATTCGGGTTCTTTTCGTGCCAAACATCAAAAAGGCCATGTTCCAGAAGTAACCCACATAGAGCAGTGTATACAAGTTTTTTCTTACCACAATATGCTGAGTTGGATCTTATATCAGCCTTTGACTCCACATTGCTATTATAATCTCCAGACAATAGCACTGGAGTAGTCCACTGTGCCAGTTCTAAATTAATGAAATTAAATACTTCTGGGTCGTCTAGATTTGGACCATATATATTACAAAGTGTGAACCCCTGCCGTCCCCCCTTAAATTCTGCTAACACCCATCTTCCCCATTTATCTGCTGCCGTCTTTATACAGTCCACCCACCCCCTCTTTTTCAGTATCACTACCCCTCTTTTCACTCCGGATTGCTTGGAGAAAACTACCAATTCCATCCCCATGTTCTTTAGGTATTCTCTATTAGCCCACGCAATGTAAGTTTCTTGTAAACAAAGTATGTCTATACCCAGTATCTGTATGATCTTAGCTAATACTTGCCGTTTCCGAGGATCATTTAAACCACATACATTTAATGTGCATATCTTGATCTTTCTAGCCATTATATTTGATTTCTCTTATCATTCTTATACTTCTAGCTTCCTGGAAAAACTTCTCAACATACATTTTAGATATTGACAGAGCCAACTTTAAATCCTCTGCTGATGCCATTTTCACCCCCCGTCACCTGAACCCATGTCCCTCCTTTCCCACCCCTTTTCCCCCCACCCCTTCTATCCTGCCCTTCCCTCCCCCTCCCAGCATTTCCATCTCATGAGGCCCAAGGACCATAAGTCCCTGCAATGATGGAGTATCGTGTCCTCCCCCCACATTCCCCTATGCAACCATATAGTCGGCAGCTACTATTTAAGGTCAATTACACAAAAATATGTAAATGTCATCATTAGGTTCTATCACCAAATTCTATAAAGTTTCTAAATACTCTTTCGCCTGAATTTCTGACTGGAAGAACTTGGTTTGACCTTTAAACATGACCTTGAGTTTTGCCGGATTTTGCAAATATACAACTGCACCTTTCTTTTGAAAGTCCGGAATTAGTTGCCTTAAATGCCATCTCCTAGAAACGGTCGCCTGGCAGAAATCTGGTCTAACAAAGAAATTGCACCCCTTAGCTGTAGCCTTTTTGTCTGGTCTAGCGAGGTCATAAATGTATTCGCGTGCTAAAAAGTTATTGAAGCAGACTAATATTGCTCTTGGAAGGTTCTCTTGTCCTTGACGGGGTTTCCGCATATTGAAAGGAGACCTGTGTGCCCTCTGTACTTCTCGTGTCCATTCCCACGTGGTCAACTCCGGAAAGGCTTCTTTCAGTAATTCTGCAATGAACTTACGCAGATTTGTTCCTTCCAATCCCTCCGGAATCCCAAGAAAGCGTAAGTTATGTCTGCGGGCATGATTTTCAAGTTCACTCAACTTATTGGCTAAATCATCACGATGTGCCTTAATACTTTGCAACTCTTCTTTCTGTATTGCAGCATCATCTTCGAGTACAGATATACAAGCTTCTGTTTCTGTGACTCTGTCTGCAGTTTCTGTTCCCAATGTTATTGCCCGTCTTACTGCATTTTTCACTTTGCTGCATGTGGCCTGCACACGTGTGATTTCTGTCTTGCTCTCGGCTCTATGACTCATTATGGTCTCATATATCGTGACAAGGGTGATTTCCTGCGGGGGCGAAGTCTCCGAGACACTTAATTCAATCCTTCTGGTCTCACTCGACCTTTGCCTCTCCTCTTGCGCTTCCCCTAATGCCAAGCCAGATGCTTGAGGGTCATCTAGTTTGTGTTGTTGTCTTTCTTTCTTCTTCTTAATTCTCTTCCTTATAGTAGAAGCACTACAATTAGGTGAGGTCTTGCTTTCCCCTGTTGACTCATCAGCGCTGCTAGCTTCAGTAACATCATCCACCCATTCCTCGTCAGACGATTTTTCAGAGAGTGAGTAAAAGTTTTCTCCAGACTCTGGTACTGACAAAGTTCCTTGTGAGCCGAGCTCTTTTTCCATTTGATTATGTTGAACTACTACAGTGTCAATATCCAATGAGACTACTTTTCCAAAAGCATTACCCTCGTTGATATCCTGTTCCTGTTCCCGAGTCTCTTGAGATTGTACATTATTTTGTGCGATATCAGAAATGTCTGTGCGTACCACGGGTATTCCCTCATGTTGTGCCAGGGAGCTAGATATCGTTACTGAGTTTGTGGTTAATACCCCGTTTTCTGCTATTACTATTGCTGTTTCCACTAAGCAGTCATTATTTCGAGCACTTTGCCTCTCAAACATTGCAGGAAGTGTAAGATTTTGAGTCCCTTTTTTCGAGGAGCGAGGAGCCACAGGACCCTTTCCTTTCTGCACTGTTTTTTTCTCCTTGGCTCCCACAGTATTAACCATAATTGGCTCTAAAGTATCTAAAGCCTTGTCAGATTCTCTTACATTCTCATTATTTTCTTGTTCAGCATTTCCATCTATACATAGGTCTTTAGTTATATCATTCCGTATGATTGCCTTTGCAGACCGTACAGCTGTATCCTTTGGGTTTTCCATGTTAGCCCCCATACCTGACTCCTTATTTTTACCTCCACGTGTAGTCACTCTCACTACTGTAGGCTCACTTCCTTTCTCTGCTCCTTTAGCCTGCATTTTCTTGTTTTTTATGACCCTGCCTCCTCGACCCCAAACTACCCGGCTCTGAAGTCCACCGAGTAGTAGCAGAAGGGGAGACCTCCAAAGTGGCGCCCTGCGCCAAAACGCTAATAAATCACTCGGCATTCGAATTGTCCAACTGATACTGTTATTGCAATTTGTTACAAAAAATTGCGAAATTTACTCACTTTTGTTACTTGCAGCTCTGTATCTCTGAGTCCACAGGCAGTCCAAATATTGCTACAGTTTTCCTTCAGAGCTACCTGCTTTCTGAAGTCGTGTTTTAAAGCTCCAAACAGCCCACAGTTTCTTGCTGCCCAGATTGCCTGTATCCAGCTCGGTTTCTCCAGCTCCTCGGGGTCAGCCGTGTCAGCGGTGTTGAGCTCGGCAGACAATTCCCCTTCACTCTGCAGCTTTTCTTTTTACTTTCCACAAGCGCTGCATCTGCAGCTTTGACGGTCAGACAAACTGCGCCTGGATTTAAATCTTCCGTTTTCCCGGGCTCCCGGGCTCCCAGCACAGCACAGCGGGCTTACGGCACGGCCATGGGGTCGGACATACCACGCCTGATTCAGCCGCTCCGATCGGCACCTCGAGCGGTCCCGCTGCGCTTCGTCACCGGCCTCACCAAACACGTGTGCAGGTTCCCCAGGCTCGCTCACCAGGCTCCAGCAATCAAACGAAGCTCACGGCCCCGACAACTCTGCACAGGCAAGCCATCTAGCGCCGTCGTCATCATTCATCCTTGAAGGTCCGGGGTCGGAGGGAGAGGAAAGAGCTCTTTACACAGCCCACATCACGAACGCCATCTTGCCTCAGCTAACTAATAGAGTTCCTAATTGATTATATTGCATTTCCCACTCAGTAACAACTTTTTAAAATGTATTTATTATTCATTGAAGCTGTCTGTTATTTTTTATGTAGCTACCTGACGGTGAAAGACCTAAAAAACGTATGTATGTTTTAATTATGATGAATGATGTTCAGCCACCTCCAGTTACATGCAGCTGTAAATGCCAAGCTGTCAGCATCCTATGAAATATAATATGGTTTTCCTCTAATGCTGTGCAATAAAGTTGCAGTCCATGCATTACAGCTATTATACCATGGGCCATTGGAATTATTTGATTGTGCGGCGGCAGCAATTTTAGCATAATTATAGATTTGCCACATTTGCCACATAATCCATCATCTGCTGCATAATCTACTGATGTTAACACAAAAACTGTATTTACTCACAATGTTTAAAAGGTACTAAAATCTGTAGAAAGCCCTTTGTAAAGCTGCTTTGGTCACCTTTTTGTTGCCTATTGCTATATTTGGGTGTTAAACTGGTACTAATGAGGTGCAACCACAGATTGACCGTTTCTCTGGAGGATATTTATGGTTGTCAATGATAAAGACTACCAGGTTCTAGAATTTTTTTTCGGGAGGGGGTCCTTACGCCTTTACATTTTTGATGGGGGGTCTCTGCATCAAAAGTTTGAAGACCACTGGCTTAATCTGTAAAATAAATAACTAAAAAGTGCAGGGGGAAACGTTTTTCTTCCACCACCGCCGCTAGCACTGTCAAACGGATGGTTGAAGAATACCAACTGCCTCTTTTTGACTCCACTTAATGTCTCTTTGGTTCCACCACGATACATCTGCTGTGTCTGTGGCTCTTTTTTGATGTGGTTTCATCTCAGCTTTCTCCTTTTGTCCATGTTTCCGGTCTTTCTTTTCGTTTGTTTACCTTTTTCTGCCATTCTCTCTCCTGCTGTGGGTCAAAGTCTGATGATGAAAAACACGCCCTTTGCATTTCCTAAAAATGACTGCATTTACTGTGGTAATTACAAAGAGAGACATTGCACTGGATTAAATTGTCAAAATCCCCCCACAATAGCACAATTAAGCGAGACAATGGATAGGTGCACTAAACAGAAGGAACCTATATATATTGCAAGGGGTTGTCCACGTAAACATCGGATAATTTGGGGCAAATGGGAGGGGGAATACTATGAGCTGGTGGGTATTTGACAGAATGTGTATTTTGGGAAGTAAGGGTGGTCGGGGATGGTAGCTACATAAGATCTTTAACGGATGCTTGGTACTGTTACTACTTGTATTTGGTTTTCACAAAATCAATAACGTTGCTTTATTTTAAAAATTCATTTCATGTAAATTTGTATCCTCATCTTTTTGCTAGAACATGACTAAAAGGTCACAACCATCAATATTAAAGCTATTGCAACTGACATGATGATCCTGGAAAAAAATTGTAAGTGTACTTATGAAAACTGCCAACTCCATCCAATCATTTAAAAGCAATAGTAAAGTAAGACTGTGTTAATAAACTCTACCAGCCAGAGAGGTCCCCAAAAGGGCCTGGATACTTTCCAAGGTGATTATTGCGCTATATAAATCAATATAACATAACACAACATAACATAACATAAGTAATGCAAGCTGTTCCAAATGTTTTCGGAAGTTTTGCCCAACATAAGTTCTCCAATGACTCACATTATCAAAGTACAAATGAGCTAAGCAATGCACACTTGTGCATTCTTTCGTAAAGCACAGATTCCACCCAAAGCTTGTTTCAAAGGGCAGGGAAATCAGAGTAAATAGTAGCAATCGCATCATGCGTAGACAGACTTGACAAAGCAAGCAAGCAGAATACAGAATGCAAGCTTAGGGTGTGTGGGAGGTACAGCACCAATGGTAAGCAAAGGCAGACATAGCATAGCAAGCAAACAAGCAGAATAAAGAAAGTAAGTCTACAGTGTGGGGCAGATCGGCACCAAGAGCAAACAAAGGCAGACTTAGCATAGCAAGCAAGCAGAATAAAGAAAGCAAGTCTACAGTGTGTGGGGCAGATCGGCACCAATGGCAAACAAAGGCAGACTTAGCACAGCAAGCAAGCAGAAAAAAGAAAGAAAGCCTACAGTGTGTGGGCGGTACAGCACCAATGGCAAACAAAGGCAGACGTAGCACAGCAAGCAAGCACAACAAAGAAAGCAAGCCTACAGTGTGTGGGTGAAACACCACCAATGGCAAACAAAGACAGACTTGGTATAGCAAGCAAGCAGAATAAAGAAAGCAAGTCTACACTGTGTGGGGTGGATCAGCACCAAGGGCAAACAAAGGCAGACTTAGCACAGCAGGCAGGCAGAATAAAGAAAGCAAGTCTACAGTGTGTGGGGTGGATCAGCACCAAGGGCAAACAAAGGCAGACTTAGCACAGCAAGCAGGCAGAATAAAGAAAGCAAATCTACAGTGTGTGGGGCGGATCAGCACCAAAGGCAAACAAAGGCATAAACAGTCACAATTAGTCACAGGTTCCAATAAGATATAGGACAACCAAGCCTACTACAATAAGTATGTTGAATACATCGCTAAACATTGAAGCACTAGCAACATTAAATAATACTTAGTGATAAATATCCAGTAATAATTAAGAGAGAGTACAACAGGGTGAAAAGTTCTGAACAGCCGGAGGATAGTGGGCATACTAGGCATATTTGGTGAAAGAGAAGTAAAATCAGCCCATAAGAGGTATTAGACTACAATGCAGGCATACGATAAAACTGGCAATGGAATAGAAAGAATACTATGGAAGTTCTGGCAGCACTAGAGAACTAAGGGCCAGATGTAGGTAAGTATATTTTACTGATTCATAAATACCGAATTTTACCGATTCGGTATTTATGAATCGGTAAAATAGAAGGGGGGAGATGTAGATAGAATCGGTAATTGAATTACCGATTCTGTAAGAATCGGTATTTACCGGATCGGTAAATACCGATTCGGTAATGCCCATTGATTCCTATGGGCATTGAAGCCCATAGGAATCCATGGGCATTACCGAATCGGTATTTACCGATTCGGTAAATACCGAATGTTGCAAGGGTGCAGGGGGTGTAACTTTGACACCCTCTAGCACTCCGATTTCAGGCATGTGGGACATGTGGCACACAGACATGCCCTAAGGGCATGTCTGTCTGTCACAGGCCATAGGTGTGCATGCACACATGTGCATGCACACCTGGAATCGGTATTTTACCACCCAATTGGATTGGGTGGTAAAATACCGATTCGGTAAGGCCTGTGGGACTCAGAAGAGTCCCACCTACATCTCAGAATTACCGAATCGGTAATAATACCGATTCGGTATTTTACAGATTCTGTAAATTTACTGATTCAGTAAAATAGGCCACCTACATCTAGAATAGCCATTTACCGGTCAGTAACGGCTGAATCGGCCATTTCCGGTCGGTAAATGTCGACCTACATCTGGCCCAAAGTGTAGGAGAGTACACCGTAGAACAAAGGAGAGAAACCATCAACTAATATTAAATTAACATTGTTATAGAGAGAGAGGCATAAAAATATATCGGAGACATTTAATGTGCTCTGCTTGAGGCAGTAGGCTACGAAATAATTTTGAAAAGAGGAATTGGTAAAGGTCAGCTTATGAGGTACTCATGAATTAACCAGGTCGTGGTCACTGGAGTGCGACGAGGTTTTTGTATCAGAGGCAGGGGAGATATATTTTTCAAATATAGGAGTGAAAGTACTCGAAGGAGGCCAGTTTGGTGTAAGAATGGGAAGAGAAAACAGGAGAAAGAGTGATAGAGCACTCTGCCCTGATTGACAAGACTTTAGAGACAACTAGTTCCTGTCTCTTGTTCTCAGTTGCAGAAAAGCTTTAGCTGTGACTGGGAAGGTAGACTTGTGTTGTTACTCTGTCTCTACACACACAAATGTGCACACACAGAGCACGAAGTGGTTTCAAGATGAAGGGATTAAAGACAAAACCCGGAATAGAACAGGCAGGCCTGGCACAGTAGGAACTCTTGTCTCCAATAGCGTCTGCACCTTGTGCTATAGATGGTCCTTGCTAGGATTTCCAGTTGACCGCATGTCATTGCCATTTAAAAGCTGTGGAGCGATGGTGTTGAACCAGTAGGCTTTAGTACTATTGGGGAAATGGTAGCATGTAAAGTGCCTCCACCTGGTAGTTAGGCAGTTAAGGAACCAC
Source organism: Lissotriton vulgaris (assembly GCF_964263255.1). Classification (NCBI taxonomy): domain Eukaryota; kingdom Metazoa; phylum Chordata; class Amphibia; order Caudata; family Salamandridae; genus Lissotriton; species Lissotriton vulgaris. The sequence goes on along the minus strand of NC_141694.1, from coordinate 701,220,830 downwards.
TTACCATTACAACTTAACACCAAAAAAAGAAATAAAGACCATCCAATCTTTGTCCAACACTAATTTATTGAGATGTTGCAAGTTGATGGACAAGGCTAGCAGTCTGACATAAGGAGTACCACTGAACTGAATAACTATAAACGTTAATTATCTGTCAATAGCGCCAAGCAACCAGCTCTTGAATTGGTGTGTGTGTGTGTGACAGGTATGCCTATTATGTTACAGGAAAAAAACCTAAGGGATCTTTTTTTGGTGAAGCTGGCCCACCTAGTGTGCCTAAAAGAGACAGAGTCTTACAATAAGAATTCACTCTAGGATCTAACCACTACTCTGTGGCCCTCATCCCACAGAGGGGCCTGTAGCTATGGCACAAAGCTCTACAGGCCCTCCATTGAGTGACAGGCAAAGAAGGCAGCCATCACCACCCGCCTCAACTCCAAAGCCAACCACAAAGGGGAACTCTTCAAAATAGTCAAACAGTTCTCCAACCCGACAGCCACAGAGAACACCATTCACCCCTCCCAAGAAGCCTCACACTACTTCCACAGCAAGATCACCAACATCTATTCTACAACAATCTCAACCTCCAACCTGCCACTCTCAACTCCAACAACATCAAGCAACCAGCGAACACCAACCAAACCATTACCACCTGGCCACTGCTCACAGGCATGACCACCTTAGCCATCATGTCTTCCATCCACTCTGGGGCGCCCACCGACCCCTGACCCCATCAGCTCACAACCTTGCAACGAACCCTATCAGCACACAACTCACCAGCATCCTCAACATCTCCATCTCAACAGCAACATTCCCGGACAGATGGAAACACACAGACGTCAGACCCCTCCTAAAGAAAGCCTCCGCCAACCCCAACAATCTCATAAATTATTGTTCGATCTCCCTGCTCCTCTACCCGGCCAAAGTACTCGGGAAAGACTTCAGCCATCAAGCAGCTCAACAAATTCCAGGAACAGAACCACTTACTGGACGCCTCTCAATCAGGATTCCGTACCAACCACAGCACTGTCGCCACAGACGACATCAGAACACTCCTTGACTGCGAAGAAACTGTGGCTCTAATCTTCCTCGACTTCTCTGTGCCAATCGACACAGTGTCCCACAACACCCTCATCATCAGACTCTACAACCGGGGTCTCCAACCGGTCGATCGCGAGCTACCGGTAGCTCGCGGAGACCCCGGGAGTAGCTTGTGTAGCCCTTCATGGGCTATTTACTTTTCTGGATGCATTTGCCCGCCCTCACCCAAACCAGCCGCTCGGATTGGAGCTAAGCTGGGGTGGGGGCGGGCGAAGAGAATCACGCTCCTCTCCTGGAGCTGCAGACTCTTCTCGTGAGAGTCTGACTCCTGTGACGTCATCGAGGGCAGAACGGCACGAAAACCAAGGTAAACAGAGGGCAGAAGGGCACGAAAAACAAGGTAAACAGAGAGCAGAAGGGCACGAAAAACAAGTGGAAAACGAGTGAAACAGAGGGCAGAAGGGCACGAAAAACGAGGGAAACAGAGGGCAGAAGGGCACAAAAAACAAGAGGAAAACGAGTGAAACAGAGGAAAGAAGGGCACGAAAAACGAGGGAAACAGAGGGCAGAAGGGCACGAAAACCAAGTGGAAAACGAGTGAAACAGAGGACAGAAGGGCACGAAAAACGAGGGAAACAGAGGGTAGAAGGGCACAAAAAAAGAGGGAAACAGAGGGCAGAAGGGCACAGAAAGAGACTCAAAACCTGGCTCTTCGACGGAGACACAATGCCCAGATACCACTAAGGGTGACAGTGTCGCGCTTTACAAATGCTGTTTGACAAGCATGTAACAGTTATCTTGTGAGGGCCACATTTTATTTCCACCTCGCGCTCATCTGGAATGTGGAACCTTGTGCCACGTTCCAGGACGGTTGGAGATTAGAGAAGGACGCTGATCAATCTGGTGGTTGCCCTGTTGATGTACACTTCCAATAAAGCCCTTCGCAAGCATATTGGTGTGAACTTACATTATAATATACATTTGCTACTGAGTGACTATTAGATGTTCTGGATTTGGGGTCGGGAATAAGGACTAAAGGGGGATTTGGTTCTGGCTTTTACCTCAGGGAGCATATTACACGTATAAATTGTGTGCGGTAGACGGTTCGTGTGACAGCTGGAGAGAATTTGCATCTTAGCTCAGGAGCTTCAGCACCCCACTCAAGCAACTGCACCTCTGCCACACGTGGTTGAACATTCATATCATGTATTCATCTCCAGTACGTTGCACACTGACGGGTTTGGACACCACCATGCCTGAATAAATACGCTTGTCAGCATCGTTAGCAAGTCAGTGTCGAGAAGAGCGCCTGCTTTCATGCGCAACGCCAGCTCTCCTTGGTCACGTGCTAGAAAACGCCTTCCTCCTCTCTATACTGCCACAAAGAAATAAATACAAACGACTGCGTGGAGGGAGAGGAGAAGTAGTGAGATGTCCATGTGCACTTTTGGTGCATTTGTCTTTCCGCTCTCCTAACCACCACCACCCCTCCCATCCGCCCATACACCCACCCATGAAATAGCCTTTCGGAAGTATGGCTTAATTTATTTATATATATATATATATATATATATATATATATATATATATATATATATATATATCAGATTTATATAGCGCAAACTCAGCCCGAAGGTATTGGAGTGCTTTACATGAGCACCAGTTACGTTAACAAAGACACAGGCAGGTCAAACTATAGTTTTAAAAGAGCATCGCAAGAAAAGGGGGGGCCAATCGGCCCCCACGCAGGCATGGCAGGGCCCGGCCCCTCCCATATCCCGGCCCCTTCGTGGTGGCTTGTCCCACCCACTTGCCCCGGAAGTAGTTTTGTGCTTCCGAGCCGGGGGGGCGGGGCCGCGACCACGAAGGGGTTAAGAGCCTGGGGAGCGGGGGAAGCGGCCTCTTTGTGCCCGCGCTCCCCAGGCTCGCTCATCGCCCCACCGTGGGGCTCTTTAATTTTCCCCACCCTCCATCCCCTTGGTTAGCGAATTGGGTAATGACAATGGTAGGTATACTGTTTAATGTTGTCACTTGATCATAAGAATGGTATGATTGCTGCCTCGGGCGTTCCCCCCGTTCACAGGTGGGATGTGCAGGTATATATGCTTGGTGCTTCGCTGTGGTGTTAACTTATTGTCTCCTTAGGCCTTTTTTCCCGTTTACAGGAAAATGTACAGATGTAAATGTTGTGCAGATGTTTTTGTGTGTTGCTGTGATTTTTAACTAACTTTCTCCTTAGGCCCCTTTTTTCCCTCTTAGAATAGCAATGTCGTATTTATTATGTGGGTCTGGCGGTAAGGTCATAATCGGTGAGCAGCATTTTAAGGTCCTTGGGGGGGCGGGCCCATTCACGAAAGGGCCGCCCGTCGGGAGGGATTGGTCTCTCCCAGAACTTCAGGGGCAGGATATGATATCCATTACTTAGAAGGGTGCGGGGGAGGGAGTCCACGCTTTCCTCAGGCTGGTAGCCACCCCTCACAGACACTATGACGTCATCAAGGTGCGCAAGTGTGGGCCCTCCTGTTATGGTTTAATGGAGTTCAGAGCGCACGGGGTGAAACGTGCCCTGGGTTGCGCATGCGCATCTCGAACGTGAGAGCGTAGCTGTAAAGGATCTGACACCGGTTAGCGACCTTGCCGTCCGACTTAATTATTAGAATGCTTAATTTTCAGAATGTTTAGATTCGGTTAGGAAACACGCTGTACTAGATATTTGTTAAGGTTAGCCCATCTTACAATGTCAAAATGGATGTAATTTAATGTTCTGAAAGGTGCATTCAATAATTGTCAAAAAATGTTTATTTTATTAAAATTTTCATTTTATTTTCATATTTTAATAAATACGGCCAGGGGTCCCTTGACCCCTGCCTTCCAAAGACCCATGTGTTGACTTGCTGAATTAAGTAATGCAATTTGTGTAGTAAGGAGGGGGGTGGCCGGTAGTCCCAGACCATGTCACACGCCTGCACATAGCACAGTACAGTGGAGAATCTCTGCTCTTTATCGTCAGACAAGCACACGCAGTTACTCCTGTTTTTCAGCTGCGCAATAAATTACAAGGCGAGTTACGGAGCCACAATTCTACCCCCGTGCTTTTTAGAAATTATAAAATGTATTGAAAAAGACGTGTACTGAAGTGTCAACATTACTAATCACATCGCGCAAACAGATAAAAAATGCGCTGGGCACGTTCCATTTAGTGTGCACGACATGTCTCGGGATACAATACAGGGAAGCTGCGCCAGAGATCTATAGCATGCATACGCAGAGCACGCGCGGAGATCAGCCCGTGACACGGGCGGGGATGGCGCACGGCTTTAAATAGAGCCCATTTAAATGCACAGCATGTCCCCGGTGAACTAACACGGTAGGGTCACACTGCTGTCATTGTGTTCACAATCACCATCAGTCACGCTGCCTGGACGGAAAAGCTCAAATCAGCGTTGTCTGTAATCCCTTCTGGAGATTCCTGCGTGGTCCCAGCTCTGCAACATAGCGGATCCTGCGGGATCCTCCTTATAGCTCACAGAAGTATCATCCACGGGAGGACAGCGCGCCATTCAAGGAATGAAAAGATAGCCATTCGCCTCTTCCTGCACCGCGGTGCTCCTTCCTCGTGTGTATCAAGGAATCCGATGCAAGATGTAAGCTTTGCATCTACAATAATCCTTATTTGAAAGATTTAATCACACGACCCGCCCATCGACATACTAAATCGTAAATGTATAATAAAAAGCAGCATGAAAGGCGCCCCAAAAAAGATTTTTGGTCATTATCATAAAGTTAAAAAATGAAAATTTGGTATACGAAAGGGGGAATGCGCCTATTCTGTTTGAACGCAATGGATAACGTCGATTTGATTAAAACCGTTGGGGACATTACGACTTAATGTCACAAAGTAAGCGCTGTCCATTATAGCAGTAGCGTGTGGGGTGCAACTAACCCCGCGTTTACAGACCCGTTCCCACGTATGCACACCCACACTAGTCCTCATTTGCACCCACGCGGGTCCTTATTTGCACCCGCCCGGTAATCACTTGCAATTACGTCAACCAATTGAGTAAAAAGCTTATCGCATGCATTCATTGCAACGTATCCCCGGCATGCGTAGTATTATTTATTTTCAACTGCTCGATGGTTCGTGGGCTATCGAAGCTGCTGCTCCGCCTTTCTTCCCGACACACGCAGGCTGCAGCAATGATTAGCTCATCCCCGGGGCGCTCAGTTATAAATAAAAGCCCCACGTGTTCTCGTAAATAACAGCGCGCGCCCAGCTGCACGAGAGCAGCAGTCTGCACGCGCCAAACTGCGAGAGCTGAGGAATAGAAGGCGCGCCCTAGAGTCCATGCAAGAACGGACGCGCTTTAGTATGCAAACGCATCTTGTTTCTCACCCTTAGCTCTTTTACAATGGTTTGTTTATTTTTCCATACTGCATGTTTGTTGTCCCCCCTTCTCTCCTCCCACCTCTGCCCCACCCTTTTTCTAATTCGTCGGAGCGCCTCTGAGTGACAAGCGCACCCGCCCAGTTAAGCAAAAGGAGGCATAGTTTTCCGACGGACGCGCGCTTTATTTACAGATGACATCACCTTGTTTGTGCGCGGCAGCCTAGCTTAGTGGGGAGGAGAATCATTGAAATGAAGGCGGCGATGGGGTGGTGTTAGTGAGAGGTGTGTATGTGACGTCACATGATTGATTGGAGTGAGCGGGAAAGAAGGTGGGGGTGCACGTGGCGTCAGAAACTGCGTCTCTATTGCTGGTGCGTAGGAAGTATGGGATATGACGACTGGTGTTTCTGCGTAAGATGCTCTTTGTTTTCTACTTCATACAAGGATATACCATCCGTGTTCTGCTGTTCCCTTTTTCATTTCGTCTTTCACATATGTGACAGCCCAAAGGAATAATTTCCAACCAATTATCTTTCATTTGTAATTGTTTAATAGTTCATGCCATCCGTGTAAAGGGAAGTAGGTTTGACGTAAGTCGTGTCTAGTGCTAAAACTTCATTATTACAAAGGTTCAGCTTGGGCGCAGGCAGTCCACCCACTGACCTCGTGTATGATTTGCTTCGGTCAATGACTTGTGTATGTGTTTTCAACTGAGTTCCTTAAAGCAGGTCCTAGTTCATAGCTGCTAAGGTTTCAGATTGCTTATGTGTGAAATTTTCATAATTTCAGTGTAATTATGAGTGACACTTTCTCATGAGCAAAAATCAAGTAATAAAGATGCAGGAAACATAAATACCAGAAATTACACCCATTTGAGCAACAGGAAACTCTAAGAAGCATAGCTGCCAAGTTTTCAGATTGCTTATGTGTGAACATTTTAATAGTTTCGGTTTCATTCACCAACCAAATGTGTGACACACAGTGACACTTTCTCACAAGCAAAACCTAACAAGGAAGTCCATGGAAACAGAGAAATGTCAGACGTTACACCCATTTGAGCAACAAGAAACGAAGCGCTTTCAGTTGTAGGCAGGAACCTCATAGCACTATATATACACACAAGTTACTATTCACCTTGAGCCAATTAGGATTCATTTTCTTTTCTCTCTGGTTACTCAGTGATAGACATGATCTGCAGTGAGTGTGATACATTCTGAAACCTAATTGGAATCCTCCTCAACAGGAGCCAACACCAATTCCCTACACTACTTCAGCATTCTGCCATGCACATGTTACTCCAATATCTTTCTCTAAAAGTGAAACCGCTCCCTCTAACTTGCACAGCCTCCTCACATCCTACATAAATTTACACCTCTTTTGACCACTACAGCTGAGATGCTTGCCGTACCATGGACAAATTATGACATTCATTGGTGTCGCTGAACCATCAATGTTAAATTGCAAAGCCATTGTAACTTGGCTACATAAACAGTTTGCAATACAACTTATTTGTCATCCAACCCCTTTCCTCTATTTATGTAGTACTAAACATTAGTATGATGTTATTCTCAAACATCACAGTGACATACATCACTGACTCACTCTCGGAGTTTGGCATTAGCGCTATGGCGCTCAGTGCAACAATATTTTTGGGCGCCTCCTCAATTACCTCCAGGGATTCCCTCACTATCACTCTCTATAGCCCACCTACAATGCCCATTTCATTTGCTTTATAGCGCTACTCATATCAGTGTAGGGTGACAGAGCACTTGACATCACACACACATTATAGAGACAAGGAATCATACATGCTTACATTAGTCTATTAGGATAATGAAAGATGGGGAAAAAATGTAAAGTTCTAACCCAGGGGTCTCCAATCTTTTCTGTAGTGAGAGCTACTTCTGATCATTGAAAATCATCGTGAGCTACTAAAGGCGAAGCAACGCGCACATTTTTTCAAGGGACCCCCCACACCCAGCTTCATTGACTTTAAGTTTAAATTCTTTGGAGCCCATAACGTGGGTTGAACAAAATATTTAGAGTTCTCTAGAGTATGTGTTCATGAGGCAAATTAAACTCTAGGGGACATGAAACGCTTAAAAAGTCTGCTTTATTTCAATGATTCCATAGTACTCATCCTATCTTCGATTACTAAAACATCACAAGTCACCCTCGCACTCAAGTGGTATATATAGCCTATGCAGTACAATTTGCATGCAGCTCGTTGAAGACAGCTCATAGCTCACTGTGCTACATTAGGATCGTAACTTATGAACTACACAGTAACAAAAGGATCTCTGTGACAAAAGCAGTAACACACTGAGCTAAACTACGTGAAAAAAGAGTTCTGTGAACGTTATGTGCTACCTCATATTGAGTCAAAACTGCCACTAGACAAATACTTCGATCTCTCTCCAGCAGGAACATTAATCACCAGGATTATCTTAACATTTTTATTATTACCTGAAAATTGCAGGTGACACGAGGAACTCTGCAGCAAGTGTTTCCCATAAATTATTCCTAAACCCAGTAGTGATCCCCGCACAGAGCCAGAAAAGGCTGCACTGATGCCACCCTAAAGCCAGCCCTGCACAGCACTCTCTAATTTTGGCCCCACCTGTAGATTACCACTGGCCACTTGACTTAACAACACTCAGTGTGGGAAAAATAATGCCTGCTGCCTTGGGCTGTCACTGTAGCTGCAGTGTGTCTGTGGACTCACATTCACTCATTGCTGAGAGTTGCTAAGACATTTAAGTGCTGGAGTAAGTTACCGATCTGGAGATCACAAATTGCGTTGGCCCTTCTGCCTGCAAAATATCAGTTGATCCAAGACATGGGTCTGCTTATCGGATATGGTTACGTAAAAGTTTTCCCAATTTCTAGGGAGGCCAGCTTATCTTGCCAGCCCCTTCCTCAGATTGCCTTAAAGGACCAAGCCCCTGGAGGCACCCAACATATAGGATCCGATGGCAGCTCTTTTGCCTAAGCAGAAACAACAGGCCAGGCTTATTTCCAGATACATTATCAAGCAGAGTTGGGTCCCTGTTCTATACCTGTCTGTCTTCATCACAGTACTCACTTTGAAGTCGCAATCGCAGTGAAAGGTGATTCTGTTGGTACTTACTGTTTCCCCTTACTTATCTAATTGCTTCACTGCTTGGTTCTCCTTAATGGTGAGAGTAAGCAGCTCCTGGAGAACAGAGCCCCGCGTTTCATAGCCTGAAATAAATAATTATTAAAGACACACACCCTCAAGTGCATGGCTGCACTCCACTGTCTTCCCGCCTTTCCCAATTCACTTGTTCCAGCGCCGCTCACTCCCTCTCTTGGCAATTGAATTCACTGCGGTGCGGCCAGGGGTCAAATTTACTGCAGCTGCTCCAGCTGAGTAAGCCACGCAACAGTGGCTGGCGGTGCGAGCAGGAAGCGCTGCCGGCGTGCTATGATAATATGCCACAACGTAGCCCAGCGCCTGCCTCTCACAAGTTAACTGAACACCGGCAGCAGGACGTGACGTCCGGTCTGCGCAGCACCTAAGTCAGTGTTGTATCACACAACCTGACTGAGCTGTAATGTCTCTGTAATAGCCATTGGGCACTACCTCGACATGACGTCATCTGAGAGCCACGCCGCAGCGGGAATCACAATCTCCTTCAACTTCATGATACATTGTAAATGTAAAATGTAAATGTATTTATATAGCGCAAATCACCGACCCGGTATCTAAGCGCTTGCTTAGGGAACCCGTCCTGGTATTCCCCTGTGAGATAACCCCGGCAGGGTATCCACAAGGTAAAAGCCAGGCATCCCACCGCGAGGGGCCGTTGTGGAGATTAAGCAAGCTATTGCCCAGAGTCGCAGAGTGTGAACCCGTGAATCGAGTAGGCACCGGAGCGAGAATTGTTGAGTCCATGGACATTTTAGGACTCAAGACCCACCGAGCCGGGAATTGAACCCTGGTCCCGGACTGACCTCTGCTTCCAGGTCTGCCTCCTCTAACCAGTGAGCCACACTTCTCCACTACATTGTAGCATGATTAAAGCAGCCTGCCAACAGAGTGAGCCCTATGTCTGAGAGAGCAGCGCTCGCAGGCCACGGCATGCTGCCAGCTGCCACTCCACAGTTAATTTTATTTTGGCAGTGCTAATAAAACGGCTTGTCTTGAGTGACAGCTGAGGTGCTATGTATTATGTGTGACAATGCATTTCAGTGTGGTGATGTGGAACACCACACTGAAATGCGTTAGTCTAACGCCTGATGGCTACTGTGCAGGACTGCAAGTTTAAAAATGCCCAATGGAAGGTCACAGGTCAAACAATTATGCAGGAAAGTTATGGGATCCAGATGTGTATAAAATCAAACTTACAGAGACACATCAAGTATGGTACTTTATCTCGGATGCCCTCCCCCTACTACCACCACCTCTTGTAGACAAGCTAGGTATTGAGTTAGGCATTCAGTCTTACCTGGTATTAAGAAACAAGTTACTTACCTGTAACTTTAGTTCTCCAGTATTGGTAACTTTCATAGATTCCCATTGCTTGTATCATTCCCCGTCGTCGGAATGGGAGCCTCGGTAATAATATATATATATATATATACCTAGGTAAACACACCCTAATAGGTGTAAAAAAGGTAAAAAATTAGGCCTAGGCCTCATTATCTTTTGCAGCCTATTGCTGTCATTATGTAAAAAGACCCAAAGTCCCCTTAGCAACCAATCAGATTAGCCTCACCCTGTAGAACCTTCCTGAGAAAGCTCAGAGCCTCAGATTTTCGTAGCCGTTGCTTTGCCACATAATCACCTAGCTCTAAATTGAGCTTTCCCAGGGGAGGCGGGTGGGCGCATGGGAATCTATGAAAGTTACCAATACTGGAGAACTAAAGTTACAGGTAAGTAACTTGTTTCTTACTCCAGTATTGGAACTTTCATAGATTCCCATTGCTTGTATCAGAGTAGATAGCAGTTAGCATACCACAAACATTTCGTGTACAGTTACAGCATCATTACAAACCAATGATATCACAGATTATAACAACCATAAAGCAGTAACCAAAGCATAAGAAACGAAATGTTTGAAAAAACAGGAGGAGGGAAGAGAGGAAAGCTCACCTCTTATTGGAAGAGATTTCTCAGGACTGCCTGTCCTACAGCCGAATCCTCCTTTGCAGCCGCCTCCAGGCAGTAATGTCTCGTGAAGGAGTGCGTACTGCTCCAGGTGGCTGCTCTGCAAATGTCCTTTATGGATACTCCAGCAAACAGCGCCGCTGATGCTGAGATCGACCTTGTGGAATGTGCCTTCACCTGTCCTTGTAAAGGTTTGCCTGCCGCCTGGTGGCAGAACCGGATCGCACTAGTTATCCATCTAGATATCCCTTGTTTTGACAAAGGAAATCCTTTCCTTGGGGCTCCGAAAGCCACAAACAGTTGGGGTGTTTTTCGAAATCCAGCTGTGCGTTGTAGATAAAATTTCAAACATCTCTGAACGTCCAGAGAATTAAGTGTCCTCTCAGCCTGGGTTGAAGGCCGAGGAAAAAAAGATTTCAAAACCACTGGCTCGTTAAGATGAAAGTCTGTCGGTACCTTCGGAATGAACTTGGGGTTCATCCGCAGGATAACTGTATCATTCTTGAACTGTAAGAAGGGTTCTTTGATGGTTAAAGCCTGAAGCTCTCCTACTCTCCTTGCAGAGGTGAGTGCCAAAAGAAGCGCCACTTTCCATGATAGGAACTTCAGGTCCGCCTTATGCACTGGCTCAAATGGCGGTCTCATTAGCTGAGCCAGGACCACATTCAAGTGCCACACCGGAGGTGGGGGCCTAACTGGCGGGAAAACTCTAAACAGTCCTTTCAGGAATTGTTTGATTACTCTCGCTGATAATAGAGAGGGACCCGATCTTGTTCTCCTATACCTGGAAATAGCTGCCAAGTGGACCTTGATAGAAGCATGAGCCAGACCTGCTTGTGCCAATGAAAGAATATATGGTAAGAGTTGATGCGGAGCTGACGAGAAAGGATGTACTTTTTCCCTCTGACACCACAAATGGAACCTCTTCCATTTCGCTCTATATGTCTTATTAGTGCTAGGGGCTCGTGCCTGTGCCAAGATGGTCCTGCATTCTTCCGGGATGTTTAAATCCTTAAACTCTCTGTATTCAGGAGCCAAGCCGCCAACTGAAGCGAGCTCGGGTTCGGGTGAAGAACTTGGCCGTTGTACATAGACAGAAGTGTCAGTTTGGGTTGCAGATGAATGGGTGGTGTCTCTGATAGGAGAAGCAACTCCGTGTACCAAAACTGGCGAGCCCAGGCAGGCGCTATTAGTATCATCCTGCACCTGTCCATCTTGAGTTTCTTGAGGACTCGAGGAATTAGGGGAAATGGCGGAAAGGCGTAAACAAACGCGCCTGACCAGGACATCGAAAGGGCATTCCCCAGTGACCCTCGATGGTGTTCCCTGCTTGCGTAACACCGGCATTTCTTGTTCCCCGGTGTTGCAAACAGGTCGATCGCTGGGGTCCCCCAACGGGAGAAGATGTCCTTGATCACTGCGTCCTCCAATTCCCACTCGTGCGAGACTGCTCTCAGGCGGCTTAGCGTATCCGCCTTCGTGTTGCATACTCCTGGAAGGTGTTCTGCTACGAGTGTGATGTTCTGCGCTATCGCCCATTCCCACAGTATTTGGGCTTCCTGTGAAAGCAGTGGCGATCTTGTGCCTCCCTGCTTGTTGACGTAATGCATTGCGGTGGTGTTGTCCGTCCGCACCAGGATTGCTGAATCTGTAATCCTTGGGAGGAAAGCCAACATTGCCAGTCGAATAGCTCTTAGCTCCAGAACGTTGATATGTAGATGACGTTCTTCCGGAGTCCAGTGACCACTGACCTGGAGGTCTTGCATGACCGCTCCCCAACCTTGAAGAGAAGCGTCCGTGGTAATGACCTGAGGAGCCCTTGCAGCCTTGAAACTGAGTCCCACAGTGAGGTGAGATCTTTTCATCCACCATGAAACCGACCGTTTCATCCGCTGGGTTATCGTCACCCTGTCGTCGAACGAACCTTCCACCTGTCTCCACTGAAGGTCCAGCTCCTCCTGCAGGGGGCGCATTCGCAGTCTGCAATGCGGAATCAATTGAATACAGGATGAAATCGACCCTAGAAGAGATTTGTACATCCTGACTGTCATCCAACTTCTCCTTTGGCAACGGGTGGCTGACGATATGAGTTTCATCTGTCTCTCTTCCGATGGGAAGGCTTTGCACTCCTGAGTATTGAGTATCGCTCCCAAGAACTTCACCGTACTTGCAGGCTGAAGAACTGACTTTTCCTTGTTGAGTTGTAAACCCAGATGAATAAAGAGGTTCAAACACGTGTCCACTGCCTTCGATGCCTCTTGCAAGCTTGGGGCCTTCAGCAGCCAGTCGTCTAAGTACGGGAATACTTCCAGCGACTGTCTTCTCAGAAATGCCGCTACCGGTGCCAGCACCTTTGTGAATATCCGAGGAGCGGACTTTAATCCAAATGGGAGCACCATGAACTGGAAGTGACTCTTGCCTACTGTAAAGCGAAGGAAACGTCTGTGAGCTGGATGGATTGGGATATGAAAATAGGCATCTTCCAGGTCTAATGTTGCCATGTAGTCGCCTGGGTTCAAGAGGCGCAATATGTCCTGGAGTGAAATCATCCGAAACGATAGTTTCGTGAGATAGGTGTTGAGCTCCCTCAAGTCCAGGATAGGACGCCACTTTTGTTTTGTTTTTCGGATCAGAAAAAATCTGGAATAGAAACCTTCTCCCCTTTGTGATAGGGGAACACGCTGAATCGCCCCTTTTTGAAGCATTTGTTAAGCTTCCTCTTGAAGAAGGTTCAGATGGTTGGAAGCAGCGGCGTGGGGAGCTCTTGTAGGTGGAAAGTCCTGGAATTCTAGAGTATGCCCATTTCGGATGATATTTAATACCCACTGATCCGATGTAATCTCTTCCCAGCTGCTCAGATGTTGTGATATCCTGCCGCCCACTGGAGATCCCAGAAGCGGAGGAACAGTTGGCAGAGTCGGGAGGCCGCTATTGACGCTTGCCAGCGTCCTTGCCCTGACGCCCCTGTCGTCCACGAGCGTTCTGGCGCGAGAAAGACTGGGATTGCGACTGCCTCTGATAGTATTGATTGCCGTACTGGGGCCTGTAAGACTGCGACTGCTGTGAATATCGCTGTTGCTGATAACCTCCTCTAGGTGAAGAGAAACCTCTTCCTCGTGCTCCACGGAACGGTGTCTTTCTATATTGCAGGTTCCCCAGAGCCCTTGCTGTCTCTGTGTCCTTCTTTATACCCTGTAGGGTATCGTCGACATGTTTCCCAAACAACATGTCCCCGTCGAAGGGCAAATCCAAAATCCTATTCTGGACCTCTGGCCGGAAGTATGTAGCTCTCAGCCATCCTTGTCGCCGAAGAACCGCTGCACTGCCTAGGGCACGGAAAGAGATGGTGGCGATGTCCATCGCGCAGTCAATCATTTCCGAAGAGGAACGTTGTCCCTCCTCCAGAAGTTTCTGTGCTTCCGCTTTCCGGTCATCCGCTAGCAGATTCACATAGTGTGCCACATCACTCCACATCTGGCGGTCGTACCTTGCTAGGATCGCCAAGGCATTCGCCGCTCTGACCAGCAAGCTAGCCATGGACGAAAAACGCTTCCCAGCGTTGTCCAACCTTCTACCCTCCTTATCCGGCGGAGTCGTGAGGGTGGCCGAAGGATTCCGCGATTTCTTCTGTGCCGCCTGCGATATGACCGAGTCAGGTCTAGGTTGTCCAATCAAACAGGCGGGACTGTCATCTGGAGCTTTATATTTTTTCTCCAAGCGCGGAAGAGTTGGAATGACCGTCGCAGGGGTCTGCATCACTTTCTTCCCTTCCTCCCATATGTGCTCCACAATGGGAATCGAGCGCACGGCCTTACGGTATGCCTCTTTGAAATCGTATAAAAAACAATCTGTAGATGTTGTCGGCATCGCTAACTTAAAGCGCGCTGTGGCTCTTTCCATCAGGCTGAAGAAACCTCCTACATCAGCCGGAGGCGAATCGACCGGGTCTGGCACTGGTGAAGCCGGATCCGGAGCAATATATTGGTTCCATTCACTCTCTTGATCTTGGTTTTGCCCCGTTTCATCTTCATCCGAGGTATCCACTTGGACTTGCGGAGGATATGCCCTCTCATGTTCTTCCTGTGCAGGCCGCACTGACTGTGCTGCCACCACCTGCGGGTGAACCTGTGCTTGACCTTCCACAGGTTGCGACCCCTTCTTGCTCCTATACTCCTCCAGCATAGCCCTCAAGTCTGTCAAAAGACTTATAGGCATCGATACCATGCCCTGCTGTGGTTGGGTATCTTGGTATGCAACCTGTCTCTCTGGCCGCTGTTCCTTTTGATAATAATATTCCTCATCCAAATCCGAATCATGGTATTTCAGATTCAATTGTGATGGACTGTAAGCGTCCCCATACATCTCATTTTCCTCTTCTGAGTAGTCATCTTCATCCAACAAAAGGGGTGGAGGTAATGATGGTACCTTCCTTGGAGAAGTCATATCTGGGGTTATCCTCCTCCTTCTGTTGTTTTCTGGCGCTCCTGTCGTCAACGGCGTTGAAAACAAATCCACCGTTTCTATATTCTGAATCGTCGTCGACGGGAACGTCGACGAGAGTCCCTTCACCGCCGACGGCATCGTCGACGGAACCATCATCGTCGTCGGTTCCACCGTCGACGGGATCGTCGACGGAACTGTCATCGTCGACGGGTCCATCGTCGACGGGCTCGTCGACGGAGCTGTCGTCGTCGACGGGCTCGTCGTCCTCGTCGACGGGATCGTCGTCATCGAGATTGCCACCGTCGACGGAATAGTCATCGTCGACGGGATGGTCTTCGTCGACGTGGTGGTCACCGTCGACGTGGTCATCGTCGACGACGCCGTCGTCGATCCAGTCTTCGTCGACGGAATCGACATCGAGGTCCTCGTCGACGCTCTCGTCGTCGTCCTCGTCGTCGCTGGATGGCTCGTCGACGACTGAGGAGACAAAATCACCTCAGATGATTTAGAGTCCTTCTTGACCCCTGTAGAAGCCTCTACAGTCGGTTTTTTGACGGACTTGGCTACTTTAACCTGGTGGGAAGGCCCAGCCGAGCTCTCATCCAGTTTAGCCTTTTGCACCTGCAGTGCCTGCCTTTCCCTCTCCTTTACACTCACGTGAGGAGATTCGATAGGCCCTGGCTTGCCAGACCTATCAGAGGTCACACGCACAGCCTTTAAGGGGGGTTCAGTTGAAGTGTCCACAGACGAACCGCCCCTCTTCAATGAAGTCTTTGAAGATGTTGATCTGGCATCTTCCTCATCACCAGACACTACTTCCTCCCTCCTTTCCAACTTCCTGAGCCACAGAAGCAGCCGTCCTTCACGATCACGGAGGGTTTTAACAGACATTCTCCTGCATATACTACACTTATCGACCTTATGGTCTGGGTATAGACAGTAAATACAGTCTTGATGTTGATCCTCTGTATAAAGTCGTTTTTTGCCACAAGTGGCACAAGACCTGAAAAGGCTCTTCTTTTCCTTATCAGCCATGACAAAGCTGAAAGAAATCCTTAAAGAAAACTGTTTAAACAGTACCTCAAGTTGAAGTTAGAGCAGAGCTCTAAGGAGACTCCCTGTCACCAACGAAGCGGTAGAAAATCTGAGGCTCTGAGCTTTCTCAGGAAGGTTCTACAGGGTGAGGCTAATCTGATTGGTTGCTAAGGGGACTTTGGGTCTTTTTACATAATGACAGCAATAGGCTGCAAAAGATAATGAGGCCTAGGCCTAATTTTTTACCTTTTTTACACCTATTAGGGTGTGTTTACCTAGGTATATATATATATATATATTATTACCGAGGCTCCCATTCCGACGACGGGGAATGATACAAGCAATGGGAATCTATGAAAGTTCCAATACTGGAGTAACCATAGTTGTAGTTGAAGTCAGGACAGTTGGCGGATCTCTTCCCTAAAGTAAATGTATTTATTGGCAGTCCCCATCCAAGGTCCCAGTTTGATAATATGCCAGCCAGTCATCAAAGGGCCAGAGTGGAATAGTGAATGACACAGGGCTATGATAGATGGTGTTGTCCACTAAAGCCAGATGCTCAACACAGCAGTGTAGTGCAGGAAGGGCAAGGAGAGCATCCCCAGCACTAGCCCATGTGTGAGAAGCTGGCCTGGTATATGATGTACACTCATGTAAGTGTACACCTTGCACCAGTCCAGACAACCCTTATGGTGATTTAAGAGGTCTTAGACAACCCTAGAAAGCTCTCTAAGTGGTAGCTATGGAGCGCAGCCTTCAGGCTTAGTCTAGAAGGAGTGTAAAACAGCTTATTTTACCAGATTGCAATCTTATAGTATAGATTAAGTGAAAAAAAGAACCACACAAAGTATTTATAAAAATATGTATTTATTATAAAATACCCTCTAACACATAGAAATATCTCCTACCCAGAGATATACACAATGCACACAATACATTAGCAAAGAAACACAGTAAATAGCACGAAATAAGCAGTTGCCCCAGGGGGGACCAAACAATGTACTAAGAAAGTGGTATAAGAACCACGACTCGAGACAATACAATGTCGAGAGGACGTAGAAGTGAGAAGTGCTAGGGACCCAAGGAACCAACCAAGGTGAGTAGATAGGGACCCTACGGAGAGCGTGTGCAGTGTGGGGACACAACCGCCTGCTCAGTACAACCCTAAGTGTAAGTCGCAGTTGGATTTTTAAAGATTAAGGACCCTTCCCAGTGGACTCTGAAGAAACCCCATGGAAGACAGAGGGTTGGAGAGCCACCCCACCCGTGGATGCCCTAGTACTCACGTTACCTACACCAGGGAAGCTGGGTGCATACGTGGGAAGTGGTGTCGGAAACCGCTGTCGAACCCAATGGAGGACTTCAGAAAAGTGCATCTGCTGGAAGAGGAGAAAGTGTCCGGTGGAATCTGAAGATGGACTCTTGATGAGGGGTACCTGAAAGTAGGGGGCAAAGAGTCTGTCACTCAGGGGTGACCAGGAAACTTGGAAGACAAATGCCCTCCGATGTCAGGTGTTGCAGGATGGATGATGATGATGACCTTGACTCTGCAGCTGTGAGGACCAGGCGATGCTGAGGAGGACCAGGAGCCACGCAGGAGCTATCCCGCGAAGGATGTCGAGTGCTGAAGGGTCGAAGTCCAGCTGGAACACCAACAATCCTTGGCAAATGCAACCAAAGCAGGGAGTGAAGAAGGAGCAAAGTCGGGACCAGCAAAGGTCCAGAGGACTCACCATAAGAAGGGGAGTTAGTAAAGGCCCAAAGCAAACAGGGAAGCCCAAAAGAAACAAGTGTGACCCTTAAGTGGACCCACAGGCCGGAGGCACAGGAGTTGCGAGAGGACCTCAAGCAGCTCAACAAAAGCTGCAGGCCACGATGTACACGATGTGGGGTGGCTGAAGATACTGGTCACTGGAGGTGCTCGAGGTTGGGGCTACTTGGAACCCGAAGATTTTCTTGGAAAAAAGTCAACATGCCTTTGCAACTGCAACTTGACGTGGTGCACAGGGGTTCAGTTATTGCAACCCACATGAGGCATACTAGCCTCAAACTTGGTGAGACGGCAGGGCAGGACTCAGAAGCTGTGGAAAACCACCACCTGTGTTGCAGAACCTTTCGGAGTCCAGAGGAGCTCAGGGTCAACAGAGCGGTCGACTTTGTTGCGGTGCCTGCAGATGCAGGGGAGTGACTCCTTCACTCCAAGAGAGATTTCTTCAAGTGTCTTTGATGCTTCACAGGCCTTGGAAGGTTCCTGTATGATGCACAGGCACAGACGCTGCAGCAGACTGGAAGGGAGACAAAGTCAGACCCAAACGAAGTCCAGTGAAGTCCAGAGTGCCCAGACGGGAGAAGAGCAGTGGTACCTGATCTGAATCTTATCCCACGACGAATCTAGGGACCCTTAAGCCCTTAAGTATCCTAGGGAAAGTATTGGGAAGATTTAGGGGATCCTCCCAGGGGAGGGTCTGGACAGGGAGGAGGTTACTCCCATGTCCTTTGTCCAGTTTCACGTCAGAGCGGAAGCCAATGGCTCCCAGGACTGGTTTGAACTAGACTATGCACAGGGACACCAAATGTGCCCCTCTTACAGACTGAGTGGCGCTGGCAATCACACCAACCCCATCCCAATACACTAAATCCTTTCTGGAAAGTGGTCACACCTCCCTGTGACAGGATGCCTATTGTTCTGCCTTCTCCTGCTCGAGCTTGGCTCAGCAGGAGGAGGGCAGCATCATATCTCTGTGCAGCAGCAACCATTTTGTGCTGTACCAGTCAAGAAGGCTGGTACTGGGAACACTGAGAGCCTAACAGAGGGCTCTTCCAGTGCTTGGAATCATACCTCCCACACCATTTATGGTATGGGGGTATGATTCCAACATGTTTGATATCAAACATGATAGGATTCATTGCAGCAGTTTTCGAGGTGGTCATCGGTTAATTACGCGGTGCCCCTCTATATGGTATATGGCTGCTTCACGAACAACCCGTGAGAATGGACTCTGTAGGTTATAGGGGTGTCCTGCTCAAGCAGGGGCACCCTCTCACTTAGAACCAAGCACCCTGCCTTCAGGATTGCAAAGGCCTGCCATAGGGGTGACCTATAGGTTTTTAAATGCAGTCACCCAGGATTAGAAAACCTATATCTTTAATAAATGGTACTAGCACCAGCTTACACAGGCTGCAATGACAGGCCAGTAGTTCCATTCTGAATGGTCTCCCATGGGTGGCATAATACATGCTTCAGCCCATGGGGGACCTCTGGGTTACCTATGTCCTGGGTACCTTAGTACCATATTCTAGGGAATTAGAAGGGTACCCCAGTATCCAATCTGGGATGTACCTTAGTACTGAACATGAGAACTTAAGGGAGAAAGCAGAGAGAATGGGGTCCTGATTAGCAGAATTCCAGTCAGACTAGTTCAAAAACAGCTTAGCACCAGGTAAAAAGTAGGGGTAGCCATGCAGAAGGATCCTACCTTCCTACACCAAGTCTAGCAACGGAAGACCTGGCTAAGTAAGGGAGGGCCAGCAAAAGTAGGCTTAGTTGAAGCCCAAGCCAGCAGCAGACCAAGCTGGTGGGGGAGGAAGTGGGGGGGAGGGGGTTAAGACGGTATCAAACACGTCTGGGGTGATGGAGGAATAACGTTGAAGGGCTAAATGAGAAATAACATGTACAAATTCTTCTTGGTGAAAACTCTGTTACACCATTTAAAATACATTCCTAGAAGCATTTAACAACACAAGGTACCCCAGGCTCCAAAGACAATATAGGAAAGTTTAACACTACCAGGATTTGCTAAAAAGCCATAGGCTCTTAAAGGGCACTAAGAACTTTCCAGTGCTTTCAAGAAGTATCAAGCAAGCCTGACTTTGCCCATAAGTGTTGCAGATTTACTCTTTTCAAATCAATTTTTAAAAACTGGTATTAAAGTGGTGGGATCAGACATCTCTTGTTCAGGGTCCACATGATGTCACTAATGGACTTTCTGCACTTCAAAAGTTTTCCAAAAATCACAGGTATCTTCGATATCATCAACCCCACTACAGTGACATTCTTGCCCATTAGGCATGAAGCCCAGCATGGTAAAGGCAGGTAAGAAGGCTGTGGCACAGGATTGGAATCCAGTTAGGGAGTAGAGGCCAACTTTCTTTTGTTGATCCAGGGAAGCAAGCTTATCAGATAGATCCTCTCCTCCAGAGCTCATCACCTGGCCTTTTGTAGATCATTGTTGTCACACTCCCCAGGGCCAATGGCACAGCTCTAACACCTGAGTTTCGTTTACTGTGGCAGGTACTACACTCTCTAAAGTGCAGGGGACATGCATTCCTAAAATCTTCACTTGGCACCTCATGTTGGGTATGCTTCTGTCACTTTAGGAGCACCTTCAGTAGGAAAACAGGCAAATTGTATTGGGCAGAACTACATTCCAGCTGGAGGCAGTCGGGCTGGCTACAATTTTATGTTCTGATGACTGCACAAGCCCCATAAGTCAAGTCGGAGGTCCAGTGCAGATTCAGTTTAGTACTGATCTTCATTAAAGCAAATAGTCTATTCGGGAGGAAGATGGTTTCGCTGTCTTTCCCCCCAAGCTGGAACACTGAAAATCATTTGTTGTTGTAATTAGATTTGGACTCGAGATTTCAAGCCAGACGGGTACAAAATACATTGTTGTGTAGAAAGGGAGATGGAAGAAAAGTGCGCAGGGGCACAAATCCTACCTAGAGATGAAGGGTCACATATAATGTCCCTCCTCTTGAGTGTAGTGCCCATTCCCTCTATACTCATTAGTGCTAATTGGTCAGTGCACTCACAATCAAAAGCAGTGGCCGAATCCACTAGCATGGATGCTCCAATGAGTACTGATTCTGTTGGCTTACAAGATTTTCGCGTATAGGTTATGATTCAAAATCAAAAGAGCAAACAGTGTATTTTCATCCAGAAGCAGATAAATATGTGCCACTAAGCTGTGCATTTGTTCATATTTTCATGCAGAGGTTTATTTCCAGGTTGCCATCCACAGGTCAGCTGACACATAATGGGTTTTCCGTACTTGGATAGAATACACATGCATATATCTACCACTCAGCTATAAGATGTGGTACAACTTGGATCTGAAGACTGGAAGACTGCTGTAGCAAACTATATGTATGGAAAACATAAAGAATAACTGTGGGTCTAGAAATGTAAAATGACTATGTGTGTGGAAATGGCTATGTGTAAGCTTAGAATATAAGCAAACTACTGGACAGATACCTATTGTGAGTAAGTGTCCATCAGTTACTTTTCCTGTACCGCCCAATTCATCATATGGTCTACTTCACAGTAGGTAGTCCGGAACAACCAACTCCAGGATGTTATTGGGAGATGGTTGATATTGGTGAGGTAGTTTATAGCGTGGTAGCTAGATGTTGTTTGTAACTGAAAGCAGTGCAAAAGTGATTAGTGAATGGTAATGAAAAAAAGGTGGTGTTTCTAGTAAAATTGGATAGGGAACGCAATATACCTTTATTCTGGAGCCGTGCACTTCCAACAATAAAAACAAATAGAGTGCAAACAAGTCAGATAGTTTTAACAAATAAATACTGACTGGGTTATCTGGTCGAAATGTTTCTGCGGACGTTTAAAGGTCCACATTGGTACCTGCCGCTTCCTCAGGACCCATAATTAGTTGCTACTGCTTATGTGATAGATAAAAAACAATTGTGAACAAAATGGTAAATGTCACCTGTTCACATCTGGATTCCCTCCTGGTAGGGTAGAAGAATTCCAGATGTCGAGTTGCCATAACACACACACATAGACAGCAAGAACAAAAATAGGAAAACATACCATCATTATTATGAATAACCACCATAATTCTTAACGTGATGTTCTTGCATGGTAATTGAATTGAGTATTATCAAAACAACATAGGCTCACCTTTAGTTCAAGGGGGAAGTGCTTCCGCCTCACCTGGCAAGCAGCTCAGGATAATGGAGCCCCGCTCTATAGTACCAAAAATTATTTAAAAAAATATATTAAGCTTGTGATGACCTGTGTGGTCGCCCTGCAGTTAGACATTCAAAGGGTCTAACAGAAGTAAAGGGATCGGCGTGTGTTTAATCCTGACTAAAACATAGGCCTATTATCTCTTAGAAGTAAGATTACAAGTTATGAAAGATCTTATTGTGCGCAAAGACTGTCTTGTTATTAAATGGAATCCTGGTTACTATTCATTGAAAGAAAAACCAATTCATTACTGCGCCCAGTTTGTGTTGTCATGTAGAGTGATGCAGTTTCTTTTTATTTATTTTCAGGCTATCGTGTACTTTACACGAAGCGTTAATTTAAGAAAGTCGTTGTCCACTTTATGCCAGGCTCTGAATATTGGGCCTCTGTCGAAAAACAACTTCAATTGTATTTCGAATTTGAAGAGAATACACCTCGGTGCTTTAAAGTGCATTTCTATTTAAACGCTGCCGTTTATGAATCGTGACCTGGCAATGAACCCATGTGGTGATCAGAGGCCAGTCACCTCTCACCCTTCAAATACAGAGCTCAGTTCTTACGTGTGAGATGTAGTTTAGAAGCATGAATCACTTAATGCTCGGGTTAGAAAAACAAACCGCATTTGTACTTTGTAATGTAAGTTTTAAACTCAGGTGCGTGTAAATGCGCACAGCAGATCTTTTTTGCGCTTTATGGTGGAAGTTTAAAACTCGAGTTGATATCAAAGTACTAGACAGGAACTGCATTTCTAGCGCACATTTAAGTAGAAGTCCCTACGTGTAATGTTCTCCTTACCTCTCCGTCGGTACTCCTGGCAGCTTTCTGGGCTGTTTGGGGAGGTACCGCGGCAGAGGTTTGTGGCTTCCTTATTGAATATGGCTCAGTTCCCATTGGATGTCTCCGCCCACATGACCCTGTAGTTGTTTCTGGGAGATGTAGTCCACAAAATGTTATCCATTCTAACTGACCATGTGTATGATTTAATTTCACTCCTGTATATTAACACATGATGGCCAGCGATCTTAGAATCCATAGTTCCCTTATGGAATAACTACATGAATATCTTAAAGCGAAATTTTACCAAATTAAAGGCCACATTTTTACATGAATTAGCAAGGCAGGGGTCAGAAGAATATTTATGACTACCTCACTTATGTATAATTATGTTGTAATTTACGATAGACAACAGATTAGTTGTTACACAGTGGGGTCTATCATCTTATGGTGATATGTCAAAAAAAGGGTATTTTTTGTTCAGTTACACAGGACGTTAGTTTGAAGCTATCATTTCATAGTGACATCCAAGGGATGTCTTCATTCAGGCCTGCTTTGTCACAATTTAACTGGTAGACCCATTTTTGCTCTATCATGAAGAGATATTTAGACACGTCCGTTATATGTGCCGGGATATTAGATTGTTCCAACACAGTCCATTCAAATTCAGTTGGTTTATGCCCTGCTTCTATGAAGTGATTTGTTAGTCTGGTAGCCTGTCTATTACACCTAATTGTGCTCTTATGTTCGGAGATTCTTGTTCTTATTTTCCGAGTAGTCATCCCGACGTACCCGAGTGAACAGGGACAGGTAATTAGATAGATCAGTTGACTACTATTACAATTGGTGAAACGTCTTTGTTCCCAAGGCCGACCTGTCCCTATGTCGATGGTGGTGGAGCGTTTAGTCTGGGTGCAGGCAGCACAGTTTCCGCAGGGATGGTGTCCTGTTACGGGAGGCATGTTCCATAGTGTGCCCACTTGATGGACCGCTCTCGTAGGTGGTCTGGTGTGTACCAACTGATCTCTGAGGCTGATGCCGCGCTTGTAAGCAAAAAGAGGGCGCTCAGGGGAATCAGTTCCAGTATTTAGAATTCTCCAATGTTTTAGAATGATGCGCTGAATCGCATTAGATCTTGTACTGAATGTATTGACGCATGTCATTCTGTTGTTTGTCTCCTTCGGGGTCGCAGGTTCTAGCAGGGCTTCCCGGTTATTGTTAGCTGCTCTCTTTTTTGAGCGTTTGATCAGTTTTTTAGGATAGTTCTTTTCTTCAAGTTTATCTTCCAAATCCTTGGAATGTTTGTTGAAATCCTCCTTGTTTGTGCAATTCCGCTGTATCCGTTGAAACTGCCCAAATGGCAGATTGTCACGTAGTGACTTGGGGTGACAGCTGTTATATTGTAACAGGGAATTGCGAGCCATAGGCTTCCTGTATAGCTCAGATTTTAGACCTTGTGATGTTGCTGTAATTAATAGGTCTAGGAAAACCAGTGAATCATGATTGTACTCAACTGTGAAGCGCAAAAATCCATTGCGGTTGTTCAACCATTCATGAAAGGCTAGAAGAGACGGTATAGTGTACAGGCTCGGCGCAAAAACGCTGCCCATGCCTGGCTAATTTGTATATGCACAAATTCGAACAAGATCACGTATTGCAGACTGGGAACCCGTACTTAACATCAGTACGGGGTTGGAAGAGGTATATCGATGATATACTGGTGGTGTGGCGTAGCACTATACCGTCTCTTCTAGCCTTTCATGAATTTTGTGGACTACATCTCCCAGAAACAACTGCAGGGTCATGTGGGCGGAGACATCCAATGGGAACTGAGCCATATTCAATAAGGAAGCCACAAACCTCTGCCGCGGTACCTCCCCAAACAGCCCAGAAGGCTGCCAGGAGTACCGACGGAGAGGTAAGGAGAACATTACACGTAGGGACTTCTACTTAAATGTGCGCTAGAAATGCAGTTCCTGTCTAGTACTTTGATATCAACTCGAGTTTTAAACTTCCACCATAAAGCGCTAAAAAGATCTGCTGTGCGCATTTACACGCACCCAAGTTTAAAACTTACATTACAAAGTACAAATGCGGTTTGTTTTTCTAACCCGAGCATTAAGTGATTCATGCTTCTAAACTACATCTCACACGTAAGAACTGAGCTCTGTATTTGAAGGGTGAGAGGTGACTGGCCTCTGATCACCACATGGGTTCATTGCCAGGTCACGATTCATAAACGGCAGCGTTTAATAAGAAATGCACTTTAAAGCACCGAGGTGTATTCTCTTCAAATTCGAAATACAATTGAAGTTGTTTTTCGACAGAGGCCCAATATTCAGAGCCTGGCATAAAGTGGACAACGACTTTCTAAAATTAACGCTTCGTGTAAAGTATACAATATCCTGAAAATAAATAAAAAGAAACTGCATCACTCTACATGACAACACAAACTGGGCGCAGTAATGAATTGGTTTTTCTTTCAATGAATAGTAACCAGGATTCCATTTAATAACAAGACAGTCTTTGCGCACAATAAGATCTTTCATAACTTGTAATCTTACTTCTAAGAGATAATAGGCCTATGTTTTAGTCAGGATTAAACACACGCCGATCCCTTTACTTCTGTTTGACCCTTTGAATGTCTAACTGCAGGGCGACCACACAGGTCATCACAAGCTTAATATATTTTTTAAAAATAATTTTTGGTACTATAGAGCGGGGCTCCATTATCCTGAGCTGCTTGCCAGGTGAGGCGGAAGCACTTCCCCCTTGAATTAAAGGTGAGCCTATATTGTTTTGATAATACTCAATTCAATTACCATGCAAGAACATCACGTTAAGAATTATGGTGGTTATTCATATTAATGATGGTATGCTTTCCTATTTTTGTTCTTGCTGTCTATGTGTGTGTGTTATGGCAACTCGACATCTGGAATTCTTCTACTCTACCAGGAGGGAATCCAGATGTGAACAGGTGACATTTACCATTTTGTTCACGATTGTTTTTTATCTATCACATAAGCAGTAGCAACTAATTATGGGTCCTGAGGAAGCGGCAGGTACCAATGTAGACCTTTAAACGTCCGCAGAAACATGTAGACCAGATAACCCAGTCAGTATTTATTTGTTAAAACTATCTGACTTGTTTGCACTCTATTTGTTTTTATTGTTGGAAGTGCACGGCTCCAGACCTTTTTTATCATCACCATTCACTAATCACTTTTGCACTGCTTTCAGTTACAAACAACATCTAGCTACCACGCTATAAACTACCTCACCAATATCAACCATCTCCCAATAACATCCTGGAGTTGGTTGTTCCGGACTACCTACTGTGAAGTAGACCATATGATGAATTGGGCGGTACAGGAAAAGTAACTGATGGACACTTACTCACAATAGGTATCTGTCCAGTAGTTTGCTTATATTCTAAGCTTACACATAGCCATTTCCACACACATAGTTATTTTACATTTCTAGACCCACAGTTATTCTTTATGTTTTCCATAGTCTAAAGGGGGATTATAACTGTGCCTAGGTCGTTAAATATTCCCTCGGACCCTCTCTCCAACTCTTTTGTTTATTGCAAACTATATGTACACAATGAAACAACACCTAATGCACATCTGGCTCACCAACATGTACCTCTACTGAGCCGAACCCCAGCAACCAAGTCACTGAGATTTACCCTGGATACCGACCTCACCATCAAGTAACTCTTCACCAAGAAAACACATGCAGTTTGAAAACAGCTTTGGCATAAAGAAAGTGAAACCATTCCTGCCAGAAAGCTCACCTCCTCGGTTTTCCAGTCAGGAATGCAAACAAAGGGCAAATAAGAAAAAATACAAGGCAACAGGCTTTCTACATCTATGCAACCAGGATCTTGAACAACAACCACATACTATCTTGCAAACTCACCTCTTCAAAGAACACTACATCGTGATGCAGTAACAGTCCACTTCTGCTCTCTCCCACACACACTTTTTCTCTCTTTTACACACGCCCTCTCCTAATTGACATAGACTGTTATGCTGACCCCCCCCCCGACTTGCTGCAACCCTCAACTCTGATCAAGTAGTGCAACCAATTGCTGACCAATAGCACTCCATATAACTTTAGTACGGTGTGGAAGACACACTATTCTGGCGGTACACTTACATTCACTTCTTACCTGCAGGAGGCCCAGCTAGGCCTTTCTCTCCTTATACACAAGCCATATACATACACAAGATGTTACACTCATCTCTGACCACCAGCAGTCCCTGCTATTCCACACCTGGTGGGAGGAGAGCTCCACCATAGCTCTGTAGTAACAGGATGCACCCTTAAGTCTTTCAGTGTTGATGCTAAGGCAATCAGTATACACACACACACACGCATCCATGCACACACGCACACACACACACATCATACTCACACAATTGTTACATCTGCTAGCCATGCCTCAAAGACTCGCAAGTAGCTTTGCAAACAGTCTCCTGACATGCAGCACCCCCTAATATTCTAGTTCTCATTGACATACACACTGATACCAATGCACCTAACACCCTACCTGGTGAAGCCTTTTATGTAGCTGTCTGTGACTGAAAAACTGCTGTTTTTTCCATTGCACGTTTGAAATCTCAATTCAATAAACACTCCTAGTTGGTATATTCTGTGAAAGCAAAGCCTTTATTAAAGCTGACAGAACACTGCATGTTTAACAGCTCATCACTAAGCACCCCTTGTTGTAAATACATCACTAAGCATTGGCAGAGATACCCTCCACAAGCAATGGAAATTTCTAGACAGCGCATACAGAGAAACAATAAGCATTTATTAGTAATATGTGGTAGCTCATCCTAGAATAGTTGATAAAACGAACGAGAAAGAAACATTCATCTGACCATGGATTCAACCTTGAAACACAGCTACAAGTCTGAGAACAGAATACCATAGTCATCCTCCCTGATAATTCATGTAGTCCTGGAAAGTCGAGGTCTGCCAAATACTATTTTATTAAAAAAAATTGTATTAAAGTGTGAAACCATAGTGGCAATCATTACAATACAGTAGGCAGTTAAGGAAGCATACATACATGTGGTATCATGTAGTGTTCACATGCAAGACATCAGTACAAGTACATACACAGATATCATCTTCTAACCTCACTGTACCCATGTGAACTAGGAAATAAAGGGAAAGAGGTGAGGAGTAAAGGAAGGTCAAGTTAAGTAAGGAAAGATGCAATGATACAAGTGCATGGAGCTAAAATGTGGCCCAGCAGCATCATGAAATCTGCATATCACCCCCTAAGCGACATACCCCAGCTAGCCTGTGGAGACGACAATACTCTAGGTAGAGTAGTTCAAAAGCCAGGTCATGTGATCAGTAGAGCTGATCCCAACTCCCATTAAAGGGTGGCAAAAGTGGAACCGAGTCAAACCTATTAAGTTTTGAATAGGGCATGGACCAGTCCATATTACCTTCGTTTGTCACCACGTGTACCAGCACTGGAAAAGTATGACTATACAAGAGTTCAGCAGCCAAAGAAAGGCATAGGTAAGTGGAGGCTATGGGGTAGAAGAGCACAATTCTCTCAACATCTGCATGCCCAGCCCATCCCTGAAACATGCTGTAACAAGATTCAGGAGCCCTCCCCCCATGTATCTCACCAGGGTGGCTATTGCATATCCACTGTGCCAACATAGTCCTTTCAATCCATTTTAGCAATGATAAATGAAAGGGATCCCCTGCAGACTATCCAGAGAAACAAGTCCAGATCATGCCCTTGTTCAGGGTAAATCTGATTCAAGCTTGGATCAATCATGGAAAATCATCTGAAAAATGGGGGGGAGAAGAGACCGATGCCTAGCTAAGTGTGGGTGTCCTAGTCGAAGGAAGAGACATATGTACCCTGCACCCTTTCATATGCCCCCCAGTTTGTCATGTAGTATATACATGGTTCATTCTAGGAGTGCTACCCTGTACAATTCCAGCAGCCCCTATTGACCTGATGGGGTTGTTGGTTGGCGCCAGAGACAGTGAATGCACAGCTTGGCAGCCACTAAAGCAGTGACCAGCCAGGGATGAATGTGGATGTCCACATCAGGGGGGTCAGTTGTGTCGTGAAGAAGCGCCAGGTAAGACGATAGAGTTGGAGTCAGGGAGCAGTGCAGGCAAATATTAGACCACACAGACATCCAGTAGGGTGCCTAGTAGGGTTGTGTGACACTACAGGACCATTATATATAGTAAAAATCACAGCGAGGTTCTCCAAAGGTCAAACATTGATCATGCGGTAACAAACGTGCCCTGTGTGATTTGTAAGGTAACCAATACCAATAACTAAGGGCCTTATTAAAGGTACGTCCGTCCTGAGACCACCATACTCATGATGGTGGTCCGACCACTGCGGTCTGCCCGCAGTATGAAGAGTGCGGTGGCCGGACCACTAGCTGCCCACTACAACAGCACCGGCACCGCCAGGACCCTGAAGCCCACGGTGCTGGCGGTGATGGAAATGAGGAGGAATGGAGGCGGTGCCAATCCCGACACCACCGTCCATATTACGACTTGCCCTTCCGCAAGCCTCTTCATGGCAGTGCTCCTGCCATGAAAAAGCTGGCGGATGGGCAAGGAGGGGACCCCCAAAAGGGCCCCAAGACAAATCGACCCATGAGGGTGGGTGCATGGGGCACACAATGTGCCACCCCACAAGTGCATGGTTGTGCGTGCACTGTGTGGCATGCACGACATGGTGCATGACAAACCATGCACAGACGAGCATTCAGCGCTGTCACGCCAGTGGTATGTTGTATAGGCTCTCCTATGAGCCTAACATACCACCACCGCACCACTGCCACAGCACCGCCCGCCCACCCAGGATTATACTCATAATTCTGCGAACAGGCAAACCACAGCCATGGCAGTCTTCCTGGTACCCTGGCAGTGGCGGTCCCAGCTGAAGACCGCCAAAGTTGTAGTAAGGCCCTCAGCATTTTAATGTAAAGGAACTTGAGCCATAACTCTCTAAATACCCTGTTGTGTTCTAGTATAGATCAGCCCAGTCTTCAGGCGAGTATTTCTTAATGAGCAATATCTGCCACCGCAGTCTGGGCGCTGCTAGTGATGGGTTAAAACGCAAGACTTTAATTAGGACTCCATAAATGCCCAACACCACTCCTCGAAAACCACTCTGGATCCTCAGGTATTGGTAGATGAGCGATACAGCTAGGACAGTTGGTGAGGGCCCCAACGTACTTCTGAGACAGTGTGCCAGCTGTCCATACTTCCAGTGATCAAGGGCTGCAAGGCCACATTCATCTCTCAGTGTCACAAAGGATTTCAGAGCACCCTCTTGTAATAGTTAATCCACCATTCTAAACCCCTTCATATGCCAATATGGCCATTAATATGGTTTGGTCACAATACTAAAAGAGCGGTGCTCTGGAATGGAGGAGAGGTGTCACACCCAAGAGTTTGTGTAACGAAAGCCACGCCAATAGGGTTGCATTTAGTATCAGGATCCCTGCCAGGGGGTGCGAGGTAGACAGGTATGCCGACAGGAATGTATTGGGACAGCCCAGGAGATGTTGTTTGATTTGGACCTATATGGAGCATCTTTAGACTCCACCAGGAGGCAAGCCAGTCACAACAGATCAAATGCCAGAATGCACGACATAATGTGCGGGAGACACAGACCTCCCAATGCTGAGTCTGTCCACAGCTATGAAGCTTGGAGCCGTGGTGATCTCCCACTCCAGTTGTAGGAGCAAATATCCGCCTCTATGCCCCGGCGCGCAGCAGGGGGTATCCTAAAAGGCAGCATTCCGAGCTTAATAATTATATCGGGGCCATCGTCATTTTATCGTTTCTAATGTTAACTCTTTTGTGTGTTCATGTACACTAGTAGTGTGGGCATGTGATCAAAACAAGATGGAGTTGGCTAAGTTTCTTAAATGCGGCCTAGGAGTTCACATTCCCACAATTCTTCATTATTTAATGTATTTTAATCGTGTTGCCTCTTTTTGATAATCTTACTCCCTAGCTTTCTTTTTATCAATTTCTCATAACCTTTCCTTGCTCTTTTGGAGTGCTGCATCCCTTCCTTAATTCCAAACACATATGTATCCAACACAAGTTTATTAACAGCAAAAAGTACTCTACCTATCATAACGAATTATCCTTGTTCTCAAGCACCCAACCACCCCCTACCCTTTGCTCTTCTTGCAAGACATTTGAAATATCTACAGTATGGAGTTAGCTAGGTTTCTTAAATGCAACCTAGAAGTTCACAGGCTCATTTTTTAAAAAGCTGGGTGCTTCATCAGTGATTGTGACACACAGACATAGATACTTATGCGCACACACAAACAGAATCACACTAATGTACACACACTCATGGCCATACAACATATTGATATTGAGGAGTTTTATACAATGTGCGAATGCCAAAGGCATCTTGGCGCTGTGTCTACTGCATTTGGGAGAAAGGGCAACACCAGCTAAGATTGCTGAATAAGGCTTACTCTCTGTCTTAATAAACCGGAAGGACAGATAAAGAGAGATAAAAGAAACCTCAGATTAAAGAGGGTTTACCTCTTTTCACAGAAAAAAATATGTTTCCTGAAACCAAAGAAAATTGGATTGGCTTCTAAGGTGTTTAGGAAGGTTATTCCACAAATGAGCTGTATTGTGAATAAAACTCCTTCCTCCCCATTTCTTACTTCTGACTTTATGGACATTGACAGTACTGTAATTGATCGAGCGTGAAGTCTTTCTAGGCCTGTACCAAGAAAATGTTTTTTTTTCAAATATGCTGGGCCGTCCCCGGATAAGTTTTTATGTCAGACACAAGGCTTTGAACCTGACTCTCTCCTTCACAGGGAGCGAATGAAGCTCTCGTAGAGCCTCAGACACTAGCTTGAACTTGGGGATCTTCTTTAAAGGACGAGCCGCAGCATTCTGTAACCATTGGAGTTTCCTCAGAGAGCGCTGCTGAATGTCTAGATATAAGGCAAATGCTATTAAAGGGAGGATCTTCTTGATTGTATGCAACTAAAACAAGCATTTGCAATGCAATATGTCTTGCATTATTAAAGTTTGAGCTATTGGCATTGCTAAATAATGCAACACCAATAGCTCAAACTTTAATAATGCGAGACCTATTGCATTGCAAATGCTTGTTTTAAAATTAATTTTGTGATACTGTTTGGTTAGTCTAATCAGACTCTCCAAGTGTCTCAAGAATAGAGCTATCCCAGACAGACAGCTGTGCCCATGACCAGGGTCCCTGAAACATTCTCTGGGAACCACCAGCGCAACTGGCTGCACATGCAATAGCATCATTCGGGATGGATGGATGAATACATGGATCTATCAGTGAGTGGATGGATGGATCCGTGAGTGGATGGATGGATTCGTGAGTAGATGGATCCCTGGACGGATGGATGGATGGATGGATCAGTGAGTGGATGGATGGATGGATCTGTGAGTGGTTGGATGGATCCGTGAGTGGATGGATGGATCCGTGAGTGGATGGATGGATCAGTAAGTGGATGGATGCATGGACGGATGGATAGATGGATCGTGAGTGGATGGATGGATCAGTGAGTGGATGGATGGATGGATCCGTGAGTGGATGGATCGATCAGTGAGCAGATGTATGGATGGATAAGTGAGTGGATGGATGCATGGATGGATAGATGGATAGATCAGTGAGTGGATGGATGGATAGATCCGTAACTGGATGGATCCGTGAACAGATGGATGGATGGATCAGTGAGTGGATGCATGGATGGATCTGTGAGTGAATGGATAGATCAGTGAGTGGATGGATGGATGGATTCGTGAGTGTTTATGGATCCGTGAATGGATGGATGGATGGATGGATCAGTGAGTGGATGGATGGCTGGATCCGTGAGTGGATGGAGGGATCCTTGAGTGGATGGATGGATCCGTGAGTGGATGGATGTATAAATGGATGGATGAAAGAGTGGATGGATGGATCTGTGACTGGATGGATTAGTTAGTGGATAGATGGATGGATCAGTGAGTGGATGGATGGATCAGTAAGTGGATAGATGGATCAGTCAGTGGAGGGAAGGATGAATGGATCTATCAGTGAGTGGATGGATGATGAATGGATGGATCAGTGAGTGGATGGATGCATGGATGAATGGATGGATGGATGGACGGTCAGATAGATGCGTGGGTGGAGTAATGGATGGATGGAAGGCTCAGCCGCCCGGCTTTCCCTGCTCCCACCCCTCTCCTTTGTGCAGCAGGAGCAGCTGTGCGAATAAATAATCCTCGAATGAAGGCACTTTATGTCGCCCCCGCCGCCGCAAGTCTGCTGAAGTGGCTGAAATTGGCCTGCGTACAATGGGAGCCGCTCCGCAAGTGTAAGATAACTAGACATGGGGGGGGGGGGGGGGGGGGGGGGTGGATGGAGTTACAGTGCCGGGCACTGTGAAGCGCGACAGCCACAGATGAAGGGCAAGAGTGATTTTCACACAGGTGCGGGGGTTAAAGGCACCAGTTTGGCAATATGGGGAAATACTGGGTTGTGTGGTGCACGCTGCTATAAGAAGGGGAGAGAAGGCAACTCGTGGCAGCGGGGGCCTGTGTTATGGCCCTCACTCGTGGTATGGTGGTATGCGTGGCACAACAGAGCTTGGTAAAAATATGCCCTCCCCATCTTAATTAAACAAAGAACTCAGTTGTGTGTCCATTTCTGTGGTAATGTTACCGACTTGAAGTACGTGGTTGTGATTTTGAAAAGCTTGTCTGTTTTATATACTCCAAGCAAAGCAGGGCACGTTAAATATATAAATAAGCACGACATTCCTCTTGTGTGCAAAAGCTCAATATGAGCGTGCAAAATGCTTTCTGCATGGCAACCGTGCATACATTTTACTATGCACTTTCAATTTGGAAGAAATGGCTTTCTTATATTTAAATACCTTAAACATTTTCTGTAAAAATAAACACTGTAAATCCTTTAAAAATTATGCACATACATAAAGAGGCATCATATTGCACTCCGTGAAACCGAAGAATGCAAAACATGCGTAATGCTACCATTCGTGCAAAAATCCTTCAGAAATGTCAATATTGATTGCATTGGCAGCAGATGTGTTTTATTCATATTGCCAGCTTAAGATATTTAGAATACAGATGCCATCAATTACGCACACTTTCCCCCAGCAAAATTAGCGTTGGCACCGCTATAAAACTTCAGGAGAGGGTGTTAAGGAGGACATGAGCATGCAACTGCGCGAGAAGCACGCACTTTAGTTACTGTAAGAACAGTATTTTTCTTATTGTGTGTTGTCACCTTCCAGCCGTGTGATCTTGCTCCTTCGGATGGCAAATGGGGATCACTTTTGCGGCTGCTTTGATGTTCTCAGTGGCCGTGTGGCTCACTGAGATCATCAAAGTGGCCGCGAAAGTGATCACGCAGGCTGACAAGTGGTGCACTGTACCCAATCCGCCTGCAGCCTTTGGGAGCACTTTCAAAAGCCCCTTACTTAATATCTTGCATAGCATTGTGTACGAGAGAGCTAGGCGAGACCTAAAAAACACGAGGAAGTCAGTTCCTTAATTTGTACATTAAATGACAGACTAGAGTCATAGATTAATTCCAAATTCCTGACTGCAGGAACCGGAGCGGGGCAGGAAACCATCGTCTGAGGCCACCAGGTTTGATCACAGAAAACTGTGTCATTCCCAACAGGAGAACCTCAATTTTAGCCTAATTCAGCATAAGACAGTTGTTACCCATCCATTGTTCGATGGCTCTGATTCAGCTATTACATCGTTGAGTGGTTTCTTTAACATCTTTCAAGACAGACCGAACAATTTGCGTGTCATCAGCATAGTCCAATGGGGCAAAGCCAAAGGAGTGAATCAATCTTGTCAGGGGAGCTACGTAAATGTTAAAAACTATGGGGCCCACCAACAAGGAGCCCTGAGGAACCCCACTAGGTAGTGCAAAGGCCGTGGACACAAAATCTCCCAGAGTAACTGTCTGTTCTCTATCTGAGAGAAAAGAGCAGAGCCTCCAACTCCATTTTTATCCAGTCGAGCCAACTGGACAGCATGGTTTTCTGATTCGAAGGCTGCAGATAGATCCAACAGGATAACTGCTGCCTCCCTTGAGCACAGTAATGGAATGATGGCTGCGGAGCTCCACGCCTCCGTGTAGCCTCCTGTGACCCGTGATCTGTGACCCCGCCCCCTGGAATGGCGAACGGTGAAATGCTGACTGAAACGCCGCGGCCGCGGCAGGCATCTGCTGCTGTTCTTGCCTCCTAGCCGACTCTGCTGTCACGGACTTTGGCACTGGGGTTAAAGGGCTTTGTATTCAGACTGTACGAAGCTGAGGGCGTTTGTTACAAGCTACTGCCACGGATTGCTTTGTCTGCGCAGTTCAACGGTCGGCGTTCAGCTCCCTGAGTCCCGACGTCCGACGTCCAACGCCTCAGCTTGCCGCGGATGCAGCTTCTTTCCTGGTTCCTGGTTTCAGGCTTGAGTCCGGAGTTAAAGGTGTTCAGCTCCTAGTTTCCAGAGCTTGGACAGTTCTCCCCAGGATTTCGGGGGTGTTACCTGCCGATTCTCCTCTGTTCTGTTCTCAGGATCTTGAATTGGAGGCTGGGATTGCAGCTGCAGCTACCGGTTGATTTGTTCAGGCGCTGGTTTTGGAAATAGTGCGGGGAATCCTTGAAATTTCCTGCTGCAGTGGCGAGATAAGAAGTTTTGAGCCTACATCACCGTGTATCACTGTGAGTAACGCCTGGCGTAAAGGGGACTAACCGAAAGGAATCTTTTAAGGGGGTTGAATTTCACCAACTCTGCACGCAAAAATGGGCAAACCTCAAAGGGAGGGTGAGGAGGTTAATAAGACCAGCAAAATCGAATTGGCTGCCCGTCAGAAAGCAAGAACTTGCTTAGCCCTAGCCAAAAAGTCCTCTAGCAAAGCAGCCAAGGAAAATGACAAAAGTAAAGGTAAAGCTGGGGGGGAGAGCTCAGAGGGGGATACGCTGCCGGAGTCTTCGGACGATGAACTACCCATTCCTCCTATCTCTTTGCAAGTCAAAGAGACAAAAAAGGTTGCGATGGATTGTCAAGATAATAATAACTTAACAATACAGTTCGAACCAGAACCTGAACCAGAACCAGAGCCTGAACTAGAGCCAGAACCGGAGCTGGAAGTAGAGTTACCAGCTGGTACTTCGGTATCAGTTCTAGAAACGCCACCTCAAGCAGGAGAGGCTAAAAATAAACATGGTAAAGGAGGAAAAGAGTTAAAAGAATATCCACTCTTTGCAAAAATAACCACTCCTAAGACTCTTTCTGCACAATCCCCCATTATCGTAGCTCCCGCCGCCTCACCAATTTCACCAGCCTTACCAGCCAATATTGCACGACCCAATGACCCTGGCCCAACAAAATCACCTAAGTCAATTGGACACATTAAGATACCTGAACCTCTTCCTCTATGTACTTCGCAATCTCTTAGAAGCTCCACACAAGAAGCTTTGGGCGGGGTGGGCTGCACACAAGACTGCTCCTCATCTCCAGATATACAAAGCAAGGTATTGGGAACCCCAAGTGCAGACGGTGATGAGGTACAGCTGTGTGCCAACGTGAACAATTCAGATTCTATAACAAAACCTTCAGTAGGAGAAAGATAATTTTCCGGGACTAGAAGAGAGCTCTGAGGTGAGATACCAGCTAGACATCCGCGAAATGCTGAATTTGATTCTTGATGAAATCCGAGAAATTAAACATAACCAGCAAGTGGAGATAGCCGCCCTTCAATCAAGAATGGATACATTTGAGGAATCAATGCTGGTGATCCCGAAGAGACTTCAGGAGGCAGAGGCTAGGATCTCTACAATCGAAGATCAAATGAACCTGGTTTCGGGGGAGGCAAAGGAGGCAGCTAAGAAGAAAAATGCTCTTGAAATCAAGCTAGAGGAGCTCGAAAATCACTCCAGAAGGTCAAACCTAAGGATTGTGGGGTTCCGGAAGGATTAGAGGTCTCCGATACCACTCAGTGGGCTGACTCTTTTATTCACCACACAGTTCTACCTGAATTTGAGGGAGACCTGACAATAACAAGAGCTCATTGGGTCCTGGCCCAGCGCTTCCCAAATTCAGCATTCCCAAGAACTATTCTTTTGAACTTTGCTGATTACAGGATCAAGGAGAAGATTCTTTCTAGAGCTTTCCAACAACGCCAATTTTCAGTATCAGAAACTGTAAAATGTAGGATCTTCTCAGATATGACTGCAGTAGCTGCAAAAAGAAGAAAAGAATTTGTGAAAATTCTTCATTTATTCAAGGCAAATGGCGCTCAAGCCTCGATTGCCCAGCAGTCAATATTGAAGGTCCTGGTTAAAGGAAAATGTTACTTGTTTACGGATGTAGAAGAGGCACAATCTCTTCTGCAGGAGATCTCTTCAGGAGCCAGGCCTGAAAAGGGGAAAATCTAACCTAGGCCTGGTAATTTCTTGCTCTGGTGTTTCTTGTCTTTTTTCCCAAACATGAATAGTGTACAATAATAGTATGGGGCGGTAACAGATCTACGGGTCACTCAGGGTGTAACAAAAGGACACCCAGATCAGAAGAAGTGGGAGGAATGTGGTTAGAGTGGCAGGGAAGGGAAATTCCACATTCCTGGGGAGGGTGGGGGGGTAAATGCAGCTAAAAGGAATATGAGCAATGGGTATTTCATTTGTTTTAGTTTTAATAATAGGTACTCAACAGTGATAGAATATTCTTTTAGATGAAATGTAATACTTGTAACATCCTGCCAATTAATGCAAATGGAATGTTAAACAAACAGAAGTATGGGACGTTGCTGAAATGGATAATATTTATTAGACCCCAGGTGGTCTTTTTTCAGGAGACTCATTTGAAGTCTAACAGTCCGAAGCTGTTTATTCCTAGTTACTTCTCCAAGGTATTTTTTTCATCAGCAGGGGTGGCCCAGAGAGGGGCGCTATTTATTTTTCAAAGGATCTAGCCTGGGAAATACTACAGGTTCATAGAGATGTTAAGGGCAGGTGGATATGGGTGGTGGCTAAATTGCAAGATAAAATTATAAACTTTGTGAATTATTATGGCCCCATCCTTGACGATATTTCTGGGCTGTCAGAAATGTATGAATCTCTAAGGGGCGTCCCAGGACAGATAATTTTAGGAGGATATTTTAATTATATTGAAGACTTGTCAAGAGATACTTCTAATAAGAAAAAGAAACAGTTAAAGCCCAAAACAAAACGTTTTTTTTAAGCACTCTTACATGAATATCAATTGAGGGATCCATGGCGTTATAGAAATGCTGAAATTGAATCTTTTACATGTTATTCCCACCGGTTTCGGACTGCATCCAGAATAGATTTCTTTTTAATATCTAGATTTTTTCAGATCTTAAGAACTGCGATTGGATGCAATCCGTTTTCGGACCACGCTAGAATTGAATTAGAATTAGTACTGGGAGTAGTGGATGAGGTGCGTCCCAAGTGGCAGTTGGATCGCACCCGTCTACAAAACCAGGAATGGGTTTCAGAATTCAGAGATTGGATTATACAATTCTTTGAAATAAACGATAACACAGCTGAACCCTTCTCTGTCTGGGGCGGATTTAAAGCATCAGCACGCGCCCAGATTATCGCATATACTAGCGCTGAGGCAAACGAAAGAAAGTTACAAATAGCCAAGCTTCAATCAGACGTAGAGAGGGAATATACCTTGCAGCTCCAACATCATTTCGAGTAAACTAGAGCAAGCTAAAAGTCTTCTTCGGGATTTTTTTGTTGCGGAAGAGATTAACAGTTCGAAAGCCTTCCAACAAAGGGTCTACGAAGACAGCCAGTTGGTGGGAAAATTACTGGCTAACGCTACCAGAAAAAAGCTGGAGTCATCACTGTTAGTGAAAATTCATGTTCCTCAGAGTGGGCTGGAGGAGGAGGATAGAGACAAGATCTCAAAGATCTTCCTGGATCATTTTGAAAAAATCAACTCTACGGAATATCAGGTAGAGGATATAATGACCCAGGACTACTTTGCTAATATAGAAATCCCCAAAATCTCAGAAAACCGGGCAACCAAATCAGTCTTGAAATAAATACCCCTGATATACAAGATTGTATAAAGGCAACCTCAGGGGGAAAGGCTTCCAGCCAGGACGGATTCCCAATCGAGTTTATAAGGTCTTTTTTTAAAGAATTAGCAATTCCCTTGAAAAAGTAATATAATTATGTTAGGTTAGGTGGGCACGTCCCTGCAGAGTTTAAGGAATCTACAATTATATGTTTTATCAAAAAAGATACAAATCAATATGATGTTAATTCATATAGGCCAATTAGCCTATTAAATTTGGATTATAAAATCTTTATGAAAATATGGGCTGAGAGATTTGTCCTTGCTGCCCAGGAGGTCATCCACCAAGACCAGTCTGGGTTTATTGGAGGACGTTATATGGCAGCAAACACCGAGTTCTTAATCAAGGCACTGTACTATTTTAATTTTAAATTTGACCCCAGCTTGTATATTAATGATGGACGCAGAAAAAGCGTTTGACCTGGTGAATTGGGCAGCACTATTCTACTCTCAGTCAATTCGGTTTTCCAGCCTCAATTATTACGATGCATCATAACATCTATGAGGGAGCATCGGCACAAGTAATAATCAACGCTAATCAGACTGGTAAGATCAAGGTTAACAGGGGCACAAGGCAGGGCTGCCCGTTGTCCCCGTTGCTTTTTACTTTCTTTATTGAACATTTAGTAGTTAAAATTAGGGACAACGTGGCTATCCAGCCCCCTATCATCGGTATGTCTAAATTAAAGCTATTTGCCGATGATATTATTTTATATTTATTACCTATAAAAGAAAATATCGAAAATCTAATGAGAGTTTATCAACTATGAAAAGATAGGGGGTTATAAAGAAAATCCCCCAAAAACTGAGATCCTTGCATTAAACACTGATCTTCATTTTCTCCCGGTCGATCTGCAGGCCCAAGCTGCAAGAAGCGACCCAATTAGATATTTGGGCATATTTGTGACCTTCGAATATGATATGCTTTATTCTATGAATTATATTAGAATGAAGAACAAAATTCGGAATCTTTTAGATCAATGACTCCTTCTTCCATTATCAATTATAGGTAGGGTGTAATTGATTAAGATGTCGGTGCTGCCCTTGCCTATATTTTTGTTCAGTAACGTTCCCATTAAAATTAATTTAGCTTTTTTTAAAGAACTCGAAACAATGCTGAGAGGTTTTATATGGGGCAACAAAGCTTCGAGAGTTAAACTTCCAGTATTACAACTCCCAGCTGAACAAGGAGGTCTAGCCCTACCCCATTTAAGGACCTACTATGAAGCCACATTTTTTGACATATTGGCAGGATTATTGAGGAGTAATCAAACAAGAGATAATTTTTTTCTTAAAAGAATGTTATAAGAGGCAGGTTCCCAAATTCCAGTTTTTTTAAAAATCGCAAAGCTCCCAAAGAGGTCAAGATATACAACGATAAGAGAATATGCCTCAAGAATGTCACTCCTTTTCAAAAAACATGGTACTGATGGCTCTCATTATTTAAGTTTATTTGAATGTACTCAAAGAGGCCTACCACTAAGTTTGAATCATATATAAACCTGGGAACTTTGTGGGTTTCACGAGTTAAGACATATGGTAGTCCAAAACAGGGTAATTTTTTGGCAGGAGGTAGCCGCTAGAATAAATGGTCCATTGCGCCCGACCTTTTTTGAATATATGCAGATTTTTTATTTTATTAGAAATGAGATAAATGGCCTGTTTAACCCTACTAATATTATACTAACAGCCCTGTATGGTGGAATGAGCAAAGGTATCGGATATTGGTACAAGATGCTTCATTGCTCAAATCAAAACGTATTAGTAGACAGACATCTTGAGAAAATACATCTTGCTACACAATGTAACTTTTCCACAAAGGATTGGGAGGTCATTTGTCAGCTGGGGAATAGATCTTTATGCACTGCCAACTATAAAAGAATGTCTTTTCTTTCTCGCTGGTTAGCATATTATACTACGGAGGCTTTGGAAAAGATGTTTCCCGGAGCTGAGAATAAATGTTTCAGATGTATGGCTAGTAGCCAGGGAGGATGGCATCATATTTTTTTAACTTGTCGCCAGCTAGAAACTTTTTGGAAGGAAATATTTGCCGATTTCGAACAGGCTATTGGGAAATCTTTTCTACCAACAGCAGAAGTAGCCCTGTTCGGTATATGCAAAGACAGGAGCAGGATTAATAAAGCAGAAGTATTTATATTTATATTCTGTGCAGTTGCTCGTTCCTTAATACTTCAAAACTGGAAGTCCAAAGAGATCCCATCACATTTAAAATGGTTCAAAAAAATGAGGAGAACATGTTTTTTTGAAAAGGCTTATGCTGGTAGAGTGGGAGCTATTAGGAGATTTGAGAGGAACTAGAAATATTTTGAGACTCTAGAAGTAATAAAGGGAGGATGATTTGTGAAGAAAATTGAGAGCAGATGATTTTTAATAACAGCCTTTTTTTCTATGAATCTGGTAGTTTTGTCTAAATTATTATTATTTTTTTCTCCAGGACATCTGCACTTAGTAGCACTCTCTTCTTACATCAGATTTCACTATGCACGTTTTAAGATAGTACTTTCTTTGTACTTCTGGCACTCTTGCACTCTTGCACTAGCACTTTATTGCAGTTTTGCAAGTTTTTGCAGATGCACCTTATAAATTGCATATTTTGTACATAATGTCCTGGAAATTTTGATGATGTAGTAGGCTGATTTTTCTATCTTGATGAACCTCCCTTTTATCTTTGTATATCTTTTTATCTATTTATCTCTTGTTTGTTATTTAAGAAATGTATTGGAAATGTGTTATTATTGAAATCTAAAGTATAACATGCTTTGTACCTTTGGTTTACCTTTTGCTCTATCCAATAAAAAAAAAAAGATAACTGCTGCCTCCCTCAGTTGTCTAGTCCACTTCTTAACTCCTCTGCAGCTACGACCAGAGCAGACTCAGTGCTGTGGTTGGTCTGAACCCAAATTGTGCTGATTCCATGATTTCATTCTCTAGGAATTTGGAAAGTGCGATACTCATATATTTTTCGAGGATTTTAGTTGAGAACGGTAGCCGGGTAATAAAAACAATACTTATTTACCTCTTTTGGGTCTAGTGAGGGTTTTTTGAACAGTGGGAGGTAGTGAGGGTTTTTTCAACAGTGGAAGGATCAAGACCTTTTTCACCTCCATAGGAAAGAGTTCAGATTTCAAAATAGTGTTCAATAGCATAGTGAGGGTAAGAGTGATTTAGTTTGACTTATGAGTTCTGCTACTCTTTTTTTAGTAATTTTAGTCAAGGCTATACTGGGGGATTCTAACACAGGGACTGAAGGCCTACTAATGGTGCTTAAATTGCCATGGATTTCCTCTACTTTCTTAAACAAAAATCTAAAAATTGATTCAGAAGAGCTTACTAGGAATCATATTACTGTTTGTTTGTAGACTGGGAAAAATCTGAACTGTTTTAAACAGTTCTCTTGTGGAGTTCTTTGCTAAATGAATCTTTTCTGAGAATTATTTGGTTTTAAATAAATAGTTTTAAAAGCACATGTTCACCACTTGGCTTATTTCGGCACAGAGTAACACTTGTTTACTGTTACCCAACTAAATGGTAGAAGGACGAAAAGCTCATTAGACCAATTAGGATTAGAGCCTTTGACTGTAAAGACAAACATAGATTCATGCACCCACACACACTTGTGCACAAAATGTTATGTGTACAAACGATCATGTGTACACTGTCACCGGTGCACATATAAAAGGGCACTCACTTGGACACAGATGCACATGCACACTGACATGTTCACATACTCTTGTGCAACTGCACTCATATGTGGATACACGTGAGCACTACACTCCCATGTGCGCGCCCACACACACACACACACTGAGGTGCACACACATACTGAGGTGCACACACAATGCATGCACATATTCAAGTGCACACACACTAATAATCATGTATAAACATTGTTTTGCTTAGTTTAGCAGCTATACTCTATCTGTGGTACAACACTCCCTTCCATGTCCCAGAGCTGATTGAAAGCAGCAGGGAACTCAGAGAGGCAGAGACCAGCCTAAATGTTGGATCAAGTGCGCCTCATACCGCCCTATCTTCCCAGAGCTGATTGAAAGCAGCAGGGAACTCAGACAGGCAGAGTCCAGACTAAATGTTGGATCAAGTGCGCCTCATTCCGCCCCATCTCGATGTTAAATGTCGAGCTAAAAATGTTCACCACTATACTGGCAGCCCGCTTAGCACCTCACATGCAGGGGTTAGTGGACCCAGACCAGACCGGCTTTATCCCCGAAAGAAATTGTAGTGATGGCTCCCGTAGACTGTGCCACCTTATTGACAAGTCCCAACGCTCACAGAAACCTGCTTTGCTCCTATCGGTTGATGCCGAGAAGGCTTTTGACCGGGTACAGTGGCCCCACTTGAGCCAGGTCCTGAAGAGATTTGACCTGGGACCGCGATTCTTGCGATGGATCAACAGCACCTATAAAGCCCCCGAGGCAATAATTACTGCCAATGGGACCCGGTCATAACCCTTTAAAATTGG
This sequence comes from Lissotriton vulgaris, assembly GCF_964263255.1. NCBI lineage: Eukaryota > Metazoa > Chordata > Amphibia > Caudata > Salamandridae > Lissotriton > Lissotriton vulgaris. The sequence continues at coordinate 701,177,365 of NC_141694.1, read as the reverse complement.
GAGAGGCTCCCGCCAGGGGTGTCCCTTATCACCACTCCTATTTGCTCTGTATATGGAGCCCTTTGTGGAGTGTATTTGTCATTACGCTGCCATCACTGGGATCTATATGGGGGATAAGGAACACAAGATCTCCCTTTACACGGATGATGTGGTGCTCTTCCTTAGTCAACCAGACACTTCCGTACCACCACTTATGCGTGAGTTCATGGCCTTTTGGCAGGTCTCAGGATTTTAAATGAATATGCATAAGACCCAAGCTCTTAGCCTCACCATTCCTAGCGCTGACATGGAACGGTTAAAGGCGAAATATCCCTTTGGGTGGGCTGACTCTTGCGTCCCCTATCTGGGCCTTCAAATATTTACCACGCTGGACCGTACGGTACGCGAGAAATATGATACCCTTCTGAAGAACAATCGGACGGCTCTTCAAAGATGGAGGCACCTCACTCTGTCATGGCTGGGCAGATTAGCTGCAGTCAAGATGACTATACTCCCCCGTATATTGTATGTCATGCAAACTCTCCCACTACAGCCCCCTCCTCAGACACTCGCCAAAATGCAGCATCTCTTAACTTATTTTATCTGGGTCGGGAAGAAAGTCCGCATGGCACGACGTCAAACTATTCTGAAGCAAGGGGACGGTGGCTTGGGAGTCCCTAATTTGGCATGCTACTATCAAGAGGCCCAGTTACAGTATATGGTTGAATGGTACAGGCTTATGTCCGAAAAACATTGGTGCTTTATAGATCGGGCAATAGCCGGTGTACATATGTGGAAGGTCCCCTAGCTCCCTAAACGTTACCGACCAGCAGGGGTTTACAATTCCTCAGTGTTGAGATCCACACTGATGACGTGGGACAGGGTACAGGTTGCACAGGGCCTATCGACCCCTATGTCCCCATTGACTCCGTTTATTGGCCATCCGGAGTTGCCGCCAGCATGTCAAGGGCAGAACTTTCTTAAGTGGCAGGAAGCTAATTGTAAGAGGTTGGGAGACCTTTTTGATGAGGGTGATAATGGATTGCCATCAACTAGTGGAGGGGTATGAGCTACCTAAATCCGTGTACTATATCACTAGAACCTCTGACAAAAAGCTGCTGTCCAACATATAGGCCGTTTTAAATATACCAACACAGCATTGTAAATCTCCAGCGCAGCGCAGGTGTGAGACAGAGTATGCACAAGAATTCTCCCTTAAGGAGTGGCACGACATTGTGCATAGGGCCAGGGCATCTTCTTGTAGTACGGTCGGCAAGGAGATGTTCCTTAAAATAGGGCACTACTGGTACTACACCCCCGAGAGGGTGGCGCCCTGGAAATTGGGGGCAAGCATGCTCTGCTGGCGCCACTGTGGACAGATAGGTACACCTACCAATTTACTGTGAGATTGTCCTAAGATACTGCCCTTCTGGGACTCTATTTTGCCTGACATAAATAACACCTATGACAACGACCTACCTCATTTTCCAAGATTCATATTACTAGGTCTCCTGAACGCATTAACGTACCCTCTGAAATCTTGCAGGGGAAGAACCATTACACTAGCATTAGGGGTGACCAAGCAGGTGATACTGACCAGGTGGGGCAAGGAGGGTGTACCCACCAGGTTACATTGGCTCCATATACTATGGGAAGTGTTAGGCATGGAAAAGATCACAGCCAGTATATCTCATGGTCTTCCCACCGGCCACTTGGTTGTAGGTGGTGATCTTGTTCTTGCCTTTTTGAAAATCAATAAAAAGATTTAAACCATTAATGTTGGATCAAGGGACTTCAAGACTGATGGAGTTGGACAACTTGGTTCAGGACTCCTTAGATTTGTTTCTGTTTGGAATCTGGATTTCTGCCCCCTATTTCCAAGTAGGACCATAAATGTCCAGCTGCCTAAATCACAGATGAAAGGTATTGTAGTGTGGGTCAGAGGAGGTGTTGGCCTCATTACACACAGAATGTTTGTGTGTGGCCTGAATGGTCAATGCTGTCTGTAATACATTGCATCGAGTCATTGGGGCCCCTGAAGTCATAATGACAGGGGACCACCAGAGCACAGTACCTATTTCAGATTTTGCAACAGGGCCCAGGACATGAATAGTTGGAACAGCAGCATGTGCATCTCAGCATATGACCAAAAGGACTGTTTGTATGTAGGTGAATATTGAAAAAAGATCAATAAATGATAGGCTGGTGCAGTTAAAGCTTTTTATAACAAACAGGCTGTACACAGAATATCATAGGCTGGCAGAAAATGTGCAAAAACCTTAAATGTTTGAGTTTTTATAGTGCTCTCACAAGTTATATCTTTACTAATAAAAATAAGACTGTAAAAAGTGCAGATTTCGAATAAAAGGACATGTGCCAGAACTGGCAACAATCTTATAGTATCTCTCAAAAAGAATAACTCGTTGTCACCTTGAGGCTTCAAATGACGCTATCAGTTAAAGCCTATACTGGCTCTCAGGCAGCCTTTAGATTTGCTGATTAACCTATCGCACACATTTGCATTTCTTTCAGATGTCGTGCGCCCCTGAAGAGAAGGCTTGTTTTTTCTTAAGGTGTCAACCCTACCTTGTCCCTCACAGTACAGGAGTCTCTCTTTCCCTTTCAGTATTAGGCAAATCAAGGTCGCTTTAATGGTTCAAGAGTGGATGTAGTTTAACAAAATATATGAGAACCTTTATGCTAACATAAAAAAAGCTTGGGAACCTCGTTGCCAATAGACCTTGCACACTTTGAGCTCTGATTGTAATATACTCTTTAACCAATCAATCATTTGTAAAGCGCACTACTTACCCATGAGGGTCTCAAGGCGATGGGGGAAGGGGTGCTGCTACTGCTCGAAAAGCCAGGTCTTGAGGAGTCTTCTGAAAGCCAGCAGGTCTTGGGTCTGCCATAGGTGGATGGGGAGGGTGTTCCAGGTCTTGGCGGGGAGGTGGGAGAACGATCTGCTGCCGGAGGTCGCTCTTCAGATGGGGGGGACTGTGGCGAGGGTGAGGTCGGCGGAGCGGAGCGGAACTGGCGGGTGGGGGTGTAGAAGCTGAGTCGTCTGTTGAGGTACACTGGTCCGGTGTTGTGGAGTGCCTTGTGTGCGTGGGTGAGGAGCTTGAAGGAGATTCTTTTGTTGATGGGGAGCCAGTGCAGGTTTCTCAGGTGGGGTGTGATGTGGCTGCGGCGAGGGATGTCGAGGATCGGGCACGCAAAAGCGTTCTGGATGCGTTTAAGCCGTTTCAGGAGTTTGGCCGAGGCTCCTGCATAGAGGGCGTTTCCGTAGTCCAATCTGCTGCTGACAAGGGCCTGGGTGACTGTTCTTCTTGTTTCACTGGGGATACACTTGCATATCTTGCGGAGCATGCGGAGGGTGTTGAAGCAGGAGGATGAGACGGCGTTGACCTTCTTAGTCATGGAGAGGGTGGATTCAAGGGTGATCCCTAGGTTGCGTGCGTGGTCGGTGAATGTTGGAGCTGTTCCTAGTGCGGTCGGCCACAAGGAGTCGTCCCAGGCCGATAGGGTGGGTCCGAGGGTGAGGACCTCCGTCTTGTCTGAGTTCAGTTTCAGTCGGCTGTTCCTCATCCATTCGGCAACAGCCTTCATTCTTTCGTAGAGGTTGGTTTTTGTGGAGTGGGGGTCCTTGGTGAAGGAGAGGATTAGCTGGGTGTCATCGGCGTACGAGATGATGTTGAGGTCGCGCAGTCGGGCGACGTGGGCGAGCAGTGCCATGTAGATGTTGAAGAGCGTTGGGCTGAGGGATGAGCCCCGGGGTACGACACAGATGATCTCAGTGTCTTTAGAGCGGAAGGAGGTAGGCGGACGCTCTGTGTTCTGCCGGATAGGAAGGAGGTGGTCCAGTCCAGGGCCTTCTCTTGAATACCAGCGTCGTGGAGGCGTGTGCGTAGTGTGTGGTGGCAGACTGTGTCGAAGGCAGCTGATAGGTCCAGGAGGATGAGGGCCGTGGTTTCTCCATTGTCTAGCAGGGTCCTGATGTCATCGGTGGCAGGGATGAGGGCAGTTTCGGTGCTGTGGTTGCTGCACAACCCAGACTGGGACGGGTCCAGGATGCTGTTCTCCTCAAGGTAGCGAGACAGTTGTTTATTGATGGTCTTCTCGATGACCTTCGCCAGGAATGGGAGCAGGGAAATGGGCCGGGTGGCGTTCTTGTGGGCTGCGTAGCTGTCCGGTGTTCGTTCTCAGAGCCAGTTCTTCTCTAGCTTCCGGCAGGCTTGCCTGGATGCCTGAAGGTCTTCAGTGAACCAGCTGGCTTTCTTGCTTGTGTGGCTATTGGAGGGTTTCTTGACCGGGGCGAGGGTGTGAGCGCAGTCGTCGATCCACTGTCTGAGGTTGCGGGCGGCGGTGTCGGGGTCAGTGGGGTCGGCGGTTGGACTCTGGGCGAGGGTGGTGGTTAGCTGTTCTTTGGTGACTTTGCTCCAGCAGCGGCGAGGCATCTGTTGGGTGCGGTGGTGCGTGGCGGGTTTCCGGAAGGTGAAGTGGATGCAGTGATGGTCGGTCCAGTGGAGTTCGGTGGTGTGGTTGAAGGAGACGTGTGGACTTGCGGAGAAGATGGGGTCGAGCGTGTGGCTGGCGGAGTGGGTGGGTGTAGTGGCGAGTTGTCTGAGTCCGAGGATGGCTAGGTTGTCAATCAGGATGGTGGAGTTGGTGTTGTTGTTGTTCTCGAGGTGGAAGTTCAGGTCCCGAGTAGGATTTAGTCTGTGGAGGCAAGGGCGTGTGTGCTGTTGAAGTCGGTGATGGAGTCGCTGAACTGTGGTCGGGGTCCGGGGGGTCTGTAGACATGGGTTCCTCTGAGGGTGGTGTTGGGGTCGGTGTGGATCTGGAAGTGCAGGTGTTCGGCGGTGCTAAGGGTGTCGTCGGTGTTGGTCCAGACTCTGGGGGTGTTTCTGTGGACGTTGATGATTCCTCCTCCTACTTAATTGGTGCGGTCTCTGCGGGTGATCTTGTAGCCTTCTGGGATGGCTATGGCGATGTCAGGTGCCAAGAAGGGGTTCAGCCTGGTCTCCGTCAGGAATGCGACGTCTGGGGTGGTTGAGTCGAGTAGGTCCCAGAGTTCAACGGTGGGTTTGCGGGCGGAGCGGGCGTTGAGAAGCACGCATATGAGGTAGTTGGGTTCTTTCCTGCTCGGTGGGTTGGCGGGCCGGATGATGGTGAAGCTGCAGTTCCGGCAGGAGAAGGGTCCTTGGGTGCGCTTCGGGGCGGCCAGGAAGAAGGTGTGTGAATTTCCGGCGTTGAAGCCATGGAGGGTGCTGGCATTGTAGCGGGGGCAGGCTTTGTGGTGTTCTTGGGAGCCAGGGGGTCTGGCTCATGGTGCGGTCCAGGCGCGGATGGGCGCAGATGAGCTTGCCTTAGGCGCCCAGGCGGCACGCCCGCTGAGCGGCATCCATATGAGGGGAGGTGGGAGGGAGGCGCAGCTGGGAGGCCGGAGTGGGGTGGCGAATGGGATAGCAGGGGGGCAGGGACGCAGCAACGAGAAAAAACGGGTGAGGCAGGAAAAAAACAGGGGCAAAGGAAAACAAAATTAGGCAAGCAAGTAAATTCTGGCAACAGGATTAGGCAAGCGAAGCAAAGACTGGCAATAGAAACAATGCAGCAGTGTGGGGAGCGACCTGCCTGCGAGCAGGATCAGAGGTCGCTCCCCACTCTCTTTAATTTGAAACCTTAGCACAAAGTTCCCATTTGATAATTAACAGACATTAAGCAGTCACTTTTATGAACAAAATACAGGGAGTGAAAAGTATACCTTTCATCTATTTTAAATTTGCATATTTCGCAGGAACGGCCGGCATGTCTCGTGGGTGGGGGGGGTGGGCATAGGGGGAGTGTGGGGGTGAAACAGGCTTGTGGGATGCTTTTAAAAAAATAAAAGAAAGAAAGAAACAGACCTTGCTGCCGCTGCCAGGTCCTGCGTCTTCTCTCCTGCTGCTTGCATCCGACTCCAGGTCGGAACAGGAAGCAGGCGGTCAGGCTCCCACCCCTAAGGCAATCACAATGTTCCAATGGTTGTGATTGGTCTGAATGCTGTGACATGGCATTCAGCCAGGGGCTTCAGGGGAACAGGCGAGTGTGCATGACTGTTTTGGGCGGCCCGATAGGGCCGACGAAACAGTCCATGTGCACAGGAGTGTCTACCACTCCTCCCCTGCAGCTCCGCCCCCCAAGCACTGCCGCAGCAGGAGGAAAAAATAAAATCATAATAACATTCCGTTATTATCATTTTATTTTTTCCTTTCTTTGCTGCTCCTGGCAGTGGAGCGAGGCTCCTCCGCCTTAGCGGAGGAGCTGCCACTGATATTTCTGCTCAGCCACATGACAATGATTGGCTGAGTTTATGTCATAAAGCTGTTGGGCAATGTGGAGTAACTAAGCATAGGCTATGTAGATCAGCTAACCCCATGTTGGCTACATCATAAGAGTTTGAATAAATGTGTATAAAATTGGCCCATTTGGTCACTTTGAGGCCTTTTGAGTGTGGATCATCACTTTTAGAGACAGAGTCGTTGTTATTCTCTCAGGCCAAAACTCACTGTTTGGAGTATGAGTAAAAGTGTACAAAAATGGCCCATTTGGTCACTTTGAGTCCTTAAAAAGTGCCCAGGGTTTGATGTAAACAATATTTAGAGTCCTTTTCTGTTCAAGTTAAAAATACTAATTATAGATGAAAATCGATGCATCTGAAAAGTCAAAGATATTCAGTATTCAAATGATGCATCCTTCAACTATTTATTACTTCTGAATGTCTTTCTACAATTTTCGACTTATATTGTCATCTGCCAAGAGCCGACTCCTTCCTTCTGTTTAATGATATCTTACTCAGTCACAAATCAGTAACATTTTGCAATACTCATACCAGAAAAGCTTGGTAGGCTATGACATGAGTAAATATGATATTGATAGGGACAATGTATTTTTTTCTTAGTTTTCAATATATATAGTGTACGATAACAGATGCCTGGCCTGATTTCACAAATTGAGTCACTCACAAGCAGTGCTGAGGTTCAAATAATAAGATATACCTAATGTATTAATTTCTGTGATATACACGGGATATGCCATACATTATAAGAATATTGCAAGTCACCATAGAGTTCCATAACCATATAGAGGAGTGAGGCCAAACAGCAGGTTCTTTTATAAAGTTATGGAACTCCAAGGTGATTTGCAATATTCTTACGTATAGCGGGGATATTTTATCCCTTATAATATATGACCACACTGTAACCTTTCCATCAAACCACTTAATCCACTTAAATCCTTCATACATAGCTCTTTCATATAAAAGAGAGAGCATGTTTGCAAACATGAAGCAAAAAATACAATTTATAGTTCAAAATTAAAAGTTGTCAGATATTTGCTGCACAGAGATATTAGAATCAGTTTAATACAAATCAATTAAAATAAAAAAAGGAGCAGAAGCTAGTAATGTGTAAAAACATAGAGAAAGGTTTTAACTTTCTATAATTACCCAAGGAGCACAAAAACAAAGCATGTTGTCATAAATATCTCCTTTTTGGGTGTCACTGTGAAGCAAGAAAAACAGAGCAGAAAGAAAAAAAGCCACGTTTCTTTTTGTTGCATAGACAGCGGCTTTAATTGTGTTCTTTGACCTGGCCTGCCTTTCCCCTTGGCTGCTGGCTCTGGGATCAGGCATTGTGACATCAGAACTCAACCCTAATAAGTTATTGCACTTGAGTTCTGACGTCTTTTCTTTGTAATCGGTGAATGGGAGTGACACAATTCGCCAATTATTAAGAAATTAGAGGTAGGTTTTTTTATACAAGGATTACCGAATCCCATGTATTATAGACAGATAATCATAAAACAGTGTATGGTGTGATGACTTAAACAGAAAAGTGCACAACATTGTTTTCATACAAACATATAAAAAAAATCATAGTAAGACAAACATATAAAATTATATGACGAGTCATTCAGTGCAGTTACGATGATGCTACATATAAGTGATCATGCTTTATACATTAAAACATTTATGCATCAACACCAACAATACGTGTCTATGTTTTGGTACACCAGCAGGAATGAGCAGGATCATCAACAGGAGAATATAGTGATTTGATTTTCAAGCCACCCATTGTCATCTATGATAAAATTAAATATATAAGAAGAAATGTTATATTCATTGTGTGCACTTAATTTGATACAGCAACATATTAAACGTGTGAGGGTCTGGATTACTGACTTTGGGAGAGTGGTATATGGCCTCCCACCCAGCCAGCATTCAGTTCTTTGTGGGGGAAAAGTGCTATTTAAAAATGGAATCCTGGTTTTGCCATGTTTGCTAATGGAACAAGCGACAGATAGAGCATGCAAAGTACTTTTAGCAGCACCAAATAGCATTGAAGACAAGAAATTAATACAATTCCAAAACCATTTTAGTAACAATAATTATAATTTCATAAGTACAATTACAACATTAGATTTAGGGGACAAGAGTAACGTTTTTTTTAAAAAAAGAAAATGCATACAAATGCTATTACAGGTGCATTGCCAAACGTTGTGACTGGAGACCTTCCACACAAAGAATTTAAAAGGCAGTTACTGGAAAATTGTTTTACTTCAAACAGTCTGCAAGAGCAAGGGCAGTGTCATTTGTACACTGGCAGAGTGAAATACTCCCAGACTTCCAGGAACTCATTCGATTCCAGAGAGAAACATATTTCTTCACTCTAGTTTCAGAGCAATGTCCAAAATGCGCAGTCCTATCTTTGCTTACGTGCTAAATAAGTTCCTGCTTGATAATCTCAATACTTTGAAATGTCGAAGAGTTCTTTTGAGGAAATCTATCCATTTTCCTTAGGACAACAGCCAAAGGCCAGCCCCACTCACCAGCTGGAGATTCTCCAAGGGAAGGTAGACTTTGCTACGCCTGCTTCCTATAGAGTCATAGCCGAAGTCCAGTCTCAATGGCATGCTCATTCCTTCTTCCCGTGTGCTGTCTCTTGTCCATAATATCCAAGGAACTACGGGAAGCCATATTCATTGGTTACATTTCTAGAATTTGGATATAAGGGAACAGGGCAAAGCCTCAATCTCTTCCCAGGCAGCAAACAGACGTTCTATCCTCTTGCCCACTCTACATCTGGCGGTCCTCTGACTCAGAAGGGCTGCGAGTCTTATGAAAACAGATAACTAAGCAGTGGTTGGTGCAGTCTAAGCTTACTGTAGCAGAGTTCTCACCACTGTTTTTGTTCATCTGTGAAGCAGCTCTCCCAACTTATTGTAAAAACAATCACAACACCATTCTGCAGGTGTTTCAAGATGGCAGAACACTGCTGTAATTACATGAGCACTGTCAGCCTGGCTACAGACTGAGGGCCTGATTTAGATCTAAGTGGATCGAGTCCCGCAGTGGCTTTTTCAGCTGTTTACCCGCCCGCTGGTTTGGCAGTCTGCCCCCCTATTCAGATGTAAGTGGGTCCACAGAGGAAAGACCGCTGCAGTTCAGCCGTCACTGCCAGGAAATCATGACTGTGTTGATGACAGGATAGGCAAAAGCAGCTGTCAGAGGGAGGATCACCAGTTGCCCCCAAGGCCAATCACAATGTGCCTTCATGCCTACGTAACTGTGGCGGTAAAACCTCTACAACGGAGTTAGCGGAATGGAAGGGATATAAGGCAGAAACTCATCTTTTCTCACTTTCACACTTCCTGTTCCGCCATGGATCCAATCTTCCAAGTCCTGCCACTACTTCTTGCTGACTAACAAAACCAACACCATTGTGGACACAATTGACAGTAAGCTCCACTTTTTCCTGTTACCTGATGACTTGTCTGTTAACATTTGCACAGGGCTTGCGCATTTATAAATCTCGCTTACAAGCATGTAGTGCTATTAAGAATGATATATTGACCATTGGCTCCATTTCACATAATTGACTCAATTTTCTTTGCTGACTCCATCTTGTGTAACAGACTCCATTTTCTGTGCTCGTACATAGCTGCAAAGTGGGGAGGGGATGTTTTCGCCCTTCACTTGTTTTCACTCCTCACCGATCAGAGTGAACTGGAACATTATGTATGGGATGCGTGCTTGGTACCTTTGAGGGTGTGTGTGAAATGTACAGTTCTGTCTCTGAGTCAAAATACAGGAGCCTGGCCAGCTTCTGTCTTGACCTTGACACAGACCAGTACGGCCAGCTCGTTTTTTTGTAACAGACCAGGAGCCTGGCCAGCTTCTGTCTTGACCTCGACACAGACCAGGACGGCCAGCTCAGCTTTTTGTAATAGGGGGCGAGGGTTCTAAAACCTTCGCCTCACGTTGAGTGAAAGGTATTAAAGCCGGAGAATGTTGACAGGCAGATTGGAGCTCATTTGTGGGTCAGAAGCAGTGGCGGCTGGTGACATTTGAAAGTGGTGAGGCGTCAAATTCTTGGTGTAGTACACCGCCCGAGCGCAGCGAGCGATCCCGAACCACCTAAGGAGGGTTCGGGGGGAATTCCCCCCGAGAAATTTTTGAAAAATTAGAAGGCAAATGGCGCATTTTCAAGACTTTCGGAAGCCACTGTGCTAAACAGAAACAGGCCACTGCCTCCCCTCAAACTATCATCAGTTCCAAGGCCTCATGAATAAACCACTCATGTACAGTGTAGTGTGCTACTAATGCAGGCAAGCACTTCTGTGACCCACATCAGGATAGTGAAAGGAATATAAATGCTGCAATACATTGCAATACAATAACATATAACACATCTTCTGAAATTGTTTAAAAAAGAAGAAAGATTATAGTGTGTTGCAACTTGCCATTAGAGATAAAGTGTAAGACTACAGAACTACCCTACCTGATGCCACGTAATGCCATGAAATATTACTTCACCTCACAACAGAATAGAATAAAATTATCAAATGTTCAGTGATTCGAGGCTGCAGATGTTTTTCTTTTGCAGCTTGTGGTGAAAGAATATTGTGCAGCCTTTCAAAGAACATGCATACAATTAGTTCTGGAACAACCAAATACACATTTCGGGGATATACTCACTATTGAGCCAGTTGCAAAGGCCCACGTGATGACGAGTCAACCCGAGCAAATACTGCAAGTAGGCAATGTTGACATTCAGCCGAGTTATAGAATATGAAATTAAAGTGCGGAGAAATTACAGTTGAAAAGCACGACTTGCAGCGATAAAGCGCAGTATTGGACGTGACAACATTATCATCGCCGGCTAGACATGCACACAAAAAAGCAGGGAAGCCACATACCATAAAGGCGAGCAAGGCAGCCTGGAATGGAATTACAAAATGATTAATCAATAGACATGAGAAAACGTACAGGAAGCGGCAGTTGGTGAAGCTTCTTATGAGAAACTACGCACGCTCCACTTAAAGATAATGAAGGAATGCAGCGCAGCCAAGGAATTATTTTATTCAGCGGCAAGGTAATTTGTGAACAGCTTAAATTACCTTAATCACCTCCCTTTCAGCCGTCAGTGAGAGTGAGAGGGGAGACTGAGTGGAGAGTAAAATGGGAGAGAGGTCAGACACTGAGAGAAGAGCAGAGAGTGAGAGGAGAGAGGTCTGACAGACGACAGCAGAGATTGAGAGGGGCGAGATTATTTCAGAAACAGATGAGAGCGAAGAGTGAGAGGGAAGAGAGTGGTGAGTGAGGGGGGAGTGAAGAGCAAGAGGGGAGAGTGAGTGAGAGGAGAGTAAGAGGAGAGAGAGAACTGAGACAAGAGCAGAGAGTAAGGGAGGGAGAGTGTCTGACACTGAGGTGAGAGCTGAGAGTTAGAGGGAAGAGACTAAGAGAGGTCTGACACTCGGATGTCAGTACAGTAACGGTGACAGCAGAGAGTGCTCTGACTTAGAGCTAGAGGGAAGAGACACGTCACCAGGGCCGGCTTCAGGGTTGGTGCTGCCCTGTGCGGGAATCTATGTTGGCGCCCTGTGAAATGGCGCCACCCCCTACCTCTCTAAAACTGCTTCCTCCCGCAAGATCCCCGGCCTCAGACCCCAATCCTGTCGCACCTCGGACAACCTGGACTCCACCCCTCTATCCCTCATTACAGGATCCGATCGGAACTGATGGAAGACCGGAAGCACCCTCCCTTAACCCCAGAAGTCCCTCCCTCATCCTGGAGCCGGAACACGGAAAAGACGGAACTGGAGAGAGAGGAGTGTTCAAAGCGGCGGACTCGTGGCAGGAGACAGCGTGCAGAGAACCCGAGAAGGCGACCGGAGGAGCGGAGGAGGACGGAGAACCTGAGAAGGCGACTGGAGGAGAGGAAGAGGACGTTTGGCGCGAGGACTGGTGGAGTCCGCAGTAGGTGGCTGGAGAGCGGCCACAACTCTCGGAAGAGTTGCGGCGGGGCATGTGAGTACCCTGGCTCCATTACTAATTCGGGAGTTAGTAAATAGCCGTGTACATAGTCGTGTAAATATAAACAACCTCACTTTGGGTTTGCATCTCGCACTGTATATAGTTCTTGTATAGCAGCGTTGGGTCAAACGGTCACGATTGTGAATATCCCTTCACCAGCCCTTCACCCATACACCCCTCTGACTTTCCGCTCTTCGCCTCCCAACTATTATCCAATCCCCTACCTCCCTCACGCTCTCTGTAAATCTCCCCACACCCCTGGTGTTGGTAGAAGGACTCAGTCAGTCCCGGTCAGGTGGTCTAACAGCCCTCTTTTTGTTTCTCTCGTTCTTTATACCTCCGAGGACACCACCTGGAGCAACCCACAGGGAGGACCCAACAGCCAGACTGTCAGTCGAGCAAAGACCTGGAGACCCTTCCCTTCCTGTATCATCCTTGTGCTTCCACACTTCCCGACTGGAGACCCGGAGACCCTTCACTTCCTGCATCATCCTAGAGTGTTCCACCTTAACCGTCATAAACTACTGTGTAACACAATAAAACAAGCAAAGTCATCGCCCACTATATACGGCCTCCACGCCTGTTATTCCGGTCCGCCCCAACCCCACGATTACACGCCCCCTCACGCCCACACTGAACTTTGTATTTAAAAAAAAAGTGCAGGTGACTAAAATTGTTCTCAGGAGGCCCCTGCCCTTTTCTACTGCTGACATGATCCTATTCAACCAACTGCACCACCTGCTGCCTGCATAGACTGACTGAATTCAGGTGTACTACCTGATCGAATTTGCAGAGGGAAAAGGAGCATTTTCCCCCCCGAAAGTTTCAAGAGTGGGGTTGATGCATCTTGCATCAGACAAAAAAAATCTAAAAAGGTTTGTTCAATAGTGCATTTTATAGCGATACTTTCACTTACATTTGCTGAAAAGCCATAGACTCTGTTATTTTAAGAAAACAAGGAAACCCGAAAGGGGCCTTCGGACCATGGGTCATATACTTATTAAAAGGAACAAGGGTCCTAAGGAGTTGCAATATAAAAGAAAATGGCAATATAGACCACAATAAGTACTACATTTTACTCCAAACCCAGCCGGGCAAGGAGTATTTTATTTTCAGAAATAACAAAAGATTAATTGACCTGGAGGGGGTCAAATACGAACATTTAGAAAGGGCACAATCCTGTACCTATCCCAAGAACATAGAAAAACCATAGATTAAGAGAAGGGGTAAGTGGAAAGAAAAAGGTTTTACAGGCAAGTAGAAATTTCTTTGGAGCCAGAGAGTGGCTTGCGAATTAAATGAACAATTCCGCAAATCTCAAACAACAGTGTATACCTCTTAATATGTACAATGAGTTACATGTCACACTGTTTTTAAAGCGTCAACGTTTCGATCCCTATTGCTCCTAATGAAACGGTATCATCATCAGGACTGTTTTAAATCACTACCTGTTTACAATACGAACGCCTTCACGGGTCCTGGATCAGGGTCGTGAGGGCACGATTGTTCCTTGTTGGGGGGATTCTGTTTACTCCATTTCTGTTAAGGCTCTGGGAGCGGGGTGCTTGCTTCAATTGGAAGCAGCGGCGGGTGGGAGACAAGAACACGAGGGTCTTCTCCCTTTTTGGTTAGCGGAGTGGATTGGCTCCTTTGATTTGGTCCGCAAGCTCGATGCTAACTTCTCAATGGAAGCGGCGGTGGGTGGGAGGAAGAAACACAATGGTCTTCTCCCTCTTCTATGGCAGCGCAAATCCTCACGACCCTGATCCAGGACCCGTGAATGCGTTCGTATTGTAAACAGGCAGTGATTTAAAACAGTCTTGATGATGATCCCGTTTCATTAGGAGCAATAGGAACGAAACGTTGACGCTTTAAAAACAGTGTGACATGTAACTCATTGTACATATTAAGTTGTATACACTGTTGTTTGAGATTTGCGGAATTGTTCATTTAATTTGCAAGCCACTCTCTGGCTCCAAAGAAATTTCTACTTGCCTGTAAAACCTTTTTCTTTCCACTTACCCCTTCTCTTAATCTATGGTTTTTCTATGTTCTTGGGAAATGTACAGGATTTTGCCCTATCTAAATGTTCATATTTGACCCCCTCCAGGTCAATTAATCTTTTGTTATTTCTGAAAATAAAATACTCCTTACCCGGCTGGGTTTGGAGGAAAATATAGTACTTATTGTGGTCTATATTGCCATTTTCTTTTATATTGCAACTCCTTAGGACCCTTGTTCCTTTAAATAGACTCTGTTATGACACACATTAAACTTTCCAATACTCTCTTTAAAATTCAATGGAAACAGGTTAATCAAGTTAAACAAGATCAGAGAGAACCAACTATTATGCTATTATGGAAAGTGGCTACAGATTTCAGTGAATACCCAATGGAATTTTATAGGAAGCGTAATAATATATAATTTTCAAGAGAAAAACATTCCATAGACAAACAGCTAACAAATCGGCTCAAAAAGTTTTAAAGTGTGCCGTTCACCTCAGACCTGACCTACAGCACAAAACGGTCCTACTAGCAATCGAGACTCTGGCCTTTGAGCCAATACACTACAACTCTTAGAGTTGCATAACTCGATTACTGAACCAGTCACATCATGCCATGCTGGTCAGTGCTAGGATCAGGATATTGGGTGGAGCAGTTCTTATTCATGCGCCATTTTACTTTGTTCAGATTCAGCACCCCCTGGCAGCCTGAGTGGGTGCGCATCGTAGAGTTGTGCTGACAGATCCAGGGGTGCTAAACCAAGTTCTGCAAGCACTACTCTGCAAGCTGTAGTCTACGTGCAAATTAGGAAACAATATGTACATTGGTTAAGTTGCAGTCCAGGCCAGGCACATTGTTTTTTTCTGATATCTCTGTAAATTAACTCTTGTGAGGCCCAAAGATCTTTCTTTGTGTTCATGTAAACCCTATTCAACTGTTTTAATACTTGGACACAAAGAAGTATAGTGCACCTGACCTGACTACACCAAAGAGGAATGCAAATCACATGTTCACAGCAGCCATCAGCTAGGCATATGTGTCTCGTAAGTTAACAACTGAAGCAAACAGGGTCAGCTTAAATGAAAACACCAATGCTGTGGCATGTACAGTTAATTTGACATCTTTAACACGAAACCACAGACTTATACGGCATTTGTGACCACGTCAGTTCAACTAAGAAACATATTTAATTTATTGCACCACGCTAATATCTAGCCAGATAAATATTTTCACGACTACACGCTCACACAAACATAGAACTACACAGTTGCCCTGTTCACCAACACTGAACTAGTCACATTCAAACGTGCACCATATCTGCTGCCGCTGGGATCAGCTGTAAGTGCTTAGGCAGGATGGGGCCAATGCCTCTGGAAACCGCTGCAAGCTCAGAGCCCATAGTGAATGGGAACAGTAAACAGCTGCAGTCAGCTTTAAGGACTGTTTTAAACAAAGTAAAGTCATGCAGACTAGACGAGCAGGGCAGGTAAGCGGGTGGTATAAGTATGAAAATGGTTTCAGAGCACATCATCACATGCAAAGCAGAATAAATTATAGGCACTGTTGCCACCCATATATACTTTCAAGTCCGGTTCTGTACCCCTATCGCTACTCTCAGTCACAACAATTTCAATTAATCAATAAAACGGCATGTGTGACTGACATTCAATCACCGGCCAGGCCGCACTGAAGATCCTGTCACCACCAGTCGTTCGGCAAAGCCACTGGAGCAAACAAATAAGTGCTGGTGGGACGCACAAATTAAGTGCAACTCCCCCTCACATGCCACCAAGGGGACAGGATGGAATTGGCACTGTGGCTGCCAATGATGCATATTTTCCGAGTGTATGAGCAAATGGTGCCCACCTCCCCCCCCCAGCTTGACGCCCGGTGCGGTGGCACCGCCCAAAAAGCTGGCACTGATTGAGCAGTAACAGCTGAAATGGTGGGCTAGACACATCATATGAGAAGTGATATATTATCATGCATCCTTTGTCATCTTTCGTACACGGAACATGAACAGCAGTGAAATTAAGATTGATATAGACTATTTGACATATGCTTTTAAACAAACTTGATCATGTGCCAGCCAGACTGACAACCACTTTCATTGGAGATAGTGCACATTTAAGGACAGAATAGAGTGACACATGAGTTTCACCTCTTCCAGAGGAGAACTTAAAATCTCTCAAATTAAACTACTGTTTGGTTAAGTTACTCCCTCACATCGTCACTGAAATCTCTTGTTTTTCCCCTCAAATGATATAGCCTATGTCACGACGATGACAAAACAATACTGTATCACACAGTGAAAGCAGACACACCACACCCTGGGAGCCACCCCTTCCATGATTAGCCTGCAAACAAATTAAAATACTACTCAAGAACCGAGAAGACAGACATCATTTTTAAAGTTGATAAGGATCAAATTTTCGATTAGCGTCTCTGTCCCCACTGAATGTACAGGAAGTTAGAGGAAAACTGGAGCAGAGAACGAGGCAAAATTTTAAAATGTGCTCATTCGCTGATTCACAAGTACAATCAGCTAAGAGGAATTCCAAAACCACCAATCCAATTAGCACAAAATATACAGACTCGCAACTCTATTTCTTATGGTTTCAGAGTATTTAAAAACACTAACTTGCATTTAGCATTAAAATGGAAATCGATTATTGAATGGTTCACTATGTGAGTAAAAGAGGGATTGCTACTTTCACGTGCATCCTTATAGTACTCATAGTCCCAAATACGGGTCACACAAGTTCGAGACAGAGCTTTCATACCTGTCCTTTCTCCTGACGAACCCTGCTTAGTGCAACCCACTGGGACACGGACACTCCTGAATTTCTAGCCAAGGGGCAGGGAACTCCTACGATAGTTACTACTTACTTGAAATCAAGATGAAAACTCCCAGTAAATGTAACCCTACGCCACGCCCGGTATTTGTGTTAAACCCTTCTTTATATTTTCCTTCAGAAAAAATGTCATTTCATTTGGGTCCGAGACAATGCAACAGCACTGCCCACTTTAGTCACACTGGCACAACTCTGGCAGAATTAAGCTTTCACCTTGGCAGTTTGGACCCGCCACGCCGACAAGGAAAGACAGAGGCTGCCAAGGAATGCAGAGGCGCGTGGAAAGTGAAATTGTGCCTCTCAAAGAAACATGCGGACCCCTTCGCCCCAAAGGACCCAGCATGACATACCCATCCAAAGGAGGAACGGACGGGGCCTCAAACAAGTGGGAAAATCGAGCCCTTTCGAAAAGTACAGTACAAACTCTGCATCCCCCAAAAGAGACTTACTGTGTGCGAAAGGACCATACCTACAGGGCTCTAAGAACAATGTACAAACCAAGTCCGGGGGGGGGGGGGGGGGGGGGATAGCCCGTACCCAAAGTGGTATATAGACAGTAGTGACCCAAAACACTTAACATAATATTCCCACAAATGAACGTGCAGGCAACCGTTAATGGTGTGCTTAGTTATATTATATATCTTCTGTTGTTCTACAATATGAATATTTGCACTGAGATCGTTCGCTCCTAAAATAGGTTTAACCTATGCCGCCCTCTTCTCACCTGCACCCCGGCTGACAAAGCAGAGACTGTGTCCCCGAAGCAAAGTACAAAACAACACATTAGGCACAACTCTCAGCACTGTTGTGCGCACCTTACAGTGCGACACCACCATGAATAAGCGTTTACCTCCTCAATATATCTATACCCTCATACACAGAATTTCACCAACGCCAAATGATTTGTCTCGACGTCTCGATAGTGGACAACTAAACACCACACATGAAGGGAAAGCAACAGATAATGCCCTTTGGCACATTCATCTGCACCCATGAAGGCTACACATACATAACCACATCTAATGGCAATGTCAATATACTCAACCAATCAAGTGGCTTTTTCCACGTCTAATGCACATAATCACGACGTAATCACAACACTGCATTTGTCCGAGAGGCCCCAGAATTAATTAATAATATGTCCAAATAACCTCTAACCTACTAACCTCTTGCAGCTGCAGTCATGTCAGTCGTGGTGGCACCGGGTCGGCAAGCAGGTAACTGGCACTGTTTAAAGATAGTTGGAGTGACTGTTTGGGGGCGACTTGCAGTGGCTTACTGGCTTCTGCCTTCCAGAAAGTTCCACTGCAGACACGGGGGAAGCAGTCCGAGGTCGAGTCTGCGCAGACTCTAATCCCTGGCTTCCCACCTGCCACACCCTTTTCCCAACTCGTCACAGGGTGGGTCCCACCACGCCCTGTAATGTGTTGGGAAAGGGGTGTGTGACAAGCTCTCCACTCTCTGATTGACGTGGAGGGTTAGCGTTACAGGGCTTAGATTTAAAACGCCTGGGACTAACTAAACCTCCACGCCATCAGGGGGTGGAGAGACGGCCCTGAAGCAACGTCTTTGCCGAGCTGATGACATCACAGCCTGCAGGGCTGTGATGTTGTCGGCCCGGCAAACATTTTGCTTCTTTTGGCCTGCGGCCGCAAGGGGTCAGTCACCTGATGCTTCCAACTGCATGCTTTCAGTTCCTTTGAAGTCACGGCTGTGGACCTGGCATTGGTGAGTGGCCGGGACTGCCATGCTGGGGCAGACATTGAAGGCAGGCTGACAATTGTGTGTAATTACTGTAATGGAGCCAAAATTAAAACATGTTATAAAATGAAAATGTATTTTTTTTAAATAAATAAATATGATTGATTGAGCACACTTTGGAACGGGGGCGGAGCCCCGATGCCCTCGGGGAGAAACCGCCACTGGTCAGAAGTGTCATCACAAAAGAACGGAACTTGAGTCCCGGTTGTGAGTCCATGCCTGGCTGTCAACGGGCTCCCCAGCTTGAGTTGGCAAGGATGTCTACTGAACGATCGTTGAGGTGTTACTTTGTGTATATAATTTCTAAGTTTCTTTACTCTTTTCTACATCTATATATGCTATGTTATTCTGGTTTTGTGCTTAAGTTACATGATAATTGGGAGTCTACATCAACCAATATATTTTGCCTTCCTTTTCAAAGTATTGAATCAATAAATATGTGTGTGTCACTTTAAATGCACCTGAATTAGTTTTCTTGCCTCGCCTTAAGTGAGTGCTGGGTTTTGTTTTATCGCCTCGTCTTTTGGGAGTGCTGTTTTATGCGTGTTATTTAAAGGTGCAGCAGTGCATTTGCCTCCTCTCGGGAGTGCAGAGTTTAGGTGCGTCCTATTGTGTCAAATTAAAAGCACAACATTTTGGTGCCACAAACAGGATGTAGAAAGAGGATGGTGTGATTGGTTTTTTGGGTGGCTGACAGATTTTGGTAAACTTTGCTCTGTTTTATTTAGGATAATATTAGCAATATGTATCTTGATATCATTATTTTGTTGTATCCAGTGTGTGCCTAATCTCTTATCTATGCTTCGACCTAAAGCTGGTGATCTCAGACCGATATGTTTTGGAAGCCAATGGTCAACTGGTGGAGTGTAGTGCTATTAAGAATAATATATTGACCATTGGCTTAATTTTGCATAGTTGACTCCATTTTCTGTCCTGACTCCATCTTGTGTAACAGACTCCATTTTCTGTGCTCGTACATAGCTGCAAAGTGGGAAGGGGATGTTTTCGCCTTTCACTTGTTTTTGCTCCTCACCGATCAGAGTGAACTGAAACATGTTGTGTGGGATGCGTGCTTGGTACCTTTCACGGAATGTGTGGAATGTACATGCTCTGTCTCGGAGTCAAAATACAGGAGCCTGGCCAGCTTCTTTCTTGACCTTGACACAGACCAGTACAGCCAGCTCAGTTTTTCGTAACAGAAGAAAGGGGGCGAGGTTTCTAGAACCTTCTCCTCATGTTGAGTAAAAGACGTGTTGTCACAAAAGAACGGAACTTGAGTCCCGGTCGCAAGTCCATGCCTGGCTGTCAACGGGCTCACCAGTTTGAGTTGGCAAGGATGTTGAGTGAACGATCAGTGAGGTGTTACTTACTTTGTGTATATAATCGCAAGTTCTTGGCTACATGTATATATGCTACATGTTATTCTGGTTTTGTGCTTAAGTTACATTATATTTGGGAGTCTCCCTCAACCGAGATATTTTGACTACCTTTTCAAAATATTGAATCAACAAATATATGTGTGTCACTTTAAATGCACCACAATTTGTTTTCTTGCCTCGTCTTAAGAGAGTGCAGGGTCTTGTTTTATCTCCTTGTCTTTCGGGAGTGCTGTTTTACGTGTGTTATTTAAAGGTGCAGCAGTACATTTACCTCCTCTCTGGAGTGCAGGGTTTAGGTGTGTCCTGTTGTGTCAAATTAAAAGCACGACAAAGCAATAGCATACCAATGTGCAATGCATATGTCTGTAATGTTGATATTTAAGAAATGTAAAGAAACACACCTGTATGAGCACATTGTATGTACACATTTGGTGCAAGCTGCCTCCAACAAGTAGGACACATGCACCAAAAAGATATCCAATTAAAAATCAAAAAGTCACCATAAATATGTTAATTTTTTTGTGAGAATTCCAACATTAAAAACATATGCAATACACATCATAGGGTTAAGTGCAATGTAACATGATGTAGAAATTGTACTACCAAGGAGTAACCTGTACCATAGAAACTATCACTAAAATCAATGTCAGTCACAAATTTTAACTATTCAACATATACATCCATATCTTCTACTGTTTCCAATTTCAGTAGTAACAACATTTGTCATACTGATCAGTGGTCAAGGTGAAACAAACACACCTGTAGAAACACATCCAAATAAAATTTGTAACATCATTTAGTTGGCGCAAGTGGCTATTACTATGATGATTGCCTGCACCTAAATTCAAATGCCAATCACATACTGTGTTAACCAGTGTATGCACTTAAATTACATATTAAAAATCTACTGTATTACCTGCCATCATGTTTAAGATAAATAAGTATACTTCACATTTGACTCAGAAACATTGCTAGAAATTAAACAATGGCTAAGGAAAAATAATGCCAGGACTAATCTGGTGAAACCAAAAGTATGGATGTATTCCACAAAATGAGAAAAGGCTCTCAAAATAATAATCAAGCGAAATGGCAGTCCATAAAGTCCAAAATTCTGCACTTTTGTGCAGTGGCACATAGCTTTCCTCCTAATTCACTGCCAAGGGGAACCTCCTTCGAAAGGTGCATCTAGTGAGCAGTACAGGCATCTCAAAGATCTTGCATGGGTCTTAGGTTTGGGAGGGGGTGGTTTTGGAAGGGGTGCACTTGTTTCTGGTAGGGGTGAGTTGGGATGTGGAAGGAGTGGGTTGAGTTGTTGAATGGGTAGATTTGCATTTGGAAGGCTTTGCATTTGGTAGGATTGGGATGTGGAAGGGGTGGGTTGGGTTGTGGAAGGGCTGATTTTGTGTTTTCTTGGGGTGGGTTGAGGTTTACAAGAGGTTAGGGCAAGGGTAAAAAGGGCATATTCTATGGAAAAATGGGTAGGGTGTTCGGCAAGGAGTTGGGTTTGAGGTAGGAGTAGTGGTAATGTCTGATGTGCATGTGTCTGTTATAGGTGCCGGTACCTGTGGGTCTGGTGTATCTTTTGGGTGTGTCTTGCATCATATGTGTCTGTTGCTTGGATGAGTGTGTGTTTTATGGGTGTGAATTCTAATGTGTGTGTGTGTGTGGATAGGTGTGCTGTGGAGGTATGGGTGTGGTTGTGGTGCATGTGGGTGTGGCTGCAGTGTCTGTGGGTGTGCTGGTGGTGGTGTATGTAGGTGTGGTTGTGCCTGTGGTGGCTGTATGTTTGGTTGGTTTTGTGGTCTCTGTGTTTATGTGTGCATGTGCTGCTTGGGTGTGTTGGAGTGGGTGTGAGTGAGCTTGGGATAGGGCTGGGAATAGGAAATTGGGATGGGAAGGGGCGTGGCGGGAGGTGGGGTACCGGTTGGAATGGTTGGAAAGTTGCGGTCATTAAGGAGGCCAGACCTTGAAAAGACCGCAGTTGACCAGACATACCCCTGTGAATGCCTTCTAGATAAACATATGCATATGGCAGCTAAGCCCCTGGATGGTATTCAGGAGTGCAGTCTGGCCTACAGAGATGATGCAGTGGATTTCAATAGCCTCCTCATGCATCACAACCAGGGGGACATGGGCAGGGGGTGATGTGCTGGGAGCGAAGGAGAAGCAACCCCTTTTAGAGGAGCAATTGTGACCAACTGGGGGTAAGCAGTAAAGGTGGAGATGGTACTCTGGGTGGTGGACAAGGATACAGGTGTAACAGGAGAATACTTCGCATACCATTACTACGCATGATTTAGTGCAATGTTTTTACTTAGCATAAACCATTACTTCGCATGTTTTAACTGAGCATGCATTTATAACGCAAATGGTTATAAATGTACTATGGCTTATTTTAATTAAAAACATTGCACTAAAATCATGCTTACATTACACTACCTTACACTACTTAAACACCACTGCACTACCCTAAACCCTAATACACTACCCACTACACGACCTTCACCCTTCCTGGACCCTAGACTCTAACACTACAATTCACGACCCCCGACACTACCCTAAATCCTAAAACACTACCCTACACAAACACCACACCACTATCCTAAACCCTGAAACACTACCCCTGCACGACCCTCACTCTTCCCCCAGTATACTCCCTACACTACAATACTACCCTGCACGACACCCCAACACTACCCTAAAACACTATCCTACACTACACAAACACCACAACACTACCCTAAGCCCTAAAACACTATACCCTGCACAACCCCCTGACCCCCAGTCCTGTCTCTGAACCCAAACACTACCCTGCACGACACCCTGACACGACCCTAAACCCTAAAACACTACCCTACACTACACTAACACAACAACACTACTCCAAACCCTAAAACACTACCCCAGCACGACCCTGCCCCTACCCACAGTCCGGTCCCTACATTGAAACACTACCCTGCATGACCGACACTTCCCTAATCCCTAAAACACTATCCTACACTACACAAACACCACATCACTACTCCCCAACACTACCCTTCACGACCCCCGACACTACCCTAAGCTCAAATACACTACTCTACACTACTCAAACACAACCCTAGAACCTAAAAGACTACCCCTGCACAACCCAAAAAAACTACACTTACCTCTCTCTCCTCCGTGGTTCCTCTCTTCTCCGGCTTCCAGTGACGTCAGATCTGCACGTCATTATTTGGAAACGGAAGCGCTTTCCAAACAACGATGTGGATAGTGCAT